>NC_134400.1:84600224-85835080 GCF_050003625.1 Haematobia irritans
TTCTATAGAAAATTTTGTCAAAATTTTATTTCTATAGAAAATTTTGTCAAAATTTTATTCCTATACAAAAGTTTGTCAAAATTTTATTTCTCTTGAAAATTTTGGTAAAATTTTATTTCTATAGAAAATTTTGTCAAACTGAATTATATACGTATTTAATCGTGTTTTTTTTTAATATATACCCCGTATGGACTAACCTACAATTGAGAAGACGGTGTTAAGAAGTTTTAAGATACCTTGCCATCGGCAAGTGTTACCGCAACCCAAGTAATCCGATTGTGAATGACAGTCTTTAGTAAAAGTTTCTATGCAATCCATGGTGGAGGGTACATAAGATTCGGCATGGCCGAACTTACGGCCGTATATACTTGTTTTTTTTTTTGAAATAATGGGTAAAGATATAAACATAATTTTTTTCATTGTGTAAAAGCTGATGTGTTTTCCTCTAAGTTTGCAGACTTGTGATTCCCTGGTGGATCCACAACCCTATAGAAGTTGAAATTTGGACACCTCCCAGATTGTCTGCCAAATCCGCAATTGTGAATCGATTTCCCCTTCAACAGAATGTGGATATATTTTTTTTTTAAATAATAGGAGTGAACTATTCAGTGGATAATATGGTAATGATTTGGCGCCAGTGGTTTTTCTTTACATTTAGCTCATTGTTTGCCTTTATGACAAGTACAAATTTAGTAAATAGTACTTGAAATTACAAAAATGTTAATTAATTCTCGTTATTAAGGCAATACATGATGGATATTTAATAAACAAATAAGAAATGTTTAAAGTCAACAGGGGCGGCTATATTATAATTGTCCCCCTTTTTAAGTTTATTTAACTAACGTACGCAAAAAAAAATTTTAAATTAAAAAGATTTTCTCAAGACATAATAATTCCATGGAATAATAGAAAAAAATTGGTTTAAATGTCCTGGGGGCCACAGTTTTTGCAAAGTGTGTACACCCAAAAAAAGTGAACCTGCCATGAAAGAAAAATGTAGGTTTATTTTAGAAAACTTTAACTAAAATAGGTTTCTAATTGCCACATGTTACAAATAAGTTAATACTTTTTAACAAATTGAAGAAAATTTATTAAAAATAATATTTTTTTCTGTTGTTTAAGAAAATTTCATATGTTTAGGGAACAATTGTTAATATGTCTTTAGCGCTGTACGAAGTTAAAGTTAAATACAACTTTAGCAAAATTTACTCTTTTGAGAGATTTATGAATTAAAATTAAGAAAACTTCTTCCATTTTAGGAAAATATGAATTATTTTATTTTTTAGTAAAATTGTGCACTATATTTGTATACAACTTTTTTTCTTATTTTTCACGTCATTAATGTTACCAAAAAATTATTCAAATAAGCAACATTCGCTCACATTGGGCAAAATTTAACTAAAATCAACGAATTACAGAAACTAAATAGCTTCCTAAAAAAACGTAGTTATTGTAAAGAAGCTGCATTTTTCATTCATAATCAATAACATACAAAAATCCTTAAGGGAAGGCCACGGAAACTTGTCTTTAAGTACAGGCTATTACTTTTGCCATTTCGTTTGACAATTCAGATCATCCATCTATCTATCCTTCATTCCTGTTCCTGTATAATCTTCCACATTGATAATGCAAGAGACATTCATCGTCACTGGATTTTTATGATGAAAATTGTTTTGGAAAAATTCTTGGCTTATCATGCAAATCACGTCGTTAATCCTGGGATCCTGTGTAAAAAAGCGTAAACATATGCCTGTAAGTTGAAAAGAGAACGAGTGTACACCTACTTGTGTATGCATGCCGCAGAATAATCTCTTTTTTGTGGTAATATTTCATATTATCCCATAGATTTGTTAAATTTTTCTTGTAATCTCATCCTGTACATTTTCCCCTGAAGTTTTGCGATTTTCTTCTTTGCACTTCAATACCCCTTTTGTTGTGGCTACCATGGAAAAAATGCCCCTGTTTGTGCCCCTTAAGCCGTTTTTGTATCCTTTTTTTTGCCGGTGATGAACTCTTTGCAGTTTCAAATCCTGTATTCTGAACTCTTGCCGTAAACCGATTTGTATTCCATTTCTCCGCTTGCCGTTCGACCTTATTTGATATTTGCCTCGGAGGTGTGAAATTTCATATTTTTTCTTGGTTATTAGCTTAATCCTTTGCTACTTGTGTGCAAATATTTCCATAGATTTCCCTGTGCACCATTTGATGCTGCTTACGAAGAGTGAAAGGATTTGTGACCTAATCTGGTCGACATGCTGTATGTGAAATATCTGTCACAAAAAATGCTGTAATATTCACACAAATATAAAATTGTGGGAAGTGATTATGAAATCTGAGTCATACCATGACCAAGCACATAAAAATTCCTAAAACGGTGGTCCCTTCGATACAAGTCGGGCGATTTTCAAGAGAAGAAATATATCCATCGTTTATTATCCCGATTGTCTTAAAATTACATTCTGATTTAGCCATAACAGTCTATCTGTCTGTTCATGTATTTTGGTGTGCAAAGTACACAGGACATAATTGACGATCAACCGATCTTCTTGAAATTGCATACATCCGAATATTTTGTGAGCCCCGTAAAAAAAATATCAGCCAGATCGCATCAGATTTAGATATAGCTCCCATATAAGTCTTTCACCTGATGTGCACTTATATGGCCCCAGAAGCCAGTGTTTCATATTGATTTGCTAGCAAATTTGCACAAGGGGTTCATTTGATAGTTCGGTTAAGTGTGTCAGTGTGTGTATGTGAATTCGGTTTCAATGTAGATATAGCTCCCTTATATATCTTTCTACCGCTTTGCACTCGTATGACCGCAGTGGCAAAAAATGTACTCCGATTTACCAGAAATAGTAGAATTAACATTCTAATTATGCATGCCGAATTTGGTCACAATCGGTTAAGATTTAGACATAGCTCCAATATATATCTTTCGTGCGATATAGATTTAATTGGCCCTAATGCCAGAGTTTCGCCTTGATTTGCTTCAAATTTTGCACAAAAAGTACAATTGATGTTATCGTCAAGTTTACGACAGACCATCTCTGGTCACAGGGCGTTAGCTGATTTAAATTTTAAGTCTAGAAGTGTCCATGCTCAAATCCGTTCAGTTTCAATAAGAAATTGAAGGTTTTGGGATGGTATAACATGTTTTGGTCTACAGGAAAGTGAAGGTTATAATAAAGTCGGCTCCGCCAGATTTTAGACTTTCATTACTCGTTTACTCATGTGAATACTATGCCGGATATTCTATTATTAACAGTTTGGCTGATAAGTCCCCGGTCTAACAAAGAAAAACACTATTTTTTGCCAAAATTCGTTTTTATTATTCAACATAGTTCCCTTCAAGAGCGATACAACGATTATAACGACCTTCCAATTTTTTGATACGATTTTGGTAGTACTCCTTCGGTTTTGCCTCAAAATAGGCCTCAGTTTCGGCGATCACCTCTTCATTGCAGCCAAATTTTTTCCCTGCGGGCGTCCTTTTGAGGTCCGAGAACAAGAAAAAGTCGCTAGGAGCCAGATCTGAAGAATACGGTGGGTGAAGAAGCAATTCGAAGCCCAATTCATGAATTTTTGCCATCGTTCTCAATGACTTGTGGTACGGTGCGTTGTCTTGGTGGAACAACACTTTTTTCTACTTCATATGGGGCCGTTTCGCCGCGATTTCGACCTTCAAACGCTCCAATAACGCGATATAATAATCACTGTTGATGGTTTTTCCCTTCTCAAGATAATCGATAAAAATTATTCCATGCGCATCCCAAAAAACAGAGGTCATTACTTTGCCAGCGGACTTTTGAGTCTTTCCACGCTTCGGAGACGGTTAACCGGTCGCTGTCCACTCAGCAGACTGTCGATTGGACTCAGGAGTGTAGTGATGGAGCCATGTTTCATCCATTGTCACATATCGACGGAAAAACTCGGGTGTATCACGAGTTAACCACTGCAAACCCCGCTCAGAATCATCAACACGTTGTTGTTTTTGGTCAAATGTGAGCTCGCGCGGCACCCATTTTGCACCGAGCTTCCGCATATCCAAATATTGATGAATGATATGACCAACACGTTCCTTTGATATCTTTAAGGCCTCTGCTATCTCGATCAATTTAATTTTACGGTCATTCAAAATCATTTTGAGGATTTTTTTGATGTTTTCGTCGGTAACCACCTCTTTCGGGCGTCCACTGTGTTCAACGTCCTCAGTGCTCATTTCACCACGCTTGAATTTTTCATACCAATCAATTATTGTTGATTTCCCTGGGGCAAATAATATGCATTTGATACTAGCGACGCCATTTATGTGTCAGACCGGGGACTTATTAGCCAACCTGTTAGTTGTACAGCCAATCTTACAATCAAATTTACATTTCATTCATATCTTCGGAGTGAGGATTTTGAAAATTTTTATAGAAAATTTAATTTAGAAGAAATACAACAATTATAATTAAAATTTTCCACTGGGTTGCTAACTTCAGGGCCCAGTGGACGGGTATCGACTGAAGTTATAAATTTGGGCAGTGACCAAGTGTCAGGCCCAATTAGTCGACCTGTAGACGGGTCGACAGGTGGCGACACTTTGGCAAGTCGAACCTTTTCTAAGGTAACGACATCAAAAGGATGTAATCCCTCACGAAAGAGATTCAAGGAACGCAGAAATGCTCAACAACTCAAGCACGTTATCGGCTAAGCAAGGCGATTCCTTAAAATGGGCTCAAGGAATTCTTGAAGATGGAAAAAGGGAACGATCGCCGGATGAGCTGCCATCCTCTAAACGGGATCAAAGATTGTTTGCCTCAGTTGCAAAAGACAGCCTTGTGATGGCTATCATTAATAAAGGAGCATTGGACGGTACGGTCGTTAGGATGAGGTGGATGGACCAAGATGACATGCGGTGTTTATATTGAACATTGAGTCGCTGCCACATCTAGCCCAGACCCAAGGAGTGTAAGTTATGGCTTTCATGATATCCATATGAAGGAAAAAAAGCGATCAGCCAAAGGATTCCGAAACGGACAAGTCTCCGGTAGAGTCAGAAGTGAAAAAATATCCTTGCGAAGCCGAAGTAGACATAAAAACTGCAGACATTGGCGAAAATCGTATCCGGGAAGTTTCTACAGGCTCAAACCACACCAAAGCTGAACCGCGGATTGTTGCGAGAGTCACCGAGATCTGTGAAGAGAAAGCCCTTGATGACTCAATTGAAGCGGCTGATGTGACTGTGGTTGAAAATTTGGATGGTTCTACGGTTCCTCCAGATAAATCGTCACCATTGTAAGGCCGGTTGTGCTGCCGTAGAAGTTCTCCTGATGAAAGGAGACAGACATAGTTCTTATTCAAAAACCATACATGTGGCGGTGCCACAGTGGCTCAGCGGTCATTTCCTATCGAGGAAATTGTATCTGAATCTAGAACAAGTATATACGGCCGTAAGTTCGGCCAGGCCGAAGCTTATGTACCCTCCATCATGGATTGCGTAGAAACTTCATCTAAACACTGCCATCCACAATCGAATTACTTAAGGTAACGCTTGTCGATGGCAAGGTATCTTAAAACCTCCTAACACCATCTTCTAAATTGTATGTAAGTCCATATGTGGTATATATTAAATCAAAAAAGATCGATCCAATACGTATATAATTCAGTTTGACAAAGTAGACATACAATTTTGACAAAATTTTCTACAGAAATAAAATTTTAACAAAATTTTCTATAGAAATAAAATTTTCACAAATTTTTCTATAGAAATAAAAATTTTGACAAAATTTTCTATAGAAAGAAAATTTTGACAAAAATTTCTACAGAAATAAAATTTTAACAAAATTTTCTATGGAAATAAACTTTTGACAAAATTTTCTATAGAAATAAAATCTTGGTAGATTATTTTTGGCTCGAGTGGCAACCATGATTATGAACCGAATAAAATTTGAACAAAATTTTCTATAGAAATAAAATTTTGACAAAATTTTCTACAGAAATAAAATGTTGACAATGATGAAAATTTTATTATGAAAGGAATAAAATTTTAACAAAATTTTCTCTAGAAATAAAATTTTGACAAAATTTTCTATAGAAATAAAATTTTGACAAAATTTTCTATAGAAATAAAATTTTGGTAGATTATTTTTGGCTCTAGTGGCAACCATGATTATGAACCGATATGGACCAATTTTTGTGTGATTGGACTAATTTTGGTATGGTTGTTAGCGACCATATACTAACACCACGTTCATAATTTGAACCGGATCGGATGAATTTTGCTCCTCCAAGAGGCTCCGGAGGTCAAATCTGGGGATCGGTTTATATGGGGGCTATATATAATTATGGACCGATATGGACCAATTCTGGCACGGTTGTTAAAGATCATATACTAACACCATGTTCCAAATTACAACCGGATTGGATGAAATTTGCTTCTCTTGGAGACTTCGCAAGCCAAATCTGGGGATCGGTTTATATGGGGGCTATATATAATTATGAACCGATGTGGACCAATTTTTGCATGGTTGTTAGAGACCATATACCAATATCACGTACCAAATTTCAGCCGGATCGGATGAAATTTGCTTCTCTTTGAGGCTCCGCACCCCAAATCTGGGGATCGGTTTATATGGGCGCTATATATAATTATGGACCGATGTGGACCAATTTTTGCACGGTTGTTAGAGACCATATACCAATAGCATGTACCAAATTTCTGCCGGATCGGATGCAATTTGCTCCTCTTTGAGGCTTCACAAGCCAAATCTGGGGATCGGTTTATATGGGGTCTATATATAATTATGGACCGATGTGGACCAATTTTTGCATGGTTGTTAGAGACCATATACCAACATCATGTACCAAATTTCAGCCGAATCGGATGAAATTTGCTTCTCTTTGAGGCTCCGCAAGCCAAATCTGGGGATCGGTTTATATGGGGGCTATATATAATTATGGACCGATGTGGACCAATTTTTGCATGGTTGTTAGAGACCATATACCAACACCATGTACCAAATTTCAGCCGGAACGGATGAAATATGCTTCTCTTAGAGGCTCCACAAGCCAAATCTGGGGATCGGTTTATATGGGGGCTATATATAATTAAGGGGGCTATATATAATATCAGGCCGGTTTCCGAAAGAATTATTCCACTGCTGATAACATATTTAACTTGTCTTCAATTATACACTTGAACTGGTACAGAAATAAGAAAACTTATGCGTTTTTTGTTGACTTCATAGCTGCATTTGATCGCGTTGCTCGTAGAGCTATGCTGTTTAAGCTACATAATATTGGAGTCTCAACAAAAACTGTTAAATTTATCGAGAAAATATATGAAAAAACTACGTTCTCAGTATGGACAGGCGAAGAACTCTCCGATAGTTTTGATACAGACACAGGTGTAAAACAGGGTTGTCTGCTATCACCGCTGTTGTTTGCCTTATACCTCAATGACCTACATGACTATTTAGGTGGCGGTATAAATATTGATAGTCATAATATTCGACTTTTAATGTATGCTGACGATATCGTGATTTTAGCAGACGAGATAGAAGTACTACAGGGGATGATACAAAAACTAGAGAACTATTGTATGCTTTGGAACATGGAAGTTAATATGGAGAAGTCGAAAATAATGATATTCCGCCGAGGAGGAAGGATATCTACAAAAGAGAAATGGTATTTTCAAGGCAATGAAATAATAAACACCGCAGAATATTCCTATTTAGGATTGACGTTCACCCCAAAACTTTCACTCAGAAAACAGATACTGGAAAGGAATCAGTTGGCAAAAAATAGTATCAATGCTACATGGAACTGCTTTTTGTCAAGAAGAAATGTATCATTGAGAACAAAATGGAAAATTTATATGGCTATATGTAGATCAATACAATCATACGGATCTCAATTATGGGGCTTTACGCATTTTGATGAGGTGGATAAACTTGCGTTATACTTCTTAAAGAAAATACTAAAATTACCCAGCTTCACACCCACTTATGCACTAATGTTAGAAACCGGAATAGAATGTGGCCATCTGTACACTCTACAAAGTCATCTGAAGTATGTAACACGAATTTTGTATGATTATGGAGAGAATAGATTACCAAATTTACTAGCGAGAAAGGTAATGGTACATGGAATATTTTGGAAAACATCCATGGATACATTAACGAGGGAAAATAGTTTGGAACCTTTTACACTCCAATTAACAAAACAAAATTGGGTACAAAACACTCAGCGACTTGTACAAAGTCTACATACAAAGCAATTTAATAATTCAGTTGCAAAAGCAATCAATTCCGATAGATTCTACAATAAATTAGAACCTACACTTGGTGGATCATACCTCGTAGAACATCTCTCACAGGACGAAATGATGTGGATATTTAAAGCCAGAGGTGACATGATTGCACTTAATTCCAACAGATTCCAAATACACACAAATCCCAAATGTTCCATGTGTAACACTGATGAAATCGAAAATATACAGCACTTCCTTGGCCGATGTCCAGCTCTAAAAGAATTCCGTTTAATGTTTTTCCACAAGCAGTCGCTAAATGAAAATGAACTAATAAATATTCTTAACGGATGTGTCATTAATTGGAAAAGTTTAGCTTGCTTTTTGAAAATATGTATGCAGTATAGAAATCAGTTACTGTCTGAATTCAATTTGTAATCGCATAATCGTTTATCTATACGTTATCAATTTCATTATAATTAATGGCAGACGACACCAAGTCAATGTCATAACAAACTACACTATTTATTCTTATTCAAATATTTTATTTATATTGCAATATTGTCTTAAGTCAATGAAATATATAAAGAATAAAGAATACAATACAATACAATATATAATTAAGGACCGATATGGACCAATTTTTGCATGGTTGTTAGAGACCATATACCAACATCATGTACCAAATTTCAGCCGGATCGGATGAAATTTTCTTCTCTTTGAGGCTCCGCAAACCAAATCTGGGGATCGGTTTATATGGGAGCTATATATAATTATGGACCGATGTGAACCAATTTTTGCATGGTTGTTAGAGACCATATACCAACACTATGTACCA
The DNA here is from genome assembly GCF_050003625.1 of Haematobia irritans. NCBI lineage: Eukaryota > Metazoa > Arthropoda > Insecta > Diptera > Muscidae > Haematobia > Haematobia irritans. The sequence goes on from NC_134400.1 coordinate 84,609,299, forward strand.
AATTTCAGCCGGATCGGATGAAATTTGCTTCTCTTTTAGGCTCCGCAAGCCAAATCTGGGGATCGGTTTATATGGGGGCTATATATAATTATGGACCGATGTGGACTAATTTTTGCATGGTTGTTAGAGACCATATACCAACACTATGTACCAAATTTCAGCCGGATCGGATGAAATATGCTTCTGTTAGAGGCTCCACAAGCCAAATCTGAGGGTCCCTTTATATGGGGGCTATACGTAAAAGTGGACCGATATGGCCCATTTTCAATACCGACCTACATCGATAACAACTACTTGTGCCAAGTTTCAAGTCGATAGCTTGTTTCGTTCGGAAGTTAGCGTGATTTCAACAGACGGACGGACGGACGGACATGCTTAGATCGACTCAGAATTTCACCACGACCCAGAATATATATACTTTATGGGGTCTTAGAGCAATATTTCGATGTGTTACAAACGGAATGACAAAGTTAATATACCCCCATCCTATGATGGAGGGTATAATAATATGGGCGTTAAGTAGCTTTGGACCATTCAAATCCCTCGGGCCTGATGGAATTACTCCGGCGGAGTTAGAAGCAGTGACTGAAAGAATCATCCCTTGGTTGACGGTGATATAAAGGATGTATAAACTTAGCATATATTCCAGAAAAGTGGAGGGAAACAAAAGTCGTTTTTATGCCTAAAGCGGGAAAACCATCTCACTCGAAGGGCATTCAATAACGTACATTCGAGCTCGATATCAAATGGACTGGAAACTCTGAATGTTGATCCAGGTATACTTAGGTTGTTAGACGAACTTCTAATGAGGAGACATATTTCGGCCACACTAGAACAAACAAAGCAAATATACAAAGGTATGTGAACAGAGGCACTCCCCAAGGAGGAGTTCTATCACCTCTTCTATGGAATGTTGCTACAAATAACCTTCTGGTTTCCCTAGAAAAAGAAAGGATAAAAGTGGTGGCATACGCAGACGATGTGGCTCTAGCAGTCAGGGGAAAATTTCCATCCACAATCAGAGATGTTATACAGAGAGCCCTCCGGATGACTGAGAAATGGATGATGAAAGAGAATAGTCTTGGAGTAAATCCTGCAAAGACACAATTATTCATGTACTGCAAAGATCGCAAAACTCCCACGGTTAAGCCCATATCCTTAGAGGGTATTGAAATTCCTTTTTGTGAGTGTGCAAAATACCTTGGCGTTATTTGGGACAGGAAGCTGAACTTTAGGCTTAATATTGAAGAAAGGGCAATGAAAGCCACGGTAGCTTTGTACTCGTGCAAAAAAAGCAATAGGAAACAAGTGAGGACTAAAACCGAAAATTGTGCATTGGCTATACACGGCAGTGTTTAGACCTATAATGTTATATGGTGTAGTAGTCTGGTGGCCGGTACTTCAGCAGCCGACAAGTTTAGATAAAGTTCAACGTATGGCGAGCTTATGTATCTCAGGCGCATTTAGTAAGATATGAACAAATTCCCTTAATGTCATGCTGCATCTATTGCCTTTAGACATTTTGGCCAAACAGTCAGCTGCAACAACGGCTATCGCTGTGGTCGGAAAAAATATACGGTCTCAGTTCGGTCTTCAAAATGTGCCTAACGTAGTGGATTACACTCTGGCAAAACAACTTTTCGACAAAAAGTTTGAAACTCTAATTCCCAACAGCGAGGCGTGGTGTACACAGACCCCAGGGAATAAACGATATATAGATTTCTACACTGATGGCTCTAAATTGGATGGACAAGTGGGTTTCGGAGTATATTATAAAGATCTGGAAATTCGAATAGCGAAAAGATTACCTAATCACTGTAGTGTTTTTCAGGATGAAATAGTAGCAATAAGAGAGGTAGCGAATTGGCTGAGAAGTAATGTTCCAAAAAATGTTGGCATTAATATATACTCAGACAGTCAACCTGCAATAAAATCCTTAGACTCTGTGTTCCTTAACTCGAAAATGGCCATCGACTGCCTCAAAATCTCTCAATGAAATGGCTGAGCAGCACAATATTCACCTAATACGGGTGCCTGGCCATAGGAACATACCGGGGAACTGCGAAACAGATGAGTTAGCAAGGCTAGGAACTATAACACCTCTTGTGCGAGTGTCCTGCATTTTGTGTAAAGCGAAAATGGCCATCGACTGCCTCCAAATCTCTCAATGAGATGGCTGAGCAGCACAATATTCACCTAATATGGATGCCTGGTCATAGGAACATACCAGGGAACTGCGAAGCGGATGAGTTAGCAAGGCTAGCAACTACCTTACATATTCCAGAGGAACTAGAATCTGTTGGTATACCCCCGGCTCATACTGCGTGAGAGGGCTGTTATGATGGCAAATGTTCGATGGGAGAATTGCATGGGTTATAACGACACCAAGCATATACGGCCCCGTTTAAACTTAAACCGCACACTAGATATGCTAGTGTTTTCGAGATGTCAGATATCATTCCTGCTATAACGGGTTGCTGCCTGATAGGCGAATTTGCAAAAACTATTGGTGCGAAGTATAATGACTACAGTATGAGCTGTCATGATGCGGAGGAAAAGGAATCAAACAACACCTCTGTGTGAGTGTCCTGCATTTTGTGTAAGGCGTAAGCGAATATTAAGGGCATATAGCTTTGGATTACTGGCGGACCTGGAAAACGTTTACTTAAGCAGTCTGTTAATGTTTTTGGAACAATCTGGTTGGTTCATCAAAAGAAATTAACAGTGAAGGTTCAGTGGTTAAAACTAGAAGTGCCCATATGTAATAAGTACTTTTTGTTAAATGTGAGCCCGAAACATAATCGGACTGTCACATTAACCTTACCTAGGTTAATAGACTAATTAAGTAGTTGGGGAGGATATTCTTCAGAAAAATTTCCCAATATCGAATGTGTAAGCATCTATGACCATCAATGACCATTCGTTTCATGCATTCATTCCCCACACAATGACGAGGGATAATGAAACACAGAGAATTTATTGATGGCATCCAAATTCCATGTAAATACTTTCGAATTCATCAATGAAATTCATAACAAATCCATTTCCAATTTTCATATCACGTACAAAATATTCCGAGAAACGTTCGTGTCCGAACATCAAATCCAAATTAAAAATTCTGCATCAGCCATTATGAGGATTTAGGGGAAACGACTAGGGAGCCACCATGAATGTGTGAAAATTGAAAAATAATCAAGGTATCACGTTTCCATTGTGGTCGATCAGCAAGGAGTATAAGAACAACAACAACAACAACAGCAATATCAGAATAGGCTTAGCAAAATATTGCTCTGCAACAAGTCATGGCTGGGAAAAAAGGAAGACCAAGGTCCTATAGCAGGATTTGGGTTTTGTGTAGAGTGTAGAGGAGACGAACACAGGCAATAAAAATTGTCATGGACATGGCCAAACATTACACACTGAGAGGTTGATAGAATAAATCACGGTTGAGTGGACAAACATAGGGACGGACGGACGGACGGACGGACATCCATTTCCCAATGGCGTCTTTACAACTTTATCACAAGATGAAATATGGTCATTGTCCTTTTTTTAACCTAAATGGCAACTTAACGAATATCTTGGTGAATTCTATTCGTCCCAGTGTATTTGAAGGAATATGAAGCCATCACTTTGTGGAAATTCCTGTCAACATGTGGCCAGCACATGTGTGTGTCTGTCAGTTTAACACAAGGGAAACCCCACAGCATTATTTCTTCATACTTCCTAAGGAAGGAAGCTCTCTGATGGTCATGGGTGGATGGGTGAAGTAAGTGGCTAAGTCTATAGGTCACAGGTGTGTGTGTCCTTTGCCTTAAAGGCGCGACATTATTTGCCATACTTTAGCTAATGGTGGTACGCATGCACAAATCTATCCAAAGTCATTGACACTCACTAGCACACACATGTTAGGATTTTTTCTCGCGTTATAGGAAGAGAGAAGGAGAGAGGGAGAGGATCATCATAAAAATCTATGATTCTCACATTTTAATAAAGTAGGAAAATCTCGTTGCGATTGCACGCCTTAATGCCTAACATGTGTCGGCGGCATACACGACAAGTCATCTTTGGAAAGACGGGAAAATCACGTTTTGTCTGTCCGTCTGCCTAAATTTTCTTACCTGGTATTTTATGGGCCAAAGTCCTCGCTGAGATTCTTCTATTGAGAGTTGATATGTGTGTGTGTATTTGGTCTTTATGAAATAACTTCCAGGTTGGTATTGTTTTTGTTGTTGTTGTTACTAGTGAATGACCCAACGAACCTTAGTGATTAATATGCTTGGAATAGTCTGTGCAAAGTTTCCCAACAGGACTACAAACAACCAATAAACCAAGTGCGTGAGGTAAACAAAGAACTTGTATTTCGGAAATATTCCCATTATGGCCAGTCTCTTGAGCTGACTTTGGAACGGGCATTGTCGCCAGTTCGTTGATTAGTGCATGACAGCGACATTGTCTTCCGTCTTTGACAAAATAGAGAGAAGCCAAATATTTGAATCATCATTACCTGATCTAACGTGGGAAAAAAGGATTTATGACAGTTGATGTTCGATGATGTTTCGTGATGGGAAAAATAAAAATTCTGCAACTAGGAATTTTATCTTGAGCAAAGTCATTGCTTTGGTAAACGTGGATGTTAAAAAGGTTTTCCGATTATGATAAAAATGCCACAATTGAATGGAAAACATATAGACATTATTTGTAAGCTCAAGCACGCAGGATAAATAGGAGTTTTCCTTGAGAGCCTATAGCGTCGAGTTGATTTTATACAGAAACAAGTCTGTAGTAGTGCAAAAAAAATTGATTGTAGTTAAATTTAATTTAATTTTGTTTTTTTTTTTTCGAAATTTTCCACACCCCAAGTGTGTCTAAAAAATTTCATGAACTAAGTTCAATATGAACTAAAACAGAAGAAATTTTTCGTACGATTCTCAAAAATAGTAAGAATGAACTAGGTTAGGTTAAAGTGGCAGCCCGATTAAGATTCTGGCTCACTTAGACTATTCAGTCCATTGTGATAAAGAATGAACTACTATTGTATGGTTCAAATTGTTGGATGACTATGCACCAATGATTTTTTCCTTTTTGTTCAGTTTTTCTTCTATGACAGGGTTAACTTCGTAAATTCGTAGCTAAAAATTAACCAGGGCATTGATTTTTATACCCACCACCATAGAATGGTAACGGGGGTATAAGTTAGTCATTCCGTTTGTAACACATCGAAATATCGATTTCCGACTATATAAAGTATATATATTCTTGATCAGGGAGAAATTCTAAGACGATATAACGATGTCCGTCTGTCCGTCTGTCTGTCTGTTGTAATCACGCTACAGTCTTCAATAATGAAGCAATCGTGCTGAAATTTTGCACAAACTCGTCTTTTGTCTGCAGGCAGGTCAAGTTCGAAGATGGGCTATATCGGTCCAGGTTTTGATATAGTCCCCATATAAACCGACCTCCCGATTTGTGGTTTTGGGCTTATAGAAATCGTAGTTTTTATCCAATTTGCCTGAAATTTGAAATCTAGAGTTATTTTATGACCATAAAGAGGTGTGCAAAAAATGGTGAGTATCGGTCCATGTTTTGGTATAGCCCCCAATTTTACTTCTTGGGCTTATAGAAACCGCAGTTTTTATTCAATTTACCTGAAATTGGAAATCTAGAGGTATTGTAGGACCACAAATACGTGTGCCACAAATTGTGAGTATCGGTCCATGTTTTGGTATGGTCCCCATATAAAACGACTTCCCGATTTGGGGTCTTGGGCTTATAGAAACCGTAGTTTTTATCCAATTTGTCTGAAATTGGAAATCTAGAGGTATTTTAGGACCATAAAGAGGTGTGCTGAAAATGGTGAGTATCGGTCCATATTTTGGTATAGCCCCCATATATACCGATTTCCCGATTTTACTTCTTGGGCTTCTAGAATCCGAAGTTTTTATCCTATTTGCCTGAAATTGGAAATCTAGTGTTCCGAAAACGGTGAGTATCGGTCCATATTTCAGTATAGCCCCCATAAGAACGATGTCCCGATTTAACTCCTTGAGTTTCTAGAAACCGTAGTTTTTATCTGATTTGCCTGAAATTGTAAATAATCTGGTATTTTAGGCTCACAAAAACGTGTATCGGATTAAGTTTTTATCGGTCCATTTGGTAATGCCTCCATATAGATCGACTTCACTTCTTGAGGGTGTAGAAGGCGCACTGATCATGAAAATTGTTTGAAACTCAATGTAAAATTTTCAGATTTTACTTCTACAGATTTAAGATTTCAAATCAAGACGTTATTTTATAATTTTCTTGCACACTTACAAGAGATGTTATTGATTCCTCTAAAACTCAAACAAAAATGGTTCTTATAAATCCAGAATCTGATATAGTCCTCATAGGTAAAATCTTTAGATTTATCTTCGGGAAGTGTCCTCAAGTCCTCAAGCCAAATTGTTGAGGCCATATATGTGCAAATAGGACGAAAGATGTATATGGGAGCTATATCTAAATCTGAACCAATTTTAACCAAAGTTGGCACACAAAACTATACCATTAAACGTACCTCTCGTGCAAAATTTAAACCAAATCACGGCAAAACTCTGACTTTTGAGGCCATATAAGTTCAAATCGGACGAAAGATATATTGGGAGCTATATCTAAATCTGAACCGATTTCGACCAAATTTGGTACACTTACCGATACTATTAAACGTACTCCTCGTGCAAAATTTGAACCAAATCGCGGCAAAACTCTGGCTGATATTTTGCAAGTTTTTAGAGACTCATAAAATATTCGGATGTACGGAATTTGAAGAAAGTCGGTTAATAAACACGCCAACTATGACCAGATCGGGGATAAATATATATGGTAGCTATATCTAAATCTGAACCAAAATCTATAGCGATTGTCTCTGTCCCAAAAAACCACCCTATGCCAAATTTGAGGACGATCGGACTTAAACTGTGGCCTGTACTTTGAACACAAAATTACATATACAGACAGACGGACATCGCTAAATCGACTCCGAATTTAATTCTAAGACGATCGGTATACTAAACGATGGGTCTCAGACTTTTCCTTCTTGGCGTTACATACAAATGCACAAACTTATTATACCCTGTACCACAGTAGTGGTGAAGGGTATAATGAGAATAAAATGTTTTATACTAAATATATTATAAAATAAACATACATTTTATTTTAGGGTGGATCCACTTTTTTAGGTGTGTCAGTTACGAAATTCTTCTTTCTCATACAATCGAAAATGATCTAAAAATAAAGACAAAATCATTTGCGCCAAATTATTATCATATTGTAATTTATTCAAGTTTTATCCAATATTGCGACACATTTACAATTTTCTTAAACTTGAATAAATTACAAAAACAACATCTGTTTTTATTCCCAATGACCTCGAGACAAACTACACAAAATTAATTTCCTTGTAATTTTATAGGAGTTTAAAGATTATTTCCGATTATATTGGAAAATTCATAAAGTTGTTGGATTTTTCTTTGGCTTTGAGACAAAATTTAATGAACCAATTAATAACAAATATATAGGAACTAATTATTTCCGAACAAAATGTTCAATTATGGTTTCAATTGGAAATATTTCTCTATTTAATTAAAATGGGATAATTTAATTTAATTAAAAAGCTAATGGTATCAGTTATTTGTTTAATTGATTGCGTTTTGAAATTCAATCAACTTTTGAAAAGAATTTGCTGATATTTTTTTGTGGATGGATGTAAAAAGCTTCACTAAAGAAAACGTGGATACTTTTTATAACAATTTTTAATTCATCATATGTATTTTCTCAAAAATCACAGAACTTCTTATTATCTCTGAAATTTTTAAATAAAACTTTAAATTACTTTTAGTTTACTTTATGCCTTTAAATATCATTTTTGCGACAAAAATGTTCCATGCTCACCGTCTAAAAAGTAATATTATACTCTTAAACCATGTTTGTGGTGATCATGTTCCGTCTCTGCGTGATTGCAGTTTTTAACTAAATGGTTCTAATATGCATCCACATGTGCTGCCACAGAATCTGTTACACGGCACATTGGGCCAAATGACCGAAATCTCACGCATAAAATCAATTTTTGAACTTGTGAAAATTAAATATTTGGTGGTGCGAAAAAGTTGACAACACATTACGAAAAACAAATCCAAAATGGTAAAACAATATGGCAACCCGTTTGGCCGTCTCAGGCCGACGAAGTGGCAACTCTTTGCCATTGATTTTTTTCTTGAATTCATAGTTTAGCAAGGTGCTTTAGAGATTTTGCTGGTAAAAAAAAAAAGTTTTTAAAGTTATAAACTTAATTTAAAATGTAAAATTTAAGTCAAAGTATGTACTTTTAGTAAAAATTAACAGCGATGGTAAATATTGTTTGGTTGTTTAAGAAAAATGTGTGACAAAAAGCATATTTTTTATTTGCTAAATATAATGTATGTCCCATGTTTTCTGGAGTAGAACATACTATATTGGAACGTATTGGTTGAGTTTTATACTGCGTTAGAAAGGTTGAGATGTTGTCTTTCTTGCAAACATAAATTTGTCTGCTTATAAGTGCTAATGAAGCTATCCTGTTATAATTATGGTGTTACAATCAAAACGTAGAAATTATTAAATATTGGATAGAAAACAACTCCCAGTGCTGTAATAATAATGCAAAAACATTAAAAAGTGATAAGTCTACCATCAAGAAAAAAGTAAAATAATTGTGCAGGGAAATAGAATGAAGTAGCGTTACTTTGTTTAGTAGAAACATCTGGACAAAACAATGGTAACGAATGAGAAATTTAGGCAAATCTGCAATATCTACCATATCATTAATAATCAGCGGTGCCAACTCTGACGATTTTTCGTCATTTTGACGATTTTTGATGGTAAATTTTGCCTTTGACGATTTGACGACGATTTTAAACAACGTAGTTATGAGTTGACGATTTTTTAAAATGCTCAACACAAATGTTTCTTTTTAACGTTTTTTTATGACGATTTGACGATTTTTCAAAGTGATGTAGTTATAGGTTGACAAATTTCATAAGGTGTAATGTAAACAAGCTTTTTTAATCTCAAAATATGACAATTTATATGTAGCGTGCTCCCAACCGTCTCCAATGTAGAAAGAAATTTCAAAGCAATCAATATAAATAAACTTAAAATGCGGAATTCCTTTGAAACTTAAACATTGCAAGGTATTCTTTTGTCTTGGTTTAGTTAAATTCACTTTATTCATTACCGATAATAGAAATAAAAATTATACTCGAGCCAGTAATAAGGATTTAAATTCGCTTGGAGAATAGGACATTTTTCTGTCAAAAAATTTTGTTAAACAATGTAGTACATGTAGTCACAATCAGAAATATTACTTTTAATTAATTAAAAATTTAATTTAATTAATCTTCGTTTAAAAAACTGGAAACTAAATGACTTAATTAGAGGGTTAAACGGAATTATTAATATTTTTTTAATAAAACTTTTAATTTGTTCCTTTTCAGCTATTTTATGGTTGATGATTTTTTGACGAATTTTTTGGGACACATTGACGATTTTGACGAAAAATATTTAAAAAAATGACGATTTTCAGCCCCAAACAGTTGGCACCACTGTTAATAATAGGTATATAAAATAAAATGTCGTCCTGGGTGTCTTACTGTAACTGTTCGTCGACACAAGTTCAGTTACAAAATATGCTTAATCATAAAGCTAATATTTACATATAGACTTACATATAGCAGAGTGTCAAGGTAGTGACACGTACAGAAGTAATATGATCACTTCAAACATGTTTCAAGAACAAAATGTTATTTTTGGACTGGGAACGCAAAAACGGTATCTGAACATTTTTTTTAACGAATATGTTCCCATTTCAACATAGTGCTGCAGAAATAATGGTATTTGAAACTTTTAGCTAAAATGAGCGATTGAATTTAACTAAAATTGCTGAAATCATATACACTTTAAGGCAGTGATCAAGATGGAGTAACAGTGAGCATCAGTTCTAATCTAGATTTTCAGTTTCCAATGTTACTACATATTGAAATATTTGATTTGGTGTATGATAAATGTGGTTGAGATACATCCTCCATTAGAAAGTGGGCGTGGCAGTGGCCGGATCGGTCCGAAATGTTGATCATACTTTATTCTCATCCCCAGTGGTACATGTACAAAAATTTAGAGCTCTACGCGCTTCCTTTGGGTTCAAATACGCCCTTCATTTTAAAGTGGGCGTCGCAATGGGCGGATCGGTCCAAATTTTTTATCATAATTTATTCTCATCCCCAGTGGCACATGTACAAAATTTCAGAGCTCTAGGCGCTTCCTTTGGGTTGAAATAGGCCTTCATTTTAAAGTGGGCGTGGCAGTGGGCGGATCGGTCCAAAATTTTAATCGTACTTTATTCTCATCCCCAGTGGTATATGTTCAAAATTTCAGAGCTCTGGGTGCTTCCGTTGATTTAATGCGCCAAAAACTTCTCATTTGGCCCACTGTGCATTGGTGGAAAAACTTCGTTACGTCAACGAAATATGTAATTGAAATTGAGTCAACGAAACAAATTCGTTAATATTTTATAGTATTTATAAATCCTTTCACTATCTTAATTAAATTTTTTCGTTATATCAATGAAAAATTTTCATTGACTCAATTGTTTTATTAGAGATTAGAGATACAAAGCTAAAATTTTTGGTTTGTGAAATAACTGACATTTTGCAATCTTCACAATCGACTTTTAATTTTTTGTTGGAGTATCAAATCAATCCTAATAATCAAAAATCCCATATAGTTGAAAATTTCTTTTCTCTTTTCTGAATTTTGTAGACATTACAATTTAGCTAAATTTTTATCACATCGTATTTCAAAAGTCTAAAAGTCTATCCTAGTAAACTGACTTCATGACCCCCAATCCATAAAAACAGCGTTTAAAATGTTTCAAATATTCACATTATCTGTAATGGGAAATTTCTTAAGCTTACCACCTGTCTGAAAAATGCGCTACTTAAAAATGTTTGTACAATAAAATTGCTCTGAGCTGTTGGTTGGCTCAATTTTAATGACAAATTTTGGTAATACTATGAAGCCTTTCCTACCAGTGTTGATCTTAGCATAATTTGTTTGGCCGTCAAAACTTTCAGAAAATTCCACAAAACAGAAATATTTCGAAATGTAATATATGCACCCAGAGAAGGAATTTGATCACCTCAAACATGTTTCAAGAGCAAAATGTTATTTTTGGATGGTGAACATGTAACATGTTCGCTGCATACATGTTCTTTTCTCCGAAATTATGTATCTGTTTTCGGAAAGCATGTTATGTTTGCCGAGAATACCACATTTTTGCGACAAACATGTTACATGGTCACCATCCAAATTCCTTCTCTGGGTGTAGGTTTTGGTTTCGGAGAAACTCAATATTTTTTATAGACTAGCCGAACCCGGCTCGCTTTGCTGCGCTATCCTGATTTTTCCAAAGCTGAAAAACTGTTCTTTGTTATAAAATATTGCAGTTACTGCGATTTATATTTTTAAGGAATATTTCGATGTTAGACTGATTAGATTGTTCATGACGTGTATTTTAGGAGACTTCAATTTTGTCAATTCGGGCGAACGATCGTTGAAGCACACGGGTTTTAAAGAGGTAAATAAAGCCATTCTCATGTACAGATGTTTAATCTCCTTTCTTCAGGAGATTACAGGATTCTTCTTTCAGCCCAGGTTTATTTCTTATCGGTGCTCCACGCAGAGAAGGAATATGATGACCTCAAATATGTTTCAAGAGCAAAATGTTATTTTTGTATAGGGAACATAATAAAAGTTGTTGTTCTCCCAGAACATAAAGTGCTGCTGAAATCAGTTACATGATTCCCGAGGTTGAGAAAAATATGTGATATGTTCGTCATCAAAAACTAACATTTTGCTCTTGAAACATGTTTGGGGTGACCGTATTCTTTCATAGCAACACACAAAAAATTGTTTTTCTGCTTCAATCACGAAATTTTTTGATCCAATTAATTTTTTAATTGAAATGTCTTCAATCACAGAAATGACAGTATCAATTAAAAATTCAATTGATATTATTAATTTTTGTGATTGATTTTTGTTTTAATAAAAAAAAATTGTTGAATCAATTAAATTTTTAATTGAATAGTTTTTACAACTCAATTAAGACTTTAATCGATTTTTTCTGTGAATATGTGAGAAATATTAAAACAGAATCGGGCAACACTCGTTGTTGTATATATTGTGTATGTCTCCTACGGATATTTCATAGTCCTCTTCTTGAAGCAAATCGGTTACGTTATGTTCACTGTAGCACTCTGTGCAAATATTTAACAGAAATCATAAAAAATTCTTCGCCAATATCCAACCGGCAACAGTTTTATGTCATATTTAGTTTAAAACCTTAAGATTATTTTCAAAACAGGTATTTCAATAATGAAGAAAATATGGTCGTTAGGCCAAGGATTTCATGTCCTAAAATACGAATGCGAATTTATCTTAGCATGGAATATGCATTTCTTCGATACAAATTTTTTTCTTTGTCGATAGTGATTTGACAAAAATATTGGTATATTTGCATGAAAGAAAACTTTGTTTGACTAAGGTGAACTTGTCTTTAATAATTCAGAAAAATTCTTCAAAATTAAAGAAATGGTCTTAAATTTGTTGACTTTTTGCATCTTGATTACACATAAAAAAAGCGTTCAAAAATAGAAGCTGCTTTGCACAACTTTATTTTAAAGACGGTTTTTACTTAGGTTAGGTTAGGTGGCAGCCCGATGTACCAGGCTCACTTAGACTATTCAGTCCATTGTGATACCACATTGGTGAACTTCTCTCTTATCACTGAGTGCTGCCTGATTCCATATTAAGCTCAATGACAAGGGACCTCCTTTTTATAGCCGAATCCGAACGACATTCCACATTGCAGTGAAACCATTTAGAGAAGATTTGAAACCCTCAGAAATGTCACCAGCATTACTGAGGTGGGATAATCCACCGCTGAAAAACTTTTTCGTGTTCGGTCGAAGCAGGAATCGAACCCACGACCTTGTGTATGCAACCATTGCACCACGGCGGCTCCGATTTTTACTTGAAACAGAACATAATTTCCACTTGATGCCGAGTCTAAATTTGTAAGTTTAAATTTTCGTTCTTTTAAACTTTGATAGATAAAAACACGAATAAATTAAAATTTGTCTCCTATAATCAAGTATGCCAAATTCAAATTTAAAAGAGAATTGTGTCTTACTGTGCGCTCCTTTGGCTCGGCATCAATACCAATGTAAAGACAAAATCTTTCGAACCGGGCATGCTTTTTTTCAGAGCAAATATTCTTGGAAAAAAAATACATTAATTTTTGTCAAATATTTGCTTACCCTTACCCATACCCCTAGGTTGTGTTAACTTTTAAAACACATTTTTAAATTAGTGTTTTATTTAATAAAACATTTAATACTTTAACATATATTATTAATTAATACTTGCTTGCCGCTTTGCATTCAATCATACAGTCAAAAAAAAAAAAAATTTGATCCAAAAAACAAACAGCGAAATATTTGAGCAGCATTTAATTTACTTAACGAGTTTATGTTACATTACGTGTCTCGAAATGCCATAGAGAGTTTGCAGCAAACTTAATTCCACCTGCTCCGACTTGTTGATGCCTTTATCGTCTTCACATGAGATACCATCGAAGCTGCCCCAGTGGCTATGACACAGCCACCGATGACCGATGAATTCCATTCACCGAAATTTTCAATTAAGAATCTTAATCGCTGTGGCATACAAAACGCGATGCCGTTAATAATGCCAGCGGTTGTTGCTTTACAGGTGGCACGCGCTTCACCAACAGCAGGTGGAAATGTACCGGCTTACAAACTTATTAAGTTTTATTTGCCCGTTTTGGCCTGGCCAGAAGATGAGATGAGTTGAGGTGAGTGAATAATCCTTTCGAAGCTTTATTACTTATCACGGCTACTCCCGATTCGTTGGCAATCCATTTACAAGGTGAAACGCCACACAATGGAATGGAATGGAGAGCAGGTGTAAAAACGATGTTAATGCATCGTTAACAGTGGCCATGGCACTTTTGTGTTGTTGTTTATGGAGCAAAACCTGTCTGGAATGTGGCTGAGTTAAGTACAATTTCATTTCGTCATCATAGAAATGGCCATGGAAAATGAGGCTTCAATATATCAATTAAAGGAAAGTTTTCCATATACTTAGAGAAACTCATTAAAGCCTAGAATTGATTGAGCATGAAGCCAAATGCCACACTCAGTCCTTCAATGTTAATGGGAGGCCTACTCCATGGGCTTTCCTATGCTTCGCTAATGATCTGGTTTTAGCACTTAATTTGTTCGAGCAAATATTCCATCCTTCGAAAGAACGCCCCGTACTAATACCAAAGGTGCCATATTCATGCAATGCAATGATCCACCTTGGAGCCACCTATGATACACCCTTCATGGAAATTGCCAAGTTATGGGATCTCCACCAAACACACACACACACACGACAAGCCTTTGCCCATTTCGTAGGAGCTTTAACTAAAATTTGAAATTTTGGCCCAATATTCATATGGCTGATGGATGAACACGAATTTTGGAGCTATGACTCTTTCGAATGTTGTTGACTAATTAATACAGAAATTAAATATGAATGAATGAGAGATGGACCCGCCTGCCGGTCGGTCGTTCGTTCGCCTATCTACGGCTGTATGGAATTTCAGCATACATTTAATTTAAGAAAAACGTAACCTATGTGGGACCACAAACTTCACGTGCAAAACACAGAGTCTGATGAGTTTGCAAAGTGCTTTAATTTAGTCCATGTTCATTCAGATACAAATGTCGACATGTTTATATTAGCAGTTGCCATCGTTCCATATGTGGGTATGTGTTAAACAATTTTGTACCCAGCAAAAGGTTTGTGAGCCATAATGGATGTTAGCTTGATAGTTGGGTATTGTGCCGCTCAAATAGGAACATTTTTGTCGGAAAAATATATAAAAACATTGGCCGAAATTAGATACATAATAATTTTAGAAAAATTAACTAAACTGTATTACAAACGCAGATGTCACGCTGAAGTAAATATTTTCCGCCAAATTCAAGAAAATTTATTAGACATAATTATTTTTTTCACTTGTAAAGGTTATGTTGAAGTGACAGCACGATTAAGTTTCAGGCTCACTTAGACTATTCAGTTCATTGTGATACCACATTAACTAAAATACCTATTACATTATGGGCATTTCTGTTGAACCAACCAGATTGTTCCAAAAACATTAGCAGACTGCTTAAGTTAACGTTTTGCAGGCCCGCCAGTAATCTAAAGCTACATATATGCCCCTAAAATTTTGCTTACGCCTCACACAAAATGCAGGACACTCACACAAGAGGTGTTGAATTGATTCCTTTTCCTCCGCATCATGACAGCTCATACAATAGTCATTATACTTCGCGCCTATAGGTTTTGCAAAATCGCCTATCAGGCAACGACCCGTTATAGCAGATATCAGGAGTGATATCTGACGTCTTTAGAACACTAGCATATCTAGTGTGCGGTTTAAGTATAAATGGGACCATATTTGCTTGGTGTCGTTACAACCCTTGCAATTCTCCCATCGAACATTTGCCATCATAACAGCCTTCTCACTCAGTAAGATCTTACAGGTAGCCAAAGGCATACCAAGAGATTCTAGTTCCCCTGGAATATGTAAGGTAGTCTCTAGCCTTGCTAACTAATACGCTTCGCAGTTCCCCGGTATGTTCCTATGGCCAGGCACCCATATTAGATGAATATTGTGCTGCTCAGCCATCTCATTGAGAGATTTGCGGCAATCGATGACCGTGTTCGAGTTAAGGAACACAGAGTCTAAGGATTTTATTGCAGGTTGGCTGTCTGAGTATATATTAATGCAACATTTTTTAAAACATCACTTCTCAGCCAATTCGCCACCTCTCTTATTGCTAATATTTCAGCCTCAACACTTGTAAAAGAAAATTTCATACTTTGGAGGAAAAACTATGAGTTCAAAATTGCAAAAATGTGTTTAGTGCCAACAAGGTTTAAGACGGGCGCATTTGTAGTAAAATTTAGAAATTTAATGAAATTCTGAACTATTTTGTGGAATACACGAATTTAGTCAATCTTTATGCTTCATTTGTGTATAGTTTGCCCCTTTTTAGTTAATTTAACTAACGTAAAAATTATTAAAGTTAAGAAATCTTTCTTAAAACTGAGTACTATGTTCAGTTTTCAAGCTGAAAACCCCACTGAAAGAAGAGTTTTCTTTTCTGAGGAACGAAATTTTAGACAAGCAAAGTTTTCTTTTGACGCTAACAAATTTACTTTAAATGCAAATAAAAAAGTTTAGAGGCAATCGTAGACTCGCTTATCGTATATTCGGATTTATTTGATATAAAAGAAAAAGTTTTGTTAAAAAGGCGAATTTCGTTTGTCTAAAGTTCCGTTCCGGAGGAAAGTAGTTTTTCTTTGGGTGCAGCTTGTTTTTACGGTTACTTTTTTAAATTAATTAAATTTTAAATATAAAATGGTTCACAATCAATTCCTTAGATCTTTTCCATTCATTATTTCACAAGACTTTATAAAAATATAATCGTCTTCACACAGATTTTTGTACTTTTAATTTAGTGTTTTGGTGAAAAATACGAAGATAGTACTCACCTTAAAATATAATAATTCCATGAACTAAAATAGTGTTAAATTGCTTTAGTGATATTAGTATTCTTTCAATGAGTGCAGGCTCCATTAAACTATATTTCAAAGATGAGTATCAAAAATCCAATTTCTTAAACGAAGATTATAAACTTCCCAGGAAAACAACGAGCTTCCAAAAAAGTAGTTTGGATCCCCAATTTGTGATCCGGAAGTAGTGCACACACTGAAAAAAATATTGTCGTGAGGTCAAAGATTTCATGTCCTTAAAATACGAATGCAAATTTTGCTTAGCACAGAAGACGCATTTCTCTAATATAAAGATTTTTTCCTTGTCCAAAAGTACACAAAACCCAAATTTAAAAGAGAATTGTGTCTTAAAAGTATTCTTACTTGTATTCTCTGCTTCTTTGGCTCGGAATCAAATTGTTAAAGTAAAGACAAAATCTTTGGAACCGGGCATGCGTTTTTTTCAGTGCACTTGGATCATCTCCAATGAATTTTACATGGGCTTGTTATAGGACGGAAGACTCCATTTTTAAATTCTTTACATTACTTTAGAAGTTGTGCCTTGGAATTTCATTTGGATGAAGAAATTAAAAAAAAAATATATACAAAAAAATTTCTAATTTCACTTTTTGGGTCTGGGTCTGTTGGCACCGTAACAGAACGACTTAGCACACTCAGCCACAAACACCATTGAACACGATGTCTATTCAAATGTTTGTGATATGAACCTAATATGACACCAAGTTGTTAGAATGTCATCTAACAACTTCTTGACATGTTCTTTATTATTATAAATGAAACAAGTAAGGAAAGTCTAAAGTCGGGCGGTGCCGACTATATTATACCCTGCACCCCTTTGTAGATCTAAATTTTCGAGACCATATCACATCCGTCAAATGTGTTGGGGGATATATATATAAAGGTTTGTCCCAAATACTACATTTAAATATCACTCCATTGGGACAGAATTTTATAGACTCTTACAAAATCTATAGACTCAAAATTTAAGTTGGCTAATGCACTAGGGTGGAACACAATGATAGTAAAAAATATGGGAAAGATTTAAATATGAAGCAATTTTAAGGAAACTTCGCAAAAGGTTATTTATGATTTATCGCTCGATATATATGTATTAGAAGTAGAGGAAAATTAGAGTCATTTTTACAACTTTTCGACTAAGCAGTGGCGATTTTACAAGGAAAATGTTGGTATTTTGACCATTTTTGTCGAAATCAGAAAAACATATATATGGGAGCTATATCCAAATCTGAACCGATTTCAACCAAATTTGGCACGCATAGTAACAATGCTAATTCTACTCCCTGTGCAAAATTTCAAATAAATCGGAGCAAAAAATTGGCCTCTGTGATCATATGAGTGTAAATCGGGCGAAAGCTATATATGGGAGATATATCCAAATCTGAACAGATTTCAACCAAATTTGGCATAGTTACAATGCTAATTTTACTCCCTATGCAAAATTTCAACTAAATCGGAGCAAAAAATTGGCCTCTGTGGGAAAATGAGTGTAAATCGGCCGAAAGCTATATATGGGAGCTATATCTAAATCTGAACCGATTTGGCTGATATTTTGCAAGTTTTTCGATACCCATAAAATATTCGGATTTACGGAATTTGAGGAAGATCGGTTGATATACACGCCAATTATGACCAGATCGGTGAAAAATATATATGGCAGCTATATCTAAATCTGAACCGAAAATCAATAGGGATCGTCTTTGAGCCGAAACAGGACCCTATACCAAATTTTAGGCCAATCGTTCTAAAACTGCGAGCTGTACTTTGCACACAAAAATACATCAACAGACAGACAGACGGACATCGCTAAATCGACTCAGAATTTAATTCTTAGCCGATCCGTATACCAAAAAGTTGGTCTATGATTACTCCTTCTTGGCGTTACATACAAATGCACAAACTTATTATACCCTGTACCACAGTAGTGGCGAAGGGTATAAGAATAAAGAACGATGGTTCAAATCTCACCAGCGGCAATTTTTGTATTAAATATTTTTCTAAAAAATTATTATTTTTTTTTTTTTATGTTGTACACCGTTTTTATTTTGTTTTATTTTTCGACATATACTTATGTATAAATATATTTTTTCCATTAAAAATCAACCAAAAGTTAAAAAATATCGCAATTTGCAAAAGGACTGCATCGGAAGTGGAAAAAATTGATGGATGATTCCGGGATGCACTTTATAAGAAATGTTTGTGGAACAACTTCCATTTTTTTGTTGGGTTTCTTTCAATATTGATTCAATTTGGTATAATAACTTTTTGGTTGCATAGTTTTATTGGAATGATGTTTATTCCCATCCATACACTCATAGAAAAACTCATGCACGGCGTGTCTCTTTCAAAACGATTCGTCCATGAAAGTGAATCAACACACATGTAGTGTGAAACGTAGAACAGGCGGTGTCAATCTGACAACGATAAAATGACACCATACGTTGTCGAAATAACAACCACCGTTCACGATCTGAAAACGTTATGGTTACGAATTTACAAACAAAATTAAAAAAAAAGATTTCCGCTACCGTGACTCGAACCTGTGTCTTCTGCACCATACGCGTTAACAGTCGCCTTAGCAAATTGCACCACCAAGGGAGTTGCTATAATAACGCCTAACGATTATTTTAACCCAGATATGCCGATGGGCCGTTATATTCTGTAGCACTCCAACAAGTAGATTAGAAAATGTAAAGCACTGTAAACGCAGAAACCTGAACATAACAGGTGTACGGTCGGCATATCTAGGTTAAGACTTTTCATGGCCAAAGAAAAACGAATGTCGTTCATGAAATCGTGAACGCCCGTGGACGAAATTGTGAAAATTCCGTTTTGTGAACGTTTCCGTTTCATTTTGTCACCGTCTGTTCACGACTATGGAACGTAATTTTTTCTATTAGTGTAGATACGGCCTTTTATAATAAAGACATCTTTTGGAAGTTATTTAGCTTTAAATCTAGGCTCCATAAAATTAAAATTAGGATACAGATATCATTTATTTAAGTTTTTAATTTTTATGCGATATATTAATAAATCGGTTCACATACGAATAAATGTCATCATAAAATTTTAAATTATAATAAATTTTTGTTTAATTAAAAAACCTTTAAACCAAATATGCAAAATCTTCAAACTACATCAAAGTTTTTTATTTTAAATCAAAAGTTTCATTATTTCAATTAGTTAAAAAATGATTTCGTTAGTGCCAAAATGTTTTTATTCTACTTAAGAAAAATTGGCCTTTCTTTAAAGACATTCAACTTTAACGTTGAGACGAAAATTTCAAAGATTAGTATATCAAATTTAATTAAATGTTTTTAAAACAAATATTTTAAAATATCATAATTTCCTCACTTTAAAAAATGTATCTTTAATATTTTAAAAATATTGTATGCTAAAATTTACATTGTATTTTTTATACCCTCCACCATAGGATGGGGGTATATTAACTTTGTCATTCCGTTTGTAACACATCGAAATATTGCTCTAAGACCTCATAAAGTATATATATTTTGGATCGTGGTGAAATTCTGAGTCGATCTGAGCATGTCCGTCCGTCCGTCCGTCTGTTGAAATCACGCTAACTTCCGAACAAAACAAGCTATCGACTTGAAACTTGGCACAAGTAGTTGTTATTATTGTAGGTCGGATGGTATTGCAAATGGGCCATATCGGTCCACTTTTAAGTATAGCCCCATATAAACGGACCTCCAAATTTGGTTTGCGATTGCTCTAATAGAAGCAAATTTCATCCGATCAGGCTGAAATTTGGTACATGGTGTTAGTATATGGTCTCTAACAACCATGCAAAAACTTCATCCGATCCGGCTGAAATTTGGTACATGGTGTTAGTATATGGTCTCTAACAACCATGCAAAAATTGGTCCATATCGGTCCACTTTTACGTATAGCCCCCATATAAACGGGCCTCCAAAATTTGGCTTGCGATTACTCTAAGAGAAGCAAATTTCATCCGATCCGGCTGAAATTTGGTACATGGTGTTAGTATATGGTCTCTAACAACCATGCAAAAATTGGTTCACATCGGTGCATAATTATATATAGCCCAAATATAAACCGATCCCCAGATTTGGCTTGCGGAGCCTCAAAGAGAAGCAAATTTCATCCGATACAGCTGAAATTTTATACATGGTATTAGTATATGATCTATAACAACCGTGCAAAAATTGGACCGTATCGGTCCATAATTATATATAGCCCCCATATAAACCGATTCCCAGATTTGAACTCCGGGGCCACTTGGACGAGCAAAATTCATCCGATTCGGTTGAAATTTGCAACGTGGTGTTAATATATGGCCGCTAATAACCATGCCAAAATTGGTCCATATCGGTCTATAGTTATATATATAGCCGATCCCCAATCACACAAAAATTTGTCAATATCGGTTCATTATCATGCTTGCCACTCGAGCAAAAATAATCTAGCAAAAATTTATTTCTATAGAAAATTTTGTCAAAATTTTATTTCTATAGAAAATTTTGTCGAAATTTTATTCCTATAGAAAATTTTGTCAAATTTTATTTCTATAGAAAATGTTGGCAAAATTTTATTCCTATAGAAAATGTTGTCAAAATTTTAATTCTATAGAGAATGTTGTCAAAATTTTAAATATTTTGAAAATTTTGTAAAAATTTTGTTTCTATAGAAAATTTTGTGAAAATGTTATTTCTATAGAAAATTTTGTTAAAATCGTATTTCTATAGAACATTTTGTCAAACTTAATTATGTACGTATTTAATGGGCCATTTTATGTTTAATATATACCATGTATGGACTACGTGGTATATATTACGGTATTAGGAAGTTTTAAGATACCTTGTCATCGGCAAAAGTA
This sequence comes from Haematobia irritans, assembly GCF_050003625.1. NCBI lineage: Eukaryota > Metazoa > Arthropoda > Insecta > Diptera > Muscidae > Haematobia > Haematobia irritans. The sequence continues at coordinate 84,630,900 of NC_134400.1, forward strand.
ATTCGATTGTGGATGACAGTCTTCAGTAGAAGTTTCTACGCAATCCATGGTGGAGGGTACATAAGCTTCGGCCTGGCCGAACTTACGGCCGTATATACTTGTTTTTTTTTTTTTTTTTTAATTCCAAAAAATCTTAAACCAAAGATGCTAAATACTCAAAATAAGTCTTAGCCTATATTTAAAGCGTTTTTATCTTAGCTCTAAAAATTCAATATTTTAGTTAATTTAACGACGATTTCTCTAAATCAAAAATAAGCTTATATAGACATACGGTTTTAAGAGAGGGACGCAAATTTCCAAAATTCGTGTCCTAAATTTAATAGAAAAAATTTCATACAATGATTATAAACTATATTTTAATTAAAATTTCATTATTTTAAATAAATTTGTCCTTAGTATTTTGTAAATTGGGCATTCTAAAATTTAGGTTGCACAATCTTTAATATCACGTAAATATTTTTTCCAGTGGAGGTTTACACTTAGGTATGTAAATAAAGTTATTTATACCCTTCACCACTACTGTGGTACAGGGTATAATAAGTTTGTGCATTTGTATGTAACGCCAAGAAGGAAAAGTCTGAGACCCATCTGTCTGTCTGTTGATGTATTTTTGTGTGCAAAGTACAGCTCGCAGTTTTAGTCCGATTGTCCTAAAATTTGGTATAGGGTCCTGTTTCGGCTCAAAGACGATCCCTATTGATTTTGGAAAAAATCGATTCAGATTTAGATATAGCTGCCATATATATTTTTCACCGATCTGGTCATAATTGGCGTGTATATCAACCGATCTTCCTCAAATTCCGTACATCCAAATATTTTATGAGTCTCGAAAAACTTGCAAAATATCAGCCAAATCGGTTCAGATTTAGATATAGCTCCCATATATAGCTTTCGCCCGATTTACACTCATTTTCCCACAGAGGCCAATTTTTTGGTCCGATTTAGTTGAAATTTTGCACAGGGAGTAGAATTAGCATTGTAGCTATGCGTGCCAAATTTGGTTAAAATCGGTTCAGATTTAGATATATCTCCCATATATAGCTTTCGCACGATTTACACTCATATGACCACAGAGGCCAATTTTTAACTCCGATTTAGTTGAAATTTTGCACAGGGAGTAGAATTGGCATTGTAGCTATGCGTGCCAAATTTGGTTGACATCGGTTCAGATTTAGATATAGCTCCCATATATATGTTTTTCTGATTTCGACAGAAATGGTCAAAATACCATCATTTTGCTTGTTAAATCGCCACTGCTTTGTCGAAAAGTTGTAAAAATGACTCTAATTTTCCTAAACTTCTAATACATATATATCGAGCGATAAATCATAAATAACCTTTTGCGAAGTTTCCTTAAAATTGCTTCAGATTTAAATGTTTCCCATATTTTTATACCCTGCGCCACACTGTGGAACTAACATTGTGTTCCGCCCTAGTGCATTAGCCGACACAAATTTTGAGTCTATAGATTTTGTAGAAGTCTATCAAATTCTTCCAGATCGAGTGATATTTTAATGTATGTATTTGGGACAAACCTTTATATATATCCCCCAACACATTTGACGGATGTGATATGGTATCGAAAATTTAGATCTACAAAGTGGTGCAGGGTATAATATAGTCGGCACCGCCCGACTTTAGACTTTCCTTACTTGTTTTTTTTTTTTTTTTTTAAATTTTGTGAAACAGATTTTATTATATTTGAAATGAATATAAAAAGTACCAAAAATATTAGTTTCACATGTTTTGTACTCCTACCATCAAGCGTAGGGGAATTTAAGGGATCTTATTTATTTGCTGAAAGATGACACATTTTTTTTTTTAATTTTTCTTATATAAATTGCTTTTGAATAAATCGAAATGTGGCAATTGCCCTTTTATATACAGTCAAACCGGACAGTCTCGTTGGAGTCGATTATACGAGGGAGATTCGGAAACTTCTTAGCCTATCAATGAAAGAGAATAGCTAGTTTTTCAAAAATATTTTTATTTTTCAATATAATCTCCTGAAACTTAGTCCAACGCTTTTCTAGCAATTCTATCCCTCGATTAAAATAGTTTTCCTCAAGGTCTTCAAAATAGTGGTTTACAATTGTAATTGCATCTTCATTTGAGGCAAAACGCTTGCCAGCAAGGATTTTTTTTAGATTTGGGACCAAGTTAAAGTCAATGGGAGCTAACTCAAGAGAATAAGGTGGGTGGTCAAGCATCTCGTACTTTAATTCGTTGGTTTTAGCCATTGGGAGCCACCGTGGTGCAATGGTTAGCATGCCCGCCTTGCATACACAAGGTCGTGGGTTCGATTCCTGCTGCGACCGAACACCAAAAAGTTTTTCAGCGGTGGATTATCCTACCTCAGTAATGCTGGTGACATTTCTGAGGGTTTCAAAGCTTCTCTAAGTGGTTTCACTTGAATGTGGAACGCCGTTCGGACTCGGCAATAAAAAGGAGGTCCCTTGTCATTGAGCTTAACATGGAATCGGCCAGCACTCAGTGATAAGAGAGAAGTTCACCACTGTGGCATCACAATGGACTGAATAGTCTAAGTGAGCCTGATACATCGGGCTGCCACATAACCTAACCTAACCTAGCCATTGTTAAAACACTCTTGTGCGCTGGTGCGTTGTCTTGATGAAAAATATTTTTTTTGTGTTGTAAGCCAGGACGTTTTTCCCGAATTTATAAAATTAATTGATCCAAAACGTTGAAATAGTACTCTGAATTTATTGTTTACCCTTTTGCAGATAGTCAATCAATAAAATACCTTTGAAGTCCCAAAAAACCGTTGCCATAACCTTACCAGCCGATTGAATTGGTTTTGCCTTCTTTGGGGCACTTCTTCCAGCTTCAGTCCATTGTTTGGATTGTTCTTTTGTCTCTGGAGTCTAGTGGTGGATCCATGTCTCATCAACAGTTATCAAACGACGCTTAAAATCCATTTTATTTCGCCTAAAACGATCCAAACAAGCTTGATAAATGTTCATTCTTATGCGTTTTTGATCGACTGTTAACAAATGCGGCACCCATCTTGCAGAAAGCTTTTTCATCTGTAGTTCTTCATGTAAAATTAAATGGACTCGATCATTTGAGATGCTCATGATATTAGGAATTTCACGCACTTTTATTCGCCAATCAATTAATACCATATCACATAACACTTTGGCTAAAATTTCTGTTGTTGTTTCTGTTTTTGGACGTCCACTACGTGGTTCACCTTCAATGCTTGTACGACCACGTTTAAATTCACCAACCCAATTTTTTACTGTTGCATATGAAGGAGCACTTTCACCTAACACATTCACCATATCATTATGAATTTCTTGTCCCGATAAACCTTTTTTATGTAAATATTTAATGACAGCACGCATTTCTAATTTTTCCATTGTAAAAAAAATTGCGGGTGCGTCTTTTTTGAACACCTGTTTCTATATGAAGAAGTTGCCAGACCGAAACAAAATTTAACATGTGTTCATAACAGAGATGGAAGTTTCCAAAACACTTAACACTTTTTCTGTTTATACCGCGCTTTTTGTGCTAGGCTAAGAAGTTTTCGAACTGCCCTCGTAGTACTTCATATTTTCTCTTTGCTTGTGTCCATCTATGACATACACTCAGAATAACTTAATCAGCCATTCGCAAAGCTTATGAAGACCAAAGTGTCATCTCTCTAATGTCATTGCAGTAAACTCTGGATAAGTAGTTGAGGTAAAAAACTGCTTACCAAGAGAGTTTGTGCCCTACCCTAGCAATACTGCATGCTTGAAAATAATGACTTACTATCAACGGAGAGTTTCGGTAACCACACATCAAATGTTCATGTGTACTATCACAATATATTTGTTCTATAACAATAAAGAACAATATATTATGTTCTTTATTCTACCACAAAGTAGAAGAAATTTGTAAGTAATTACTATAATGTACTTTCTTTATAGTAATTACTTACAAACTTTGCACTAGATTACCTTCAAGATTATTTGGTAATGAAAGATTTTACTGTAATATAGGGGAACACGAAGGAACTTATATAACGCGATTTACAGATAAATAACTCCGCTTATTGAAAAAATAGTGAATTTCTTTTTAGCACACCTAATATTAGCAGTAAATAAGATAACCAAATTTGGCTGAGATGTTATGGTCCTACAAATGTTTGGCTTAAAAATAAACTTACGTAGTCAATTTTATATTACCCAACTCTAAAGCGGCCATATTCTAAGTTATAAGATATATGATGGAGAAAAAAGTATAATTCCAGACAGAGTGAAGGAAAAGTGTTTGCTGGGTTGATAATTCCATTTTCATGGAGATGGATCACACTTTGTTCAACCTCCATCTGATGAGATTCGCCATAACTGCTTCACCAAATATATAAATTCCCTATTCATAAATACTCGCATTACATTTGCCGAATTCAGATGTTAACATTTTTGCTATAGAATCGCTATGGAAACTGGGGCTTATCTGCAGGCAAAAAAACCTGGTTAATCGCTGGGAATGCTATTTTTCTTTTTTGTGCAAAGACCATACGGCAAACATTTCAATATTTAGCAGAAAAATGACCAGGATTATTAATTACGGGGTACCAATGCGTTCTACATGACCATGTATCACGGCTGTGGTATGATAATAACACAGAACAGTTCAAGCAAAGAACCCATGTGAGATTTAAGGGGCTTGAATGTTTTCGAAAAGGTTTGTGGAAATCGTGGCCTTTTTGAAGCTCAAGACAAATGAAAATGTTTTCCGTTGACAATCTCATGTAACTTGAAATTGATAACGACTTGCATGAGACATTCAATTTCTTTTTGATCGATTTTATATTTGATAAAATGTAGGTTCGAACAAAACTCGAAACAAAGAATTCGCAGTTATTCCACGGGAACGTTTATATCTGGAGTTTACTAACCCCTAATCTCCAGTAAATAAACCTGCAAAACACCGAATTGGACCTTTTATTTAATTTATTCGTTTTCTTAACTCAACATTTTTCTCAACGCCAAAATAGCGAATTACTCCACATATCGATAACCGTCAGTGTTGCCACATGGAGTATAATCTTTTTCGCGCGAATACGTGATCTTAGTACTAGGCTTATGGCAAGCCCAAGCAGTGTTGCCAGTATTGGGGATTTTTCCCCAAATCGGGGATATGTTTTCATAAATGGGGACGATATTTTTAGTTGGGGACTTGGGGATTTGGTGGGGAATTTCCCAAAATTTGGGGATTTTTGTGGGGAATTTTCAAAATCTGTATAATTTAGTAAAATAGTTAAATCAGGCTTAGAGTTAAGTTTTATACAAAATTAAAGAACTACAGCGAAATATAAAAAAGCTTTCCTCCTCTTGATCCCACGACATTTATTTGGGTGCCCAAGAGCTAATTTACAATTTGCCCTGCTTGCCTAATAACATTTTCTATTATTGTGAAATTATTTGTAGAACTCCCTCATCTGTGTACATCACTGGTTTGGAAACTATATCCCATACATATAGAATACAATTCATATTGGACCAAAAATGTCTTCATATTGATCGATCACCCCAATTTATTTCTTTACTATTTAGAACAAAATTTTGATTCATAACAGGTTAGTTGATAAGTCCCCGGTCTAACAAAGAAAAACACCTTTTTTTTTGTCAAAATTCGTTTTTATACCCTCCACCATAGGATGGGGGTATATTAACTTTGTCATTCCGTTTGTAACACATCGAAATATTGCTCTAAGACCCCATAAAGTATATATATTCTGAGTCGTGCTGAAATTCTGAGTCGATCTGAGCCTTTCCGTCCGTCCGTCAGTTGAAATCACGCTAACTTCCGAACGAAACAAGCTATCGACTTGAAACTTGGCACAAGTAGTTGTTATTGATGTAGCTCGGATGGTATTACAAACGGGCCATATCGGCCCACTTTTACGTATAGCCCCCATATAAACCGACCCCCAAATTTGGCTTACGATTGCTCTAAGAGAAGCAAATTTCATCCGATCCGTCAGAAAATTTGGTACATGGTGTTTCTAGTTTCTACGCAGTCCATGGTGGAGGGTACATAAGCTTCGGCCTGGCCGAACTTACGCCCGTATATACTTGTTATTATTCAACATAGTTCCCTTCAAGAGCGATACAACGATTATAACGACCTTCCAATTTTTTGATACCATTTTGGTAGTACTCCTTTGGTTTTGCCTCACAATAGGCCTCCGTTTCGGCGATCACCTCTTCATTGCAGCCAAATTTTTCCCTGCGAGCATCCTTTTGAGTTCTTAGAACAAGAAAAAGTCCCTGGGGCCAGATCTGGAGAATACGGTGGGTGGGGAAGCTATTCGAAGCCCAATTCATGAATTTTTGCCATCGTTCTCTAACAACCATGCAAAAATTGGTCCATATGGGTCCACTTTTACGTATAGCCCCCATATAAACGGAACCCCAAATTTGGCTTGCGATTGCTCTAAAAGAAGCAAATTTCATCCTATCAGGCAGAAATTTGGTACATGGTGTTGGTATATGGTCTCTAACAACCATGCAAAAATTGGTCCATATCGGTCCACTTTTACGTATATAAACGGCCCCCAAATTTGGCATGCAATTGCTCTAAGAGAAGCAAATTTCATCCGATCCGGCTGAAATTTGGTACATGGTGTTAGTATATGGTCTCTAACAATCATGCAAAAATTGGTCTACTCGGTCCACAATTATGTATAGCCCCCATATAAACGGACCCCCAAATTTGGCTTGCGATTGCTATAATAGAAGCAAATTTCTTCCGATCCGTCTGAAATTTGGTACATGGTGTTAGTATATGGTCTCTAACAATCATGCAAAAATTGGTCCACTCGGTCCGCAATTATGTATAGGCCCCATATAAACGGACCCCCAAATTTGGCTTGCGAGGCCTCTAAGAGAAGCAAGTTTCATCCGATCCGGCTAAAATTTGGTACATGGTGTTAGTATATGGTCTCTAACAACCATGCAAAAATTGGTTCACATTGGTCCATAATTATATATAGCCCCCATATAAACCGATCCCCCGATTTGGCTTGGGGAGCCTCTAAGAGAAGTAAATTTCATCCGATCCGGCTGAAATGTGCTACATGGTGTTAGTATATGGTCTCTAACAACCATGCAAAAATTGGTCCACATCGGACCATAATTATATATAGCCCCATATAGGCCGATCCCCCGATGTGGCTTGCAGAGCCTCTAAGAGAAACAAATTTCATCCGATCCGGCTGAAATTTGGTACATGATGTTAGTATATGGTCCCTAATGGCCATGCTAAAATTGGTCCATATCGGTCCATAATTATATATAGCCCCCATATAAACCGATCACCAGATTTGACCTCCGGAGCCTCTTGGAAGATCAAAATTCATTTGATTCAATTTGGTACGTGATGTTAATATATGGCCTCAAACACCCATGCAAAAATTGGTCGATATCGGTCCATAATTATGTATAGCCCCCATATAAACCGATCCCCAGATTTGACTTCCGGAGCACCTTGGGAGAGCAAAATTCTTCCCATTTGGTTGAAATTTGGTACTTGGTGGTAGTATATGATATTTAACAAACATGCCAAAAGTGGTCCATATCACTCCATAATCATATATAGCCCCCATATAAACCGATCCCGAGATTTGGTTTTGGAGCCTCTTGGAGGAGCAAATTTCATCCGAGTAAGTTGACATTTGGTACATTGTGCTAGTATATGGCCGTTAACAACCATGCCTAACTAGGTCCATATCGGTCTATAGTTATATATAGCCCTCATATAAATCGATCCCTAATCACACAAAAATTGGTCCATATCAAGTTCATAATTCTATATAGCCCCCATATAAGCGACCCCCATATTTCAATTCTGGCTTTCTACGTACTGTGCAAAAGTCCATGTCGATTCGTAATTATTTGTAGACTTACCTATACATAACTTTTTTGTCTAAGATATACCACGTGGACCATGGACTAACTCACAATTTAGAAAACGATGTTAAGAAGTTTTAAGAAATTGGGTTAATACCACTACCCAAGTAATTCGAATGTGTATGACAGTCTTTCGTAGAAGTTTCTACGCAATCCATGGTGAATGGTACATAAGATTCGGCCTGGCAGAACTTACGGCCGTATATACTTGTTTAAATTATTAAGGATTTTCTACAGCAGTGTCATTCCTTTACTTATTTTCAAAAAACTTGTCAAAAATGTATTGGGGGTTTTTGTGGGGAATTTTAATTTAAGTTGGGGATTTTTGGGGACAAAAGTGTCCAAATTTGGGGACAAGAGCCAGGGAAATACTGGCAACACTGAGCCCACGTAAAATGAATTAAAGATGATCCAAACCTGTACTCCATTTTTGGGAAGTTCTTTATCATTCGGGATTGAGCTTAACGTAGAATTGGGCGGCACTCAGTGATAAGAAGTTCACCACTGTGGTATCACAATGGACTGAATAGTCTAAGTGAGCCTGAAATATCGGGCTGCCACTATACCTAACCCAACTTATCATTCGGTATAGTATGAGGCCTTTGAAAGTGAGATCCTAAGTATTTCATCCCTGTTATATTGTGGCAGTTTGTATACCAAAATGTGAGACCATAGCTTTGATTGTGGTTTTAAAACTAATTGTGGGAATTATTTCTGGATGAAATGAGGCACTTGTCTCTTATGAGTGGCCAGACTACATAAATAAATGTTCACGAGTTCCAAGAATTTATTTAAATTTTTTACTTTGTTATAATTAAACTTATCTGCTTGCCTGGTTGTTTGGTTGGTTATAGGGTAAAATAAAGTCCTCCAAAGTAGAGGTGTGTACGTGAGTAATAGTTTACTCACGCTCACGCACACTAACGACGGAAAAATTTTACTCACGGACACTCATTGTATTGTTTGGTAGGACTCACACCCACGCACGAAAATGTCGTGCCTTGCGAAAAATACCGTGAGTAACGAAAAATTGTTTGAGTAATTTACCTTAGGGACGTGTCTGAAATATAAGTGTACGCGTGAGTAATATTTTACTGACGCACACTCACGCACGATATTGTTCGGTAGGACTCACACTCATGTACACTCACGAAAAAAATTGTACTCACGCAGAAAAAAGCCGTGACTCAAGAAAAGTACCGTGACTAACGAAAAATATCATGACTCACGAATAAATTTAAGAGTAATTTGCGTTGGGGACGTGTCTGAAAACTCACGCGTGAGTCACGACATTTTCATGTCACATGCACACCTCTACTCCAAAGTAATGAATTGAAGAAACTTCAAAAGATGCTAGATTCTAGCAGAATGAAGATTTTCTTATATCCACCATAATGGTTATTCACATGTCCTTCTGGGTGGTTTAGAGATTACAATGATAGATTGTATTTTTTATGGAGATAGAGAGATCAACAATGTTGCATTTCCAACGAGATAATTTACTTTTCATTGGGCCAATATATGAGCTGTTGCATTTTCAATAAAACTTATAAGTACAAGTACTGAAGTACACCATCGAAATCGTCCTTAACGGCCGGCTTTTGAGTGCAAATCCCCTGCAAGAATATGATGTGAGGGTGTTTATTTGGTGTAAAATTTTTTCAAAAATTTAAATTTAGCTCGAATTTATACATATATACTCATACACCCTCAAAAAAATCGCTTCTTTAACATATGTTCCAAACATATTTTGCAGGAAGCACATATATTATTTGATACTGCCGAAACATTAATATGTTTGTTTTATGAGAACATATTATATGTTTGGAAGCATTCTGAGCCCAAAAATATTATATGCTTGGAAGAATTTTTCCCAAAGACGATTATGCTCATTGCCTAACATACTCGTAATTTTCACTTCCACGAAATATTTTAGTTCTTGGCACCTTTTTCTGTAATGCAAATAATGTTGAAGAAATTATTCACTTTTATAAATTATTTAAATTTTACCTTTCGCCTGCACGGAGAATCGAACCGAGGACCATACAGTTTGTAAGCCAACACACTATCCACTGTGCTACGTAGCTGTTATAGTCACCAGCAGATAATTATCGTTATACGTTATATTTATATAGCATAGTTTGCAGCGCCCACGAGCCCATGCAAACATAACATTATTTAACAGAAACATACATTTGTTTGCCACGTGGAGCAGTGGTTAGCATGTCTGCCTTGCATGCAAAGGGTCGTGGGTTCAATCGCTGCTCCGACCGAACACTTTGTTTTTAATTTACACATTTATATTTATACTATATTAAATTTTTATAATAAAACTTCGAAATGTGGGTTATTAAAGATTTATAGTCAGTAACAGTGCTTGATATAAACGAAATTGACTGACTTTTGGATAAAATATTATTTTTTTATTGCAAAAATAACAATTTTGTAACCAAAAACTGTTTTTGGTACAAAACTTTAAAATTTGGAAGGAATTCAAAAACTCTAACAAAAGAAGAACGTGGAGTCGAGTATAAACATACATAAATAATTTTATAATATAAACATCAATTTATTTAGGCGTGAACAGTTTTTTAATAGCATTTAACACCATCGCTCTAAAATGCCTTTTATTTTTCTTTAATAATTCATTTTAAAGAAAATAAACTTTTTAAATTGTTTTAGCTGCAAAACTCGAACTTAATGCCCGCTTTTATATTTGAAGGTGTCCGTCAACTCCTCGTGGACTGCTTATTAATAAAGAGGAACTTAACTTTTTTTATACATTTTACTGTGTAATTTTTCACTATTTCCTCCTTATTTCAATTTACTGTCCCAACTCTAAAAAGAGTATAGTGCCCTTTCGTTATTTTTATGAAGACCCCTGATTTCTTTTAACGAACCAAGAAAACAATTGTGCCCATAATGCCAAAATGATAAACAAAACATATGTCCACACATATATAACATAAAATGCTGCTCTCAAGGCGAAAACATATGCTGTTGTTTTTCAAATGTCTATTCTCTTGGTTCCGAATGTCCATTCTCTTTATTCAAATTAAATAATATTTAGACTTAAGCATATCAAATTTTTGGCCTTATCATAAAACAGTTTTCCGAAACAACATACAAGCGGTTTCACAGAAATTGTTCTCTTTTGATTCTTTCGCTGTGTTATGTTGATATCTTTTGTCAACTCTCCCGGTTTCCATCTCTATTTCTTACTCTATACTCTCGCTGTCGCTTTGAATAAAATATCACAACATATGTGTGTTTAGTTTGTAAATTTGTAAATAAATACATGTTTGCATTCACACATATGATTTTTATGAAACATTCATGCCCCAAACATAATATATTCTAACATATTAACATAGATGTCCCAAACATTTAGTGTTAGTTTAAGAACATTACATGTTTGCACTTAAATATATTGTGTTTTAAAATTGTGCCCGAAACACATTTTGTTTATAACGGACCATATGAAAAACATATTTTTCTAAGAGTGTAGGTATTTTCACTTCATTTCTTTAATTTTTTTATTTAAAAGGTCTAAGGCATTCTGAAGAGTAAGGTCGACGCTGAAAAATACCAAATTAGTGGTCGTCTCAACCAGGAATGCGGAGCGGTCCATTTTTTTCGCTCCGCTCCGCTCCCGCTCCGGAGAAAAAAAAACCGCTCCGCTCCTCGCTCCGCTCCGAGAAAAAAAAAATCGCTCCGCTCCGCTCCACGCTCCGCTCCGCTCCTCTTCGAGAAAATTATAGTACAAACATTGTATTATTTGTTCAATTGAGTTTTATTTTATTTAGAAAAATCGGGCGGTACATATATGGGAGCTATAGCTAAATCTGAACCGATTTCGATGATTTTTTGCACATATAGTTAGTGCTATAGAAGATAACATTTCGCCAACTTTGAGTAAGATCGGTTGATAAATAAGGGTTTTATGACCTAATTTGACAAAATCGGGCGATACATATATATGGGACCTATATCTAAATCTGAACCGATTTCGATGAAATTTTCAGACTTAAAGGGTGATACAGAAGATTATTTTGTGCTAAATTTGACGACGATCGGTTAGTAAAAAAAGTGCAACGTGACCCCATTCGTCGAAATCGGGCAATACATATATATGGGAGCTATATCTAAATTTGATCTTCCAAATTCAATAACGTTCGTCCTTGTGCCCAAAAAAACTCCCTGTACCAAATTTCATCAAAATCGGTTAATAATTGCGACCGAAATCCTGTGAACAACAAATACATGGACAGACGGACGGATGGACGGACGGACGCCAAGCGCTAGATCGACTCAGGAGGTGATTCTGAGTCGATCGGTATATATTTTATGGGGTCTAAAATCAATATTTCTTGTAGGCACATTTTTTGGCAAATCAACTTATTATACCCTAACACCTATGTGGTTTAGGGTATAATGACTTTAAAACAATGTGTTGAAACATTTTATTAATTTTGAAAATTTTTTCAGAAATATTAAATCCATTTTGACTTCATTAAAACGAAATTTGCATTCATGTTAGGATACACATTTTTATGTCGAATCACTTAGCTATAAGGACAAACAGACTTCATTGAAAAGTTTAGAGACTTTTAGACAAGGAAAAACTTTTTTTCAGAGAAATACGTCTTCTATTCTAAGCAAAATTCGTATTCGTATTCTAAGCATGTGAAATATTTGGCCTCCCGACAATATTCTTTGCGGTGCACCATCTACTATTTAATATGTGATAGAAACCAAATTTATGAAAATGGACCAAAATGGACCAAATTCTGTTTGGTCTGACCATCGGACCAAATTTAAAAATTAGAAATCTTTTGGACCAATTTTGGTCCGATCGGACCAAAACGGCAACGCTGATTGGAATTGAAAGTCTATACACAGAGTAGAAGTAACTACTCTCCGAAAGTTTTTTTTTTGTTTTGCAACAGACGTAGAGAAGAGGTTTTGTTATATTTGTAATGTGTGTGTGTATGTTTATGTTTGCAACAACCTCCATCGACATCAGTCCGTGGTATACCTACGAATATTCTTACTCAGACCTAGTGTTACCTAATTTCGCTTTTTTCCCCTTTATTGTATAATAAATGTATATGCGCACATTTTTCAACCAAAATTGAAACTATCCATAATTTTAATTAAATTTTCGAGAACTAATATCAGAAATAAGAGAATGCTAGGATATAGTACAATAGTAAAGCAAATGTGAATGAAAAAAAGCATGCCCGGTTCCAAAGATTTTGTCTTTACTTTTGGGTATTAATTCCGAGCCAAAGAAGCGGAGAATACAAGTAAGGATACTTTACAGACGTAATTCTCTTCTAAATTTGGGGGTTATGTACTTGCTTCTAGGAAGCAAATGTTAATTTTTCATTTTTTTAGATTTTTTTTGTCAGTTGTTATCAAAATCCTTTAAAAACGAGTTAACGAGTTATTTTTTTTTCCATATTAAGACTCGACTTCCAGTAGAAATTATGCTATGTTTCAAGTAAAAAGCGTCTTTAAAATAAAGTGTTGAAAAACATGTCTTATTTTTTAACGATTTTTTGCTTTGTAGGCAAGATGCAAAAAGGAAACAAATTTAAAGAAAATTTTATTAATTTTAAAGAATTTTTCTTAATTATTAAAGTCACGTTGACCTTACCTCAAAAATTTTATCTTTCATGTTATGATACACATATTTAAGTAAAATCACTTAATTATAAGGACATTACAACTTCATTCAAAAATTTATTGCCTTTTGGACAAGAAAAAAACTTTATTTTAGAGAAATGCGTCTTCCATGTTAAGCAAATTTGCATTCTTATTCTAAGGTCATGGAATCTTTGACTTCACGATAATATTTTTTCAGTGTAGAAAACTAAAAAATTAAATATAAATAAGATCGTTTAATTGCATTTATTTGACGTTCATTACAAACATCTTTGTAGTAATACGGGATGAAATTGATCGAAAGTACTGTTGTTACTTTTACAACACATACTAGATATATATTTTGACATTTGCCGTTTTTGAAAACAATTACTAAAAAACACGTTGTGTTTTCCCCAATGTACGTACGTACAAAAATACATATCGTACATTTTAAACGTTTACTCACACTACGCTAAGTACTAACTAAATTTGAAATTACCTACACAGTGTAATTTCAAAGTTACACATTTCAAGTAATATTTTATTCGGAGCGGAGCGGTTTTTCATTTGGAAACCGCTCCGCTCCCGCTCCGCTCCGGATTTTAGAAATGCCGCTCCCGCTCCGGCAAAAAAAGGGCTTGCTCCGCTCCGCTCCGGATCCCTGGTCTCAACCCATTATAAGACCACCTGTTTAAAGTCAAACAACTATGAGCTACCAGTTATTTTTGTAATTTTCCATAAAATCAATTTTTTCGCCGGAAATGGACCAAACTTACCGTAGACCCACTTTTGTGAAACATGTGAAGACTTTGACGGCCATAATAATAGTGACTAGGGTAACCAATTAGAATACATCTAAACTGATTCCAAAATTATTAGCGCTGAGAAAAAGGTTATGTTTGTTGCATTGCATATCAGTCACCCATATCTCATTGGATTATTAGTCTCAGACTGGGAGTAACAACAAACAGGCCTTTACCTGACCTAATCTAATGGAAAAGTCTCGCTGTATCAGTTTCGTTGTCTCAATTTCAGGACCATTTGTTATTGTGGGATGCAAATAAATCACCGCGTAAAGATATTGGGTGTTCGCCCGAACCCTGTGTACAAGGTTGCATGCTAACAACTACACCACATTGTGGCTTGAGACATTCCTTAGTAGAATTTCTTAAGCTATAGTGTTGGGCTATAGCTTCCATATATCAAACATTCGGATCCACCGTGGTGCAATGGTGTCTTACATATGTTACAAGGGGTCATGGCTTCAATTCCATTTTTAATCATACCCTCTCAGTAATGCTGGTGACATTTCTGTGTGTTTCAAAGCTTTTCTAAGTGGTTCTAACGGTGAATACGTCCTTCGGTCTCAGTTCTAAGCAGGAAGGCAGCACTCATTGATAGGAGAGAAGTTCGATATTATCCAATGTGCTAATGTGATCCAATGTGCTAAGCATTGGATCACTCGTGGACAAGAGAAAAGTTCACAATGGACTGAATGGTCTAAGTTAGCCTGTAGCTAATTTATTCTAACAATATGGCAAATATTCGAACAAACTTTTTAAAATTTGATTCCAAACACCTCCCAAATTAGTCAATCACCAGCTATGCTATAGGGATGGTGTAGGGCATCATATAGTCCGCCCAACTATAGCTTTTCCTACGCTTGTTTAAAAAAAGACACAGAAACTGCCACATTCCCATAATCACACAGGTATACCCTCGATGATTAACCCTCGTACTTGTTACCTCAACTCCTTTGCCCCTTTGCGATTATGGTGCGATATTTTCTGAAGTCATTATAAATCTAACAGCAGCTAAACAGAAGGACCGCAAATGGGCCTGCAATGCCACTACCACTGACGATCGGTAGTAAGCACGCGCAGCGCGAGATTACCTCGATGATGACATGGTTCGCCATACCAACACCAAGAATGGCTGCTCAAACTCAAGCGTTTACTGCATTGGCATAACCCCAGCTCCGAAGATATCCAAATTTTCATTTTCTTGCCAATTGAGGGTTGGAGTCCGGCACAATTGAGTTTACTCAAATAAATGGCTAAATACCAAATCAAACAAGAGGCGAAATAATTTTGTTGTCTCGCCTGAGGCTAAAAATGCCAACGATCTAAAGCCATGGACTCCAACTGCAATCTGGCCTGCTGTTGCCTGCCTCCCTTTGCCTAAATAATGAGTTTACTGCGACACAGATGGGAACGGGGCTGGGAAAAACACCGAGACAGCAAATGATGAGTGGTACATTGTTGGCGTATGCAGGCAGATGAAAACGATAGCTCATGGATATCCAGAGTTCACCACAACCAAGGAACTGATAAACTGTGGTCAGCAGATCACTTATTATTAATTTTAGTGGCTTTGGGAACACCAATTCTGGCAATGCCGCATCATCATCAGGGGTTGCAAAAGGCAACCTCATCACCAACAACTGGCCAGATTAGCCGGCGGCTAAATTGATATGAATGTAGTCAATAGCTGTGATGGTCACATAAAGAAGTCCTAACCCAATACGAGGTATGGTTGTAGAAATCTGGAAGAAATAATTAACATTCTCCATCTTAATTGGTGGTGATCCCGCAAAAAAATCGGAACTTAAATTAGTTTTTAAACACCTCGACTACTTCAAAAATGTATTATTCACCCATGTTCCGATATCAACTTCAATTCCACTTCCACTATTCACGTCAAATCCACGAACGTGAAAATTTGGTGTTCTTAATTCCACGTTTTTTTTTGAACTTTTCTGTATCCAACTGGGTTGTACAAATCACCCAAAAATTCCCTAAGGCGGAAATCAAAATAAGTGGAATCAATAGACTTATTATAATTTATTATTTTTATACCCTCCATCGTAGGATGGGTGTATATTAACTTTGTCATTCCGTTTGTAACACATCGAAATATTGCTCTAAGACCCCATAAAGTATATATATTCTGGGTCGTGGTGAAATTCTGAGTCGATCTGAGCATGTCCGTCCGTCTGTTGCAATCACGCTAACTTCCGAACGAAACAAGCTATCGACTTGAAACTTGGCACAAGTAGTTGTTATCGATTCAGGTCGGATGGTGTTGAAAATGGGCCATATCGGTCCACTTTTACGTATAGCCCCTATATAAAGGGACCCTCAGATTTGGTTTGTGGAGCCTCTAACAGAAGCATATTTCATCCGATCCGGCTGAAATTTGGTACGTGGTGTTGGTATATGGTCTCTAATAACCATGCAAAAATTGGTCCACATCGGTCCATAATTATATATAGCCCCCATATAAACCGATCCCCAGATTTGGCTTGCGGAGCCTAAAAGAGAAGCAAATTTCATCCGATCCGGCTGAAATTTGGTACATAGTGTTGGTATATGGTCTCTAACAACCATGCAAAAATTGGTCTATATCGGTCCTTAATTATATATAGCCCCCATATAAACCGATCCCCAGATTTGGCTTGTGGATCCTGTAAGAGAAGCATATTTCATCCGATCCGGCTGAAATTTGGTACATGGTGTTGGTATATGGTCTCTAACAATCATGCAAAAATTGGTCTACATCGGTCCATAATTATATATAACCCCCATATAAACCGATCCCCAGATTTGTCTCTTAGCCTCAAAGAGAAGCAAATTTCATCCGATCCGGCTGAAATTTGGTACATGATGTTGGTATATGGTCTCTAACAACCATGCAAAAATTGGTCCACATCGGTTCATAATTATATATAGCCCCCATATAAACCGTTCTCCAGATTTGAACTCCGGAGCCTCTTGGAGGAAAAAAAAAATCTCATCCCATCCGGTTCAATTCGATTGTGGATGGCAGTGTTTAGAAGAAGTTTCTACGCAATCCATGATGGAGGGTATATACTTGTTTTAATTAAAAATGACGCAGTTTTAATAAAACTCATGTATTAAATATAAAACATTTCAAATTTTTTACGCTAGTACTTTTTTTATCGGAAATACACCCATCTTGGACATAATTCAACTTTCACCAAGACTTTTGCTAGTGAATTGATTTCACGAAAATTCCAGTGAAAGTGGATTGTAGGACACGAAAATCGTGGAATTGATTCACATTCACCTGGTAGTGGATTTGGGAACATGGGCAATTGTAATGTACTTGCAATTCACCATTCATGAAATTAAGTTGAATTAAATCTAAGAGTCTTTTAATACATTTTATTCTGGATTTTTAATCACCAAGGTGGGGTTAGGTATGGTGGCAGCTTATTGCACTCAAAAAAAAGTGAACTCTCTATTTCACTAAAGCCAATTTAACTTTATTTTAGTTCATAGAAATATTATGTTTGGAGAAAATTTTCTTTACTCTAATACGTTTTTGTGTACGTTAGTTAAATTAACTAAACCCGAGGAAAAAAATATACTCAAATGAAGCATAAATATTAACTAAATTCGTGTCTTCCACAAAATAGTTCAGAATTTCTTTAAGTTTGTAAATTTTACCAAAAATACGTCCATCGTGAACTTCGTATGTCACTAAAGAAATTCTTGCAATTTGTAACTCCAAGTTTTTCATTCAAACTACAAAATTTTCTTTAACAAGTGAAAGAACTTAGTTATGTCTAATAAATTTTCTTGAATTCCATACCATAGTCGCGAAGTTCTCTCTTATCGCTGAGTGCTCCCTGATTTCATGTTTAGCGCAATGACGAGGGACGTCCTTTTTATAGTCGAATTTGTACGGCGTTTCACCTTACAATGCGACCACATTAAGAAGCTTTGAAATGTCCCCAGCATTACTGCAAGTGGATCAACAACCGCTGGCTTCTTAGTGTTCGGCTGAAACTGGGATTGAACCTATGGACATGTATAAGCAAGGCGGACATGCACCATGGGAGCCAGTACTAGTAGGGCTAAAAGCAAGGTGAATTTTAAAGTTTAATATTAAATCTTGCGTATTTCGAGATAGATTTTTTCTTTATGTGGCGGGATTGTTAATGACATCTGGACCAAATTTCATGTCAATGTCATTCTCAATACTAGTTACTTGTACTCATTATTCGACAGATATGCATCCAATGTCGATTCGTAATCACCGTTCGCCTGAATGGCTCCATATCACTTCTGGCTATTCCTAGAACTTAAAAGACCCCTCTGAGTAACGCGTTTCAGGTCCATTGACGATAAAAAAGCTGAATCGAAGACAGTGGAAAGGCATGCTTCAAGGTGGGAAAAAACTTAAGCATGAATGGATTTTATCGAGAGGAGATTGTCAATGACCATCAATTAAGAAGAATCAAAATCAAATTGCAAAGCTTTTGAATTTTTTATACGCTGGATACCTAACAATTATTGCGAAAACTTTTAAATAAGCCCTCGCATGACAATCACATTTTAACACATGCAGATTAATATTGGGGTACCGAATACCACAGATGCGCCACTAACGGAGATCTCTTTCTTTTTGGTGGGCTCTTGAATCTTGGTGTTCAGATCGTCTTAGATATTGCCCCGTTTGCCATTTGCGATTTGGCATTCTTTTGGGCCAATTTTAATTAGTTTTGCTCGAAGCAAAACTTAAAGCGTCATCATCTTTCTCGCCAAGGATGATGACGAGGCCAATGTTGTTATTGTAGTGCCTAGTTCATCGCCATGGTCCTTACTTGGGCTTATTGTCTTAACCAATTTGCTTACCAGGATTTTTATGTATTTTTTTTATGAGACGTCTACCTCTCTCCACCAATCTTAGCTGTTTAAGAGTGCGCTCTAGTATACCATTGTCCGTCTGTGGTCCTTTGCCAATGTGATTTTTTCCCATTTCAGTTAAAGTTACGCCCACTTTTACGTGAACATATTTTGGGTGACGTATGTATAAATTGCGGCTCCATTTGTTGCGTTGGTTGCTTTCGATTTTCTCAGCATTTGATCAAGTATAACTGCTATGCATTCCCCAGCATAAATCGATTAAAATTCTTAGCTCCGAGATGTCCATTATCAATGGCATACACGAGTGAATCATTTAATTATTCTGTTCTGTTGTGAGGTAGACATATTAGATTGCGATCGGTGTGATCTTCTCATATTTGAATACAGACAATCTCGAAATCCTAAAATAATTGCACAAAATTAGAATAATTCCATAGGGATTTTGCTTAAAAAAAAACTCAACTTCGAAATGGATAACACAAAAAAGTCGTTTGAAGATTAACGACATAGCAAAGATCAAATTGTGAGTTCGAATAATGTTTTTTTTAGAGAATCCCTTTTTCCGAGGATGAGCATGATTTCGGAAGAAGAATTTATTTTACCCAATACAGTTGAATGGCATTGGTCACTCAGATTTCATCTCAATTTTATGTGGTGATTTTTGGAACAATTGTCTTGGAGAAAATACATTCCGTATATCCTTCTCGGCTTGATTCTATTCCGAACCGAGATGGAGTAAACTCACAATTACAGAAAACGTGGCCGAAATTGTGTAAAACTCAATTCAGATTTAAATGGGGGCATAATAAGTATGTCATTCAGTTTGTAACAAATTGAAATATCGATTTCCGACTGTGTAAATTAAAGGGTGTTTTTCTAAGAGCTTGCTGATTGAAAGACCCATGCAAAATTTATTTGGTAGATAATTTTTTCTCATTGTACATTTAACCCTTCGTTGCATGATTTTATTTGAGCAAGGATAAAAATTATTTAGTATGTTAGAATTGTTGTATATGGAGTTATGATACCGTAAACCAATTTTCGTTCGATTCTGATCACTGAAGCAAAAGTTACGTAACATTGCATATATGCAATTTCATGCAGATAATCAATTTCTTTAGTCCACGTTGTTATCTCTATATATCACAGGTAGAGGAGAAAAGTGATGAGATAAAAAATGTTTTAAGTGAAAAATTTTATTGCTGGATGGGGAAAATGGAACATTTTTACTAAAAAAAATTTGTTTTATCGCCAAACATAAAATGTTTGCCAAAATAAGATAGCATGGTTGCGTCAAACATGTTACATGTTCCCCATCGAAAACTAACATTTTACTTCTGAAACATGTTTGAGGTGATCATATTCCTTCTTGGGGTGCAATATTAAAAGTCAAACTCTTGGGATTCTAAATAATTTCTGGCTTTTTTGATGCACAGAATTCCCCAGTTTTGCATTTAACACAAAGGGATGTGAACATGGAGAACGCAATCCCATAGATGCGAGACCGTTTGCCGTTTACCATTGCACTGTTCCACGTAGAACAGTGCAATGGTCGGAGGGGCGACGAAACTTCGAACATAGGGAGTGACCTAAACAAGAAAAGACTGGAGAAGTAGCATGCTTAAAGAAAAGAGGAACAGAAACGTCATAGCAATCATTACCTGATACGTAGTATTGGAACCACATCTGTGCCGAGTAAGAGCAGCGGATACTTGTGTATGCAGTCGATAAAGAGACTTTGGAACTCTTTTTATGTCAAATTCTACGCTTATGAATCGGATGATGGAACAAAGAAGTTGGAGCGTACCACGTGCTGAAAACTGGTTTTGGTATATACCAGCTTATATGATACACGGAAATCTGGACTCTCGTTTTTACTTAGAGTAGGTATAATGGCGACTTTTCAGTTAATTATGATACCACAATATTGACCTTTTGTTTATCACTGAGTGTAGTTCGATTCAATATTAAGCTCTAAAATTGTCACCAACATATTGACAGGGGACCACCGCAAAAAAATATTGAACCCATTTAACCTATCTATCACGATGATATACGTGTAACAATTACAACCCAGCAGCTTGTATGTTATACGATTCTCCAACGATGTAGGGCAAGGATCAAATCGAATCTTCTTCTACGACCTCGATTTATATCAAACTCGGTGTTTAAATCTTCATCATCATCAAAATACTCGTCTTTATATTCATATTCGTCGTTAAGTTTCCTAGTAGTAACAAAAATTGATTGAATGCATGACATTGCACATATGCAATTATATGGCATATATGCAATGACAGTTCATATCGGCTCAAACGCATGAAATTGCAGATATGATATCATACATTGTAGAGCACTTGTAAATATAATTTGTATTATAAAACTATATACGTAGCGTTTAGAATAGAGTAAACTTTTCATTTTATATTTACATTTAAAAAAAAATTTTAAGAAAGTTTCATAATATTAAAACAAATAAGTTAAATTTTTCGAGGTACTCAAAATGCTTATTTTAATTTCGCTTTATTTAAATGAAATTGTTACGATACTGGACAAAATCCTTATCAAATATAATCTACGGCTTCCAAAATGTGAATAACAAAAAAAAATTATGGTAAAATATGTAAAAGAATAGGAGCTAGACAGGCAAGAAACTAACATTGCATATATGCAATGTCATGCAACGAAGGGTTAAATATAATTTCGGGTATATGGACACCTCGACTATTTTGCACAAAGGTCATTCTGGAAGTCCAAATTTCGACCATCTTTTCAAGCAATTGAGGGCGTTTCTGGTTTATCCACGTATACCAATGACTTCAGATATCCCCACAAAAAATAATCGAGTGGCTTCAAATTACACGAAAGCGGAGGCTAATTGATCGGTTCATATCTCGAAATAATGTTGTCGTGGAAAATTTCGTTCAATAAGTTCATTGCAGTATGACACCATCCTGTTGGAAGATAGGAAATTGGCTTGCGTCATACCAAATGTTGCATTCGCCAGATTAGTTTAGTTTGTTATCTTTTAGTTGTTTTTCGTTTTTATTTTTTAAATGAAATGAAATTTAATGTTCTTAATGAAACAATGTTAAATTTTAGACAACAACAAAAAAAATTACATTTCCCCCTTTATGGAAATTTATTTCGTGCACTTAATTTCTTTTTATTTGCATTTTAATGCTATGTCAATGCTTGTCGTACACGCGTTTGGTTCGAGTATTACTCTAAATAATCTGGTAAATGGTTCGATCTCCTCAGTACCTAATTTCCTATCTTCCTACAATTTATAATCTTTGATAGAAAGCACATTCCGAAGTACACAACTCGTCTTTTATCTGCAGGCCGGTCTGCATGGGATATATCAACCAATATTTCGATATAACCCCTATATAAATCGATCCACCGATTTGATTTTTTGAAATTGGAATTCTAGAGATATTTCAGGTCAATAAAGAACAGTGCAAAATTTGCTATATATCGGTCCATGATTTTCATTGCCGATTTGACTTGCTTCCATGCAGTAATTCTCATTCGATTTGCTTGAAATTTGAAATATAGAGGTATTTCAGGTTCGTAAAAACCATATCGGTGCATGTTTCAATGTACACCGAAAGAATTCTCTTCGTTTCTTCTACGAAGAATTTTTCATTAACTATTCTTCGTGAATTCTTCACTAAAACAATCACATTTTCATTCATTTTCGTAAATTTTACAAAGAACATTTTACGAATATACGATATATCTACGAAAAATTCTACATTAACTTTATGGTACTTCTCATTTGGGTGACAGAATGTTATCAATAAAAGTGAAGCAACCAAACTAAAAATTATTCAAAAACTTAAGATGTATAGTAGTGATGACGTTTTTCAAACTTGTTACTAGGTTAGGCTAGGTTAGGTTAGGTTAGGTTAGGTGGCAGCCCGATGTATCAGGCTCACTTAGACTATTCAGTCCATTGTGATACCACATTGGTGAAGTTCTCTCTTATCACTGAGTTCTGCCCGATTCCATGTTATGCGGCGTTCCACATTGCAGTGAAACCACTTAGAGAAGCTTTTAAAACCCTCAGAAATGTCACCAGCATTACTGAGGTGGGATAATCCACCGCTGAAAAACTTTTTGGTGTTCGGTGGAAGCAGGAATCGAACCCACGACCTTGTGTATACCAGGCGGATATGCTAACCATTGCACCATGGTGGCTCCCTTGTTACTACAACCAAATGTACTTTGGACTATAATTTTTCTTTCTACAAGTTCGAACATTTTTCACAAAAAGTACAAAAGGTTTTTCATAAAATGTACGAAAGTTTTTCATAATAAGTATGACAAATTTTCGTAAAACAAACAAAACAATTTCATAAAAAGAATGAAATTGTTTCATAAAAAGTATGAAACATTTTCATAAAAAGTACGAAATTGTCTCTTACAAACTACGAAAAATTTGGAAGAACTTTTCTTTATAAAAAGAACGTAATATTTCGTACTTTTAATGAAAAGTTTCTTTGGTTGTAAAACAATGACAATTTTCGTACTTTTATCGAAAAATTTCGTTTTTTTTACAAAGAAAATTCTTTCGGTATATACAGATCGCTTAATTTTCATGCGATTTTCTGATCCCCATATAGACCGATATTTGAATAGCTATGCTAAATGTAGTATATATTGGGTCGTATATTAATTACACGCAATGAAGGAATATGATCACCTCAAACATGTTTCAAAAGCAAAATATTATTTTTGTATGGTGACCATGTAACATGTTTATCACTAAAATGTTATTTTCTCGTCAAATATAACCTGCTTGCCGAAATCAGATACATAATTTCCGAGAAAATAACATGGTTGCGAAAACAATGTTACATGGTCACCACCCAAAAATAACATTTTGGTCTGGGTGTAATATTAATATAGCTCACATATAGGCCGATCTCCCGACTTGAAACTTGGTATACGTAGTTGTTATTGATTTAGATCGGATGGTATTCTAACTGGGCCATATTGGACCACTATTAGGAATTGCCCCCAAGTAAGGATTAGGTTAAAGTGGCAGCCCGATTTGATTCAGGCTCACTAAGACTATTCAGTCCATTGTGATTATATAAGCTCATATTTCCCTGCAAACATTTTCTATCGAAAGTGTATCGAAGTAGATTCACCCTGGAAGATAAAACTTTCATAGGCGATATCATTTTCTTATCGAGTAAGTGTCCCCGTTCGGGAACAAATGTCCCACTACGCGATAGTGTTCTCGGGGAATCAAACCAGTGACCAAAAGAAGTCAAAAAAGCGATAGTTATTTTTTAAAAAATAAAAATGATGATCGGCCGCACCGAGCTTTGAACTCGGAACCTCTCGTTTTCAAGTCAGAGGCTCTCTCTCTGTGCCACCCACGCTCGTTGGTTGATAGTGGCTTTTTACACACATGTACTCTCAGAGAGGTGCTATTGAAAAATTAGCTATGTCGATGTATGGAGTCTATATTTAGATTTTTGATCGCTGTTAGAGTCGAATTTGTTTCGAAACGGAAACACCCCACGCGATAGTTGTTTTTATTGTTGCTGTGCTTCCTAGCGATCCGAAATAGTGACATCTTAGCGAAAGACGATAAAACTATCACCCAAATGTTGGCAGGGTTGCTACGTGATGTCAATATGTGGCATCTAACCACCATACAAGTATCGTCCTAAAATTGTATATAGTCTCATATAAGCCGATCCCCAGATTTGATTTTTTGAGCTTTTTGGTAAGGTAAATTTCACCCGATCCGATTGAAATTTGGAACGTAATTTCAATACAGGGTTTTCCATCAATCACGCAAAAATTTCTCCATATCGGTTCATAATTATATATAGTCCCATATAAACCAATCCCAAAAATTTGACTTTTTGGAGCTTCAGGGAGAACAAATTTCATTCGATCCGGTTGGATTTTGGCTTTCTTATTATCTGGCAAAAATTGGTTCAAAATTATTTAAATGTTTCTCTCTATAAATCCAGAAAAAAAATATTCCCAAAATATTTCCAATTAAAATTTTAATTGAATGTTCAATTATATTCAATTAAAAATTTAATTCATTCAACAAAATGTTTAATCAAAATAAAAATCAATGATAAGAATTAATAGTATCAATTAATTGTTTAATTGACATTGGTGAGTGATATTATCATTTCTATGATTGAAGTCATTGCAATTAATTGGATTAATTAATTTAGTGATTAAATTCAAAAAATATTTTTTTCTGTGAACCGATCAAGAACTGAATTGGCTTATATAGGTATTTAATCTGCCTTCTATTGTCTTTCATAAACTCCATATGGACTAACTTGCAATTTTGAAGACAATGTTATGAACCCAGCAAAAATACTTCAGCAGTAAGAGTTTAGTTGCGCTTTTTGGTATACAATAAAGTAGGCAGTGCATCTACACTGCATGTATCGGTGGCAATAACGTAAACGAGTAATCAAACTAGTTTATGACCATTCGTTTACGTTATTGCAACCTATTCATGCAGTATAGATGCGTGAAAGGTAGTGTTGTTTTCCTTTATATCAACAATGCTGTAAAAGAGGAAACTCAAGATTATATATCACTTATGTGCAATATTGCTATTGAAATGAGCAATTATATTAGCGCTATGTAGAAGCTGCTCTAAATCGGGACATCGCCCACAGAAACCAGCGCTGATTCGGTTGTTTTTTAAGCAGTTGGTACTGCCTCTCTCCCTTACAATCCTGCTGAAATAGTGCTCCATTTTTTGCTGGGAAGTTTTAAAATTCATCGCCATCGGAAAGTCTTACAAAAACCAAAATAATTCGGTAGTGTGGATGTGGGTCTTTGGAAGAAATTTCTACGCAATCCATGGTGGAGGGCACATAAGACTCGACCTGGCCCAACTAACGGCCAGGTTGTGGAATGGGGGAGCTCCCCCAAACACTTAAGCCTTTCACTACCGATGTTCACTTAGAAGGACCTTCGAAAAAGACACCAAATTCTATTTTCCCGCTAAATTTCGATTTATTTCTCGATGTTATTTTAAAGTAGAGGCTTTAATCTAAATAAGCTATAAATATTGTCCATATTGGTGAGGTCTAAATACATTTTTATAAACTTCTTTAACAATAAACGAAAAATACGAAAATTTGAGACAAGTTTTCTTGTCTATGTTTTTAGCAAATGGACATTTATGCAAAAACTATAGCTGATACTTTACGGGTTCTTTTTTGTATTTTTTCTCACACTTTGAAAGATATTATAGGCCAAATAGCGCTTATTTTCGTAAGGCCATTTGGTCACAAATCAAGAATCAAGTTTTCAGAACAAGCTCATATAGCTCTTGAAGTAATTGAGGTAGGTTTTCAAAATGACAATTTTTGTTCTACATGCTGTTAGTAGAAGTAAAAATAGAAGAAAAATAAAAGTTTTTAACATTAGGTTTATTTCGGTAGTGAACGAGTTAATTACCTACAGCCGTATTCATAAAAAGTTATTCGACGTTTATAAACGACTGATAGACTATTTCGGGAAAAATATCATTCGTAAAGGATTAATAGCTTATCAAACCATTAATAAGTCCGTGATAAGTTGCAAGAATTTATTGTAGGATGTACCCTTCTTTAACTCTTCAATAAAAATGTAATATGTTTTTTTTGCACAATGGCTACTAATTTTTCACTATTTTATGCTATATATAAATTAATTTAACCTGGAAAATTATGTTTCGCCACAAAATCATTAAAATGTTGAGACTTTAGTTTTGTTAAGATCAACCAGTTAATTATAACGTACTTCATCACTACGATGAAAATGATGATGCCACCTGATTGCTAACAACGCATAATAACTATATTAGTGCTAAATATTCTTGAGCAATGAATACCTATTTTTATATAAGGCTCCTACTAAAATAAAAAGAGAGTGATAGCTATCATTGGTTTAAAGTACACATTAATGTAAATAAGGCCGCTAGTTCCTATTTAAGGATTACCTTATATCTTTTCTGCAAAAATATCGGAGAACTGTGAATTTGCAAGGCGACAGGCAAGGGAATGCCCTCTTAGCCGAATAAATATAGAAAATGTAACTGGCGGATCTTTGTTTAGAAGTAACTTCCAATCTCCATCCCATGGTGGAGGGCATAAAAATTATATTTGTTTTCGTGCTAGAGTCAACCCGAATTATGCATCTCTTTATATTGAACAAGTATATACGGCCGTAAGTTCGGCCAGGCCAAATCTTATGTACCCTCCACCATGGATTGCTTAGAAACTCCTACGAAAGACTGTCATCCACAATCGAATTACATGGGTTGTGGTATCTTAAAACTTCTTAACATCGTTTTCTAAATTGTGAGTTAGTCCATACGTCGTATATATTAGACAAAAAAGTTATGTATAGGGAAGTCTACAAATAATTACGAATCGATGTGGACTTTTGCACGGTAAGCAGAGAGCCAGAATTGAAATATGGGGGTCGCTTATATGGGGGCTATATACAATTATGAACTTGATATGGACCAATTTTTGTGTGATTGGGGATCGATTTATCTGAGGGCTATATATAACTATATGGACCTATTTAGGCATGGTTGTTAACGGTCATATACTAGCACAATGTACCAAATTTCAACTGACTCGGATGAAAGTTGCTCCTCCAAGAGGCTCCAGAACCAAGTCTCGGGATCGGTTTATATGGGGGCTATATATGATTATGAACTAATATGGACCACTTTTGGCATGGTTGTTAAATATCATATACTACCACCACGTACCAAATTTCAACCAGATCGGATGAATTTTGCTTCTCCAAAAGGCACCCGAGGTCAAAACTGGGGATCGGTTTATATGGGGGCTATATATAATTATGGACTGATATGAACCGATTCCTGCATGGTTGTTGGATGCCATATACTAACATCACGTACCAAATTTCAGCCGGATCGGATGAAATTTGCTTCTCTTTGAGGCTCCGCAAGCCAAATCGGGGGATCGGTTTATATGGGGGCTATATATAATTATGGACCGATGTGGACCAATTTTCGCATGGTTGTTAGAGACCATATACCAACACCATATACCAAATTTCAGTCGGATTGGATGAAAGTTGCTTCTCTTAGTGGATCTGCATGCCAAATTTGGGGGTCCGTTTATATGGGGGCTATACGTAAAAGTGGACCGATATGGCCCATTTGCAATACCATCCGACCTACATCAAAAACAACTACTTGTGCCAAGTTTCAAGTCGATAGCTTGTTTGTTCGGAAGTTAGCGTGATTTCAACAAACGCACGGACGGACGGACATGCTCAGATTCAGAATTTCACCACGACCCAAAATATATATACTTTATGGGGTCTTAGAGCAATATTTCGATGTGTTACAAACGGAATGACAAAGTTAATATACCCCCATCCTATGGTGGAGGGTATAAAAACAATCTGCTCACCATAGTTTAAGCATAGACTTCTCCTTCTTAGTTTCCTCTTATGTTTTTGAGTTTTTCTCTGTTTGGATAACTTGAATACTATGACCATTGTTTGTTTTGTAGTGAACATCACCAAGGGTTGTTGTGGTCAGGGCTACTGACCGCTAACAGCGATATACACCCAGAAACATTTTGCAATTGCTTGCTGGGTGCTCATTTTTAAGTGAGGCCAACAGCATTAATTTCTGGCCCATACGCATACGAACTTAATCGAGCTGTAAGTTGTTGCAGGTCGAGTAAACTTAACAGCGGACCAAAAGAGAGTTTAAGCTTAAACCTAATAACGCTTAGTTGCGTTCCGCAAATTGCTAGTTGCTGCCATTTTTTTTGTTTGTTCTTCTTTCTATCTCATGGTGCTTTAAGTTTAACAAAATAATTAAAATTTTATTGTTTCTTCGTTCGTTCTGAAGAAAAAACCATGACAATAAAAATACAAAAGCTGGATGGAAAAAAAGTCGACAGCAATTATGGTAATGTTCAAATGTTACATTTCTCCCCGCCGTGGATATTTCCATTGTTCAGTAATTTAATTAGGTTGTGTTTTTTTTTTTTTTTGTTGAATTCAAATGACGGTTGTTTTAACAAAGTGGGAAGCGCAAAATTAAAATCTCCATAGTTTGTGGAAAAAAAAACTTTACTAAAATTAATTCATGTGAAAACACAAACATCAACTTGCCCTAACGGCATACGGAGCTTGTCTAGTTTGGCTGTCTTCATTTAGGCAAATCATAAATGGGCCACTTTTCAAATGACTTGCTCAATTTAAATGACACTGAATACGCAAACTGCAATTGATCGTAACGTCTACTTTACGCATTCAAATTAAAGTTGGAATTCCATAGTATGCGTTAAGCCGTGCGTTAATTGAAGAGTGGATTATGCTGTTTGAGAGAAGCAGCTCCTAGTATCAAGTACGCAAAACTTAAAATTAAAAGGAAGTTGTGTCGTATTCAATTCAATTCTCCAGTGGACTTTGCCCTCATTATCAACCCCCTTTTTCAGGAGGTTCGAGTGTAATTCAAATTGGGTTTAGAGGATCATCCGAATGTCTTCCGATAAATGGATGATAATTTCGCTGCAAGCAGGGCTGTAGAGTCGGAGTCGGAGTCCGGCCCAACCCAAATTTTAAAACACTTTATATTTTTGTAACTAAATATATACACTGTTAGAAAAATATGTTTTTCATATGTTCCGATATAAACAAAATGTGTTTCGGGCACAATTTTTAAACAC
This sequence comes from Haematobia irritans, assembly GCF_050003625.1. Lineage (NCBI taxonomy): Eukaryota > Metazoa > Arthropoda > Insecta > Diptera > Muscidae > Haematobia > Haematobia irritans. The sequence goes on from NC_134400.1 coordinate 84,660,870, forward strand.
AATATATTTAAGTGCAAACATGTAATGTTCTTAAACTAACACTAAATGTTTGGGACATCTATGTTAATATGTTAGAATATATTATGTTTGGGGCATGAATGTTTCATAAAAATAATATGTGTGAATGTAAACATATTAAAATTTACAAATTTCGAGTAAACATATATATGTTGTGATATTTTATTCAGAAAGCGACAGAGAGAGAGAGAAAGAGTATAGAGAAAGAAATAGAGATGGAAACCGGGAGGGTTGACGAAAGATATCAACATAACACAGCGATAAAATGAAAAGAGAGCAATTTCTGTGAAACCTCTTGTATGTTGTGTCGGAAAACTGTTTTATGATATGGCCAAAAATTGATATGCTTAAGTCTAAATATTATTTAATTTGAATATTAGAATGAGAATTCGGAGTAAAGAGAACCAAGAGAATAGACATTTGAAAAAAAAATCGTGTGTTTTCGTCTTGAGAGCAGCATTTTATGTATGTGTGGACATGTGTTTTGTTTATCATTTTGGCATTATGGGCACATTTTTTTTCTTGGTTCGTTAAAAGAAATCGGAACGTATGCTAACCACTGCTCCACGTGGCCAACAAATATATGTTTCTGTTAAATAATGTTATGTTTGCATGGGCTCGTGGGCGCTGCAAACTATGCTATATAAATGTAACTTATAACGATAATTGTCTATTGGTGACTATAACAGCTACGTAGCCCAGTGGTAGTGTGTTCGCTTACAAATTGCATGGTTCCCGGTTCGATTCTCCGTCCAGGCGAAAGGTAAAATTAAAAAAAAAATTATAAAATTGAATAATTTCTTCATCATTATTTGTATTACACAAAAATGTGCCAAGAACTAAAAAATTTCGTGGAAGTGAAAATTATGTGAGGGAATGAGCACAATCTTCTTGGGGAGGAAATTCTTCCAAGCATATAATATTTTTGGGCTCAAAATGCTTCCAAACATATAATATGTTCACATAAACAAACATAATAATGTTTCGGCAATATCTAATAATATATGTGCTTCCTGCAAAATATGTTTGCAACATATGTTAGAGAAGCGATTTTTTTTGAGGGTGTATTTAAGAAATTTGAATTTATTCAACCGATCAATGACTATAATTGCGGTGAAACTTCCAATAATGAAGAATATTCAATATTTTCTAAAAGCTTATACTGGTTGTACCAAAAGCTCTACCATTTCTCGGCAGTCTGAAATTTGTATTCCATTTGCCAGAATTGGGGATCCCTTTCGAAATATGATTCCTGTCGGTCCAGATTTTGATATAGCTGATGATACATGAACATATTCTTGAGCGCATACACCGGAAAAAAGTAAACTATTTCATAGGAAGAATGAACTATCTCGCACGAAAATTGAACTAAATTGTTTCCACATTTGGAGATTTCCACAAAGCGTTGTTAAAAACCAGGAAAGTTGAATGCCCTGTTGTACTTTTAGTACTTTAGTTCACGAAATTACATCATCTCATAGAAGAAAAAATTAACTAAAAGTAAAGAAGAAAACCATTGGCGCCAAATCATGACCATTTTAACCATACAGTAGTTCATTCTTACTATTTTTGGGAATCGTACGAAAATCTTCTTTTGCTTTAGTTAATATTGAACTTATGGGTACGGTAATTGAACTTTATACCCACGTTTAGTTTATAAAATTTTTGAGACATACTTAAAAAAAAGTAAGATTTCATTAAGCTGTGGAAAATTTCGATAAGAATAATAAAATTTAACTACAAGCGAATAATTTTTTTCCAATAAAAATAAGTTAAATTTAGCGTTAGTTTAACTACGGAAATTTGTTTCTCTTTAGAAGCCTCCACATTTATTCGATTTGACTAAAATGTGGATCGTAGGCTTACTTTGGGGCCACAAAATCAAATTAGTACGTTTTTATAGATATTGGTTGTTTATAGCCTGTACCACACTTTGGGTGTATTAATATCCCTTAAACTGTAAATGCGTCGAATTTTGTTTTAATGATTTAAGTTGCACCAACAAGCGATAGTTACTACTTCTTTAAAGAGGGAGAACTTACTTATAATCGACTTAAACGAAATGGACCAACACGATATTAAAACAATATTGAATATATAGAAAAATTTTGTCGAAATTGTAGTTCCATAGAACATTTTGCCAAAGTTTTATTTTCATAGAAAATTTTGTCAAAATTTTAGTTCTATAGAAACCTAAAAATTTTAAATTGTATTCCTATAGAAAATTTTGGCAAAATTTTATTTCTATAGAAAATTGTTGCAAAATTTTATTTCTATAGAAAATTTTGTCAAAAATGTATTTCTCTAGAAAATTTTGTCAAAAATTTATTTCTATATGAAATTTTGTCAAAATTTTATTTCTATAAAAATTTTTGACAAAATTTTATTTCTATAGAAAATGTCAATATTTTATTCTAAAGAATATTGAGGTACCTCTTAGTTGAAGAGGAGTATTTGAAAAATTCTACCAAATAATCAAGATTTTTTGGTATAATTCTACACCCTCAAAAAAAAATCGCTTCTGTAACATATACTCCCAAACATATTTTGCTTCAAGCATATAAATTTTTGGGTATTGCCCAAACATTTATATGTTTGATTTCTTCCAATATATAATATGTTTGAAACCATATTGGTCTAAACAATATAATATATTTGGGTAGTCTAAGTTCCAAACATTTTGTATTTTTCCATCCAAATTCAATAATGTTGTCTTCCAAAAAACTATATGTTCTTATGTGAACATATAATATGTTTGGAAACATTTTGAACCCAAAAATATTATATGCTTAGGAGAATTTTCTCCCAAAGAAGATTTTTTTCTGCCTAATTGTATATTTCCTCATATTTTTTTCTCACTTCCACGAGTTTTTAGCACCTTTTTCTGTAATACAAACATTTTAGAAGAAATTATTATATTTTATATTTTTTTTTTAATTTTACCTTTTGCCGGACGGGGATTCGAACAGCGGACCACACAGTTTGTAAGCCAGCACACTAACCACTGAAAAAAATATTGTCGTGAGGTCAAAGATTTCATGTCTTTAAAATACGAATACAAATGTTGCTTAACATAGAAGAAGCATTTCTCTAAAATAAAGTTATTTTCCTTGTCCAAAAGTCGATAAATTTTTCAATGAAGTCATATTGTCCTTATAATTAAGTGATTTGACTTAAAAATAAGTATCATAACATGAAAGAAATAATGTTTCATCTAAGGTCAACTTGACTTTGATAATTCTGAAAAATTCTTTAAATTTAATGAAATTGTCTTTAAATTTGTTGTCTTTTTGCATCTTGACAACAAAGCAAAAAATCGTTCAAATATAGGACATGTTTTTTAACACTTTATTTTAAAGACGTTTTTTACTTGGAACATAGCATAATTTCTACTCGAAGTCAAGTCTTAAGTTGGAAAATAAAGTTGTCGTTAACTCGTTTTTAAAGGACTTTGATAGCATATGAACAAAAAAAGCTGAAAAGCGAAAAATTAAAATTTGTTTCCTAGAAGCAAGTACACAAAACCCAAATTTAAAAGAGAATAGTGTCTTAAAAGTATCCTTACTTGTATACTCCGCTTCTTTGGCTCGGAATCAATACCAAAATTTTTAAAGTAAAGACAAAATCTTTGGAACCGGGCATGCTTTTTTCAGTGCGTAATGCGAAAATGATAAATAAAACTTATGCTCTTTTTTTCAAATATATTTTATCTTGGTTCCGAATGAATTTTCTCTCCGAATACTCATTTTAATATTTTACTTAAGCATATACAATTTTTGGCGAAGTCTTATATCACAACATATATATTTTTATTCATAATATGTAAATTTATACTTGTTTATATTCACACATAGTATTTTTCCTATATTTAATGAAATTTTCTATTTGTAATGCGCCAATTGGTTACTTTCATTATTTTACTTCCAGCGTACACTTTGTCTCTCTTTGTAAACACATATATGTTTATGGGCTATTTCTAAATTAATATATGTTTGCATCCAAGCATATTATATTTACAAACATTTTATGTCCCAAACATAATATGTTCTAACATATTAACATATATGTCCCAAACATATTATGCTAGTTTATGAACATTATATGTTTGCACTCAAAAATATTGTGTTTAAAAATTTGAGTTCCAAACATATAATGTTTATACCCAAACATATGAAAAACAATCTTTTTCGTCCGTGTACCAACTGTGGCAACCACGCCTCTGAGTCGATCCAGCAATGTCTGTCTGTCTGTGAACACATTTTTTTTGGTGAAAATATAACCCCATTGTGTTTGGAAGAAATCGGTTGAGATTTAGATATAGCTCCCATAAATATATTTCGTCCGATTTACACTCACATGGCCCCAAAGACCAAAGTTTTACTCCGATTGTGTACAGGGAGCAGAATTAACATTCTTACTACGCATGTCAAATGTGGACAAACTCTCTTCAGATTTATATAATTTTTTTAGCCTATAGACTCAGCTCAAAATTTCTCTCCGATTTACTTGAAAATTTGCACAGAGAGAATAATTAACATTTGAGAAATGTGTGCCAAATTGGCTCAGATTTAGACAAATCCCCATACATAATATAAAAAGGCTTTAGATTTAAATATTTCCAATATTTTTACTAGCAGGGTGCTCCACCCCAGGGCGTTAGCCTATTTAAATTTTAACTCTAAAGATTTTGTTCAAATCGATTCGGATTTAAATATATGTATACGGGGACATATAGCTTTGTATGTTATATAGCAACCAACAAATTTGAAGGATTTGATATGGTATCGAACACGTAGATCTACAAAGTGGTCCAGGGTATAAAATGTGTTTTTATAAATATATATGCAGAAGATTTTTGGTATCTGTTCATATTATGACGGGGCCTCTATGTAAGTTTATGTCATAATTTAATTTATTGACAATAGTAGCCAATTGGTCTAAATTTCTTTTAGACTTGTAAAATTCTAACGTTTGTCGGTATGCAATTAGCATCAAATGTGAAATTTAGAGCTAGAAATAAGATAATTTATATCGGCACGATTTAGTTATATTACCCGGAGTCGACTCCGAAGTCGGAGTCGAGTCTGATGAAAAATGTAGAGTAGAGCAAAATTGGCTGGACTACACAGCCCCGGCTGCAAGTAGAGAATGCTTATGAGGAATGCATTTTTGTGTGGCCGAGTAGCATTTTTGTATGGGTGAGTGGGTCATATTTATGATTTGATATCGGATTTATTCACTCAATTGTTTATAACTTTGCCATTTTTCGGTTGATTGGTCTTATTTCTTACGTAAAGTATCATCTTTACGAATACGAAGAGATACAATACGTTTTTTTCAATGGTTTATACTTTTCCGGCGGCACAGAGTCATTGTAAAACACGTTTGAAAATTCGCCCTATTTTCCAAATGTACATATCAATACCTTTCATTTAGGTACCAACAACGATATAATCGAACATTTGTAGCTCGAAATATTATCTGTGTAGTGGAAACAGGAAGAAAAAACTAAAAATAACGGGATATCTCAAAAAACTTAATTTTCGAATTTAGCAGATGAAAATACATAAAAAAGTCGCCTCTCATCAAATGTACATTTTCAGTGTAAACTAGTGTAATATGATTAAAGATGAAACTAACAAAAACAAAACAAAGTTCTCTTTTCTTAAAGATCATAACATTTTAGATGATAACAGTGTTCATTTAGCTGGGATAAGAGGGTTTTTGTCGGTAACTATAACATTTCAGGTTTTGGCCATGTTCTGGTCAGTTATGTATTTACTCAGCTTATAGCAGTCAGATAACTTAGAGTTATTTAATCAAATAACATTATATCATTAAAAATGGGCCAGAAGGGACTCAAGTACGGACTACGGCGAGTGAGATCTCAAATCTTAGATAGTTAAAATGTTGGGCAGTAAGGACTTCGTTGAGTCCATAAGAGTTCCGCAGTACTCCAAAAAGTATATTAACAAAATTCAAAATATAACATAATCGACTATCAATATATAGTTAAAATTGTACCATAAAGAACCCCCTGGGTCAGAAGGGACATCTTCATCCAGGGACTCCAAAGTTAAGAAGTGGGTCAGTAAGGTATCTGTTGGCTTCGCGATACTCAATAAGGAGCAGCAAATGAGCAGGAGATGTAAATCAGATTTAAGAGTTTAGAAAACTTCGTCGTAGATTAGTAATTGTGTTGAATTCGCATTCACGATTATATGTTTACTACTATATATTGACCGGACCGTAGACATGTTCCCATGTACCACCTTCTATCTCCTTTAATATGCCTTCTAGACAGAAAAGGACGATAATTCGTGACCACCCCCCCAATCCTTGAAAATTTTAAATTTTTATATGAAAAACTTATTTTGGCCATATCTCCTTAACTATGCGTCCTAGAGCGAAAAGGACTATAATTCGTGGCCAAATCGTGGCAAAATCGTGGCAAAATCAAAATTTTGATGGAAATCCTCAAAAAATTAAACTTTTATATGAAAATCTTATTTTGGCTATATCTCTTTAAATATGCGTCCTAGAGCGAAAACTATGATAATTCGTGACCACCACCCAAAAATCAAAATTTTGATGAAAATTATCAAAAAAAAGCAAGAAAACTGTATACGGTAAAATTCAGCATATGCTGTTTCAAATAAGTTTTCTTTTTATTTTGCCCATTTTTGTTGTCTTAAGGTATGTTTTACCAAAAGCTTCATTGTTAAATGAGCTCGCCTAAAGGCGGTCTTGGGCATTAGAGTGTTAACTATGCGTCCTAGAGCGAAAAGGACGATAATTCGTGACCACCAACCAAAAATCAAAATTTTCCATTTGGAACATGCGTTCCGTCACCAGAAAAGGAAAAGTTGTACAATATATTGAACAATAGATTATTTCATTAAATGCGTAGTTTCAATAAGATGTTAATATCAAGAGAGCATTATATTTAGTTTCCATGAAAATCTCAAAATTTCCATAAACTACAAGTGTAGCTTAAGCAACAGAGGAAAATAATGTTGTCAAATTTATTTGGGTACAGCCCTATAGACTGCAAGGTGGTTGGATGGACGCACGTTTCGGAATTACCACATTCCTCATCAGCATCCTCTACTTGCAGCAAAACTATCAACCAATTATCAGAATAAATTCAGGCAGTTCATTAAACCCAACAATGTACCACACTTGAACCCTTCGAAAAAGGTTTATGATAGCCGGCTTATGCCGAAATAAATTCATACAAACATATAAACCCAGCCAACTACACTCAAATCGATGATTTGACGGTGGCAAAGGAAAGAGAGATATGTTTGTACGAATTTATTTCGACTTAAGCCGGTTATCATGTAAAACCTTTTTTCGTAAGGTTCAAGTGTGGTTTACTTTTGGGTTTAGTGAACTGCCTGAATTTATTCTGATAATTGGTTGATAGTTTTGCTGCAAGTAGAGGATGCTGAAACGTGCGTCCATCCAACCATCTTGCAGTCTACAGGGCTTAGCCCAAATAAATTTGACAAACATTCTTTTCCTCAGTTGGTTAAGATACACTTGTAGTTTAGTCAATGCATGGTTTTAAGCTGAAATCAAAAACAACAACAATGATTAAAGAAAGAAACCAACAATAACAAAATAAAACGAATTTTCCAGAATTTTACATAAACTATAGGTTAGGTTAAAGTGGCAGCCCGATTAAGTTTCAGGCTCACTTAGACTATTCAGTCAGACTAAAAGTACCTATTACATATGGGCACTTCTAGTTTTAACCACTGAGCCTTCTCTTTTATTTTATTTTGTTTAACCAGCTATAGTATTGACACCAGTCCTGTGATCATTGGTAATTTGCAAGAGAGAATTTGTGAGAGAAGAGTTTTCATTTCTTAAAAAGAAGAGTATTTTTGACACTAAACAATTTATTTGTATGTTAGCCTACACAAAAAAACAAAAATTTTTTATTTCAATCACGAAAATCGCGGATTCAATCATTTTTATACCCTCCACCATAGGATGGGGGGTATATTAACTTTGTCATTCCGTTTGTAACACATCGAAATATTGCTCTAAGACCCCATAAAGTATATATATTCTGGGTCGTGGTGAAATTCTGAGTCGATCTGAGCATGTCCGTTCGTCCGTTCGTCCGTCCGTCCGTTTGTTCCGAACGAAACAAGGTATCGACTTGAAACTTGGCACAAGTAGTTGTTATTGATGTAGGTCGGATGGTATTGCAAATGGGCCATATCGGTCCACTTTTACGTATAGCCTCCATATAAACGGACCCCCAAATTTGGCTTGCGTGCCCTCTAAGAGAAGCAAATTTCATCCGATCCGGCTGAAATTTGGTACATGGTGTTAGTATATGGTCTCTAACAACCATGCAAAAATTGGTCCACATCGGTCAATAATTATATACAGCCCCCATATAAACCGATCCCCCGTTTTGGCTTGCAGAGCCTCTAAGAGAAACAATTTTCATCCGATCCGGCTGAAATTTGGTACATGGTGTTAGTATATGGTCTCTAACAACTATGCAAAAATTGGTTCACATCGGTCCATAATTATATATAACCCCCATATAAACCGACCACCAGATTTTACCTCCGGAGCCCCCTTGGAAGAGTAAAATTCGTCCGATTCGGTTGAAATTTGGTACGCGATGTTAGTATATGGTATCCAACAACCATGCAGGAATTGGTTCATACCAGTCCATAATTATATATAACACTCATATAAACCGATCCCCAGATTTGGCCTCCGGTGCCTTTTGGAGAAGCAAAATTCATCCGATCTGGTTGAAATTTGGTACGTGGTGGTAGTATACGATATTTAACAACAGTGCCAAAAGTGGTCCATATCAGTCCATAATCATATATAGCCCCCATATAAACCGATCCCGAGATTTGGTTTTGGGGCCTCTTGGTACGTTTAGAAGAAGTTTCTACGCAATCCATGGTGGAGGGTACATAAGCTTCGGCCCGGCCGAACTTACGGCCGTATATACTTGTTTTAATTGAAATGTCTTCAATCACGAAAATGATAGTATCAATCACCCATTTTGATTGAAAACCAACACGATTTTCAATTAAAAATTTAATTGACTTTGTCGCGGAATCAATTAATTGTGCGATTGAATCAATTAAAAACGTGATTGATTTTTAATATAAAATTCAATCACAGTTTTAATTGAAACAATTAAAATTTTAATTAATTTCGCGACAGAAGTCAATCAACTATTTGACTTATTCAATTAAATAATTAATTGAAATTGGCTATAATTTTCAATCAAAAAAAAATGTATATATTGCGCCCCCAAAATCGTATTTAGTTTTATTTGAAATAAAAGAAACTATGCGTTTCTTATAAAAAATATCGTTAGCTTATGTGTAAAGGTGCCAAGTCAAATTTTTTAAATTTTACAGGAGAGACAAAAAACTTAATAAATTGTGAATTAAACGTATTTTCGAAAAACTGTATATGTAGTTACCATAAATGCTTTCAATACAAACAGTAAACTTTCCGCAAAATCGCACACAAAAAAATGATAAAGGGTGATACGGTCAAAATTTGGTCAATATAAACTTGACGTATTTCTTTCAATTTTTCATTTAAAAAACCTGAACACCCCTCATTTTGAAGGTGTGTGTGTAGAATGTTGCTCCTATTTTGATTTTGGAATTCACTCTTCAGTTGTCAAAATGCCGTCCAAGCAAGAAGAGCAGCGTATCAAAATTTTGCTCGCGCATCGCGAAAATCCGAGCTACTCGCACGCAAAGCTGGCAAAATCGCTAAAAGTTGCCAAATCAACCGTTACAAATGTAATTAAAGTGTTTGGGGAACGTTTGTCGACAGCCAGGAAGTCTGGATCGGGGGGAAATCGAAAACCGGAAACCGCTGAGACGACAAAGAGAGTTGCCGGTAGTTTCAAGCGAAACCCTAACCTCTCTCTCCGAGATGCCGCAAATAAGCTGGGTGTATCGTCTACAACCGTGCATCGAGCCAAAAAACGAGCCGGACTATCGACTTACAAGAAGGTAGTGACTCCAAATCACGATGATAAACAAAATACGACGGCCAAAGCGCGATCCCGGAGGCTGTACACGACGATGCTGACGAAGTTTGACTGCGTGGTAATGGACGACGAAACCTACGTCAAAGCCGACTACAAGCAACTTCCGGGACAGGAGTTTTATACGGCAAAAGGAAGGGGAAAGGTAGCAGATATTTTCAAGCACATAAAACTGTCAAAGTTCGCAAAGAAATATCTGGTTTGGCAAGCCATCTGTTGCTTCCGGAACTGTCAACCAAGAAATTTACGTGAAAGAGTGTTTGAATAAACGTCTGCTGCCTTTCCTGAAGAAACACGGTTGTTCCGTACTGTTTTGGCCGGATTTGGCATCTTGCCATTACGGTAAAAAGGCCATGGAGTGGTACGCTGCCAACAACGTGCAGGTGGTTCCCAAGGACAAAAACCCTCCCAACACGCCAGAGCTCCGCCCAATTGAGAAATACTGGGCTATTGTCAAGCGGAACCTAAAGAAGACCAAAAAACTGCTAAGGACGAGCAGCAGTTCAAGGCAAACTGGCTTTCTGCGGCGAAGAAGGTGGACAAGGTGGCTATACAAAATCTGATGGCAGGTGTCAAGCGTGAGACCCGGCAATTCGGATTTGGAAAAGCGAAAGCCTAACTGAATATTTTTCCTGAATTTTATACTAATTGAACTTGAAAAAGAAATTTAATTTGATTTTTTAAATAAACGATTTCACCGATTTACACGCGTTTTCCCTTGACCAAATTTTGACCGTATCACCCTTTAGTGAAAGTGAATTACTTTATTTATTTTTTCATTGTCGATAATAGTTATAACAAAAATTATATATGAGCAAGTAATTAGGATTTAAATTCGCTTGGAGAATAGGAAATTTTTCTGTCAAGAAAATTTTGTTAAACAATGTAGTACATGTGGTCACAATCAGATATATTAATTTAAATTAATTAAAAATTTATTTCAATTAATCGTCGTTTAAAAAAACTGGAAACTATATAACTTAATAAGAGATTTAAACGGCATTATTCATGTAACTAAAATGAATAAAACCCCTTTTTTAATAACAGCTTTATTGTGTATACAATATATGGACGCCTCAGATGTTTGAATAAAACTTCTATTTTGTTCCTAAATCTTTTTATACGCTCCATCATAGGATGGGGGTATATTAACTTTGTCATTCCGTTTGTAACACATCGAAATATTGCTCTAAGACCCCATACAGTATATATATTCTGGGTCGTGGTGAAATTCTGAGTCGATCTAAGCATGTCCGTCCGTCTGTTGAAATCACGCTAACTTCCGAACGAAACAAGCTATCGACTTGAAACTTGGCGCAAGTAGTTGTTCTCGATGTAGGTCAGATGGTATTGAAAATGGGCCATATCGGTCCACTTTTACGTATAGCCCCCATATAAAGGGACGCTCAGATTTGGTTTGTGGAGCCTCTAACAGAAGCATATTTCATCCGATCCGGCTCAAATTTGGTACATGGTGTTGGTATATGGTCTCTAACAATCATGCAAAAATTGGTCCATATCGGTTTTTAATTATATATAGCCCCCATATAAACCGATCCCCAGATTTGGCTTTTGGAGCCTCTAAGAGGAGAATATTTCATCCGATCCGGCTGAAATTTGGTACATGGTGTTGGTACATGGTCTCTAACAATCATGAAAAAATTGGTCCACATCGGTCTATAATTATATATAGCCCCCATATAAACCGATCCCCAGATTTGGCTTGTGGATCCTGTAAGAGAAGCATATTTCATCCGATCGGGCTGAAATTTGGTACATGGTGTTGGTATATGGTCTCTAACAACCATGCAAAAATTGGTCCATGTCGGTCTTTAATTATATATAGCCCCCATATAAACCGATCCCCAGATTTGGCTTGTGGAGCCTCTAAGTGGAGAATATTTCATCCGATCCGGCTGAAATTTGGTACATGGTGTTGGTATATGGTCTCTACCAATCATGCAAAAATTGGTCCACATCGGTCTATAATTATATATAGCCCCCATATAAACCGATCTCCAGAATTGGCTTGCGAAGCCTCAAAGAGAAGCAAATTGCATCCGATCCGGCTGAAATTTGGTACATGGTATTGGTATATGGTCTCTAGCAACCGTGCAAAAATTGGTCCACATCGGTCCATAGTTATATATAGCGCCCATATAAACCGGTCCCCAGATTTGGGGTGCGGAGCCTCAAAGAGAAGCAAATTTCATCCGATTCGCCTGAAATTTGGTACATGACATTGGTATATGGTCTCTAACAACCATGCAAAAATTGGTCCACATCGGTTCATAATTATATAGCCCCCATATAAACCGATCCCCAGATTTGGATTACGAAGTCTCCAAGAGAAGCAAATTTCATCCAATCCGGTTGTAATTTGGAACATGGTGTTTGTATATGATCTTTAACAAGCGTGCCAGAATTGGTCCATATCGGTCCATAATTATATATAGCCCCCATATAAAAAGTTCTCCAGATTTGACCTCCGGAGCCTCTTGGAGGAGCAAAATTCATCCGATCCGGTTCAAATTAGGAACGTGGTGTTAGTATATGGTCGCTAACAACCATACCAAAATTGGTCCAATCACATAAAAATTGGTCCATATCGGTTCATAAACATGGTTGCCACTAGAGAAAATTTTGTTAAAATTTTATTCGGTTCATAATAAAATTTTCATCATTGTCAAAATTTTATTTCTATAGAAAATTTTATCAAAATTTTATTTCTATAGAAAATTTTGTTCAAATTGTATTCGGTTCATAATCATGGAGCCAAAAATAACCTACCAAGATTTTATTTCTATAGAAAATTTTGTCAAAAGTTTATTTCTATAGAAAAATTTGTGAAAATTGTATTTCTATAGAAAATTTTGTTAAAATTTTATTTCTGTAGAAAATTTTGTCAAAATTTTATGTCTACTTTGTCAAACTGAATTATATACGTATTGGATCGATCTTTTTTGATTTAATATATACCACGTATGGACTTACATACAATTTAGAAGATGGTGTTAGGAGGTTTTAAGATACCATGCCATCGGCAAGCGTTACCGCAACTTAAGTAATTCGATTGTGGATGGCAGTGTTTAGATGAAGTTTCTACGCAATCCATGATGGAGGGTACATAAGCTTCGGCCTGGCCGAACTTACGGCCGTATATACTTGTTTTCATCTGTTTTATTAGTGACGATTTTTTGACGAATTGTTTTGGGATGAATTGACGATTTTCAGCTCAAAACAGTTGACACCACTGCTTGGGTTCAAACTGACAAAGGCCGGAAAAACAAAAATGCAATTTAATGCCAACGCTACTTCGCAATTTCAAGGTGAATTTTCCAACAAACCCATACCGCTCTTGGTTTAAGAAAACTAGGAGTGAAAAAATTATAATTTTAAAAGATCAGTACGGTACCCAACTTTTGATTGCAAACATATTCTTATATATTTGATAAAATGGTGGAGTTGATGGGATTGATTGGTCAATTTCACGAAATAAAATTGGTCACTAAAAGAAATTAATAAAAAATATATTATTTTAGTCCGTTTAATGTAAACAGGCTTCAATGGAAAATGGTATTGATATTTCACATATTCTTACCTTGAATAAACGTAGATTGTTTTTCATTTTTGCAATACCACAAAAAACAAACACAGGTAAAAATAAAATTCAAATGCGTTCTGTCATATATTTTTTCAAACCTTTACGACGTGGCCATTTGTTGTTGCATACTTTATTTATTTCAACCCTTTGCTATGATTTGTTGTTGCGTTTAAAATATTTATGCACACATTTTGAATGCAGCAGACAGAATGTCGCCAATCATGTTTTTCAATTTACGCGAAAAACAAAAACCCAACCGTTCGTTACGAGTTACTTCCACAGACTGATCTCTCCATCATACATTGTTGAATAAATACCCATTCTGTTTTCGCTCTTTCCATTCCTCAAAATTATTCAAATTCAATCACAAAGGTGATTGGATCAATCACATGTGTAATTGGAAACGGAAAAAATTTCAATCACGTTTGTAATTGAAGATTATTTCCGAATTGATTAACGAATTGATTGAATCAATTAATATTTTAATTGGAAACGTAACAAATATCAATCATTTTTTAATTGGTTCTTATTCGGATTTGATTAAATAATTAATTGAATCAATTAACATATTAATTGAATAAGTTTCCAAATTCAATTAAGTGTTTTATTGAAAAAATGTTGGTGATAATTTTTTGTGTGAAATTGAACCATTTTTTCACCACCACTGTGCATCATCTTTCCGTATAACTTACAATCTCTTAATTTTAATTTTTTTAATTTTAGTTTGTTACTACACTAATGCAACAACAAATTGATATCTATTTTTAAAGATCTGTTCAATAAGCTCGAAGAAATATTGTAATAATACACACAAAAAATTTTTTTCTGATTCAATAACGAAATTAATTGATCCAATTAAGTTTGATTGGTTCAATTTAAATTGAAATGTCTTCAATCACGAAAATGATAGTATCAGTCACAGTTTTAATTGGAAATTAAAAAAATACTTGATTAAAAAATTAATTGATTTCATTAGCAAATTTCAATAAATTTTTTAATTGATTCAATTAAAAATTTAATTGATATTGAATGCAAAACTCAATTAATTTTTTCATTAAAAACGTAACTATTCTCAATTACTTTCTTACTGACTTAGTGTTTTTAGTTTGATTAAAAAATTGCTTAAAATAAATTTTTAGTTAAAAATTAAAAAAAAAATCGATCGCTTTTTTTTCTTCCGAGTTTGACAAAAAAGTTAATTGTATCCATTATTTTTTTAATTAAAAATTTAAACACTTTTAATCATTGACTTAATTATCTTAATATTTCCATCTTAATAAAAAAGTTAATTGTATCAATTAATTTATTAATTGAAATTTGTCAACTTCAATCAACTTTTTAATCGGAAATATTTTGTTGTTATTTTTTCTGTGTATGTCTAAATATCGGAGGAAAGTATTTTTGAATGAACCAATTTTTCGTAGCGTATATATATTGTCCTCTTATCAACGAATGTAACTGAAAAGTTTTACTATCCTGTATCAGTAAATATCAAGCATTTAGAACTCTAGAGATTTTCTTCCACAGCAGAGTGTAAATGCCAGAAATCCATACTGACGTTTATATGAGTTCACCACTGTGGTTCACAACGGATTGAATAGTCTAAATGAGCCGGAAATATCGGGCTGCCATTATAGCTAACCTAACTTTTACATGAGTAGCGGTCCGCCAGAACTCTGTGACAGTCATACATGTTTTATTTAAAAATGTCTAAATTAATCACGGATCCATTGTAACGAAATTTTGTACAAAATCTCTTTCTGAAAACTTTTTCGGGTAATATCTCTCTTGCACCGAGTGATTAACGCTTGTAGTTATCTTGTAGATTCATACAAACTTTCTATATTTATCATATTATGGCACAGGTCAATGATGCGTTAATGTTTAACGGCCAGCTCATGGCTAATTTCATTCGCATCGTCGTCAACACTGATTTGTGCATGGGAGAAGAGAATGGCCACACCCTAAGCTAAATTATTTTTGATATGCAACGGAGCTGATATTCCATACTCCATCGATAGGAAGTTGCTGAGGCAACTCCACTGTTATTGAAAGCTGCAAACATAATTTTCACCATTGCTACTTGGGACTTGATTCCATTAATTGGCCACTTTAATGCATTTTCACAAGCAGAACGGTCAATGTTCTTGTTCTTGCTGCAACAAATGCTTGTGGCACGAGTAATTATTAAAGCTAGACACTTGCTGCTATACACAGGAAAAATAGTGCACCTAATCTTTGGCTTATTTTTATTGCAAAAAAAAAATTAGGCTTCAGTTCATTGTGATAGTACACGTGGCAAACTTCACGCATAGAAAAAACATGTTTGGACATGGTTGCCGCATCCATTTAATGTTTATCTAGAGTAGGTAATTGTCGCGAAAACCATGTATTTTGTCTTTGTAAAAATAATTTTCGAGCGGAGAAAAATATATGTTGGCAATAAGTATTTAAATGGTTCTCAAATGCCGCAAACATGTTCTATTATATAAATGATAGAATTTGTGACCATTACATGGTCTAGAAAACCATGTACCTGACCATACATTTTTTTTACTTTTTTGCAGAGAAACAAGTATTTTTATAGGTTACGTATAGATATGTCTAGAACCATTACATGGCCATAAAGATCATGTACATTGTTTTCGTGACCATTTAATTTTTTTTTATTTTTTTGCAGCGACAAGAATTTTATAAAAACATTGAGCAGGTACACACGATTTGCATTTTGCGCGTCAGTCGTGTGTTGATTGTTTCTTGGAATGGACGGAGAATACGGGATTACTGTGTTTTGTGTTAATTTATTTATTCAGAAGAGGCAAGTGGTTTTATGTCAACACAAAAAAGGAAAGTGTAATTGAAAAAAATGTACCTGTTTTTTGTTCTGTATTTTGATATATGGTATTATTTATTTTTATTTGCAGTTACATCATGTCTGCGTTGGTACATTGGATGGGGGCGAATAAATATGGAATGATTACTTATTGTTGAAATTGAACCAAAATAGAGCGTGTAAAAATATGTGATGTTTGCTTGCACGACATTATAAACACAAATAAACAATGAATTAGTTTATATAAATAAAAGCAAATAAATAAAGTTAATTTTGTGTTTTCTTTGCTCAAGTGGCGTCCTTTTTTCGACGACGAAAAAAGTTTTTTCATAAAGATCAAAACATTTTAGGTTTTGACCGTGTTCTTTTAACTGGAAGAAAAACATTTTTGACGAATACCATAACATTTTAGATCCTGACCATTGTCTTTTAATGGAAACAGAATTCTTTTTATCAATATAATAACGTTTTACATGAGGACAATTATATTTTTCTTAGAACCATGTTCACTGATCCAACATGGTTGCAGGTTAAAATGTTACATGGTCGCCGCAAAAATAGCTCTTACCATATTATTTTGCTCTTCGAATATGATTGTGACAATCATATTTCTTCTCTGCGTGAAATTGAATTTAAATATAAATATGAAGCACTTCCTAAATATTATGCATACACTCGTAGCCATTCAAGTCTAGTATTTGTTGAATTTATGAAATTCGTTCATACATTTTATGAATACAATTATTGGAAACATTTTGTGAACATTATTCATAAAATAAAGAACTTATTTGTTTGTGCTCAGACCAATGATAAAGAACTTACTTCTTATAGCCGAGTTCCAACGATGTTTCACTTTACGGTGAAATAACTTAGAGAAGCTTTGAAACACTCGGTATTACTGAGAGGAGATAATCCATCACTGCAAAAATTTAGTTAACGTTTTTTTCCAATGTAGTACAACTGCCGTTGGTTTTTCGCCCAACTCTTTATTTAGCCTATCTAACATCTATTGATGCACCATTTGATAAGAACGGCGGTGTACATTCGGAAAATGAATGGTTGCGCATGCGCCAAAGGTGGTTGAGGAGTTGC
This sequence comes from Haematobia irritans, assembly GCF_050003625.1. Lineage (NCBI taxonomy): Eukaryota > Metazoa > Arthropoda > Insecta > Diptera > Muscidae > Haematobia > Haematobia irritans. Next base: position 84,678,477 of record NC_134400.1, read on the forward strand.
ATGCAAGTGTAACTCGCTCGGATAATGTGTACTTGGCTTAATTAGCTGTTTCCAGACATTGTATAGTGTTTACTGACTGCCATGAGAGTTTGTTATTAACTAAACTAAAATTAGATTAAAATTGCGTTATGACTGATTTTATATAGCCGCAAATAAAAAAAAACTAGCCGTGAAAGTTTAGTCAAGCAAGAAATATTTATTCCTCAGTTCCGCATTATGGATAGGAGTGCAAATTGCCGTTAGAGAACAATCGGTGTTCTGCTGCATTAAGAAATATGGCGTTTCACAAAATGGCAAATATATGTTACCAACATAAGAACTATCCTCTTGGCGGTATGACCTGCCTTGGGGCGGTCACATCGCCCCATATTAGTTTGTGTTTTATGTCCTCCCCAATTGTTGTCATAAGCCTAAAAAATGTGGATATTATGGCCCTAAATTAAAAAAATTGATTTTTTAAATATTTCAAAAAATCTAATTGATTATAATTATAAACAACTAAGGAAAGTCTAAAGTCGGGCGGGACCGACTATATTAAACCCTGTTCCACTTTTTAGATCTACATTTTTGATAGCATCTCGCGTAATTCAAATATGTTGGGTGCTATTCATAAAGGTTTATGTTTTCATACCCATAAACATATACATATTTAAGTCTGATCCGACTGGACAAATTAAATAAATGAAAATTTAAGTCGGCTAATGCCTTGGGTGGAACACAATATTAGTGAAAAACAAGTAAGGAAAGTCTAAAGGCGGGCAGGCCGACTATAATATGCCCTGCATCACTTTGTAGATCTACATTTTCGATGCCATCTTTCAAATTGGATAGGTTCTATATATAAAGTATTATGTTCCCATGTACATATATTTAAAGCTGGCCCGATCGGTTCAAAATTTGTTAATTTCTACAAAATCTATAGACTTACATTTTAAGTCGCCTAATACCCTATGGTGGAACATAATGTTAGTAAAAACAAGTATATACAGCAGTAAGTTCGGCCGGGCCAAATCTTAAATACCCACCACCATGAATAAAATATTATAGTTTCCTTTGAAATTTCAGGGGGGTTTGGTGACAAGCAGATCAGTTCAACCAGTACACTTCCCGAAGATAAATTCAAAGATTTTACCTATGAAGACTATATCAGATTCTGGATTTATAAGAACCATTTTGGTTTGAGTTTTAGAAGAATCATTAACATCTCTTGTAAGTGTGCAAGAAAATGATGAAATAACGTCTTGAAATGGACCGATAAAAACTAAATCCGATACACGTTTTTTTTGACTCTAAAATTCCAGTATGTTTAAAATTCCAGGCAAATCGGATAAAAACTACGGTTTCTATAACCCCAAAAAGTAAAATCGGGAGATCGGGCTATACTAAAAGATTGACCGATACTCACCATTTTCGGCGCACCTATTTATGGTCCTACAATGCCTCTAGATTGGATTAAACTACGATTTGATTATAAGCCCAAGCAGTAAAATCGGGAGATCGGTCTGTTTGGGGCTATACCAAAACATGGACCCATACTCATAATTTTTGGCACACCTCTTTGTGGTCCAAAGATACCTCTAGCTTTCCAATTTCAGGCAAATTGGATAAAAACTACGATTTCTATAAGCCCAAGAAGTAAAATCGGGAGATCGGTCTATATGGGGGCTATACCAAAACATGGACCGATACTCACCATTTTTAGCACAGCTCTTGATGGTCCTGAAATACCTCTACATTTCCAATTTCAGGCGAATTGGATAAAAACTACGGTTTCTATAAGGCCAAGACCCCAATTCGAGAGGTCGGTTTATATGGGGACTATATCAAACCCTGGATCTCCGATGGGCATGATTGCTTCATTATTGAAGACTGTAGGGTGATTACAACAGATAGACAGACATGCTTATATCGTCTTAGAAATACTCCTTGATCAAGAATATATATACTTTATATATTCGGAAATTGATATTTCGATGTGTTACAAACGGAATGACTAACTTATTATACCCCTGTCACCATTCTATGGTGGTGGGTATAAAAATATGGGAAATATTTAAATCTAAAGCCAGCGGTATTCAATTTGACATAAGTACATATAAAGGGTGGTTAAATTTCAAGGGCCGATGTTGATTTTGAATAAAACACAAACTATTTAGGGAATTATTGTAATTTTATTTTATTATGATATATTGGTATTACTCAATTATATATGGAGCAAAATATCGGCCAAATGGGCGCCGCGACCTCGGTGGCACACCTTCATCCGATGGTCCAAATTTTCGATGACGCTGAGGCATAATGAAGGTTCTATGCCGTTAATGTGCCGAATTATCTCATCCTTTAGCTCTTGAATTGTTACTGGCTTATCGACGTACACCTTTTCTTTCAAATAACCTCAAAGAAAAAAGTTCAACGGTGTCAAATCACATGATCTTGGCGGCCAATTGACATCGCGATTTTAGGAGGCCATTTTTTAACAAATCGGAAAACCGTATATATGGGAGCTATATCTAAAACTGTACTGATTTCAACCAAATTTGGCACGCACAGTTGGAATGCTCTGTGTAAAATCGAAGTACAACTATGACCTCTGTGGCCATATAAGTGACTATCGGGCCAAGCATATATATAGGAGCTATATCTAAATTTGAACCAATTTCTTCCAAAATCAATAGGGGTCAATTCTAATCCAAAATACATACTTGTGCAAAATTTGAAGCCGATTGAACTAAAACTGCGAACTGGACTTTGATCCCAAAAATGTGTTCACTGACAGACGGATATAGCTAGATCGACTCAGGGGTCCACCCTGAGCATTATTGCCGAACACTATGTGTCTATATATATGTTTAACATAGTTTCTCCTTTTATTTTATTTTTATATATTTGTCTAAAATGAATTCAAATCTAACAGCTGAAATTAACTATTATTAGTACGTTATTATCAATTTATTACTTTTAAAAACAACCATGAATTCTTTAAAACAAATTTGTATTCATATATCTTTCTCTTTTTATACCTTAAAACCGAGGTAAAGAACTGCCTAATGAATAGAAATCAGTCTTCTTTACCATCGTAACCATCAACGATTGCAGATCATAAGCGGAAATAAAATGTAAGATTGACTCCAAAAAAAAACTCTGACTCCAATTCTCTTTTTTTCCCACAAACGATTCTCTTGTTTGTATCCAGCGAATAGGTAAAATAATATTCCTAAATAAAAGGTAAATCAAAAGGAGCTTTTCTCTAGAAGTCCTTTAAAGTTGCATGTCCCGCAACTTAATTTGATAATTTAATTATTTATGGAAATTGATTTCTAATGGTAGTTAAATCATTAAACATGGTCCTTCGTGCGTCTTTGGACAGCTACCTGTAGTATTCTAAAATAATCATCACTGGACATTATTAGCGAACGTCTCTGTTTCTTAAGCTTACACTCCAGTTTGGCTTAATTGACGTATCAGTCTTTCTCCCACTTCCATTAAACCGCGTGGTCTTCAAAAAATAAATACGAAAAATCGGTATTTTGGATACGAAAGACGTAAAATTTTGTGAAAAGAAACGAAAAGGCTCCAATAAATTGTGCTAATTATAAAGAATTCGTAATTAGTTATATATTTGGGAAATTCTGATTAAAATCGATCAATAAAGACTTTCGCGGGTGCATAGTCCCAAATTACGCGAGTTTTCAGAAAAAATTATATTGTCCTAATTGTATATTTTTGGAAAACGAATCATTGAAAATTTTATGAAATATAAGGTTTAACTGTACATTTGAAAGAATTATTCATTTCGGGCTGAGAAACCCCAATGAAAAGGCTTCGTGTATAACGGTTTTTACATTCTACCTTTCTTGAAAAAAAAAAATATGTGTTAGCATGACGATTGCGGCTTTTCTTTAAGTACAAGTGAAACCAAAATAAAACAAAAGAAATACGAAATTCCACGTGTTTACATAAAATTCCATTTCATATGAAATAATCCAAAATGAAAGAAAGTGAACATAAGGAATAGATAAATATAACATATAAAAATTGGATAACTTCATCTTCCAGCGGAATAACTAATCAATATTGAACCATCTATTTCCCAATATAAAATCGAAACCTGTAAGTTCATAAAATTTGATTTTATCATATTCATTTCTCATTCCATGAACTTTTAATAAATATTATCTTTTCGATAACGAAATATCGAATGGTATTAAGTCACACGATATTCATCAACTCTTTTTAAGTCTTGAAACATTTATCTCAACATCTCTTTATTTACGATATATATAAATATGAAAAAGAGTCTCTCCTTATTCTCTTAAATATAGATGACAGTTTCACCCATTCTCTTGTGATCACTCCCTTTGCAATTAAAGATATAAAAAGTGTAGAGTATATTCTGTATGTGTGTTTGTACGGCCAGGCGCTCTTTCAAATTATAAGAAGAAAACAAAATTCTCACAATAGGTCTGTTTTCGCAGATTTAAGCACAGTGAATAAAAAAAGAAAGCAAACACACAAAAAGTTTTGAATATACATTTCTGGAATTTTTGTCAAAAAGAATTATCCTTTCCATTGGTATTAGAAGGGTAAATCAATTCATAAAGATCGTTTGAAATATCAATAAGAAATTGGTCAAGTGCGGAAATTTAATTGTTACCAATTCCTGATTTTGGATTGCGTATGAAAACTGAATAAATTAATATAGTGATAAAATATTTTCCTTCTGAAAGTGATCTTTTTGCGGTTGAAAATTAAGCATTTTTAAAGCAGAAAAGAGTATTTAATTTTACATTTTCTGTAATATCGACAAATCTCGGTCGAAATATATCCGATACAGTCCACTCTTTACTAATAGTATATTCATTTTACCATGGAAGATTTCATTTTTGATTCGGATGACCTTGTCACGTTTTGTGCTGATTTTGAAAAGAGTGGTGTTCTGACGGACACCCTCTTGGAAGTCACTCTTCAGGATCTTCACGATCGTTGGAGCACAGTACAAAAATCATACCGGAGATTGTGTACAACCGATCTCGCAAACCTCAAGAATGAGGACACCGAGAAAAGACGGTTGTTAGAGTCTGCGAGGGAAAAATATGCAAATTGTACAAAGCAGTTTCATAAGTGCAAATCTGAGATACTTGACGCTCAGAAAGCTTTAATAGCACCCACAAATTTCAGTTCGAATCACAATTTCGAAGAATCCCACGCACAAGATAAATCATTCTCTTGTATCAAAGTTCCCCCGTGCGATACGGAGATATTTTACGGAGGCTATGAGGAGTGGCCCGCATTCAGGGACATGTTTACCGCCGTGTATGGTGAACATCCCAAGTTGTCCGCGGTTCAAAAATTGTACCACCTTCGCCTTAAAGTTAAAGGTCAGGCCGCCACCATAGTAAAGAAATACAAACTATGTGGGGAAAATTTTTCATTAGCCTGGGAGGCTCTCAAATCCCGGTATGAAAATAAACGCATACTGGTTGACAATCAGTTAAAAATACTCCTCAATCTCGAGCCTGTTCTCACGGAAAGCAGCGAATCAATCCAAGAGATACAAATTACCATTAATGACTGCCTAGCCGCTCTCAAGGCTCAAGGTATTCCGACTAACGATTGGGATCCAATCTTAGTTTATGTTTGCTCAACAAAACTACCTCATGACACACTAGCTCTATGGGAACAATCCCTAAAGTCTCATAGAGAGTTACCAAAATGGTCCGAAATGGACACATTTCTCACCAATCGATATGAGGTTGTGGAACGATTGAATTGCATTCAAGGTGGTAAATCTAACGCCAAAAGAAAGAATTTGGAAACTCACACTTTTACTACAGAGGGAAACCAACAATTTCCCTGCAAATTTTGTAAAATGAATCATGCTTTAAAACATTGCCCTCAATTTAAAGCCCTTGAGCCTAGAGCTCGAAATGAATTTGCATTTTCAAACAAAATTTGCTTAAACTGCCTCTCATATACTCATCTCCGAAAAGAGTGTAAAAGCAAATTCGTTTGCGCTCAGTGTAAGAAGGATCATCATACACTTTTGCATTATACAGTTGCCAATCCCACAACTGTCAGCAATACCACTATTGCTCCTCCACAACCAGAAGAAATTCCCGCATGTGTCACACAAACTCAAATTGCATCCCACTTCATTGCAGACCCATCAGCTTCTTCCGAAAACACATTGCTCCCAACAGCTATTGTGAAAATTTCCCATTTGGGGGAAACATTTTCAGCCCGTGCTTTTATTGATCAGGGATCGGAAAAAACTTTTGTGTCCCGAAGGCTACAACAGAAGCTTCGGTTACCCACTGAGTCCAAGAACTTCCAAATTCGTGGAATGGGCGGAAGTATAATTGGTAACTCGAATTCTGTCTGTACGATGAAATTGTACTCCGAAACCCACAATCGAACAATAGAAGTAAATGCTATTGTTGTTCCCAAAATCACACGGCTTTTACCCAATTTCTCGTTTCCTTCGTCACAACTTTCGTTTGACGGCATTAAAGATATAGACTTAGCAGATCCATTATTCTATAAACCAGGCCAAGTCGATCTTTTGATTGGAAGCAACGCAATACCGAAAATTATGTTGTGTGGAGTGAAAACAGTTTGCAATTCACTCATAGCTCAAGCAACAATATTTGGGTGGATAATAAGTGGCCCCGTTAAAACACAAACAGTATCCTCGTTTTCATTACAGGCTTCTGAAACGACAGAAGACCCCATATCAACCCAATTAAGACTTTTTTGGGAGCAAGAAGAGGTCCCATCTCGTCCTTCTATAACTAAAGAAGACGAATATTGCGAATCATTATACGAAAGGACAACAACCCGCGATTTAGATGGGCGATATGTGGTTAAATTACCGTTCAAGCCTGAGTTTCCACATGAACTTTCGCTCGGCTCTTCTAGATCGCAGGCGTTCGTGCAATATATTAGAATGGAACAATCTCTCCGATCCAAACCTGCCATGGAAGAGACATATCAGAATGTTTTGTCGGAATATCTCTCACTAGGCCATATGAAACCCACAGATTCTCGTGAAATATATTCACGAGGTAAATATATGTCTTTTTACCTACCCCACCACGCGGTAATCAGACCTGAAAGTCGAAGCACAAAAGTTCGCATAGTTTTTAATGCGTCAAAAAAATCTGGATCTGGAAATTCTTTAAATGACGTTCTCTACGTCGGTCCCACTCTTCAATCGGATATGATGACTCTCATATTGAATTGGCGTCTTTATAAATACGTATTTAGTGGTGACATCGAAAAGATGTACCGCCAAATACGAGTCCATGAAGAAGATACTCCTTTTCAAAGAATCCTTTTCCGGCCTACTCCTGTTTGCCCCGTGAAGGATTATGCCCTAACGACGGTTACTTTTGGAGTAAGCAGCGCTCCATATTTAGCAATAAGGACACTTATCCAACTTGCTCGAGACTCAATGAGTGAGTTTCCCCAAGCTGCTTCTATTCTCATGAAAGAAACATATGTTGATGACATATTGTCCGGCGGACATGATTTGAGCTCCACTCGAGCTTCTCTTTTTCAATTGATAGCTCTATTAAAAACTGCTAGTTTTCCTCTAAAGAAGATAACTTCAAATTCGCCAGATATTTTGGCCTCGATCCCAACAGAAAATCTTCTTGATTCGAATTTTTTGAAATTCCAGGAAACAAGCTCCACAAAAACGCTCGGCATTCAATGGAATGCCTTATCCGACAGCTTTTCTTATAAAATAACGCCTCCTGCTATTGTGTCCCCTATCACAAAGAGAAAAATTCTGTCAGATGCATCCAAGCTATTCGACCCCGCTGGATGGATATCCCCAATCATAATTCAGTCAAAAATGTTACTTCAGCAACTTTGGCTGGAAGGCACGAAATGGGATGAATGTGTGAAACCCAACACATTGAGTAAGTGGAATTCATTTGTCGAAAGTCTCTCTCTCATACCCCAAATAGAAATTCCACGTTGGGTAAACTTTGCCCCCGAATATATAACACAAGTGCACGGTTTTAGCGACGCCTCCGAAAAGGCATATTGCGCAGTAGTGTACTTACGGACACAAAACGGTGTCAATATAAGTTCGAATCTATTAGTGTCCAAAACCAAAGTAGCTCCAATAGATCCAATTAGCCTTCCTCGATTGGAATTATGTGGAGCCGTTCTTTTATCAAAACTCATCAGCAAGATATTATCTGACCTACCCATTAAAAACCATGAGGTGTTTTTATGGTGTGATTCCACAATTGTGCTTAGTTGGCTAGAAAAGCCTCCCTGCACATGGAAGACCTATGTCGCCAACAGGACTGCTCAAATTATACAGAATGTTGGTAACTGTTCGTGGCGTCATGTAAGATCTGCAGAAAATCCTGCCGATCTAGGCTCTCGGGGTTGTCATCCAAATGATTTAATCGGGAATTCATTATGGTGGCACGGTCCTGCATGGCTTGTTAACAATCCCGAAACGTGGCCAAAGGGCCAGACAGATTTTGAAAACCCCCCCGAGGCTAGAAAAATAGAAGTATTTCATAGTTTTGTCGAAAACGATGATTTATTGGAAAGATTCTCGGGCTGGGAGAAGGCTATAAGGGTCACAGCTTATATATTTCGCTTTTATAAGCGTATCTCAAACAAAAGTCAACCCACAACGCCACTTAATAACAAAACTGTTACACATGCGGAGTTTCAAGATGCTCGAAATCGCTTAATTGTGCTAACTCAGAAAAGTTTCTTTTATAAGGAATATTCTTCCTTAGTATCATCCCGAAAAGTTCACAAAAAGAGTCCTCTTTACCCATTAAACCCCTTTATTGATGAAAGCGGTATTATTCGAATTAATGGTCGAATTTCCAATTCTGAATTACCATTTAAACAGCGTTTCCCAATCATTCTTCCGGTGCAGTCGAAATTTTGCAAATTGTTTATAGATTTTACGCACAAGCTTTTGATGCATGCCGAACAAAGTTTAATGCTCAGAACTATTCGCGAAGAATTTTACATATCTCGACTCAGATCAGCGGTTAAGAAACACATTCGTAGTTGCAAAGTATGCGTTATCTATAAACACAAGGTGCAATCGCAAATAATGGCAGCACTGCCAGAAAATAGAAGTAGGTTCTCGCTACCATTTACTGTGACGGGATTAGATTTTGCTGGCCCATTTCCTATAAAAACTTCCATTTTGCGTCAAGCTCCTTACCACAAAAGTTATGCATGTATTTTCATATGCTTCAGCACAAAAGCAATTCACCTTGAGGTATGCTCTGATTTATCGACAGCCTCCTTCCAAGCAGCATTCACCCGATTTGTTGCTCGTAGAGGTTTGCCTCAAAAAGTATACTCCGACAATGGCACCAACTTTGTAGGGGCAGAACGTTCCATTAAGGATGAATTTAAGCGATTCATACAAGCAGTGGCTTGTGATATAGCAGAGAAATACACCTCCCATGGTTTTCAATGGTTTTTCATACCACCCAACGCCCCGCATATGGGGGGACTCTGGGAGGCCGGGGTTAAATCATTTAAAATACACTTTAAAAAAGTAACTCAAAATAGAAAGTGTACCTTTGAGGAATTTTCAACCCTTTTGGCCCGCATAGAGTCCATCCTCAATTCTCGTCCGTTGACTCCTATGACAGATGATCCGCATGAAATTCTCGCCTTAACGCCAGGTCACTTTCTTCGTGGTGCGCCAATGGTTGCTATGCCAGAAACGGATAATACCTCAATACCATTGCACGATCGATGGGAAAAATTAAAAACCCTCCAATACGAATTTGCACGACGATGGAAACGGGATTATCTGCTAGATTTGCAACAAAGATACAAATGGCAAAAACCCCAAGCCAATGTACAAATTGGCCAAATAGTTGTTCTAAAAGATGAACTTTTACCACCATGCGAGTGGAGATTAGGGAGAATTACCCACATCCACCCAGGATCAGACGGATTTGTTAGAACAGTCGAATTACGTACCCAAAACGGAGTTTTAACAAGACCAATCTCAAAGCTATGCATTCTCCCTACAGAGACATCGAAGTGATCTCCACCAAATCGAAAAACTCTCGATATTACTATAATTCATAAGTATACCTATCGTACATATCGTTATAACAACTCCAAATTGTTATAATCACCATAAACTCAAATTATTCTCACTTGCATATTTCAGTTATTAATTAAATTTTATATTCCAAAATTCACAGGGCACCTAAAAATGAAATGATTCGTCAATGCAAGATATGCGGAAAGCTACATCCACTTCGCTTTTGCAAACGATTTTTGGCCAAGGATGTTGAAGAACGTCGAAAATTAGCCCGCCGACTCAACTATTGTTTTAACTGCCTTGCACGTTCGCACTCTACTAATAAATGCACGTCCAGTACCAATTGTAAACGATGTGGTAAATATCACCATACAATACTTCACATAAACATCAATCAGAATGAGAAACGACGACCAAAAATGAAATATGGCAATAAGCAAGGACGAGTCACCAATAATCCACCAAAAACAGTCAAGACACAAACTTTAGATAATTCCAATAGATGTAAGAATCGATCAGTAACCAATCCAAAGCAAATCTTAGACATCGCTTTGTGGACTTTGGAACAATTAAGTCAAGCCCTTTAGTTTTTTTTTTGGTCTAAATAGACCAAGGGGGGCAGTATGTTTAACATAGTTTCTCCTTTTATTTTATTTTTATATATTTGTCTAAAATGAATTCAAATCTAACAGCTGAAATTAACTATTATTAGTACGTTATTATCAATTTATTACTTTTAAAAACAACCATGAATTCTTTAAAACAAATTTGTATTCATATATCTTTCTCTTTTTATACCTTAAAACCGAGGTAAAGAACTGCCTAATGAATAGAAATCAGTCTTCTTTACCATCGTAACCATCAACGATTGCAGATCATAAGCGGAAATAAAATGTAAGATTGACTCCAAAAAAAAACTCTGACTCCAATTCTCTTTTTTTCCCACAAACGATTCTCTTGTTTGTATCCAGCGAATAGGTAAAATAATATTCCTAAATAAAAGGTAAATCAAAAGGAGCTTTTCTCTAGAAGTCCTTTAAAGTTGCATGTCCCGCAACTTAATTTGATAATTTAATTATTTATGGAAATTGATTTCTAATGGTAGTTAAATCATTAAACAATATATATATATATATATATATATATATATATATATATATATATATATATATATATATATATATATATATATATATATATATATATATATATATATATATATATATATATATATATATATATATATATATATATATATATATATATATATATATATATATATATATATATATATATATATATATATTCTGGGTCGTGGTGAAATTCTGAGTCGATCTAAGCATATCCGTCCGTCCGTCTGTTTAAATCACGCTAACTTCCGAACGAAACAAGCAATCGACTTGAAACTTGGCACAAGTAGTTGTTATTGATGTAGATCAGAAAATTTTGTTAAAATTTCATTTCTATAGAAAATTTTTTCAAAATTTCATTTCTATAGAAAATTTTGTCAAACTGAATTATATACGTATTTAATCGTTGTTTTTTTTTTTTTTAATATATACCCCGTATGGACTAACTTACAATTTAGAAGACGGTGTTAAGAAGTTTTAAGATACCATGCCATCGGCAAGTGTTACCGCAACCCAAGTAATTCGATTGTGGATGACAGTCTTTAGTAGAAGTTTCTACGAAATCCATGGTGGAGGATACATAAGATTCGGCCTGGCCGAACGTACGGCTGTATAGACTTGTTTATATTTATTAACGGATGTTCGATATTACAAATTACTGTATTAAAGTTTTACAATGAAACCTCGAAATGTGGGTTATTAAAAATGTACAGTCAGAAAAGAACAGTGCTTGATATAAAAAATTCTGCCCGAAACACATTTTGTTTATATTGGGATCCCCCACTTGTGATCCGGAGGCAGTGCAAACTTTGATCATCCCCAATGAATTTTACATGGGTTTATCATAGGACGGAAGTACTTCGTTTTCGGATCCTTTGCATTGCTTTTGACGTTGTGCCTTGGAACGAAACAACATTTTTTTGGGCAATTCACTTTTTTTTGACAATTCAACATTTTTTTGGACAATTCATTTTTATCAAAATTGTTATTACACTTTTATATCCTAATTATCAGACTTTTACAATTTGAAAAAATTTTAGTTTTTTATTACTTTTGGCGTAAATTTTTGTAGAAATATAGTTTTCAATTTAAACTCATTAACAACTTTAAATTCTAATAATTTGCAAAACTTTCTCAATTTTTGTTTTTTTTGACGGTCAAAGGTTCATGCAATATTGAAGGTATGCTGGTTCCACTAATGCCTAAGGTTGTCTCAATCTCACGAAAGGTCACAGGACGATCTTGTAATATCAGCTGGCGCATAGCATCAGTGGCAGGAAAGGAATGTTATCACCTCCTAGACCAAAATGTTATTTTTGAATGAAGAGAAAACAAAATTTTTGCCGCAAAAATTTTGTTTTCTCGCCAAGAATTTTAGTAGATTGTAACACTGGGGTTGGCCAATCCCGAAATATTTACTTAATTTTTTTCGCTTTCTTTGTTTAATTTTTTTTTTTACATCACAAAATTATTTCTAATTCTTAAAATTTACCAAAAAATTAAACTTCCCCATTTGGAGTAATTTCTTTGCAAGCCATTGTTTTGTCAATTTTTTCGTGGATTTATTTTTTTTCCTTTCTTTTGCAAGTCATCAAATTGTTTGTGACTTGCTTTAAAATACAATTAAAATCAGTCACACGAAACGACGACTTGAATGGAAACCATCTGCAAAGGTTTTCTCACCCCAGAATTGTCACAGTGACGATTTGTCTAAGAAAATATTTTAATCGAATTACTGTATATTATTATTATTTTTTATTTTTGTAGAACCAATCTCCCATGAATTAAAGCAAAATGAGCCTATAAAGAAGTACGAAAGAGCTGTTGAGCGGAGGCGACTATATAATACCATAAAACGTCGGATAAATTCCATCGAATTGTCAATGCATGCCCGCCTTGCGTACATGGGGTCGTAGGTTCAACCCCAGTTTCGACCGAACAGACCTCTTTCACGAGGAAAAGAGGTCTTCGTAGTGAAACTTTCGCCGTTTTTCCAGATGTGCGACTGAAGGGATGCTGGTTCCTTTATTTCGGAAGCTGAGAAGAAACATGGTCAAAAATTCTGATCTAGCAAAAATCAGTTAAAACAAGTCGTAAGTTCGGCCATGCCGACTCTTATGTACACACAGAGAAGAGATTGTTTGGAAATCGGTTGGAGTAATGAACATTCTGCTTTTATAATTAAATATCAATTGTTTCAACATATATACTATATTTACAATCATACGTGGGTCTTTACTACAGTATTTCATATATTTCAATGGATTTACGGTTGTGCTAGAAGACATACAGTTGTAGGAACTAAATGTCTCTATATTGAAAATTTTTGCCTGAATTCGGATGACACGACCTGCCGCAATTAATTATCGAAACTATCACTTATTGCAAGAGTTGTAACGACACCAAGCAAATATGGCCCCATTTAAACTTAAACCGCACACTAGATATGCTAGTGTTCTCAAGGCGTCAGATAGCACTCCTAATATCTGCTATAACGGGTCGCTGCCTGATAGGCGAATTTGCAAAAACTATAGGTGCGAAGTATAATGACTATTGTATAAGCTGTCATGACTTGGAGGAAAAGGAATCAATTAAACACCTCTTGTGTGAGTGTCCTGCTTTTTGTGTAAGGCGTAAGCGAATTTTAGGAGCATATAGCTTTAGATTACTGGCTGACCTGGAAAACGTTAACTTAAGCAGTTTGTTAATGTTTTTGGAGCAATCTGGTTGGTTCCACAAAAGTAAATAATAGAGAAGGTTCAGTGGTTAAGACTAGAAGTGCCCATATGTAATAGGTACTTTTAGTTAAATGTGGTATCACAATGGACTGAATAGTCTAAGTGAGCCTGAAATTTAATCGGGCTGCCACTTTAACCTAACCTAACCTAACCTATCACTTAGTTATCAGCACTTACGGATGGTTTTCACAACCGAATATAATTTGAGTTATTTTACAAATGTCATTTCTATTAAAATATTAATTTCATGTCAAAACAGACGATTTCAAATTAAAACGGTAGAATTCTCAGCAGCGGCAATTTCTTAAATCTTCTATAGAAACATCTACCAAATTATCTGAAGAACTCGGGAGGAAATAGTTTGGATCAGAATCAACGGCCATGGGAAAACGCCCTTTGAGCTCCGAGGTACCAGTTGTATGTACCAATCGATACAGTTTCGACAGGTTTTTATCCCTAGCATCGTCTAGTCTTTAACTCGATCAATTAACCACAACCTTTTTCTTTTAATTTAGTAAAATACTGGCCAGAGAGGTTGATAACTGAACAAAAGAAATATGAACTTTCTCGATAGCTGGTGAAGTCGGCAAAATTTCAGATTTTACATTTTGCGTCCATATCATTTAAATAGGTGCACTCCTTGACCACATGTTCTTGATTTTTGCCGCATAGGGTGATTTCCAATTCATGGCGAAGGGTATACGAGCTGATTTATAACGAACATAATCGAGCCATTTTCATGATTTGATATCAAATACATTGTTTTTAGATTTATACTATACATATATTTAAATAAAATAAAATATAATATTTGATTGGCAAGGAATTGGTTTTTAATTCAGTCAGGAGTAATATTAAGGTCGGGCAACAGAACCGTATGATGAAGGTAGCTATAACCGATGTCGTCGGCAGACCCAACCAACACCATATGAGATATTAGTTGTGCCGACCGAATCAGTCGGGTGACACAACTGACAACTGGTAGTTGCTACAACTGCCAAAAGGAGGTTGGCAATAAATTCGATTGTCACAACCAATCTGTATTCTCTGTGTACCCTCCTCCATGGATTGCATAGAAACCTGTACTAAAGACTGTCATCCACAATCGGATTACTTGGGTTGCGGTAACAGTTGCCGATGGCAAGGTATCTTAAAACTTCTTAACGCCGTCTTTTCAATTGTAAGATAGTTCATACGGGGTATATATTAAACAAAAAAAAAAACCGACTAAATACGTACATAATTAAGTTTGACAAAATTTTCTAGAGAAATAAAATGTTGACCAACTATTCTATATATAGAATAGTTGGTTTGTATACTAATAAAATTTTGACAAAATTTTCTATAGAAATAAAATTTTACCAAAATTTTCTATAGTAATAAAATTTTGACAAAAATATCTATATAACTGTAGACCGATATGGACCAACTTTGGTATAGTCGATAGCGGCCATATATTACCGCGATGTACCAAATTTCACCATGTACCAAATTTCAACCGGATCGGGTGAATTTTGCTCTTCCACGGGGCTCCGGAGTTCAAATCTGGGGATCGGTTTATATGGGGGCTACATATAATTATGGACCGATATGGACCAATTCCTGCATGGTTGTTAGAGACCATACACTACACCACCTACCAAATTTCAACCGAATCGGAAGAATTTTGCTCATCCACGAGGCTCCGGAGGCCAAATCTGGGGATCGGTTTATAGGGGCTATATATAATTATAGACCGATAAAGACCAATTTTTGTACGGTTGTTAGAGACCATATACTTACACCATGTACTAAATTCCAGCCGGATCGAATGAAATTTGCTTCTCTTAGAGGCACCGCAAGCCAAATCGGGGGATCGGTTTATAGGGGGCTATATATAATTATGGACCGATAAAAACCAATTTTTGTACGGTTGCTAGAGACCATATACTTAGGTTAGGTTAGGTTATGTGACAGCCCTATGTGTCAGGCTCACTTAGACTATTCAGTCCATTGTGATACCACAGTGGTGAACTTCTCTCTCATCACTGAGTGCTGCCCGATTCCATGTTAAGCTCAATGACAAGGGACCTCCTTTTTATAGCCGAGTCCGAACGGCGTTCCACGTTCCAGTGAAACCACTTAGAGAAGCTTTGAAACCCTCAGAAATGTCACCAGCATTACTGAGGTGGGATAATCCACCGCTGAAAAATTTCTTGGTGTTCGGTCGTAGCAGGAATCGAACCCACGACCTTGTGTATGCAAGGCGGGCATGCCAACCATTGCACCACGGTGGCTCCCGACCATATACTCACACCATGTACTAAATTCCAGCCGGATCGGGTGAAATTTGCTTCTCTTAGAGGCTCCGGAGGCCAAATCTGGGGATCGATTTATATGGGGGCCATATGTAATTATGAACCGACGTGGACCAATTTTTGCATGGATGTTAGAGACCATATACTTTCACCATGTACCAAATTTCAACCAGATCTGATGAATTTTGCTCCTCCAAGAGGCTCCGCAAGCCAAATCTGAGCGTCTGTTTATATGGGGGCGATACGTAAAAGAATATGGCCCATTATGTAAAAAAAAGTATGGGCCATTTGCAATACCATCTGATCTACATCAATAACAACTACTTGTGCCAAGTTTCAAGTCGATTGCTTGTTTCGTTCGGAAGTTAGCGTGATTTAAACAGACGGACGGACGGATATGCTTAGATCGACTCAGAATTTCACCACGACCCAGAATATATATATATATATATATATATATATATATATATATATATATATATATATATATATATATATATATATATATATATATATATATATATATATATATATATATATATATATATATATATTCTGGGTCGTGGTGAAATTCTGAGTCGATCTAAGCATATCCGTCCGTCCGTCTGTTTAAATCACGCTAACTTCCGAACGAAACAAGCAATCGACTTGAAACTTGGCACAAGTAGTTGTTATTGATGTAGATCAGATGGTATTGCAAATGGCCCATACTTTTTTTTACATAATGGGCCATATTCTTTTACGTATCGCCCCCATATAAACAGACGCTCAGATTTGGCTTGCGGAGCCTCTTGGAGGAGCAAAATTCATCAGATCTGGTTGAAATTTGGTACATGGTGAAAGTATATGGTCTCTAACATCCATGCAAAAATTGGTCCACGTCGGTTCATAATTACATATGGCCCCCATATAAATCGATCCCCAGATTTGGCCTCCGGAGCCTCTAAGAGAAGCAAATTTCACCCGATCCGGCTGGAATTTAGTACATGGTGTGAGTATATGGTCGGGAGCCACCGTGGTGCAATGGTTGGCATGCCCGCCTTGCATACACAAGGTCGTGGGTTCGATTCCTGCTACGACCGAACACCAAGAAATTTTTCAGCGGTGGATTATCCCACCTCAGTAATGCTGGTGACATTTCTGAGGGTTTCAAAGCTTCTCTAAGTGGTTTCACTGGAACGTGGAACGCCGTTCGGACTCGGCTATAAAAAGGAGGTCCCTTGTCATTGAGCTTAACATGGAATCGGGCAGCACTCAGTGATGAGAGAGAAGTTCACCACTGTGGTATCACAATGGACTGAATAGTCTAAGTGAGCCTGACACATAGGGCTGTCACATAACCTAACCTAACCTAAGTATATGGTCTCTAGCAACCGTACAAAAATTGGTTTTTATCGGTCCATAATTATATATAGCCCCCTATAAACCGATCCCCCGATTTGGCTTGCGGTGCCTCTAAGAGAAGCAAATTTCATTCGATCCGGCTGGAATTTAGTACATGGTGTAAGTATATGGTCTCTAACAACCGTACAAAAATTGGTCTTTATCGGTCTATAATTATATATAGCCCCTATAAACCGATCCCCAGATTTGGCCTCCGGAGCCTCGTGGATGAGCAAAATTCTTCCGATTCGGTTGAAATTTGGTAGGTGGTGTAGTGTATGGTCTCTAACAACCATGCAGGAATTGGTCCATATCGGTCCATAATTATATGTAGCCCCCATATAAACCGATCCCCAGATTTGAACTCCGGAGCCCCGTGGAAGAGCAAAATTCACCCGATCCGGTTGAAATTTGGTACATGGTGAAATTTGGTACATCGCGGTAATATATGGCCGCTATCGACTATACCAAAGTTGGTCCATATCGGTCTACAGTTATATAGATATTTTTGTCAAAATTTTATTACTATAGAAAATTTTGGTAAAATTTTATTTCTATAGAAAATTTTGTCAAAATTTTATTAGTATACAAACCAACTATTCTATATATAGAATAGTTGGTCAACATTTTATTTCTCTAGAAAATTTTGTCAAACTTAATTATGTACGTATTTAGTCGGTTTTTTTTTTTGTTTAATATATACCCCGTATGAACTATCTTACAATTGAAAAGACGGCGTTAAGAAGTTTTAAGATACCTTGCCATCGGCAACTGTTACCGCAACCCAAGTAATCCGATTGTGGATGACAGTCTTTAGTACAGGTTTCTATGCAATCCATGGAGGAGGGTACACAGAGAATACAGATTGGTTGTGACAATCGAATTTATTGCCAACCTCCTTTTGGCAGTTGTAGCAACTACCAGTTGTCAGTTGTGTCACCCGACTGATTCGGTCGGCACAACTAATATCTCATATGGTGTTGGTTGGGTCTGCCGACGACATCGGTTATAGCTACCTTCATCATACGGTTCTGTTGCCCGACCTTAATATTACTCCTGACTGAATTAAAAACCAATTCCTTGCCAATCAAATATTATATTTTATTTTATTTAAATATATGTATAGTATAAATCTAAAAACAATGTATTTGATATCAAATCATGAAAATGGCTCGATTATGTTCGTTATAAATCAGCTCGTATACCCTTCGCCATGAATTGGAAATCACCCTATGCGGCAAAAATCAAGAACATGTGGTCAAGGAGTGCACCTATTTAAATGATATGGACGCAAAATGTAAAATCTGAAATTTTGCCGACTTCACCAGCTATCGAGAAAGTTCATATTTCTTTTGTTCAGTTATCAACCTCTCTGGCCAGTATTTTACTAAATTAAAAGAAAAAGGTTGTGGTTAATTGATCGAGTTAAAGACTAGACGATGCTAGGGATAAAAACCTGTCGAAACTGTATCGATTGGTACATACAACTGGTACCTCGGAGCTCAAAGGGCGTTTTCCCATGGCCGTTGATTCTGATCCAAACTATTTCCTCCCGAGTTCTTCAGATAATTTGGTAGATGTTTCTATAGAAGATTTAAGAAATTGCCGCTGCTGAGAATTCTACCGTTTTAATTTGAAATCGTCTGTTTTGACATGAAATTAATATTTTAATAGAAATGACATTTGTAAAATAACTCAAATTATATTCGGTTGTGAAAACCATCCGTAAGTGCTGATAACTAAGTGATAGGTTAGGTTAGGTTAGGTTAAAGTGGCAGCCCGATTAAATTTCAGGCTCACTTAGACTATTCAGTCCATTGTGATACCACATTTAACTAAAAGTACCTATTACATATGGGCACTTCTAGTCTTAACCACTGAACCTTCTCTATTATTTACTTTTGTGGAACCAACCAGATTGCTCCAAAAACATTAACAAACTGCTTAAGTTAACGTTTTCCAGGTCAGCCAGTAATCTAAAGCTATATGCTCCTAAAATTCGCTTACGCCTTACACAAAAAGCAGGACACTCACACAAGAGGTGTTTAATTGATTCCTTTTCCTCCAAGTCATGACAGCTTATACAATAGTCATTATACTTCGCACCTATAGTTTTTGCAAATTCGCCTATCAGGCAGCGACCCGTTATAGCAGATATTAGGAGTGCTATCTGACGCCTTGAGAACACTAGCATATCTAGTGTGCGGTTTAAGTTTAAATGGGGCCATATTTGCTTGGTGTCGTTACAACTCTTGCAATAAGTGATAGTTTCGATAATTAATTGCGGCAGGTCGTGTCATCCGAATTCAGGCAAAAATTTTCAATATAGAGACATTTAGTTCCTACAACTGTATGTCTTCTAGCACAACCGTAAATCCATTGAAATATATGAAATACTGTAGTAAAGACCCACGTATGATTGTAAATATAGTATATATGTTGAAACAATTGATATTTAATTATAAAAGCAGAATGTTCATTACTCCAACCGATTTCCAAACAATCTCTTCTCTGTGTGTACATAAGAGTCGGCATGGCCGAACTTACGACTTGTTTTAACTGATTTTTGCTAGATCAGAATTTTTGACCATGTTTCTTCTCAGCTTCCGAAATAAAGGAACCAGCATCCCTTCAGTCGCACATCTGGAAAAACGGCGAAAGTTTCACTACGAAGACCTCTTTTCCTCGTGAAAGAGGTCTGTTCGGTCGAAACTGGGGTTGAACCTACGACCCCATGTACGCAAGGCGGGCATGCATTGACAATTCGATGGAATTTATCCGACGTTTTATGGTATTATATAGTCGCCTCCGCTCAACAGCTCTTTCGTACTTCTTTATAGGCTCATTTTGCTTTAATTCATGGGAGATTGGTTCTACAAAAATAAAAAATAATAATAATATACAGTAATTCGATTAAAATATTTTCTTAGACAAATCGTCACTGTGACAATTCTGGGGTGAGAAAACCTTTGCAGATGGTTTCCATTCAAGTCGTCGTTTCGTGTGACTGATTTTAATTGTATTTTAAAGCAAGTCACAAACAATTTGATGACTTGCAAAAGAAAGGAAAAAAAATAAATCCACGAAAAAATTGACAAAACAATGGCTTGCAAAGAAATTACTCCAAATGGGGAAGTTTAATTTTTTGGTAAATTTTAAGAATTAGAAATAATTTTGTGATGTAAAAAAAAAAATTAAACAAAGAAAGCGAAAAAAATTAAGTAAATATTTCGGGATTGGCCAACCCCAGTGTTACAATCTACTAAAATTCTTGGCGAGAAAACAAAATTTTTGCGGCAAAAATTTTGTTTTCTCTTCATTCAAAAATAACATTTTGGTCTAGGAGGTGATAACATTCCTTTCCTGCCACTGATGCTATGCGCCAGCTGATATTACAAGATCGTCCTGTGACCTTTCGTGAGATTGAGACAACCTTAGGCATTAGTGGAACCAGCATACCTTCAATATTGCATGAACCTTTGACCGTCAAAAAAAACAAAAATTGAGAAAGTTTTGCAAATTATTAGAATTTAAAGTTGTTAATGAGTTTAAATTGAAAACTATATTTCTACAAAAATTTACGCCAAAAGTAATAAAAAACTAAAATTTTTTCAAATTGTAAAAGTCTGATAATTAGGATATAAAAGTGTAATAACAATTTTGATAAAAATGAATTGTCCAAAAAAATGTTGAATTGTCAAAAAAAAGTGAATTGCCCAAAAAAATGTTGTTTCGTTCCAAGGCACAACGTCAAAAGCAATGCAAAGGATCCGAAAACGAAGTACTTCCGTCCTATGATAAACCCATGTAAAATTCATTGGGGATGATCAAAGTTTGCACTGCCTCCGGATCACAAGTGGGGGATCCCAATATAAACAAAATGTGTTTCGGGCAGAATTTTTTATATCAAGCACTGTTCTTTTCTGACTGTACATTTTTAATAACCCACATTTCGAGGTTTCATTGTAAAACTTTAATACAGTAATTTGTAATATCGAACATCCGTTAATAAATATAAACAAGTCTATACAGCCGTACGTTCGGCCAGGCCGAATCTTATGTATCCTCCACCATGGATTTCGTAGAAACTTCTACTAAAGACTGTCATCCACAATCGAATTACTTGGGTTGCGGTAACACTTGCCGATGGCATGGTATCTTAAAACTTCTTAACACCGTCTTCTAAATTGTAAGTTAGTCCATACGGGGTATATATTAAAAAAAAAAAAAACAACGATTAAATACGTATATAATTCAGTTTGACAAAATTTTCTATAGAAATGAAATTTTGAAAAAATTTTCTATAGAAATGAAATTTTAACAAAATTTTCTGATAGAAATAAAATCTTGACAAAATTTTCTTTAGAAATTAAATTTTGACAACATTTTCTATAGAAATAAAATTTTGGTAGATTATTTTTGGCGATATGACCACTTTTTGCGTAGCTGTTAGCGGCCATATGCTAGTGTTATGTACCAAATTTCAACCGAATGGGATGAAGTTTGCTCCTCCAAGAGGTTCCGGAGGTCAAATCTGGGGATCGATTTATATGAGGGCTATATTATTATTGAAATATATGGACAAATTTTTGCATGGTTGTTAGAAACCATATACTAACACCATGTACCAAATTTCAACCGGATCGGATGAATTTTGCTCCTCCAAGAGGCTCCAGAGGTCATATCTGGGGATCGGTTTATATGGGGGCTATATACAATTATGGACCATATACTAACACCACGTTCCAAATTTCAACCGGATCGGATGAATTTTGCTCCTCCAAGAGGCTCCAGAGTTCATATCTGGGGATCGGTTTATATGGGGGCTATATACAATTATGGACCATATACTAACACCACGTTCCAAATTTCAACCGGATCGGAGCTATATATATGTTAATTATGGACCCATATGGACCAAGTTGTGCACGTTTGCTAGAAACCATATACCAACATCATGCACCAAATTTCAGCTAGATCGGATGAACTATACTCCTCTTAGAAGCTCCGCATGCCAAATCTTTGGGTCCGTTTATATGGGGGCTATACGTAAAAGTGGTCCGATATGGCTCATTTGCAATACCATCCGACCTACATCAATAACAACTACTTGTGCCAAGTTTCAAGTCGATAGCTTGTTGTTAGCGTGATTTCAATAGACGGACGGACGGACATGCTTAGAGCGAATCAGAATTAAACCACGACCCAGAATATATATACTTTATGGGGTCTTAGAGCAATATTTCGATGTGTTACAAACGGAATGACAAAGTTAATATACCCCCATCTTTTGGTGGAGGGTATAAAAAGAATTGGTGTTCGGTCGGAGCAGGGATTGAACCCACGACCCTTCGCATGCAAGGCGGACATGCTAACCATTGGTCCACGTTGCCAAGTATGCAATATAACTTATAGAGATAATTGTCTGCATATAATATTTTTAGGCTCAAAATGCTTCCAAACATATAATATGTTCACATTAAACAAACATATTAATGTTTCGGCAGTATCCAATAATATATGTGCTTCCTGCAAAATTATGTTTAGAACATATGTTAGAGAAGCGACTTTTATACCCTGCGCCACACTATCGAGATAGACACATGGTGTCTTTGTCAAAAATGGTCAGGGTGGGCTCCTGAGTCGATATAGCCATGTCCGTCTGTCCGTGAACACATTTTTGTAATCAAAGTATAGGTCGCAGTTTTAGTCCAATCGACTTCAAATTTGGCACAATTATGTGTTTTGGCTCAGAATATATCCCTATTAATTTTGGAATAAATCGGTTCAGATTTAGATATAGCTCCCATATATATATATATATATATATATATATATATATATATATATATATATATATATATATATATATATATATATATATATATATATATATATATATATATATATATATATATATATATATATATATATATATATATATATATATATATATATATATATATATATATATATATATATATATATATATATATATATATATATATATATATATATATATATATATATATATATATATATATATATATATATATATATATATATATATATATATATATATATATATATATATATATATATATATATATATATATATATATATATATATATATATATATATATATATATATATTTCGCCCGATATGGACTTATATGGCCCCAGAAGGCAGAGTTTTATCCTAATTTGCTTAAAATTTTTCACAAGAAGAACTATTAGTACTATAGTCAATTGTGCCAAATTTTATTGAAATCGGTACAGATTTAGGTATAGCTCCCATATATATCTTTCGCCCCATTTGGACTAATACGGTCCCAGAAGCCAGAGTTTTACCACAATTTGGTTGAAATTATTCACAGGGAGTAGAATTAGTATTTCAGCTATGCGTGCCGAATTTGGTTGAAATCGGTTCAGATTTACATATAGCTCCAATATATAGCTTTCGGGCGATTTACACTCATATGACCACAGAGGCCAATGTTTTGCTCCGATGTAGTACAAATTTTGCACAGGGAGTAGAATTAGCATTGTAGCTATGCGTGCCAAATTTGGTTGAAATCGGTTTAGATTTAGATATAGCTCCCATATATAGCTTTCGGCCGATTTACACTCATTTGACAACAGAGGCCAATTTTTAACTCCGATTTAGTTGAATATTTGGGACAAAACTTTATATATAGCCCCAACACATTTGACGGATGTGATATGGTATCGAAAATTTAGATCTACAAAGTGGTGCAGGGTATAATATAGTCGGCCCCGTCCGACTTTGGACTTTCCTTACTTGTTTTTGGGGGTGTAGGTAAATTTGAAGAATTTTTTAAAGTTTTTCTAATTAGCAGTGGCGGTTTTACAATAACGTGGGCCAAGACAGGTGGTCACTTGTTGGTTTTGGAAAAAATTTCGTAAAATCGGGTGACATTTATACAATTCGGAGCCTTTTTAATCTTTACCATTCTTTGGAAATTCTAACATTACAGTGTGTTCCACTGAAAAAAATATTTACGTGATATTAAAAATTACGCAACCTCAATTTTAGGATACGCAATTTACACACTAGTAATGAAAAATTTCTTTAAAATAATGAAATTTTAATTAAAATAAAGTTTATAATCTTTGCTTCAAAAATTTTTTTTCATTAAATTTAGGACACACATTTTAAAAATTTGCGTCCCTTCGTTAAAGTTGCATGACTTTAAACAGAGGCAAATTTTCGTTAAAGTAAAGAAACACATTTTTGTTTTAAAGAAATCGTCCTTAAATTAACTGAAATATTGAATCTTTAGATTTAAGATAAAAACGCTTCAAATGTAGGCTAAGACTTATTTAGAGGATTTACCATCTTTGGTTTAAAGTTTTTTTGGAATTAAGAAAATATTTTTACTTCGAAATATCCGTCATAATTTGGATTTTTAGAATGGCATTTGTTTGTTCGTGAATAGCTTTATTAATATACCGGAAAAATAGAATGAAAATTCGATAAATGAGATCTGTATCCTAATTTTAATTTTATAGATCCTAGATTTAAAGCCAGATAGGTCACAAAAAATTTCCTTATTTTAAAGAACCCGCATCTTTGGCTCGGAATCAATACCAAAATCCTTAAAGGAAGGTCAAAATCTTTGGATCCAAGTAAACTTTTTTTTGAGTGTAGTATATGACTACAGCATGGGGAAACCATCACTGAAATTGTGTGTAAAATGGGGTATTCTGGCCATATTTGCATAAATCGGAAGAACATATATATGAAGGCTTTATCTAAATCTGAATCGATTTAGATCAAATTCGTCACACTCATACAAAATGTTACATATATTTTCTGTATAAAAAAAAATAATTAACCTCAGTGCAAACTTTCAAGTAAATCTCGGATGAAAGATATATATGGGAGCTATATCTAAATCAGAACCGATTTTGGAAATGCGCATCCTTTCGTTAAAGCCTTATATCTCTAAACTAAGGTTTAAGTTTCTTTGAAGTAAAGAAATACATTTGTGATTTAATTTAAACATTGAATCTTAAGATTTAAGATAAAAACGCTTCAAATATAGGCTAATACTTATTTTGAGGATTTAGCACCTTTGGTCTAGAGTTTTTTAAACTAAGAAAACATTTTTTTCTTAGATGTATTCCTCATAATTTGGATTTTGTTTGTACGTGAATAGCCTTATTAATATTCGATATATGAGATCTGTATCCTGATTTTAATTTTATTGATCCTAGATTTAAAGTCCGAGAGGCCGCAAAAAAATATCTTTATTTTACAGAAGTTGCATCTTTGGCTTGGAATCAATACCAAAATCCTTAACTGAAATTCAAGCAAACTTTTTTGTGTATATGCTCTTGAAACATGTTTGGGGAGACCATCTGCCTTCTCTTGGTTTAGAAGTTGAACTATGTGTTTTGGGCACCAGCTCAAAAATTTTATATTCTTTCAAAAAATCCTTCCAATAAATCCCAAAAATATATGCCTCAACATTTGCTTTACACAAAAAAAAAAAAAAATCTGATTCAATCACGAAATTAATTGATCCAATTAATTTTTTAATTGAAGTGTCTTCAATCACAGAAATGATAGTATCAATTAAAAAATTTATTGAAGGTCAATTAAAAAATTAATTGATCCAATTAAAAAATTATTTAATACTATTAATTTTTATTACAATTAAAAAATTTGTTGAATCAATTAAATTTTTAATTGAATATTTTTTAAAACTCAATTAAAATTTTATTTGGAAAAAATTTTGTGAAAATTTTTTCTGTGTATATATTGAAGATGATTGAAATTGTAAGCAAAACAAATGGAAAATGCAACTAGTTTGTTTTTGTATTTCAGCCCACTGTGACACGATTATTTTAGTTTTCTGTTACATTACCCCACTAACGCTTAATGACCACATCAGTAAACATTGACTCTGGCTGGAATACCAAAAATCGTAGCAGGTGCTCTTTGCAAGTTGCCATTAGAAAATACATGCATTCCGTCACCATGCAATGTATTTAGCTTGATTCGCTTCGTTTGACATTACAATTCATAATTGCGAGTACCAATTGGTGTTGTGACAACAATAAAACAAACAAGGGATGGATGCAATGTAATGGAATTCAAATCCTAAGCCAAATACCGAACAATGGTACGCCACACAAGCCTTTCATGACAGTATTTGGAGTAATTCCTAGCTCCTCGAGAGCCCTATCATTGTGGTTGTTGTCAAATTTTCCAATGGCTTTGAAGCGTAATCATTGTCAGTAGTCTGTGTGGTGTGGTGTGGTATCATTAACCAGCAATGGTGTCACAATCGAAGCGAATGTATTGGGATAATTGCAGTAATGGTAACAATGACAATAACGTCAATGATAAGAGTGACGTGTTTTCAGTTTTGGTGTCAAAGATAAAATAGAAGATTTTAAACCACTACAATCGGCGAGGGTGACCTTTTGGTTTTTTTTTTGTCTAATTTTAAATTAGGTTACTCTTAGAAATTTTTAACTAAACTGTAGTACGAACGCACATTTCACAAATTGCAAAAAGTCTTTAGCACAATACGAAGTTCAAGATGGGCACATTGTGGTTAAATTTTACAAATTTTAAGAAATTCTGAACTATTTGGTGAGAGACACGAATTTAATCACTCTTTATGCTTCATTGGCGTACACTTTTTCCCTTTTTGAGTTAATTTAATTAACGTACACAAAAAATGATTAAAGCCAAGAAAACTTTCTCAAAACCTAATAATTCCATGAACTAAAATTGAGTTAAATTGGCTTTAGGGAAATATAGGGTTCACTTTTTTTGAGTGCAGAAAACATTTTATTATTTTTAAAAAAGTTTCTTCAATTTGACAAAAATTACTAACGTATTTGTATCATGTTGAAATTACTCAAAATATTTAAGATAAAACTTTTTAATATAAACCTACATGTGGCAACTTTGTTTGAAGTCGGTTCAGATTTAGATATAGGTCCCGATTTACATACTTATGACTACAGAGGCCGAAATTGTTCTCCGATTAAGGACAACAGAGATAGTAGAATTAAGAGCCTAATTATGCACGCCACACCCAAAAAAAAGTTTACTTGGATCCAAAGATTTTGACCTTCCTTTAAGGATTTTGGTATCGATTCCGAGCCAAAGATGCGGGTTGTTTAAAATAAGGAAATTTTGTTGCAATCTATCTGGCTTTAAATCTAGGATATATAAAATTTAAATCTAGGATATATAAAATTAGGATACAGATCTCATTTATTGAATTTTCATTCTATTTTTTCGGAATATTAATAAAGCTATTCACGTACAAACAAATGCCAGTCTAAAAATCCAAATTATGACGGATACTTCGAAGTAACAAATATTTTCTTAATTCCAAAAAAAAAAAAACTTTAAACCAAAGATGCTAAATGCTCAAAATAAGTATTAGCCTATATTTCAAGCGTTTTTACCTAAAATCTAAACATTCAATATTTTAGTTAATTTAAGGTCGATTTCTTTAAATCAAAAATGTGTGCCTTTACTTTAAGGAAAATTTGCCTTAGGTTAGGTTAGGTTAGGTTAGGTTAGGTGGCAGACCGATGTATCAGGCTCACTTAGACTATTCAGTCCATTGTGATACCACATTGGTGAACTTCTCTCTTATCACTGAGTGCTGCCCGATTCCATGTTAAGCTGAATGACAAGGGACCTCCTTTTTATAGCCGAATCCGAACGGCGTTCCATATTGCAGTGAAACCACTTAGAGAAGTTTTGAAACCCTCAGAAATGGCACCAGCATTACTGAGGTGGGATAATCCACCGCTGAAAAACTTTTTGGTGTTCGGTCGAAGCAGGAATCGAACCCACGACCTTGTGTATGCAAGGCGGGCATGCTAACCATTGCTCCCATATATACCTTTCGCCCGATTTACACTCTTATGACCACAGAGGCCAATTTTTTACTCCGAGTTAGTTGAAATTTTGCACAGGGAGTAGAATTATCATCGTAGCTATATTTATTTTTTTTTTTTTGAAATCGGTTCAGATTTAGATTAGCTCCCATACATATGTTTTTCTGATTTCGTCAAAAATGTTAAAAATACCAACATTTTCCTTGTAAAATCGCCACTGCTTAGTCGAAAAGTTGTAAAAATGACTCTAATTTTCCTAAACTTCTGATACATATATATCGAGCGATAAATCATAAATAAACTTTTGCGAAGTTTCCTTAAAATTGCTTAAGATTTAAATGTTTCCCATATTTTTTTACTAACATTGTGTTCCACCCTAGTGCATTAGCCGACTTAAATTTTGAGTCTATAGATTTTGTAGAAGTCTGTTAAATTCTGTCCAGATCGAGTGATATTTAAACGTATTTAGGACAAACCTTCATATATAGCCCCCAACACATTTGACGGATGTGATATGGTATCGAAAATTTAGATCTACAAAGTGGTGCAGGGTATAATATAGTCGGCCCCACCTGACTTTAGACTTTCCTTACTTGTTTTTTTACTAAAATTGTGTTTTCTCCCAAAGCGTTAGATTTAAATTTTAAGTGCATAGATTTTGAAGAAGTGTAACAGGTTGGCTGATAAGTCCCCGGTCTAACAAAGAAAAACACATTTTTTTTGTCAAAATTCGTTTTTATTATTCAACATAGTTCCCTTCAAGAGCGATACAACGATTGTAATGACCTTCCAATTTTTTTTTATACCATTTTGGTAGTACTCCTTCGGTTTTGCCTCAAAATAGGCCTCAGTTTCGGCGATCACCTCTTCATTGCAGCCAAATTTTTTCCCTGCGAGCATCCTTTTGAAGACTGAGAACAAGAAAAAGTCGCTGGGGGCCAGATCTGGAGAATACGGTGGGTGGGGAAGCAATTCGAAGCCCAATTCATGAATTTTTGCCATCGTTCTCAATGACTTGTGACTTGGTGCATTGTCTTGGTGGAAAAACACTTTTTTCTTCTTCATATGGGGCCGTTTTGCCGCGATTTCGACCATCAAACGCTCCAATAACGCCATATAATAGTCACTGTTGATGGTTTTTCCCTTCCCAAGATAATCGATAACAATTATTCCATGCGCATCCCAAAAAACAGAGGCCATTACTTTGCCAGCGGACTTTTGAGTCTTTCCACGCTTCGGAGACGATTCACCGCAGGGCTGCCAATCAAATTTCAAGAAAAATCGTCACTTTTTTCGATAAAAATCGTCATAATCGGCACTTGCATTTTAAAAATCGTCAAAAAATCGGCAATATAAATGATTTTTGGGTAAACTTAAAACAAAATATATAAAGAAATCAGTTTTGTATACAAATAACATTACCATAAAAATCATTTTTTTGTTAAACAAAAATATTTCGTAATTTTTTTTTATAAAAAATCTATTTTTCTAAAATATTGTTATTAATTGAGTAACATTTTTAATTATATATTTTGAAATTAAAGAAAAAGTCTCATGTTTTCCAAAACAGGTGATTTTTTATGGTGGTTATTTTTTATACTGTTCTAGAATTTTATCATAATTAGTAAAAGTTTCTATTGCATATTCTGTGTAAATCATTATCACTTTTGGTATTAAAACAATTTGAGTTATTTCATTTTAAGTTGTTTTAGTTTCTTGTTTTTTGCTTAAAAATGTCTACGTTTGCTGTGGAGTTTGGAAGAATCATGGTTATTTGTACGAATTTTGACAAAACTCGAAAAGCCAAAGTACTCCACGTTCTGTTTCCGAATTTTTTTCCCAACATTTTTCAAATTTATTTTAATATTTTCAAAAACTTCTCCAAAATGTAAAAATTTAAGCTCGGAAAAAATCGGAGAAAAATCGGAGTTGTCCATTTTGTGAGTAAAAAATCGTCAAAATGCCGATAAATCGGCAAAATTGGCAGCCCTGATTCACCGTCTTTCCACGCTTCGGAGACGAACTTCATTTTACGGTCATTCAAAATCATTTTGTGGATTTTTTTTTGTTTTCGTCGGTAACCACCTCTTTCGGGCGTCCACTGCATTCACCGTCCTCCGTGCTCATTTCACCACGCTTGAATTTTGCATACCAATCAATTATTGTTGATTTCCCTGGGGCAGAGTCCGGAAACTCATTATCAAGCCAAGTTTTTGCTTCCACCGTATTTTTTCCCTTCAGAGAATAGTATTTTATCAAAACACGAAATTCCTTTTTTTCCATGTTTTTCGCAATAACAAAAGTTGCTTCACAAAAGACGCTCTATCTCACAAACTAATGGACTTACAGACGTCAAATTTTGACACGAATCATTTGCATTTAATATGCATTTAATATTAGCGACGCCATTATGTGTCAGACCTGGCACTTATCAGCCAACCTGTTAAAAAATGTTGTCCAAATCGGTTCAGATTCAAATTCATGCATATGGGAATATAAACATGTTGATAGCTCGCAAAAAACTTGAAGGATTTAAGATGGTATCAATAAGTTTGGTCCACAGTGTGTTGAAGGGTACAATGAGCCCCGTCCGACTTTGAACTTTCTTTATTTGTTTATAAATACATATCTTGAAGACTGTTGGTATCTGCTCATATTGCGATGGGTATTTATATCACAATTTAATTTATTAAACATAGGACCCATATTGCTTAAATAAAAAAAAGAGTTCAATTGGCATCAAATGTGAAATTTAGATCTTTTTGCACGCAGAAATAAATACGATCATTTATATCGATCCATTTATGGTACCCCCCCCCCCCCCCCCCACAATAATAAAGCTACAAATTTGTGGTATTAAAATGAGATTTAGTTATGTTACCCGGACTCGACTCCGGAGTCGGAGTCGATCCTGATGAAAAATGCTGGAGTCGGAGTCGAGCAAAATTGGCTCGACTCCACAGCCCTGACTATTATATTTTTAAGATTGGTCCAAACAAAATATTGTTTGTATTGTTCAAACATATTATGTTCCATACATGGTAGAAAAAAAAAACAAAATTTTGAATAAAATTTTTTGTGCGTACATATTTGTAAGGCGCCCATTTGTTAATCCCATTTTTTACTTGCAGCATAATCTCTTCCTAAACACATATATGTCTACAGGCAATTTCTAAATTAATATACACTATCTCAAACAACTGTCCGTACACCAAACTCTTAATGCTGTATATCATTGTATCTCAGAAACTAGTATATGGCAGATTCGTTTCAAGTAATTTGTATTTTATATATCAAGCTTGAATAATTATTTTCTGATTGATACCAAAAAATATTATTTATTTTATTTTTTTATTTTTGAGAGAGTGTGTTTTTGCATCGACACATAATAAATTTTAACAAGTATATACGGCCGTAAGTTCGGCCAGGCCGAAGCTTATGTACCCTCCATCATGGATTGCGTAAAAACTTCTTCTAAACACTGCCATCCACAATCGAATTACTTAAGTTGCGGTAACGCTTGCCAATGGCAAGGTAGTAGATATAAAAGTTTAACAAAATTTTCTACATAAATAAAATTTTAACAAAAATTTTCTATAGAAATAAAATTTTCACAAAATTTTCTATAGAAATAAAAATGTTGACAAAATATTCTATAGAAAGAAAATTTTGACAAAAATTTCTACAGAAATAAAATTTTAACAAAATTTTCTATAGAAATAAACTTTTGACAAAATTTTCTATAGAAATAAAATCTTGGTAGATTATTTGTGGCTCGAGTGGCAACCATGATTATGAACCGAATAAAATTTGAACAAAATTTTCTATAGAAATAAAATTTTGACAAAATTTTCTATAGAAATAAAATTTTGAAAATGATGAAAATTTTATTATGAAACGAATAAAATTTTAACAACATTTTCTCTAGAAATAAAATTTTGACAAAATTTTCTATAGAAATAAAATTTTGACAAAATTTTCTATAGAAATAAAATTTTTGACAAAATTTTCTATAGAAATAAAATTTTGGTAGATTATTTTTGGCTCTAGTGGCAACCATGATCATGAACCGATATGGACCAATTTTTGTGTGATTGGACCAATTTTGGTATGGTTGTTAGCGACCATATACTAACACCACGTTCCTAATTTGAACCGGATCGGATAAATTTTGCTCCTCCAAAAGGCTCCGGAGGTCAAATCGGGAGAGCTTTTTATATGGGGGCTATATATAATTATGGACCGATATGGACCAATTCTGGCAAGCCAAATCTGGGGATCGGTTTATATGGGGGTTATATATAATTATGGACCGATGTGGACCAATTTTTGCATGATTGTTAGAGACCATATACCAACACCATGTACCAAATTTCAGCCGGATCGGATGAAATATGCTTCTCTTAGAGGCTCCGGAAGTCAAATCTGGGGATCGTTTTATATGGGGGCTATATATAATTATGGACCGATGTGGACCAATTTTTGCATGGTTGTTAGAGACCATATACCAACACCATGTACCAAATTTCAGCCGGATCGGATGAAATTTGCTTCTCTTTTAGGCTCCGCAAGCCAAATCTGGGGATCGGTTTATATGGGAGTTATATATAATTATGGACCGATGTGGACCTATTTTTGCATGGTTGTTAGAGACCATATACCAACACCATGTACCAAATTTCAGCCGGATCGGATGAAATTTGGTTCTGTTTTAGGCTCCACAAGCCAAATCTGGGAATCGGTTTATATGGGGGCTATATATAATTATGGACCAATGTGGACCAATTTTTGCATGGTTGTTAGAGACCATATACCAACACCATGTACCAAAATTTCAGCCGGATCGGATGAAATTTGCTTCTCTTTTAGGCTCCGCAAGCCAAATCTGGGGATCGGTTTATATGGGAGCTATATATAATTATGGACCGATGTGGACCTATTTTTGCATGGTTGTTAGAGACCATATACCAACACCATGTACCAAATTTCAGCCGGATCGGATGAAATATGCTTCTGTTAGAGGCTCCACAAGCCAAATCTGAGGGTCCCTTTATATGGGGGCTATACGTAAAAGTGGACCGATATGGCCCATTTTCAACACCATCCGACCTACATCGATAACAACTACTTGTGCCAAGTTTCAAGTCGACAGCTTGTTTCGTTCGGAAGTTAGCGTGATTTCAACAGACGGACGGACGGACGGACGGACATGCTTAGATCGACTCAGAATTTCACCACGACCCAGAATATATATACTTTATGGGGTCTTAGAGCAATATTTCGATGTGTTACAAACGGAATGAAAAAGTTAATATACCCCCATCCTATGATGGAGGGTATAAAAAATGTTGTGTCCCAAACATAATATGTTCTAACATATTAACATATATGTCGCAAACATTCTATGGTAGTTTATGAACATTATATGCTTGTACTTAAAAATAATGTGCTAAAAATTTGAGTTCCAAATATATAATTTGTACACCCAAACATATGAAAAACAGTCTTTTTCGTCCGTGTGTGTAAATTCTGTCATTACAGTGTAAAGACGAAACCTTTGGATGGGGGTATGTTGTTTGTAGTTATATTCATACATAGATGATCAAAAATAATCATTCGTCATAAAAAAGTAAATAAATTAAATGGTCACGATTAACAGGTATCAAATTTGCCCTAGGATTTGAGAACCATTTAGAATGTATGAACTATTGGCAACATATTTTTTTCTCGGCCAGAAAACCCTTTTCACAAAGGCAAAATACATTTTGTTTTGCGACAGTTAAATGATCTACATTAACATTAAATGGGTGCAGTAAATTTGTTCCTTTAGTTCCTCGAACTAAAGAGGAACTAACCACAAAACTCTAGAGGGTATATACGGTGCATGAACTAATTCCGAAAATCTAATGTTATCTTCGCAATTGACACTTAAGCTTCGCTCTACAGTAGGAATGCTCCGACACAGAACATTGTGGATGATGTGAAACGTTTAAATTTTTTATCGTTAAAATATTCAAAATGTTCATAGCTGGTCATAATGACCAACCAGTACCATACCAATAGCGATGATGAAATTAATACAAGGATTTGGGGTTTGTTTTATGTGGTTTGAAACCACTGGTTTCCTACTTTTCCGAAGAGGATGGGCGGCTCAGGAGGGCTATTAGAATTAGTGTAGCGTGAAATGAGTTCCATTGCAAGAAATTCAAATGAACGAAATTTCCATGGTGGTATAGAGAAAACAAAATCCTAGATAATAGGATAATGAACAACAACAACAACAAAACTACAACAAATCACAAGACAATCTTCCTGCCTCCCTCCATCACTATCTCTTTTGCACTGTGCCTGAGTAAACAAAAAAATTGCAAACATTGGATGAAAATCAATGAAATGTAATTTTTCTTTTTAACAAATTCCTAGACCCAGCTGGATATTTTATCTCGAGCGCACCATACCCCTTCGCAAGATTTAGAAATAATCATCCTTTTGTGGCAACTCATGATGTTG
This sequence comes from Haematobia irritans, assembly GCF_050003625.1. NCBI lineage: Eukaryota > Metazoa > Arthropoda > Insecta > Diptera > Muscidae > Haematobia > Haematobia irritans. Next base: position 84,713,495 of record NC_134400.1, read on the forward strand.
CTGGTGGCGAAGGACGTGCGCGTACGTGTGCCCAATACACAAAAAAAGGCATTCGAAACAAAAGAAAATCCGGAAAATTGAAATTTTATTATTACGCAAAAACAAAGATGTCCAAGTAGCATCGAATGAGAGACAATCTCCAATAGTATTAGGGGTCATGTCAGGGTTTCACTTATATCCTGCCAATGGGCTAAGGCAAGGGACATCGAGGGAATTAACCGATCATAGGGATTGCTTTGACCTGACCTACCATCCTAAACCATTTATGCAATTGTTTTCATCTTTGTCTCAAAATTCTGACACAACTAATTTGCCACACAACAAAAGGACACCCAACACACACACACACGCACCCATTCCACACTTTGGCTGGAATTCTAAGGATTTTGGATTAGCCAGTTGATGCATTAAATTGCCTTAAAATTGCGCATTGTTATCTCACGTCTGATGGTTAAATTTGTAAATTGACATTGCATGAGATGAAGATTTTCTGTGATGTGAATTAATTTTCCATTGTCTTTCTATTTGGCCAATATTGTGGTCGATATTTTGTTGCACACAGAACTGTCTGTTTTCGTGTTTTTTTCTTTTTTGTAGGGCATGACAAATCAAGAGAAAATCGGTTTTAACACGTTTGAGGACAAAAACCATTTCTTTGAAAGAGAAATGTTGCTTGCCCATGAATGCAGATTGACAATATGTTCCGCATACAGCAATCCAGTACATCAACGAAATCGGATATCCTTTAAAGGAGGATTAAGCACGTTCACTTACAGTATGCAATAAATCATAAACAGAAGTTAGATAATCCAGAGATGCCAAATTATTTTTAATGTTCTCCGTCATAGGATAATAGCATTCAATCAAAAAAAAGTTAAACGAATTAAAAGGTTTTTTGATTTTGTTGCTGAGATGTTGCTTCTTTAAAATAAAGAAAATTTTTGCATATCAATTTAGCTTCAAGTCTAAAAATTAGGATACAGATCTCATTTATCAAACTTTCGTTCTCTTTTTCGACACATTTAAGAAACTTTATTAGACGTAATTAATTTTTTTACTTGTTAAAGAAAATTTTGTAGCTGGAAGGAAAAAATTGCAAGAATGTCTCTAGTGCAATAAGAAATTCAAGATGGACGAATTTGTAGTAACATTTAAAGAAATAATGAACTATTTTGTGAGAAATACGAACTAAGTAAATCTTTATGCTTAATTTGTGTATAATTTTTTTCCCGTTTTTATACCCTCCACCATAGGATGGGGGTATATTAACTTTGTCATTCCGTTTGTAACACATCGAAATATTGCTCTAAGACCCCATAAAGTATATATATTCTGGGTCGTGGTGAAATTCTGAGTCGATCTAAGCATGTCCGTCCGTCCGTCCGTCTGTCCGTCTGTCCGTCCGTCCGTCTGTCCGTCTGTCCGGCTGTCCGTCCGTCTGTGGAAATCACGCTAACTTCCGAACGAAACAAGCTATCGACTTGAAACTTGGCACAAGTAGTTGTTATTGATGTAGGTCGGATGGTATTGAAAATGGGTCATATCGGACCACGTTTACGTATAGCCCCCATATAAACCGATCCCCAAATTTGGCTTGGGGAGCCTCCCGGAGCAGCAAAATTCATCCGATCCGGTTGAAATTTGGTACGTTGTCTTAGTATACGGTCTCTAACAACCATGCAAAAATTGGTCCATATCGGTCCATAATTATATATAGCCCCCATATAAACCGATCCCCAGATTTGACCTCGGAGCCTCTTGGAGGGGCAAAATTCATCCGATCCGATTGAAATTTGGTACCTGATGTTAGTATATGGTCTCTAACAACCATGCAAAAATTGGTCCATATCGGTCCATAATTATATATAGCCCCCATATAAACCGATCCCCAGATTTGACCTCCGGAGACTTTTGGAGGGGCAAAATTCATCCGATCCGGTTGAAATTTGATACCTGATGTTAGTATACGGCCTCTAACAACCATGCAAAAATTGGTCCATATCGGTCCATAATTATATATAGCTCCCATATAAACCGATCCCCAGATTTGACCGCCGGAGCCTCTTGGAGGAGCAAAATTCATCCGATCCGGTTGAAATTTAGTACGTGGTCTTAGTATTCGGTTTTTAACAACCATGCAAAAATTGGTCCATATCGGTCCATAATTATATATAGCCCCCATATAAACCGATCCCCAGATTTGACCTCCGGAGCCTCTTGGAGGGGCAAAATTCATCCGATCCGGTTGAAATTTGGTACCTGATGTTAGTTTACGGCCTCTTATAACCATGCAAAAATTGGTCCATATCTGTCCATAATTATATATAGCCCCCATATAAACCGATCCCCAGATTTGACCTCCGGAGCCTCTTGGAAGAGCAAAATTCATCCGATCCAGTTGAAATTTGGTACATGGTGTTAGTATATGGTCTCTAACAACCATGCAGAAATTGGTCCATATCGGTCCATAATTATATATAGTTCCCATATAAACCGTCCCCAGATTTGACGTCCGGAACCTCTTGGAGGAGCAAAAGTCATCCGATACGGTTGAAATTTGGTACATTTTGTCAATATATGGCCTCTAACAGCCATGTAAAAATTGGTCCATATCGGTCTTTAGTTATATATAGCCGATGACTTATTACACAAAAATTGGTCCATATCGCCAAAAATAATCTACCAAAACTTTATTTCCATAGAAAATTGTGTCAAATTTTATTACTATAGAAAGTTTTGTCAAAATTTCATTTCTATAGAAAGTTTTGTCAAAAGTTTATTTCTATACAAATGTTTGTCAAAATTTTATTTCCATAGAAAATTTTGTCAAAATTTTATTTCTATAGAAAATTTTGTAATATACCAAAACTTTATTTCCATAGAAAATTTTGTCAAATTTTATTACTATAGAAAGTTTTGTTAAAATTTCATTTCTATAGAAAGTTTTGTCAAAAGTTTATTTCTATAAAAATGTTTGTCAAAATTTTATTTCTATAGAAAATTTTGTAAAAAATTTATTTCTGTAGAAAATTTTGTCAACATTTTATTTCTATACAAAATTTTGTCAAAATTTCATTTCTATACAAAATTTTGTCAACATTTTATTTCTATAGAAATTTTTGTCAAAATTGTATTGCTATAGAAAATTTTGTCAACATTTTACTTCCATAGAAAATTTTGTCAACATTTTATTTCTATAGAAAATTTTGTCAAGTTTTTATTTTTATAGAAAATTTTGTCAAATTTTTATTTCTATAGAAAATTTTGTCAAAATTTTATTTCTATAGAAAATTTTGTCAAGGTTTCATTTCTATAGAAAATTTTGTCAACATTTTATTTCCATTTGTTTTGTTTTGTTATTGTTGGTTTTGTTCTTTAAGCATTGTTGTTATTTTTTTTTTTTTTATTTCAGCTTAAAACCATACATTGACTAAACTACAAGAGTAGCTTAACCAACAGAGGAAAAGAATGTTTGTCAAATTTATTTGGGCAAAGCCCTATAGACTGCAAGATGGTTGGATGGACGCACGTTTCGGAATTACCACATTCCTCATCAGCATCCTCTACTTGCAGCAAAACTATCAACCAATTATCAGAATAAATTCAGGCAGTTTATTAAACCCAACAAAAACCACACTTGAACCCTCCGAAAAAAGGTTTTACATTGATAGCCGGCTTATGCCGAAATATTTCTATAGAAAATTTTTTCAAACTAGATTATATACGTATTTAATCGGCCTTGTTTTGTTTAATATATACCCCGTATGGGCTAACTTACAATTTAGAAGACAGTGTTAAAAAGTTTTACGATACCTTGCCATCGGCAAGTGTTATCGCAACCCAAGTAATTCGATTGTGGATGACAGCCTTTAGTAGAAGTTCCTACGCAATCCATGGTGGAGGGTACATAAGATTCGGCCTGGCCGAACTTACGGCCGTATATACTTGTTTTAGTTAATTTAACTAACGAACGCAAACATTTATTAGAGTAAAGGAAACTTTCTCCAAACATAATAATTCCATGAACTAAATTAAAGTTAAATTGGCTTTAGTGAAATAGAGAGTTCAATTTTTATACCCTCCACCATAGGATGGGGGCATATTAACTTTGTCATTCCGTTTGTAACATATCGAAATATTGCTCTAAGACCCCATAAAGTATATATATTCTGGGTCGTGGTGAAATTCGGAGTCGATCTAAGCATGTCCGTCCGTCCGTCTGTTGAAATCACTCTAACTTCCGTCCGAACAAGCTAACGACTTGAAACTTGGCACAAGTAGTTTTTATTGATGTAGGTCGGATGGTATTGCAAATGGGCCATATCGGCCCACTTTTACGTATAGCCCTCATATAAACGGACCACCAGATTTGGCTTGCGGAGCCTCTAAGAGAAGCAAATTTCATCCGATCCTACTGAAATTTGGTACATGGTGTTGGTTTATGGTGTCTAACAACCATGCAAAAATTGGTCCACATCGGTCCATAATTATATATAGCCCCCATATAAACCGATCCCCAGATTTGGCTTGCGGAGCCTCAAAGAGAAGCAAATTTCATCCGATTCGGCTGAAATTTGGAACATGGGGTTAGTATATGGTTTCTAACAACCATGCAAAAATTGGTCCATATCGGTCCATAATTATATATAGCACCCAGATTTGGCTTGCGGAGCCTCAAAGAGAAGCAAATTTCATCCGATCCGGCTGAAATTTGGAACATCGGGTTAGTATATGGTTTCTAACAACCATGCAAAAATTGGTCCATATCGGTCCATAATTATATATATAGCCCTCAGATATGGCTTGCGGAGCCTCAAAGAGAAGCACATTTCATCCGATCCGGCTGAAATTTGGTACATGGTGTTGGTATATGGTCTCTAACAACCATGCAAAAATTGGTCCATATCGGTCATAATTATATATAGCCCCCATATAAATCGTTCCCCAGATTTGATCTCCGGACCCTCTTGGAGAAGCAAAATTCATCCGATCCGGTTGAAATTTGGAACGTGGTGTTAGTATATGGCCTGTAACAACCATGCCGAAATTGGTCCATAACGGTCTAAAGTTATATATAGCCGATCCCCAATCACATAAAAATTGGTCCATATCAGTTCGTAATCATGGTTGCCACTCGAGCCAAAAATAATCTATCAAAATTTTATTTCTAAGAAAATTTTGTCAAAATTTTATTTCTATAGAAAATGTCAAAATTTTATTTCTATAGAAAATTTTGTCAAAATTTTATTTCTATAGAAAATTTTGTCCAAATTTTACTTCTATAGAAAATGTTGTCAAAATTTTGTTTTGTCAAAATTTTATTTCTATAGAAACTTTTGTCATAAGCTTCGGCCTGGGCGAACTTACGGCCGTATATACTTGTTTATCTTTAATCTTTAACTCAAAAATGTGTTTCTTTAATTCAAAGAAACACTACTTTAACAGAGGGACGTAAAAATCAATGCTTCGTGTCCTAAATTCCAAGAAAACAATTCTTAAAGTAAAGATTATCAACTTTCTTTTAATAAAATATATTTATTTTAAAGAGTTTGATTTTAACAGTACTTAAAGTGCGCATCATATAATTTAGGTTGCATAATTCTTCGTATTCGGTAAATATTTTTTTAGTGTAATGAAGCGTTCCCAGCTCCAAAAATTTTCTCCTTTCTTTAACGAGTTTGGTAGTGATTCCGATCCTAAGAATCAAGGATTGCCACCGTAGTGCAAAGGTTAGCATGCCCGCCTTGCAACACAAGGTTGTGGGTTCGATTCCTGCTTCGACCGAACACCAAAAAGTTTTTCAGCGGTGGATTATCCCACCTCAGTAATGCTGGTGACATTTCTGAGGGTTTCAAAGCTTCTCTAAGTGGTTTTACTGCAATGTGGAAAGCCGTTCGGACTCGGCTATAAAAAGGAGGTCCCTTGTCATTGAGCTTAACATGGAATCGGGCAGCACTCAGTGATAAGAGAGAAGTTGACCAATGTGGTATCACAATGGACTAAATAGTCTAAGTGAGCCTGCTGCCACCTAACCTAACCTAAGGATTGCTCTAAAAATACAGTTATTACAATTTAAAAGGGATACGGAGCGGAGCGAACCCGTTTTTTGCCGGAGCGGCATTTATAAAACCCGGAGCGGAGCGGTTTGAAAATGAAAAACCCCTCCGCTCCGAAAAATATATATAATATATAAGCTAATAAAATTTTAAGATACTTTTTCTAGTAAACATATTGAAGAATTTATAAATTGATCATCAACGTTATGCTTCTAGGATCGCGATTTGAGTGTGGTGGATAATTTTCTTCAATCCCAGTCAAACATGGCCGTATCGGAAAATTTCGTAAGAGAAGATGACATTAAAGATAAAATAAATGAGTTATTTTATCATGCTCGCATTTCGGCACAGAGCAGTGTTCTGCAATTTCGGGATGAACGTCGAGCACACCCTTTGTATGAACTGGCATGTGTAGTTCTAGGTGTTCCACAAGTGAGTGCAGAGCGGAATTTTTCTGCTCTTAACTATATACATATTCACTTACGCTGCCGCCTAACGGAAGCAAATCTATCGAATATACTTTTAATTAACCTAAACACAAAATCTAAATAATTAATTTTTAATACTATTAGTTATGTATAGTATGAAATACTTTTTGTTTTTTTTTTTCTTTTATAATACAACTATGGAAGTATGTTTTTTTGTTTTCGTATAATAAAAATTAATTGAAACAAGTATGTACGACAGTAAGTTCGGCCAGGCTGAATCTTATGTACCCTCCACCATGGATTGCATAGAAACTTCTACGAAAGGCTGTCATCCACAATCGAATTACTTGGGTTGTGGTAATACTTAAACATGGTTGTTAACGGCCATATACTAGTACAATGTACCAAATTTCAACAGACTCGGATGAAATTTGATCCTCCAAGAGACTCCAAAACCAAATCTCGGGATCGGTTTATATGGGGGATATATATAATTATGGACTGATATGGGTCAATACCTGCATGGTTTTTAGAGACCATATGCTAACACCATGTACTAAATTTCAATCAGATCGGATGAATTTTGCTTCTCCAAAAGCACCGGAGGTCAAATCTGGGGATCGGTTTATATGGGGGCTATATATAATTATGGACCGATTTCGACCCATTTTTGAATGGGTCTTTGAGGCCATATATTAACACCACGTACCAAATTTCAACTGAATCAGATGAATTTTGCTCTTCCAAGAGGCTCCGGAGGTTAAATCTGGAGATCGGTTTATATGGTGGCTACATAATTATAGACCGATGTGGATTTTTTCATGGTTGTTAGAGACCATATCCTAACACCATGTACCAAATTTCAGCCGGATCGTATGAAATTTGCTTCTCTCAGAGGCTCCGCAAGCCAAATCTGGTGATCGGTATATATGGGGGCTATATATAATTATAGACCGATTCGGACCAATTTTTGCACGGTTGGTAGAGACCATATACAAACACCATGTACCAAATTTCAGCCGGATCGGATGAAATTTGCTTCTCTTAGAGGCTGCGCAAGTCAAATCAGGGGATCGGTTTATATGCACTGAAAAAAAAACATACTCGGTTCCAAAGATTTTGTCTTTACTTTAAAAAATTTGGTATTGATTCCGAGCCAAAGAAGCGGAGAATACAAGTAAGGATACTTTTAAGACACAATTCTCTTTTAAATTTAGGTTTTGTGTACTTGCTTCTAGGAAGCAAATTTTAATTTTTCGCTTTCTCAGCCTTTTTTCTTCATATGCTATCAAAGTCCTTTAAAAACGAGTTAACGGCAACTTTATTTTCCAAATTTAGACTCGACTTCCAGTAGAAATTATGCTATGTTTGAAGTAAAAAACTTCTTTAAAATAAAGTTTTGAAAAACATGTCCTATATTTGAACGATTTTTTGCTTTGTAGTCAAGATGCAAAAAGACAACAAATTTAAAGACAATTTCATTAAATTTAAAGAATTTTTCTGAATTATTAAAGTCAAGTTGACCTTAGCCTATAAATTTTTTCTTTCATGTTAAGATACCCATTTTTAAGTCAAATCACTTAATTATAAGGACAATATGACTTCATTGAAAAGTTTATCGACTTTTGGACAAGGAAAATAACTTTATTTTAGAGAAATGCGTCTTCTATGCTAAGCAAAATATGTATTCGTATTTTAAAGACATGAAATCTTTGACCTCACGACAATATTTTTTTCAGTGTGGGGGCTATGCGTAAAAGTGGACCGATATGGCCTATTTGCAATACCATCCGACCTACATCAATAACAGCTACTTGTGCCAAGTTTCAAGTCGATAGCATTTTTTTTGTATGCTATAATTTTCTCTAAGAAGGAGCGAGAGCGGAGCGATTTTTCTTTCTCCGGAGCGGGAGCGAAGCGAATAAAATGAACCGCTCCGGATCCCTTTACTTTAATTTTTTTGTACACCGAAATAAATATTTACGTTATATTAAAGATTACGCAACCTAAATTATAGGGCCTCCAACTAACACAATATTACGGACAAGTTTCTTCAAAATAATGAAATTTTAATTAAGAGAAACCTTAAATCTTTGGTTCAAAATTTTATTCATTAAATTTAGGTTACGAATCTTTACTCTGTTAAAGTTCTATATGCTTGAACTAAGTACATTTTTCCTTAAAGTGTAGAAAACATTTTTAAAATAAAGAAATCATCTCTAAATTTAATGAAATATTGAATCTTCAAATTTAAAAGCGTTTGAAATATAGGATTAGATTTATTTTGAGCATTTTGTTTCTTTTGGTTAAAGTTGTTTTTTTTTTTTTTTTTTAATTTGGATTTTTAAATTGTCATTTGCTGTTTACACTGAAACATATGAAAAATGCCCTTAATCGTCCATGTGAGTAAGTTCTGCCCTGCTGAACTCTAGTACACATATCCTATCCGTTTTATTTTATTATTTTTGTGTTAATCTAGTGTTGAGGGTATTACACTCATCCTCCCTTACCTTAGTTTCTTTATATTCGAGCCAACAGAACTTTAATGCCATATAATGAAAATTTCGTCGAATTTTTGGTGCCACTTCATTTCAATGACATGCTTAAGAAAGTCTTTTTCACTTGGAAAGCAGATTTCCAGCCTGTACTTCAAATCGAAAGCAAAAAACGACTTTGAACAATTAAATATGACATCTGTCATATTGACACTTGAGTGCTGACACAAAAGTCAAAGTAATGACACTTCAGATCAAACGCACACAAGTTTTGTTAATGATGCTTCAAATGCCGGTAGCAGTGACAAAAGCTCCCCCAACATACAATTACGGTTGAAAACTTAAAAGGAGTGTAGGATGGTTATGAATGTACTATAAAACAAGTGTATACGGCCGTAAGTTCAGCAAGGCCGAATCTTATGTACCCTCCACCATGGATTGCGTAGAAACTTCTTCGAAAGACTGCCATCCACAATCGAAATACTTGGGTTGTGGTATCTTAAAACTTCTTAACATCGTTTTCTAAATTGTGAGTTAGTCCATACGTGGTATATATTAGACAAAAAGGTAATGTATAGTTAAGTCTACAAATAATACGAATCGATATGGACTTTTTGCACGGTACGTAGAGAGCCAGAATTGAAATATGGGGGTCGCTTATATGGGGGCTATATACAATTATGAGCTTGATATGGACCAATTTTTGTGTGATTGGAAATCGCTTTATCTGAGGGATATATATAACTGTAGACCGATATGGCATGGTTGTTAACGACCATATAAAGGGTGATTTGTTAAGAGCTTGATAACTTTTTTAAAAAAAAAAACGCATAAAATTTGCAAAATCTCATCGGTTCTTTATTTGAAACGTTAGATTGGTCCATGACATTTACTTTTTGAAGATAATTTCATTTAAATGTTGACCGCGGCTGCGTCTTAGGTGGTCCATTCGGAAAGTCCAATTTACTAGCACAATGTACCAAATTTCAACTGACTCGGATGAAATTTGCTCCTCCAAGAGGCTCCAAAACCAAATCTCGGGATCGGTTTATATGGGGCAATATATGATTATGGACTGATATGGACCACTTTTGGCATGGTTGTTAAATATCATATACGATCACCATGTACCAAATTTCAAGGAGATCGGATGAATTTTGCTTCTCCTAAAGGCACCGGTGGTCAAATCTGGTCATCGGTTTATATGGGAGCTATATATAATTATGGGCTGATAGGAACCAATTCATACATGGTTGTTGGATACCATATACTAACATCACGTACCAAATTTCAACCGAATCCGATGAATTTTGCTCTTCCAAGGGGCTCCGGAGGTCAAATCTGGGGATCGCTTTATAAGGGGGCTATACATAATTATGGACCGACGTCAACCAATTTTTGCATGGTTGTTAGAGACCACATACTAACACCATGTACTAAATTTCAGCCGGATCGGATGAAATTTGCTTCTCTTAGAGGCCTCGCAAGCCAAGTCGGGGGATCGGTTTATATGGGGGCTATATATAATTATGAACGGATGTGGACCAATTTTTGCATGGTTGTTAGAGACCGTATACTGACACCATATACCAAATTTCAGCCGGATCGGATGAAATTTGCTTCTCTTAGAGGCCTCGCAAGGCAAATCGGGGGATCGGTTTATATGGGGGCTATATATAATTATGGACCGATTCGGACCAGTTTTTGCATGGTTGTTAGAGACCATATACTAACACCATGTACCAAATTTCAGCCGGATCGGATGAAATTTGCTTCTCTTAGAGGCCTCGGAAGCCAAATTTGGGGGTCCGTTTGTATGGGGGCTATACGTAAAAGTGGACCGATATGGCCCATTTGCAATACCATCCGACCTACATCAATAACAACTACTTGTGCCAAGTTTCAAGTCGATAGCTTGTTTCGTTCGGAAGTTAGCGTGATTTCAACAGGCGGGCGGACGGACGGACGGACATGCTCAGATCGACTCAGAATTTCACCACGACCCAGAATATATATACTTTATGGGGTCTTAGAGCAATATTTCGATATGTTACAAACGGAATGACAAAGTTAATATACCCCCATCCTATGGTGGAGGGTATAAAAATGTTCTACTGGGAAATCCATTGGTTGAAGGATTTAAATTGCGACATAAATATATTTAAAATCAAATCTTAAGCTGAGTATTATGTTCAGTTTTCAAGCTGAAAACCAGCTTATTTTCACGGTTACTTTTTTTGATCAATTAATTTCGAAATATTAAATGGTTCGCAATCAATACATTGGATCTTTTCCATCCATAATTTGAAGAGACTTGATATAAATGTTATCGTCTTCATATATATTTTTGCACTTTTAATTTAGTGTTTTGGTGAAAAACTCGAACATAGTACTCACCTTTACACCGAAAATATGGGTAATATATTACAAAATTTTGTATTTATTCCGTCAAATCTATTTATTTCCTCCTGCACTGAAAACAATATTTACGTGATATTAGGGTTTAGGCAACCCACATTTTAGGATGTACAATTTAAAAAAAAAAATTAGGACAAATTTCTTTACAATAATGAAATTTTAATTAGAATAAAGCTTTAGTCGTAAACTAAAGCTCACGCATGATTCACGAGAATCACGTCATTTTACAACCGAGAATGGGCAAAAGTAACTAATTTCAAATATATAATATAGTTCGATAACAAAATTAGTTTGAGTTATTCGATATTAGACGTGATCAATATACGATTAAGAGGTAAATCTTGATTTTTTCGTGAGCGTGATTTTGCAGAAATTTTATTCGCCCACATTCACGAACTGATTTTATTTCTCACTCACGCTCACGCACGAACATATTTTAGTCCCATTCACGAGAGTTATTGTGGATTTTTTTACGACTCACGTGTGAATCACATTCGTCACGTCAATTTCGTGTCACACACACACACCTCTAGTTTGAAATGAACTGACTTAATATTTGCTTAAACTAGCAAATGAGCAAATCATACCCTTCGGATAGTAGAGGAGGCCACCGCGCTGTGCTTCGATCCCATACAACGAATGGACAAAAATAGAAGGAGGCATCGAAGTAAAGCGAAACTTAACCGATCGGACCACTCCTTCACGTACCTCCCATACCAAGGGATGATATAACACAAATAGCAAAATGTCCGTCATTTGTCTGCATCACATACGCGTCGTAAATGTAGAAAAAGTAGCAAACGTCGCCAACTCAAAATACTTCAGTCGCTTCAGTTAGGAGGCGAATGATATCCAAGATGATGAGAAATTTAAATTCTCAGGAATGTTCAAAAAATTATTAACGAGTTTAAAAAAACTTGAGAATAGAGTTATTTCCATTGGAGACTCCAAGCCAAAATTACTAGGAACTACTCGATGGTGCAGTAAACGTGACGGCCGGTACTCGCTCATAGTTAACCTTTCACAAATTTCTGCAGAAACTGGAAGGAAGGACAACTACTTAAGTCTTGCATAAGTGAATTGCTGTTTAGAGAGAATTTTACAAAATCAATTTTTGGCTTATTAGAGCCAGTTTCAATGCTAATTAAAAATTGCCAAAATTGTAGCTACACTCAAAAAAAAAATAATTGGATCCAAAGATTTAGATCTTCCTTTAAGGATTAAGTATTGATTCCGAGCCAAAAATGCGGGTTCTTTAAAATAAGGAAATTTTTCCGACCTAAATATCTTGCTTTAAATCTAGGATCTATAAAATTAAAATTAGGATACAGATCTCATTTATTGAATTTTCATTCTATTTTCCGGTGTATTAATAAAGCTATTCACGTACAAATAAATGCGAAGTAAAACTTTTTTCTTAATTCAAATTTTTTTTTCAGTGTAGTTATTCGTTGATGAAACTAATGCTTGGATGGACATTATGGACCCCATTAAAACATATGAACTCTCTACTTCACTAAAACCAGTTTAACTTTATTTTAGTTCATGCAATGATTATGTTTGGAGAAAGTTTCCTTTACTCTAATAATTTTTTGCGCACGTTAGTTAAATTAACTAAAAAACGGGAAAAATTAAGCATGAAGATTTACTTAATCCGTATTTCTCACAACATAGTTCATTGTTTCTTTAAATTTGTAAATTTTACTAGAAAGGCGTTCATCATTAACTTCGTATGTCACTAAAGACATTCTTGCAATTTTGAACTCCAATTTTTTCCATTAAACTAAAAAACTACGTTAACATGTGAAAAAAATTTAATTATATCTAATAAATTTTCTTGAATTTGTCGAAAAATATTTACTCATTTTTGTGATATCGGCGTGCGGCCAACGTTTGTAACACTGTTTAGTTAAAATTTTCTAAAATATTCAACATTTTCTAAAATTTACCACAAGTTTTCTTCCTGGTGGGTTCACTGTTTTTTCAATACACTCACACCAAGAACTAGTAGAGTTTTGAATAAATACAATATAAAGCATTTTTATACACTGTGCCACACTGTGGAATGTCGTTCGGACTCGGCTATAAAAAGGAGGTCCCTTGTCATTGAGCTTAACATAGAATCGGGCAGCACTCACTGATAAGAATGAATAGTCTAAGTGAGCCTGATACATCGGGCTGCTACCTAACCTAACCTAACAGGGTATTATAAGTTAGTGCATATGTTTGCAACACCCAAGGAGAAGGAGACGAGATGGACACATGGTGTCTTTGGCAATAATGCTCAGGGTGGGTCCCTGAGTCGATCTAGCCATGTCCGTCTGTCCGTCCGTCCGTCTGTCTGTGAACACATTTTTGTGATCAAAGTCTAGGTCGCAGTTTAAGACCAATCGCCTTCACATTTGGCACAAGTTCCTATTTTGAGTCAGAATAGAAGCCAGAGTTTTACACTGATTTGCTTGAAATTTTGCACAAACATAACACTTGGTCGTATAGTCAAGTGTGCAAAATTTGAATTGAAATCGGTTCAGAATTGAATTGAATTGAAATCGGTTCAGATTTAGATATAGCTCCCGTATATACCTTTCGCCCGATAAGGACTTATATGGCCCCAGAAGCCAGAGTTTTACCTTAATTTGCTTGAAATTTTGCACCAGGAGAAAAATAAGTACTATGGTCAGGTGTGCCAAATTTGTTTGAAATCGGTTCAAATTGAGATATAGCTCTCATATAAGGTGTATATGAGAGCTATATGTAAGGTGTATATGAGAGCTATATCGCCCGATATAGACTTATATGGCCCCAGAAGCCAGAGTTTTAGCCCAATGTGGTTGAAATTTTGCACTAGGAGTACAATTAGTAGTGTAGTCAAGTGTGCTAAATTTTATTGAAATCGGTTTAGATTTAGATATAGCTCCCATATATATCTTTCGCCCGATTTTCCGTCATATGACCACAGAGTTCAAAGTTGTGGTCCGATTTACGTAAAATTTTGCACAGGGAGTAGAATTAAAATACTAACCCCCATATTCATAAAAGTTAACATGAACTTTAAACCTACTATTACCATACAAATTCGTTCGATAAACTGTCAGTAAATTGTTATGAATATGGACATAAGTATCCATGTCAAATTTGGTTGAAATTGTTTCAGATTTCTATACAGCTTCCATATATATGATTTTCCGATTTGGGCGAAAATGACCAAAATACCCACATTTTCCTTATAAAATCGCCACTGCTAAGTCGAAAACTTGTAAAAGTGACTCAAATTTTCCTTTATTTCTAATACATATATATCGACCGATAAATCATAAATACACTTTTGCGAAGTTACCTCAAAATTGGTTCAGATTAAAATGTTTCCCATATTTATACCCTTCACCACTACTGTGGTACAGGGTATAATAAGTTTGTGCATTTGTATGTAACGCCAAGAAATAGTGGTCATAGACCCATCTTTTAGTATACCGATCGGCTTAGAATTAAATTCTGAGTCGATTTAGCGATGTCCGTCTGTCTGTCTGTCCGTCTGTCTGTATATGTAATTTTGTGCACAAAGTACAGCTCGCAATTTATGTCCGATCGTCCTCAATTTTGGCACAGGGCCGTTTCTTGGGATAAAGACAATCGCATTTGGTTTTGGAAAAAATCGGTTCAGATTTAGATATAGCTGCCATATATATTTATCCCCGATTTGGTCATAGTTAGCGTGTTTATCAACCGATTTTCTTGAAATACCGTACATCCAAATATTTTATGAATATCAAAAATCTTGCAAAATATCAGCCAAATCGGTTCAGATTTAGATATAGCTCCCATATATATGTTTCGTCCGATTTAGACTCATATGACCACAGAGGCCAACGTTTACAACCGATCTTCGTGAAATTTTGCACAGAGGGTAGAATTGACATTCTACCAATGTTTGGTAAATTTGATTGAAATCGGTTCACATTTAGATATAGCTCCCATATATATCTTTCGTCCGATTTGAACTTATATGGTCTCAAAATCCAGGGTTTTGCCGTGATTTGCTTCAAATTTCGCACAAGGAGTACGTTTGGTAGTATCGGTAATTGTGCCAAATTTGGTTGAAATCGGTTCAGATTTAGATATGGTTCCCATATACATCTTCCGTCCGATTTGCACTCATATGACCAGGGGGCCAAAGTTATACTGTCATTTACGTGAAATTTCGCATAGATAGCAGAATTATTATTCTAACTATACATGTCGAATTTAGTCAAAATCGGTTCAGATTATATATAGCTCCCATATATACCTACACCAGAGTTGGGGAAATATGATAGACTGTTACACATTTTAGACCCATTTTCAATGGAAGTGTCCTCCAATTAACTGGATAGCGTTAGCCGATTTAAATTTTAATTCTAGAGATTTTGTAGAAGTACACGCAAAAAAATAATTCTTTCCTCCCAAACGAAATTTTAGACAAACAAAGTTCGTTTCTCATTTGCTTTTCGCTGTAAGGAAGTGTATTTGGAAGAAAAGTATATAATTTTTGTGATAAACGTTCATTCTTTTCCAGGATGTAAAAACAATTTCATAAAGACAAACTCAAAAAAAACATTGTTTTCTTGCTAATTGCATTTTCCCTCACATCTTTCCCACATCCACGAGGTTTTTTAGTTCTTAACACATTTTCCTGTAATACCAACAATGTAAAGGGTGATTTGTTAAGAGCTTGATAACTTTTAAAAAAAAAAACGCATAAAATTTGCAAAATCTCATCGGTTCTTTATTTGAAACGTTAGATTGGTCCATGACATTTACTTTTTGAAGATAATTTCATTTAAATGTTGACCGCGGCTGCGTCTTAGGTGGTCCATTCGGAAAGTCCAATTTTGGGCAACTTTTTCGAGCATTTCGGCCGGAATAGCCCGAATTTCTTCGGAAATGTTGTCTTCCAAAGCTGGAATAGTTGCTGGCTTATTTCTGTAGACTTTAGACTTGACGTAGCCCCACAAAAAATAGTCTAAAGGCGTCAAATCGCATGATCTTGGTGGCCAACTTACCGGTCCATTTCTTGAGATGAATTGTTTTCCGAAGTTTTCCCTCAAAATGGCCATAGAATCGCGAGCTGTGTGGCATGTAGCGCCATCTTGTTGAAACCACATGTCAACCAAGTTCAGTTCTTCCATTTTTGGCAACAAAAAGTTTGTTAGCATCGAACGATAGCGATCGCCATTCACCGTAACGTTGCGTCCAACAGCATCTTTGAAAAAATACGGTCCAATGATTCCACCAGCGTACAAACCACACCAAACAGTGCATTTTTCGGGATGCATGGGCAGTTCTTGAACGGCTTCTGGTTGCTCTTCACTCCAAATGCGGCAATTTTGCTTATTTACGTAGCCATTCAACCAGAAATGAGCCTCATCGCTGAACAAAATTTGTCGATAAAAAAGCGGATTTTCTGCCACTGATTTTGGTAATAAAATTCAATGATTTGCAAGCGTTGCTCGTTAGTAAGTCTATTCATGATGAAATGTCAAAGCATAATGAGCATCTTTCTCTTTGACACCATGTCTGAAATCCCACGTGATCTGTCAAATACTAATGCATGAAAATCCTAACCTCAAAAGAATCACCCTTTAGAAGGAATTTTACGATTTTATAAATTTTAAAATTTTTTTTTTACCTTTCGCCGGGACGGAGAATCGAACCGCGGACCATGCACTTTGTAAGCCAACACACTAACCACTGAGCTATGTACCTGTTATGGTCATCGATAGATAATTATCCATATAAGTTATATTTATATAGCATAGCTTGCGGCGCCCACGAACCGAATAAACAAAGTTTATTTAACAGAAACAAACATTTAGTTTGGCACCGTGGAGCAGTGGTTGCTACGTCCGACTTGCATGCCAAGGGTCGTGGGTTCGATGCCTGCTTCGACCAACGTTTTTTTTATTTTTTTTTACATATATTTCAGATACGTTCGGAAGATTCCGAAAAAATGTTCAACATTACAATGTAGTATATTAAATTTTGAACTGTAAAATGTGTCTTATTAAAGACCTAAAGTCAGAAAAGAACAGTGTTTGATATAAACGAAATTGACTGTGTTGTTGTTTCAAAAATAACTTTTTTTATTGAAAAAGTAAAAATTTTGTAACAAACGATTTTTTTGGTGATAAAAGTTTAAAATTTTCGAAGCAATTCAGAAAACTCTAACAAAAGAAAAACGTTTTCGGTACACGTTTTCCAAACGTTTTTTTTCTTTGCGTGTAAAAAAATTGTCTCCTTTATGTTATATAGCTTCCAGCAAATGTGAAGTAGTTGAGATGGTAACACAAATTTTGACCTACATAGGGGTGAAGGGTATAATATAGTCGGTACCGCCCGACTTTAGACTTTACTTACTTGTTTTTTACTAACATAATGTACCATCCCAGGGCATTAGCCGACTTAAATTTTATGTCTATAGATTATAAATTTTGTTCAGATGGATTCAGATTTAAATGTATGTATTTGGGACAAAAACCTTTATACACGCAAAGAAAAAAAACGTTTGGAAAACGTGTACCGAAAACGTTTTTCTTTTGTTAGAGTTTTTTGAATTGCTTCGAAAATTTTAAACTTTTATCACCAAAAAAATTCGTTTGTTACAAAATTTTTATTTTTTCAATAAAAAAAGTTATTTTTGAAATAACAACACAGTCCATTTCGTTTATATCAAACACTGTTCTTTTCTGACTTTAGGTCTTTAATAAGACACATTTTACAGTTCAAAATTTAATATAGTACAATGTAATGTTGAACAATTTTTCGGAATCTTCCGAATATATCTGGAATATATGTAAAAAAAAAAAACAAAAGCAAAAAAAAAAAACTTTGGCCGAAGCAGGGATCGAACCCACGACCCTTGGCATGAGAGTCGGACGTAGCTACCACTGCTCCACGGTGCCAAACTAAATGTTTTTTCCGGTAAATAAACTTTGTTTATTCGGTTCGTGGGCGCCGCAAGCTATGCTATATAAATATAACTTATATGGATATTTATCTATTGATGACCATAACAGGTACATAGCTCAGTGGTTAGTGTGTTGGCTTACAATGTGCATGGTCCGCGGTTCGATTCTCCGTCCAGGCGAAAGGTAAAAAAAATTTTAAAAATTTATAAAATCGTATAATTTCTTCTACATTGTTGGTATTACAGAAAAAGGTGTTAAGAACTAAAAATCCTCGTGGATGTGAGAAAGATGTGAGGGACAATGCAATTAGCAAGAAAATAATGTTTTTATGAAATTTATGAAATTGTTTTTACATCCTGGAAAAGAATAAACGTTTATCACAAAAAGTATATACTTTTCTTCCAAATACACTTCCTTACAGCGAAAAGCAAATGAGAAACGAACTTTGTTTGTCTAAAATTTCGTTTGGGAGGAGAGAATTATTTTTTTGCGTGTATATAGCACGCAACACATTTGACGGATTTGATACAGTATCGAAAATGTGGATTTACAAAGTGGTGCAGGGTATAATATAGTCGGCCCCTCCCGACTTTAGACTTTCCTTACTTGTTTTCTCTCTTATCGGGGAGCCAACTACATTAAATTAAAAAAAATATTCACAATTTCTTTAATTCAGAGCTAGGTTTTCTAAACTAGGTTTACGACTTTTGCGACATACGTGTTATACCATCGTAAACGTATGTCGCAAAAGTCACAGTTTCCGACAGGCCAACCCTGGTACTTAAGTACACTTATCAAAAAGTGTGACAAGGGGGGATGTGCCCCTTCCCGCAAGATATCGTAAAATCAGGTACCCAAAACCTCTCCCATCGTTCCCTATAAATTTCAAGAAAATCGGAGAAATTTAGCTTTTCTCTATAATTTTAAAATCAAGGAGACAAGGGTGAGGTCACCCTCCCGCCCAAGAATATATAAACAAGTATAGGTATCCTATTTTATTGTTTAATCACTCTCTATGGTTCTTGAACTTCTACGTTAATGGGCTCAGAGGTTTACGAGCTTATTTGGAATATACAAATAAACAAACACAATTCTACATAGATTTCGCTCAATAGCATAAATGCCATATCCAAGCTGGTGATACATTCAAATCGTAACTTATAGCTTCGCCATCAGTGTTCACTTAACTGCAAAACTTTTCCAAAAAGTATTACTACATATGTACATTTGTAGCCTAGACTGCATGTACTTAAATAGCTTATTTCACACTTGAATTCTACAATCTCGGAAAGCTTCAAGTGTTCTCCACCCTAACCGCAGAAACCACAAATAGACCCCTGAAATTAACACAAATGCTTTTAACGACGGAAATGTACCTGCATTTCACACATTTTGGCTGAATTAAACTTTTCTCAATGTTTGTGGTGCAGTGTATATGTGTGCACGTGTCTATGTATGTGTTCTCATGAATAAGTGTTTGATTGCAATTTAAGAGCATTTGTGTGGTTTTCTTCAGTGAAGCTAGAATTTATATTGCATCCTTAAAGGCATCTGCATATGCAAAGGCGACAACATTGGCAACAAATCGATTGTAGTATCTTGTCTCTGTAGTCGAAAGAAGGAATGAATGAAATGTTGCCATTGAATGGTGTTGTGTGAAACCACAAAAGCTGCGGCGATATTCCTTGCGTTCGAATATTTTGGAATGCACCAATTTACGAATCGTTTTGGTATTTATTGAAGAGTACAATGACAACTTAGGGAAGACAAATTTGGATTTTTCTAGAGATGCCAAAGACAATCGGGTAAATCCCAGTAAAAAACAAGCAAGGAAAGTCTAAAGTCGTGCGTGGTCGACTATATTATGTCGTTCACCACTTTGTAGATCAATGCCGTCACTGCAATTCAAAACTCTTCAAATTTGCCTGGAGTTATATCTATTCATAAATATCTGATGATATATGTGGGAATAATTTATACCACATTCGGCTCATCTAGAGACAAGATTGTAACAACCTAAATAATTTCGTTGTGCCAATGTTCTCCGCGATGAGATGTATAATCTTACAAATATCGTAAGATTGATTGATTCAACACTCTACAGTATATTTAAGAAAAACACGTAAGGAAAGTCTAAAGTCGGTAAGGACCAATAATATTATACCCTGCCCCATTCTGTAGGTCAACATTTTCGATACGATCTCAAATTTTTCAAGTCTGTTGGAAACTAATGTAAAATACATATATTTAAATTTGAACCGATTTGGACAACATTTTTTACACTTCTACAAAATCTAGGATGTAACGACCGCAGAATATTATTGGTAATTGGAATTTGGTAACGACAAAATCTCCAAAAACACCACGTTAAACAAACCGTTAAACATGGAGGGGGAAGCACCATGGTATGGTAAACTTGGCCGCTGGTTAATTATAAGGAATCATGAAAAATCAGACTACCTTGATATTTTACAATCAAATTTACCTAAGTTTGCAAGAGGTTTGCGCAAGACGGAAAACTCAAGCTTACTTACAAAATAGTAAAGAATTTTTTGTCGGAGCAAAGTTTTAAAATGCTCAAATGGCAACCCCAATCCCCGATCTCAATCCCATTGGGAATTTATGGTTTCTGGTTAAAAGACGATTGAGATTACACCAAAAGAGCACCAAAAATAGCGATGAGAGCTGGAGCCAAGTTCAGCACAATTAGTCGGATGTTCCAAAGGAATTAATACAACACTTTGTAGAAATATGTCAAGACGAGTAAAAAACGTAATTAGAAATAAAGGACTACCGGCTAAATAACTACTAAAACATTTGATTTTAATGTCCCAGCAAAAAAATTGGGAAGTTCTTCCAAAAGCACAACTTTAAAATCACTTCCAGAAGATGTACTCCCAATGATGTTCTTTATTTTAACCACACAGGAAGTTCTTTCATTCAGTTTTTTTTTTTCATATTTTTAATGGGTAAATTTAACTTTTTTGTTTCGAATTGGTTTAAAACAGTTTAAGAATTCATAAAAAGGAAAAAATTATTTAAATTTTGTCGAAAAAAAAAATGCTAAATCCAATCTGAAAAAATTGTGAATTTTTGAAAATATTTGCGGTCAAACGTTTCAGACAAGCGTTTATTTGACAAAATATCACAGAATTTTTAATTTACATCGAAAACATTGAATTCGGATCACACCTAAAGAAGTGATGCAAATTCAGTGCACCGGCTGTTGAAATGGAGGACTTCCGTCCTATGACAAGCCCATGTTAAATTCATCGCTTCTGCGTCAATTTTACACCACTTCCGGACCCAAAAAGAACATTTTCATTACTGTTTTGGCGACGCTTCTTTTAGCTGGGGTATTATGCATAAAGTGCATAATTGTATTTTATTTTAATAAATACAGTA
This sequence comes from Haematobia irritans, assembly GCF_050003625.1. Lineage (NCBI taxonomy): Eukaryota > Metazoa > Arthropoda > Insecta > Diptera > Muscidae > Haematobia > Haematobia irritans. The sequence continues at coordinate 84,735,241 of NC_134400.1, forward strand.
GGTATATAATTTATCTGAATGTTCAGTTTTGTTTGTTAGGAAATAGGACGGATCATATTAATATTGTGGTAGGTCAGGCATATGTTAAGTTGAGGTCATTATGGTTTGCACAGAGGTTGACTCCATTGGAGACTAGGATTCTGCTTGCTAAGACATATGTCATGCCCTCATTGTTATACGCAGGGCTGTGGAGTCGGAGCCGGAGTCGGAGTCTGACGATTTTGCTGGAGTCGGAGTCTGAGCCGGAGTCGTAGAAATTTTGCTCGACTCCGGCAAAACAAACTTTGAAAAACATTTCCTATCCTATCCTACCGAACAACGAAAAAGGAAGTAATGGATTTCAGGCCATTCAAAGTGTATTTATATGGGTGAAATTTCTCGGTGATATAAAAATTAGGTTTTACTAAAAAATGGGCTGAATTGATCAATTGTACTGTCCATTTTTAAACATATTAAAATATCGATTCTTGGCCATATATGTACTCTTGATAAAGGTACAATTTTAAGGCAATATAGCAGTAGAACCTACCGTTCTAAATTTTTTGGCAGGCATGCCGACTTCGAAGATGGGTCATACCGCACAATTTTGTGATATAGCACCTACATATAAACCCATCATCCGATTTGTTTTAAGAAGTTTTTTGAATTTTGAATTTAGAGTTATTTGAGATCCATACATATATGCGGAAGTTTACCGTCGGCCCAGATATTGTATATAGAGATAATTACTTGAGAAATCTCCATATACACCCTATGTCCTTGGAAGCTGTAGTTTTAAATTGAACCTCTGCCAACGTGCCATCTGAACCGGTCTTTTGGGAGAATGTTTATTTCATCAAAGCCATTCGAAATTCGTAACATTAAGTTAATGGCCTCTGGTGTCCATAACTGATGGACCATTTATAAATCGATGTTTCACCATTTTATTTCTATAGAAACAATATTCGTAACTGTCCAGCTATTACTGTCATCTGTTATATGGTAGTGGTTATTTAAAATTCCGCCCGTCCTAATTTTTGGCAGTTTATGTTTGTTTTCTATATATGACACATTACATTTTTTAACATCTAAACTTTCTATATGATTAGCCCGACATTTTGATTTTTGTGTATTTTTCTTTTTTATATAGATTTATTTTTTATAAAATGCCTATAAAGATTAATACCAGGATTTTACTTCTTAAACTTCTGTAAGCCTAATTATTTGTTGTTTTTATAAATACATATTCTGGAGGTTGTTGTTATCTACCCACACCCAGAGAAGGAATATGATCACCTCAAACATGTTTTAAGAGCAAAATGCTATTTTTGGGTGGTGACCATGTAACATGGTTTTCGCAACCATGTTATTTTCTCGGAAATCATGTATCTGATTTCGGCAAGCAGGTTATATTTGACGAGAAAATAACATTTTAGCCACAAACAGGTTACATGGTCACCATATAAAAATAACATTTTGCTCTTGAAACATGTTTGAGGTGATCATATTCCTTTTCTGTGTGTAATAATTACTTTGTTCTAAACACACAAATGTTCAAAACTTTTTCAATTTATTAAACCTTTCAATTAAATTTTAATTTTAAACACATTTGCATTTTAATTTTTATAAAAATTTTGTAATCATTTCTTTATGGTTTAATATAAATTATTATTAATATCGTGATTCCTTTTAGCTTTTTAAATTTATAACGGATATTGTTTTGTTTGTATTATAATAACAATATTGTTATTATTATTATCATGATTCATTTTGCTTTTTACATTTAAAACGGATATTGTTTTTTTTTATTAAAATTCCTGTACTTTAATTATAAGACTTTAATCTTGTTGTACAGGATATGATTAAATAAATAAACAAATTTTCTATCCGAAAAAATAAGTATACATGAAATAAATTTCGTAGCGAATTTCGGGCTGCTACTATACCTAAACTATCATCTCCTAGAGCAAAATGTTATTTTCCGGTGGGAACATGAAAATTTCTTAACGAAAACAACGCCCGGGATCAATTCCACCAATATTTTTGATTTTAATTTTTGATTTTAATTAAAATAAAGTTTATAATCTTGGCTCCAAAATTTTTTTTCATTAAATTAAGGACACAAATATTGTCCCCCCGTTAAAGTCGCATGTCTTTGAACTAAGGCTAATTTTCCTTAAAGTAAAGAAACACAGTTTTGATTTAAAGAAATTGTCCTTAAATTAACTGAAATATTGAAACTTTAGATTTAAGATAAAACCGCTTCAAATGAAGGCTAAGACTTATTTTGAGGATTTAGCATCTTTGGTTGAAAGTCTTTTTTTTTGGAAATAAGAAAACATTTTTATACCCTCCATCATAGGATGGGGTATATTAACTTTGTCATTCCGTTTGTAACACATCGAAATATTGCTCTAAGACCCCATAAAGTATATATATTCTAGGTCGTGGTGAAATTCTGAGTCGATCTAAGCATGTCCGTCCGTCCGTCCGTCTGTTGAAATCACGCTAACTTCCGAACGAAACAAGCTATCGACTTGAAACTTGGCACAAGTAGTTGCTATCGATGTAGGTCGGATGGTATTGAAAATGGGACATATCGGTCCACTTTTACGTATAGCCCCCATATAAAGGGACCCTCAGATTTGGCTTGTGGAGCCTCTAAGAGAAGCATATTTCATCCGATCCGCCTGAAATTTGGTACATGGTGTCGGTATATGGTCTCTAACAATCATGCAAAAATTGGTCCACATCGGTCCATAATTATATATAGCCCCCATATAAACCGATCCCCAGATTTGGCTTGCGGAGCCTAAAAGGGAGGTAAATTTCATCCGATCCGGCTGAAATTTGGTACATGATGTTGGTATATGGTATCTAACAACCATGCAAAAATTGGTCCACATCGGTCCATAATTATATATAGACCCCATATAAACCGATCTCCAGATTTGGCTCTCGAAGCCTCAAAAAGAAGCGAATTGCATCCGATCCGGCTGAAATTTGGTACATGGTATTGGTATATGGTCTCTAACAACCGTGCAAAAATTGGTCCACATCGGTCCATAATTATATATAGCGCCCATATAAACCGATCCTCAGATTTGGGTTGCGGAGCCTCAAAGAGAAGCAAATTTCATCCGATCCGCCTGAAATTTGCTACATGATATTGGTATATGGTCTCTAACAACCATGCAAAAATTGGTCCACATCGGTTCATAATTATATATAGCCCCCATATAAACCGATCCCCAGATTTGGCTTGCGAAGTCTCCAAGAGAAGCAAATTTCATCCAATCCGGTTGTAATTTGGAACATGGTGTTAGTATATGATCTTTAACAACCGTGCCAGAATTGGTCCATATCGGTCCATAATTATATATAGCCCCCATATAAAACGTTCTCCAGATTTGACCTCCGGAGCCTCTTGGAGGAGCAAAATTCATCCGATCCGATTCAAATTAGGAACGTGGTGTTAGTATATGGTCGCTAACAACCATACCAAAATGGTTGCCACTAGAGCCAAAAATAATCTACCAAAATTTTATTTGTGTAGAAAATTTTGTCAAAAATTTTATTTCTATAGAAAATTTTGTCAAAATTTTATTTCTAGAGAAAATTTTGTTAACATTTTATTCGGTTCATCATAAAATTTTCATCATTGTCAAAATTGTATTTCTATAGAAAATTTTGTCAAAATTTTATTTCTATAGAAAAGTTTGTTCAAATTTTATTCGGTTCATAATCATGGTTGCCACTCGAGCCAAAAATAATCTACCAAGATTTTATTTCTATAGAATATTTTGTCAAAAGTTTATTTCTATAGAAAATTTTGTTAAAATTTTAGTTCTGTAGAAATGTTTGTCAACATTTTCTTTCCATAGAAAATTTTGTCAAAATTTTTATTTCTATAGAAAATTTTGTTAAAATTTTATTTCTGTAGAAAATGTTGTCAAAATGTTATGTCTACTTTGTCAAACTGAATTATATACGTATTGGATCGATCTTTTTTGATTTAATATATACCACGTATGGACTTACATACAATTTAGAAGATGGTGTTAGGAGGTTTTAAGATACCTTGCCATCGGCAAGCGTTACCGCAACTTAAGTAATTCGATTGTGGATGGCAGTGTATAGAAGAAGTTTCTACGCAATCCATGATGGAGGGTACATAAGCTTCGGCCTGGCCGAACTTACGGCCGTATATACTTGTTTTTACTTTGAAGTATCCGTTATAATTTGGATTCTATACTGGCATATGTTTGATATTGATTGAAATTTGAGATCTGTATCCTAATTTTAATTTTATTGGTCCTAGATTTAAAGCCAGATAGGTCGCTAAATTTTAAAGAAGCTGCATCTTTGGCTCGGAATCAATACCAAAATCCTTTAGAGAAAGTAAAGGAGCCACCGTGGTGCATGCCCGCCTTGCATACACAAGGTCGTGGGTTCGATTCCTTCTTCGACCGAACACCAAAAAGTTTTTCAGCGGTGGATTATCCCACCTCAGTAATGCTGGTGACATTTCTGAGGGTTTCAAAGCTTCTCTAAGTGGTTTCACTGCAAGGTGGAACGCCGTTCGGACTCGGCTATAAAAAGGAGGTCCCTTGTCATTGAGCTTAACATGGAATCGGGCAGCACTCAGTGATAAGAGAGAAGTTCACCACTGTGGTATCACAATGGACTGAATAGTCTAAGTGAGCCTGATACATCGGGCTGCCACATAACCTAACCTAACCTAACCTAGGGAAGGTAAAAAACTCTGGATCCAAGTAAACTTTTTTTGAGTGCAGGAAGGCAACATTTAGCTAATTTTAGAAAATTTTTAATATTTGTAGAAAATTTTAACTAAACAGTATTACAAACGCTGACATCACGTCGATTTCACAAAAATTTTTCGAAAAATTCAAGAAAATTTATTAGACATAATTATTTTTTATTTTAACTTTTTAAAGAAAATTTTGTAGTTTTAAAGAATGCAAGAATGCCTTTAGTGACATACGTTCATTTGGTTCATTTAACTAACGTACTTAAAAAATTATTAGAGTAAAGGTAACATTCTCCATATATAATAATTCCTTTCACTTTTCACTTTTTTTGAGTGTTTAATCCACAACTGAGGTATCGCTCCCATAGATTCGAAATTATGCATCTGCACAACATTTCGTTGTGGAATGAAATATCATAAATTTGTTATGTAATTACGCCATGGATTTTCCTTTGTAGTTTTCAGAGGTCATTCCATAAATTTGAATTATATATGCATTAGACAGTACCAAATTTAGCAACCGTATGTTTCTCATCCACCATATGGGGATGGTGGATTTTTACTATGAAGGTAAATTCTAATCAGGAAAAAATCTCCTGTAGTGGACAAGTGTGGCTGGCACGAGTCTATTGCGCCATATCAACAGATGGTGCCATACAAAAAGGATCCTTTCATTTTCCATTAATTGGGTTCCCTAGCGGCCACAGTCCAACAAACCAAGTGAATCGATAATGACTCATCGTTAGATGCGTCAAAACTCACTTTCATTTGTAGTAAATGGCAAAAGGAACCTTAGCATAGATTATTCAAAACGCAACATATGTTCCATTGACCATAAGGAGCAACATCAACACGATCACGCTAGCAAACAAAGAGGATTCAAGCATGAGGTGAGATTACTATACCAGGTCCTGTGGTTGGTACATTCATCAACAATGGATGCCACAGCATTTACTTTGGTCATGCACTATTATGAGATAGACATGAGGTGGCATGTGCCCCTACAAATGATGAATAAAATTTACAAATTATTGAAAATAAATGTCCCCCTCCTCCCCCCACAGTATCCTTACCATTATCGGCATTTGGTATTGTGCAACATTGTGTAGAAAGTGAAAATGTTGATGGAGAACAACTGTTGTTAGTTTTGGCATCGGAATCTGACAGGCCCTCATTAGATGGCACTGAGTGAGTGAGGGGAATAGCACAAGGCATCATTCTGCCTTCACAAAATTAGTGAGTGACTGGTGAGGCCACATCTTCTGACAACAGCCACACTTTGCCTATGCATGCTTGTCAAGGATCACAGCATCGAGAGCATGTTGCGCCTGCGCATTACAATTCTTGTTCGTTTGTTTGGTTTTCACCATAAACAACGGCAGAGATCTGAGCATTGCTTGATGGCTGATTCTTAGTTGGTTTTTGCTGGTTTATGAGCATGTATGAGGGTTCCAAATATTTTCTAACAAATTGCAATAAATGATCCTTGGAGATGATAGCAGGCATCAAGGCTGACATCTTTCACTAAACAAACATCTTGGATGAAGCAAAAAATTCACTTTTCTTATCGCATGAAATGAAAAGTAGCAGCTGTTGTTCCTTGTTTCCTTTGGCATATAATGGAATATGTTTGTGGTTAGTGTCGGAGTCCCTTTGCCAGCGAGTGTATGCATGAATTGAAATTCTGTATCTTTGTTGTTGTTTTTAGAGTTCGAAGGACTAGCCCGTGTCCTATCTTGTCAAACATGTGACACAACCATGATGATGAGCAAATTTCCGAGGTTTAATAAAATTCCAAATTTATGGTGCTGGGCATGTTGCCTTCGACAGGTTTATGTCGAAACGACGAAAGGACGATTTTTTTATTTTCATTACAACCGGAAATTTTGTTTTGCCGAAAGACACTTGACACGAGAGTTCATATACGTCAACAGATTAATAGCTGGTCCTATAAAGATCTTCAAGGAAGATTGTTGACAATTGCAATAAGATGTTCACAATAAAAAATTCTGTCTTAAACCTCATTTTTTTAGTTTAAAGCATCTGCATCATTCTATGCCAGTTTGGCCCAGCAAAAAAAATGGTAGTTGTTCCACAAATATTTCTTTTTAAGAGAACATCGGGATCCTCCAGCAAAGGACTTGAACTTGTACCTTTTGACTTTTTCACTTCCATGGAAGTTCTTTTGAAAAGCTTTTAAATTTCCCAGCCAAAAAGCGTCGCTAAACAAAGTAGTGAAAAAGTGGTGCTAAATTGGCGCAGAAGCGATGAATTTAACATGGGCTTGTTATAGGACGGTTGTCCACCATTTCAACAGCCGTTACAATGAATGTCCAACATGTAAATTAAGAAATTTTGTGATATTTTGACAAATAAATAATTTGCAATTTTTATGATTTTTAATGCATTCTAATGCTTTTCTGGAAAGTTTGACACCAAATATTTTAAAAAATTTGCAATTTTTCTAGAATTGACTTAGCATTTTTTTTTCGGCAAAATTTAAATAATTTGTACCAAAATTTAAATAATTTGTACCTATTTGAAAAAAAATAATATGAAAACAGTGAGTTGTAAAAAAATTGGCTCAAATGAACATCCTGTGCAGTTAAAATAAAAAACATCCCTGGGATGATATTTTTGGAAGTGCTTTTAAAGTTGTGCCTTTAGAAGAACTTCCAAATTTTTTTGCTGGGTTATTATTGAGTATAAATGAAAAAAAAAAAATAAATTCTACAAAAACATACGCCGAAAATAACAAAATAAAAAATGATGTATAACAAAAAACAAACATTCTTATAATACTAATAAAGAACATCTCCAGAAGAAGTTAGAATGTTATGCCTTGGTGCCATATTACGATCATATCACAAAAATTTTTATTTACGTTTCGAGGCTTAGTTTTCAATGGCGCCCAGTGGTTCCAAAACGCTTTTTTGGATATAATTCTGCAATTTCCTCTAAGTTTGTGGGACCCTAGTGGGTCCACGGGCCGACCTTTAGGCGTTGAATGTTGGTCGACTCGGGGGTATGAAATTTTGTTTTAGCTGTCAAATCCGTAATTATGAATCGGTTCAAACTCGATGATTATTTCTTTACTAGATAGAACTTGTAAAACCCTACAAAAAATATGGGTCCAACAATTTATGTTTCTGCAAAGTTTTAACAAATTGGGACCATGCAAGTGAAGTAACACCACATTTTCGGAAAGCTTTTTGAGAGAACTTTCTTATGATGTAATCGAAAAAAAAAAATTACGAAAATTGAAAGTTTTTGGTGCAAAGAACAATTGTTTTTAAAATACCATTTTTGGTACCCTTCATGGAACCTTCATAAATTTAGAACTAATTTTGATATCGTCATGATTTTGATTGATTTTTGCATGATTAAGTTTTGCTGGGAAAATTGTTTTAAGAAATATTATTGAATATACCATTCCCAAAATTCTATCAAAAAATCCCCAAAGTGGGGACATATATTAAAATATTTTATTTTCTCAGCTGTTTACCGGAATGATGTTGTTACAGTTAGTTAGTGGACACACACTGAAAAACATGCCCGGTTCCAAAGATTTTCACTTTACTTTAAAAATTTTGGTATTGATTCCGAGCCAAAGAAGCGGAGAATACAAGTAAGGATACTTTTAAGACACAATTCTCTTTTAAACTTGGAATTTGTGTACTTGCTTTTAGGAAGCAAATTTTAATTTTTCGTTTTTAAGCTTTTTATACCCTCCACCATAGGATGGGGGTATATTAACTTTGTCATTCCGTTTGTAACACATCGAAATATTGCTCTAAGACCCCATAAAGTATATATATTCTGGATCGTGCACTGAAAAAAATATTGTCGTGAGGTCAAAGATTTCATGTCTGGAAAATACGAATACAAATTTTGCTTAGCATAGAAGACGCATTTCTCTAAAATAAAGTTATTTTCCTTGTCCAAAAGTCGATAAACTTTTCAATGAAGTCATATTGTCCTTATAATTAAGTGATTTGACTTAAAAATGGGTATCTTAACATGAAAGAAAAAATTTATAGGCTAAGGTCAACTTGACTTTAATAATTCAGAAAAAAACTTTAAATTTAATGAAATTGTCTTTAAATTTGTTGTCTTTTTGCATCTTGACTACAAAGCAAAAAATCGTTCAAATATAGGACATGTTTTTCAAAACTTTATTTTAAAGAAGTTTTTTACTTCAAACATAGCATAACTTCTACTGGAAGTCGAGTCCAAGTTTGGAAAATAAAGTTGCCGTTAACTCGTTTTTAAAGGACTTTGATAGCATATGAAGAAAAAAAGCTGAGAAAGCGAAAAATTAAAATTTGTTTCCTAGAAGCAAGTACACAAAACCTAAATTTAAAAGAGAATTATGTCTTAAAAGTATCCTTACTTGTATTCTCCGCTTCTTTGGCTCGCAATCAATACCAATTTTTTTAAAATAAAGACAAAATCTTTGGAACCGAGTATGCTTTTTTTTCAGACACGACTTCCAGTAGAAATTATTTTGAGTCGATCTGAGCATGTCCGTCCGTCCGTCTGTTGAAATCACGCTAACTTCCGAACGAAACAAGCTATCGACTTGAAACTTGGCACAAGTAGTTGTCATTGATGTAGGTCGGATTGTATTGCAAATGGGCCATATCGGTCCACTTTTACGTATAGCCCCCATATAAACGCACCCCCAATTTGGCTTGCGATTGCTCTAAGAGAACCACATTTCATCCGATCCGGCTGAAATTTGGTACATGGTGTTAGTATATGGTCTCTACCAAGCTTGCAAAAATTTGTCCACATCGGCCCATAATTATATATAGCCCCCATATAAGCCGATCCCCAGGTTTGACCTCCGGAGCTTTTTAGGGAGCAAAATTCATCCGATCCGGTTGAAATTTGGTACGTAAGTATAAGGCCGCTAATAACCATGCCAAAATTGGTCCATATCGGTCCATAATTATATAAAGCCCCCATATAAATCGATCACCAAAATTCATCCGATCCGGTTGAAATTTGGAACATGGTGTTAGACTGTGGTCTCTAACAAACACGCAAGAATTGGTCCATATCGGTCCATAATTATATATAGCCCCCATATCGGTCCATAATTATATATAGCCCCCATATAAACCGTTCCCCAGATTTGATCTCCGGAGCCTCTTGGAGGAGCAAAATTCATCCGATCCGGTTGAAATTTGCAACGTGGTGTTAGTATAAGGCCGCTAATAACCATGCCAAAATTGGTCCATATCGGTCTATAGTTATATATAGCCGATCCCCAATCACACAAAAATTGGTCCATATCGGTTCATAATCATGGTTGCCACTCGAGCCAAAAATAATCTACCAATATTTTATTTTTATAGAAAACATTGTCAAAATGTTATTTCTATAGAAAATTTTGTCAAAATTTTATTTCTATAGAAAATTTTGTCAAAATTTTATTTCTATAGAAAATTTTGTCAAAATTTTATTTCTATAGAAAATTTTGTCAAAATTTTATTTTTATAGAAAATTTTGTCAAAATTTTATTTCTATAGAAACTTTAAACTTAATTATATATAAATATATATCGGCCTTTTTTAGTTTAATATATAAGATACCTTGCCATCGGCTTCAGTAAAAGTTTCTACGCACTCCATGGTGGAGGGTACATAAGCTTCGTCCGGGCCGAACTTACGGCCGTATATACTTGTTTTTTCTTCATATGCTATTAAAGTCCTTTAAAAACAAGTTAACGAGAACTTTATTTTCCAAATTAAGACACGACTTCCAGTAGAAATTATGCTATGTTTCAAATAAAAAACGTCTTTAAAATAGAGTGTTGAAAAACATGTCCTATATTTGAACGATTTTTTGCTTTGTAGTCAAGATGCAAAAAGACAACAAATTTAATGACAATTACATTAAATTTAAAGAATTTTGCTGAATTATTAAAGTCAAGTTGACCTTAGCCCAAACATTTTTTCTTACATATTATGATACCCATTTTTAAGTGAAATCACTTAATTATAAGAACAATACGACTTCATGGAAAATTTTATTGACTTTTGGACAACGAAAAAAAAAATATATTAGAGAAATGCGTCTTCTATGCTAAGTATGTTTAAATTTGCATTCGTATTTTAAAGACATGAAATCTTTGACCTTACGACAATATTTTTTTCAATCAAGGCTTATCAAACGGTGCTTTGCCAAATGAGATTTCTTCAAAATAAAGTATTTTTTCTAAAAGAAACAAGCAAATAAGTGTGAATGAAATCTCGAAAAAAATAATATTACGACAGAAAGAATGTAGGTGCCTCTTTTGAAAAATTTTGTCAAAATACATTAGTTTGTAGAATTCCAAATTGTGGAGTCAACAACCTTTAATGTAAAGCACATAAGTGCACAATGTTTTCTTCTAAAATGCGTAAGAAAAGAAAACAAGGATCCGCTCAAAAACGTACGTTCTGTGTTCAAAATAAAAAAAAAAATAAATAAATTGTGGGGCTTATATGTAGCGAACTATAAAAATCATCGAAATCAGGTCATAATTGCAGATTTGGCAGGTAGAACAAAATGTCATAATCCCGAGGTGACCAAATTTCAACGCCTGCAAGTTAGCACATGGACCCTTTAGGGACCGACAAACTTGTAAACTTAGGGGAAAACGCCTTAGCTTTCACACAAAAACAAAAAAAAAATAAGTTTATATTTTTATCCGTTCAAATGTTGCAGAAAAGCGATTTGGAACCACTGTGTGAGTTTGTGAGTGTTGTAAGACGTTCTTTTATGGTGCCAACAAACCCAGGTTCTACCCCCGGTCGAAACGAAAAAGTTTTTTAAAAATTAGATAATTATTTACAATAGAAAAGTGTAATAAAACTATTGGTAAAAATAAACAGTGAAATTGTTGAAAAATAGTTTTTTTCTTTAACTTTCTTATTCAAATTAACTTCCAGGGCTCACTCATCAGAGCTAAAGGTTATCGAATTTTGATATTTTAACCTAAGAGGTATCTCGTATATTCCACATTTATTTTAACCTATTGCTCTCAAAAATGATCTCCAGAGGGATCTAGGGTGATTTGAACACACGGACGGATCAACATTTTTAGATCGATTTAAAATTTCACAACGACCTAAAGACGTCCGCTTCGAAGAATATCTGCAAGGTCAAAGTCGCAATTTTTGAACTTCGAAAATCATTCTTTAGCAGTGTCCAAGCCTAAAACACTTTCTCTACACTGAATATGTCCCAAGAGGCTTATACTGATTTCAGGCCCCGATAAAAATATGTCAAAAATGCTCTTTCTCTGATATAAAATTTTTCCCTTTTCCAAACGGCGAAACACGTTTCAACAAAGTCGGTGTATCCTTATAATTAAGTGATTCGACTTAAAACTGTTTATAGTTATATGAAAGAAAAATTTGTTTGAATAAGGTCAATTTGGCTTTGATATTCTGAAAAATTCGTCAAAATTAATGAAGTTGTCTTTAAATTCATTGACTTTTTGAGTCTATTTTTCAACACATTATTTTAAAGGCGTTTTTTACTTGAAATATAGCATAACTTCTACTTGAATTCGAGTTTCCATTGGGAATTTAAGTTGTCGTTAACTCGTTTTGAAAGGGCTTTGAAAAAACGAATGAATTAAAATTTGTCTCCGAAAATCATGTACGCAAAATTCAAATTTAAAAGAGAATTATGTCTTAAATGTCTGCTTACTTCAATGATCCGCTTCTTTGGCTCGGACTCAATACCAACGAAGTCCTTGGAACCGGACCTTCTTTTGTTTCAGTGTAATTTGGCTGTTTTATCCAACAAAACTGCTTTTCCTTTTTCAACAGTATTGCTTAACAAAAATTTTTTTGTGGTGTAATTACACTGAAAAAATATTTACGTGATATTAAAGATTACGCAACCTAATTTTAGAATGCGCAATTTACAAAATATTAAGGGTAAATTTCTTTGAAATAATATAATTTTAATTAAAATAAAGTTTATAATCTTTGCTTCAAAATTGTTTTTATTAAATTTAGGACACAAATTTATGAAATTCGAGTGCCTCCGTTAAAGTCGTATGTCTTTGTACGAAAGCGAATTTTCCTTAAAGGAAGGAAACACATTTTTGATTTAAAGAAATCGTCTATAAATTAAGTGAAATGTTACTACTTAAGATTTAAGATAAAAGCATTTCAAACATAGGCTAAGACTTATTTTAAGGACTTGGCATCTTTGGTTTAAAGTTTGTTTTTGGAATTAAGAAAATATTTTTTACTTTGAATTATCCATAGTAATTTGGATTTTTAAACTGGATTTTTTTTTTGTATGTAAATAGCGTTATTAATATACCGCGAAAAGAGAATGAAAATTTGGTAAATGAGATTTGTATCCTAATTTTAATTTTTTTGGTGCTAAATTTAAAGCCAGATAGGTCGCTAGATAATGTCTTTATTTTAAAGAAAGCGCATCTTTGGGCCGGAATCAATTCCAAAATCCTTAAGGGAAGGTTAAAATCATTGGATTCAATTAAACTTTTTTTTTGAGTGTACTTACTTTTTCTTTGGAGTATATAGAGTGAAGTATTTGCTTTATCTTACCTATGTTTAAGGATATTTGCTATTAATCCCTTGAAATTTTTAAGGAAGCCCGAAGTAAAAGGACTAGAAAAACATAATCGAGATTTGAAAACAAACTGCGATTTAGGTGAATTTTTAGTAATACCATAAATTCAAACAAATCCTATTTAAAATCTGTCCCCGGCGCATGTGCCACAAAAACAAATTGAGATTTAGTGTCGTATTAGCCGCTTATGCAAAAAAACGAAACAATTACAAATAAATGAAATAATTATACTACTAATTAGTTAAGAGATCCATAAATACCATCTAATCTTTGGCGGGACTCGTATACTTCTTAAATAAAATGTGAAAGATCTTAAAACGGATCTGGCAAAAGTTATTACTAGTTTAAGTAAATCGGATATTTTGTTCAATGGCCTAATCTGTCCCTAATTTTGTCCCAGAGGCTAGGATTCCTTTGACAAAACTAAAAATATCATCATAGAAAACGTATGCAAATTTATTTTCCTCGAACGTCGTATGTTGCTTAACAATAGAATGCTCTAATTTAGTACAAATCTTTCGAAGGAGTGATTTTGTTGTTCCAACAGATCTCTGCTTGTTTTATTCCCACCAAAAACACACAATGAAGATTCGTTTTCCTGGCCGTCCTTTATGTTTGCCGCCTCTTAATTCTCTGGTCTTTGTTTTAAGTCCAGGATAATCTGATGTGCGTGATGAGCACGAAGGACATGGGCACAAATAAACTCACCAAAGGACAATTTATCGATTAATCCTTGCCCTAATTGTTTTAGATTTTCCTCTCTCACATACAAACATAAAAGAGGGTTAAAAAATTAAATGGTTCTGCCAGAATCTTTATAGAGACCATGAAATATTCTTGGATTTTAGGAATTGTATTGCCTTTCGTTTATTTTTTTGTGGCTTCCTGCAAATGTCCAGTCTTTATGTATCAGAGTTTTTCTTTTGTCCATTTGTCTATCAGTGCAATTTTCGGGCAATTACTGCTGATCCGTTTTTACCGCAACAATTGTTCTTTATCTTCTTATGTCCTCTATACTATTTGGTCGGTTTTTATGATGTTTTTCCATAGTTCGATTTTTTGTGTATTTGTTTCGATCTATATTAAAATGTAGGACTATGGTGGAGAAGGAGGAAATATTAAATTTATTGTTAACAAATAAAACTGCATTGCTTTCGCTTTTGAGTATGGCGTTTAGAAAATATCTGAAAAGCAAATATTGAACATTGAATTGATCTGCATTTAGCCATGTTTTTTGTGAGACCACTTTTGGATACGTTGATTATTTCTAGAACAAAACAAGTAAGGAAAGTCTAAAGTCGGGCGGGGCCGACTATATTATACCCTGCACCACTTTGTAGATCTAAATTTTCGATACAATATCACATCCGTCAAATGTGTTGGGGGCTATATAAAGGGTGATTTGTTAAGAGCTTGATAACTTTTTTTTTTTTAAAAAACGCATAAAATTTGCAAAATCTCATCGGTTCTTTATTTGAAACGTTAGATTGGTCCATGACATTTACTTTTTGAAGATAATTTCATTTAAATGTTGACCGCGGCTGCGTCTTAGGTGGTCCATTCGGAAAGTCCAATTTTGGGCAACTTTTTCGAGCATTTCGGCCGGAATAGCCCGAATTTCTTCGGAAATGTTGTCTTCCAAAGCTGGAATAGTTGCTGGCTTATTTCTGTAGACTTTAGACTTGACGTAGCCCCACAAAAAATAGTCTAAAGGCGTCAAATCGCATGATCTTGGTGGCCAACTTACCGGTCCATTTCTTGAGATGAATTGTTCTCCGAAGTTTTCCCTCAAAATGGCCATAGAATCGCGAGCTGTGTGGCATGTAGCGCCATCTTGTTGAAACCACATGTCAACCAAGTTCAGTTCTTCCATTTTTGGCAACAAAAAGTTTGTTAGCATCGAACGATAGCGATTGCCATTCACCGTAACGTTGCGTCCAACAGCATCTTTGAAAAAATACGGTCCAATGATTCCACCAGCGTACAAACCACACCAAACAGTGCATTTTTCGGGATGCATGGGCAGTTCTTGAACGGCTTCTGGTTGCTCTTCACTCCAAATGCGGCAATTTTGCTTATTTACGTAGCCATTCAACCAGAAATGAGCCTCATCGCTGAACAAAATTTGTCGATAAAAAAGCGGATTTTCTGCCAACTTTTCTAGGGCCCATTCACTGAAAATTCGACGTTGTGGCTCGTTAGTAAGTCTATTCATGATGAAATGTCAAAGCATACTGAGCATCTTTCTCTTTGACACCATGTCTGAAATCCCACGTGATCTGTCAAATACTAATGCATGAAAATCCTAACCTCAAAAGAATCACCCTTTATAAAGGTTTGGCCCAAATACATACATTTAAATATCACTCGATTTGGACAGAATTTGATAGACTTTTACAAAATCTATAGATTTTAGTGCATTAGCCAAAATTTAAGTTGGCTAATGCACTAGGGTGGACCACAATTTTAGTAAAAAAACAAACTTATTATACCCTGTACCGCAGTAGTGGTGAAGGGTATAAATATGGGAAACATTTAAATCTGAAGCAATTTTAAGGAAACTTCGCAAATGTTTATTTATGATTTATCGCTCAATATATATGTATTAGAAGTTTAGGAAAATTAAAGTAATTTTTACAACTTTTCGACTAAGCAGTGGCGATTTTACAAGGAAAATGTTGATATTTTGACCATTTTTGTCGAAATCAGAAAAACATATATATGGGAGCTATATCTAAATCTGAACCGATTTCAACCAAATTTGTCACGCATAGCTACAATGCTAATTTTACTCCCTGTGCAAAATTTCAATTAAATTGGAGTAAAATATTGGCCTCTGTGATCATATGAGTGTAAATCGGGCGAAAGCTATATATGGGAGCTATATCTAAATCTGAACCGATTTCAACCAAATTTGGCACATATAGCAACAATGCTAATTCTACTCCCTGTGCAAAATTTCAACTAAATCGGAGTAAAAAGTTGGTCTCTGTGGGCAAATGAGTGTAAATCGGGCGAAAGCTATATATGGGAGCTATATCTAAATCTGAACCGATTTGGCTGATATTTTGCAAGTTCTTCGAGACTCATAAAATATTCGCATGTACAGAATTTGAGGAAGATCGGTTGATATACACGCCAATTATGACCAGATCGGTGAAAAATATATATGGCGGCTATATCTAAATCTGAACCGATTTTTTCCAAAATTAATAGGGATCGTCTTTGAGCCGAAACAGGACCCTATACCAAATTTTAGTACAATCGGACTAAAACTGCGAGCTGTACTTTGCACACAAAAATACATCAACAGACAGACAGACGGACAGACAGATAGACAGACAGACAGACGGACATCGCTAAATCGACTCAGAATTTAATTCTAAGACGATCGGTATACTAAACGTCTCAGACATTTCCTTCTTGGCGTTACATACAAATGCACAAACTTATTATACCCTGTACCACAGTAGTGGTGAAGGGTATAAATATACATCAATGGTTTTCTTAAAGTAAAACTCTTTCGTATAAAAAATATGCTACACCAAATTTTTCCCACAAAGCAGTTTACTTTTATTTTTATACCCTCCACCATAGGATGGTGGGTATATTAACTTTATCATTCCCTTTGTAACACATCGAAATATTGGTCTAAGACCCCATCTGTTCGGCTGTTCGTCCGTCTGTGGAAATCACGCTAACTTCCGAACGAAACAAATAAACGATATATAGATTTCTACACTGATGGCTCCAAATTGGATGGACAAGTGTGTTTCGGTGTATATTCTAAAGATCTGGAACTTCGAATAGCGAAAAGACTACCTAATGACGGTAGTGTTTTTCAGGCTGAAATAGTAGGTTAGGTTAGGTTAGGTGGCAGCCCGATGTATCAGGCTCACTTAGACTATTCAGTCCATTGTGATACCACAGTGGTGAACTTCTCTCTTATCACTGAGTGCTGCCCGATTTCATGTTAAGCTCAATGACAAGGGACCTCCTTTTTATAGCCGAGTCCGAACGGCTTTCCACATTGCAGTAAAACCACTTAGAGAAGCTTTGAAACCCTCAGAAATGTCACCAGCATTACTGAGGTGGGTAATCCACCGCTGAAAAACTTTTTGGTGTTCGGTCGAAGCAGGAATCGAACCCACGACCTTATGTATGCAAGGCGGGCGTGCTAACCATTGCACCACGGTGGCTGAAATAGTAGCAATAAGAGAAGTGGCGAATTGGCTGAGAAGTAATGTTCCAAAAAATGTTGGCATTAATATATATTCAGACAGTCAACCTGCAATAAAATCATTGGATTCGAAAATGGCCATCGACTGCCGCAAATCTCTGAATGAGATGGCTAGCAGCACAATATTCACCGAATATGGGTGCCTGGCCATAGGAACATACCGGGAAACTGCGAAGCGGATGAGGTAGCAAGGCTAGGAACAACCTTACATATTCCAGGGGAACTAGAATCTGCAAGCTCTTACTGCGGGAAAAGGCTGTTATGATGGCAACTGTTCGATGGGAGAATTGCAAGGGTTGCAAGGATTGCACACTAGATATGTCAGTGTTCTCAAGACGTCAGATATCACTCCTGATATCTGCTATAACGGGTCGTTGCCTGATAGGCGATTTTGCCAAAAACGCTAACTTTAGCACTCTGCTAATGTTTTTGGAACAATCTGGTTGGTTCAACAGAAGGAAATAGTCGAAAAGCTTCAGCGGCTCAAAACTATAAGTTCCCATATGTATGTTAATAGGTACGTTTAGTTAATATGGTATCAAAATGGACTGAATAGTCTAAGTGAGCCTGAAATTTGGTACTAATCACCAAAAAATTGGACCATATAGGTTCATATTTCCAACCCTCTTATTTCATTTTTGCCTCTCTTTTAACACGCAAAAATTCATATCGGTCAATAACTGAATTATATATGTGTAAGCTTAACCTGCCTTTTTTGCCTAATATATACCCCGTATGGACTAACTTCCAATTTAGAAAACGATGTTAAGGAGTTTTATGATACCTTGCCATCGGCAAGTATTACCATAACCCAAGTAATTCGATTGTAGGTAACAGTCTTTAGTAGAAGTTTCTACGCAATCCATGGTGGTCGCACCATCATCCTTACGCGTAAAAAGAAACAAATGTTTGCGGATATCGCAAACGGTGTTTCTTCATTACATTTCAGAAACTATGATCATAAAGATTTTGACAAAAAATGACGATTCACAATTTTTAGTACAATTTTCAACCAATTAAAAAAAATTAAAACCAATTTTGTTGAAATCTTAGCACCAGAGGTGTTTTAGGTTTAAGTGGTGCTATAGCGGCCATATAGACCGATCTCCCGTTTTTTCTCTTGAGGGCATAGAAACCTCAATGAGTCCCGTATTACAATAGCTTCGCACCGTAAAAATGTCGTTTTGTTTTGCAAATTTAATTCATATGCAACAAATCATATTTACCATGACGGTATTATTATAGGATTACAAAAGTCAGTAATTTGTCAGTAATAAAAAAATCAATGTTAATAGAATTTCTGTGCATTTACATGGTGGTGGGTATTTGAGCTTCTGCCGGGGCGAACTTATGGCCTGTTCCTGTATATCGAACGAAAACTCATTCGAAAGAAAGGCAGTCACTCGAATTCGTATGAATTTGGGTTTTTCTATTTTTGAAAGTTCGTTTCGTTTGTAGGAGAATACATTGATTATCCAAAATGAGTATTTTCAATTTTTTGGCCTGAGAATTCAGTCAAATGTTAACAATGTTTTTACTTTTTTCTTGACACTTATTGTATATGTTCGTTTATTACAACAAAATATGAAGTGACTTGCCTTTCGAAATAGAAGAACAAAAATCAATTTTTTTTTCGTTTGGAATACGAAAGAAACCTTTCGTTCGATATACAGGAACAGACCATTAACTCCGGTCTTATTTGTTTTTTCATTTTTAGTTAATTTAACGAACGTACACAAAAAATTATTAAATTGAAGTGGGAGATTTTTAAGTAATACCTATTAATTTCCATGAAATAAAATAAATTTAAATTGGCTTTAGTGTCCTGGTGAGCTCTTTGTTTTTTTTATACCCTTCACCACTACTGTGATACAGGGTATAATAAGTTTGTGCATTTATATGTGACGCCAAGAAGGAGTAATCATAGACCAACTTTTTAGTATACGGATCGGCTTAGAATTAAATTCTGAGTCGATTTAGCGATGTCCGTCTGTCTGTCTGTCTGTCTGTCTGTCTGTTGATGTACTTTTGTGTGCAAAGTTCATCTCGCAGTTTTAGTTCGACTGTCCTAAAATTTGGTATAGGGTCCTGTTTCGGCTCAAAGACGATCCCTATTGATTTTGGAAAAAATCGGTTCAGATTTAGATATAGCTGCCATATATATTTTTCACCGATCTGGTCATAATTGGCGTTTATATCAACCGATCTTCCTCAAATTCCGTACATCCGAATATTTTATGAGTCTCGAAAAACTTGCAAAATAAAGGGTGATACGGTCAAAATTTGGTCAATATAAACTTGACGTATTTCTTTCAATTTTGCATTTAAAAAACCTGAACACCCCTCATTTTGAAGGTGTGTGTGTGTAGAATGTTGCTCCTATTTTGATTTTGGAATTCACTCTTCAGTTGTCAAAATGTCGTCCAAGCAATAAGAGCAGCGTATCAAAATTTTGCTCGCGCATCGCGAAAATCCGCGCTACTCGCACGCAAAGCTGGCAAAATCGCTAAAAGTTGCCAAATCAACCGTTACAATTGTTTGGGGAACGTTTGTCGACAGCCAGGAAGTCTGGATCGGGGGCAAATCGAAAACCGGAAGCCGCTGAGACGACAAAGAGAGTTGCCGGTAGTTTCAAGCGAAACCCTAACCTCTCTCTCCGAGATGCCGCAAATAAGCTGTGTGTATCGTCTACAACCGTGCATCGAGCCAAAAAACGAGCCGGACTATCGACTTACAAGAAGGTAGTGACTCCAAATTGCGATGATAAACAAAATACGACGGCCAAAGCGCGATCCCGGAGGCTGTACACGACGATGCTGACGAAGTTTGACTGCGTGGTAATGGACGAAGAAATCTACGTCAAAGCCGACTACAAGCAGCTTCCGGGACAGGAGTTTTATACGGCAAAAGGAAGGGGAAAGGTAGCAGATATTTTCAAGCACATAAAACTGTCAAAGTTCAAAGAAATATCTGGTTTGGCAAGCCATCTGTACCTGTGGCTTGAAAAGCAGTATTTTCAAAGCTTCCGCGACTGTCAACCAAGAAATTTACGTGAAAGAGTGTTTGAATAAACGTCTGCTGCCTTTCCTGAAGAAACACGGTTTTTCCGTACTGTTTTGGCCGGATTTGGCATCTTGCCATTACGGTAAAAAGGCCATGGAGTGGTACGCCGCCAACAACGTGCAGGTGGTTCCCAAGGACAAGAACCCTCCCAACACGCCAGAGCTCCTCCCAATTGAGAAATACTGGGCTATTGTCAAGCGGAACCTAAAGAAGACAAAAAAAAACTGCTAAGGACGAGCAGCAGTTCAAGGCAAACTGGCTTTCTGCGGCGAAGAAGGTGGACAAGGTGGCTGTACAAAATCTGATGGCAGGTGTCAAGCGTGAGACCCGGCAATTCGGATTTGGAAAAGCGAAAGCCTAACTGAATATTTTTTCTGAATTTTATACTAATTGAACTTGAAAAAGAAATTTAATTTGATTTTTTAAATAAACGATTTACACGCGTTTTCCCTTGACCAAATTTTGACCGTATCACCCTTTATCAGCCAAATCGGTTCAGATTTAGATATAGCTCCCATATATAGCTTTCGCCCGATTTACACTCATATGACCACAGAGGCCAATTTTTAACTCCGATTTAGTTGAAATTTTGCACAGGGAGTAGAATTAGCAAATTCTGTCCAGATCGAGTGATATTTAAATGTATGTATTTGGGACAAACCTTTATATATAGCCCCCAACACGTTTGACGAATGTGATATGGTATCGAAAATTTAGATCTACTAAGGGTATAATATAGTCGGCCCCGCCCGACTTTTGACATTCCTTACTTGTTTTTTTTTTTTTTTGTTTTGGTGTATATTTCATGGCTTTTTATTCTAAAATAAATATCCTCTTACAAAAACAAAGTGCCTGCAATAGAAATCTTAATGATAAAAAATTTATTAAAAAAATTGCATTTTTTGTTTCCCACATTGTGATATAATCGATTTTCACTGAAATTTTGTGTGTGGCTATGTCGATATGGTTGTACGGGTATGAGGATAGATTGCAATCTTGTCATTATTTTCTTAATATTTTATACGGTTAGCTCTTGTCTGTGAAATTCTCCTGGTGATCTCTTTATAAGGAAAATTCGAAATAATTGTGGTGGTGGTTTGAGAGAGAGAGAGACAAATATTTTGAGATAAGCATCCATAACTGTAGTCTGTTGTAACACTACAACGACGACGTAACATATCTGCACTCGTTCACCCACACACACACACCATGTACTAGAGCTACTTGTAAAGAATCAAATTGTCCAGCACTAAAATCGATATCTTCCAAGGAACATTGTTTGTCACCTCAGTCATAATTCACTTTCACTGATTCCCGTTTACATGGAAGTAATTCGAGTACGTGTGTGTGTGTGTGTTTGTTATGAACAGATTTATGATATTACCAAGTATTTTATGATTATTCCATTCTTGGTTGACTCCTACCACTAAGGGGCTATTGGTGTTCGTGTGAATTGTTTTGAGATGAACTGGTGAATGCCTTCATCGTGAATTCCTATCGCCTGCATAAACCATTGTGGCCCAGTCATATTTCACAGCTTATCCAGAGGTGATGTCCCATGTTTACACGTGTATTGGTTTTATTAAATAACCTTATCGATCATGGAGATCACCTTGCCTCGCACTCGTCGTCGCCTTTTCCCGGTGTTGTTTGACATTTACGATTATGTCTCAATTTCTTGCATCGACTCTAGGAATTTGGAAGAGGTTAAATGAGCCCCTCAACTGTTGCTGCTGATGCTAACCCCTAGATATTGACTAATTTAATATTACAGTAGCGTTTATGGGTATCCCTTTGCAGGGTGTTAAATGTTTGTAGGAAGTACTGGTTGTTTAACAGTTAGGTTAGGTGAGATTACCGAGAACAGAAATCCTATTTAAATGTTTCCTAGGAAATTGTAACCAATCTCGTGGTTTTCCCATAGATGGTTAGTCGAAAAATACCAACATTTCTAGATGGGATATTTGTTAAGGATTCGGACATCAACTGTTTAATATCAATGACAAATTAACAGTAAAGAAGTATTGCAGCACTGGTCCATGCATAGTAAGTGAATTTATTAATTTCATTTAAATAAGGTACATTCCGAATGTTAAAGTCATTTTTATACCCACCACCATAGAATGGTGACGGGGTATAATAAGTTTGTCATTCCGTTTGTAACGCATCGAAATATCGATTTCCGACTATATAAAGTATATATATTCTTGATCAGGGAGAAATTCTAAGACGATATAAGCATGTCCGTCTGTCCGTCTGTCTGTCTGTCTGGCTGTCTGTTGTAATCACGCTACAGCATTCAATAATGGAGCTATCGTCCTGAAATTTGGCACAGAATCGTCTTTTTTCTGCGCGCAGGTCAAGTTTGAAGATGGGCTATATCGGGCCATGTTTTGGTATAGCCCCCATATAAACCGACCTCCCGATTTGGGGTCTTTCGCTTATAGAAACCGTAGTTTTCATCCAATTTGCGCGAAATTGAAAATCTAGAGATATTTTGGGACCTTGAAGAGGTGTACCAAAAATGGTGAGTGTCGGTCCATGTTTTGGTATAGCCCCCATATAAACCGACCTCCCGATTTGGGGTCTTTCGCTTATAGAAACCGTAGTTTTTATCCAATTTGCGCGAAATTGAAAATCTAGAGGTATTTTGGGACCTTGAAGAGGTGTGCCAAAAATGGTGAGTGTCGGTCCATGGTTTGGTATAGCCCCCATATAAACCGACCTCCCGATTTGGGGTCTTTCGCTTATAGAAACCGTAGTTTTCATCCAATTTGCGCGAAATTGAAAATCTAGAGATATTTTGGGACCTTGAAGAGGTGTGCCAAAAATGGTGAGTGTCGGTCCATGTTTTGGTATAGCCCCCATATAAACCGACCTCCCGATTTTACTTCTTGGGCTTATAGAAACCGTAGTTTTTATCCAATTTGCCTGAAATTGGAAATCTAGAGGTATTTTTGGGCCATAAAGAGGTGTGCCGAAAACGGTTAGTATCGGTCGGTATTTTAGTATAGCCCCCATAAGAACGATTTCCCGATTTAACTCCTTAGGTTTCTAGAAACCGTAGTTTTTATCCGATTTGCCTGAAATTGTAAATATTCTCGTATTTAAGGCTCACAAAAACGTGTATCGGATTAAGTTTTTATCGGTACATTTGGTAATGCCTCCATATAGACCAATTTGACTTCTTGTGAGTATAGAAGGCGCACTGATCATGAAAATTGTTTGAAACTCAATGTAAAATTTCCAGATTTTATTTTTCGGGTGAAAATCTACAGATTTAAAATTTCAAATCAAGACGTTATTTTATAATTTTCTTGCACACTTACAAGAGATGTTAATGATTCCTCTAAAACTCAAACAAAAATGGTTCTTATAAATCCAGAATCTGATATAGTCCTCATAGGTGAAATCTTTAAATGTATCTTCGGGAAGTGTCCTCAAGCCCTCCTGAAATTTCAAAGGAAATCCTAATATTTGGTTCATGGTGGTGGGTATTTAAGATTCGGCCCGGCCGAACTTACTGCTGTATATACTTGTTTTAAGTTATATTTTTGTAGATTTGATGTATTCGACAATTTTCATTCCGATTTCGATAGGATTTAACAAAAACTTTAATTTTAAGGATGGGCTACATCGATCCAGATTGATACAGCCCCATTTAAACACATCGACCCGATTTGGTTTGAAACTTTCAAACTTTTATCACAAAAAAAAAATATTGTAATAAAACTTTTATTTCTGCAATCACAACAATAATTTTTGATCCAAAAACACAGTCTATTTCGATTATATCAAGCACTGTTTTTTGCTGACTTTTCAAGTTTCATAGCAAAACTTTAATATAGTATTATGTAATGACGAACATATTTTCGGAATATTCCGAACATTTTTGGAATTATGTAAACATATATGTCAAAAAAAACTTTTTGGTGTTCGGCCGAAGCAGGGATTGTATGCAACCATTGCTCGACAGTGGCCAAGTTTATTTATATTTATGTCTCTCAAATGAGTAAATTTTACTAAAATTGTACCTGTCATGAACTTCGTATAGCGCTAAAGACATTTTAACAATTTTTAAATCCAATTTTTTTCATTCAACATATGAAATTTTCTTAAACAAGAGAAAAAAATTATTTATGTATTTTTAATAAATTTTCTTCAATTTGACAAAAATTATTAACTTATTTGTAACATGTTGCAATTAGAATACTATTTTATTTAAAATTTTCTAAAATAAACCTACATTTTCTTCCACGGTGGTTTCACTTTTTTTTTGGGTGTAGTTACATTTTAATGAAATCTTATTTTTTAAGTACATATGTCTCAAATATTTTATGAACTAAACGTGGGTATAAAGTTCAATGACCGTACACATAAGTTCAATTAAAACTGAAATAGAAGAAAAGTTTTGTACGATTCCCAAAAATAGTAAACGATTCGATAGTTATGCCCTGTTCCTGTACATCGAACGAAAACCAGTTCGAATGAAAGGCAGTCACTCGAATTCGAATGAATTTGGGTTTTTCTATTTTTGAAAGTTCGATTCGTTTGTATGAGAATACATTGATTATTAAAAATGAGTACTTTTAAATGTTTGGCCTGAGAATTCATTCAAATGTTAACAATGCTTTAATTTTTTCTTGACACTTATTGTATATGTTCGTTTATTACGCGACAACCTTTCGAAATAAAAGAACAAAAATCAATTTTCTTTCCTTTGGAATACGAAAGAAAGCTTTCGTTCGATATACAGGAACAGGCCATTATTATGGTCATGATTTGGTTTCTTTACTTTTATATTTATATTTATTTAACTCATTTTACAACCAAGCCGAAATGGCCATATACTGTTACAGGGATACTCAAAATAAAGAATTACATTAGATTTACTTAAAAAAAAAAAAATTATAAAAATAATTAGGACTACAATCAAGGACTGCAAAAACTTGACATTATTACACCTTATTACTAAGTATATATCTTACTACTATATGTAGACTACGTTACAAAAACCATTTGATATATAAATATAAAAATTTAGGAATTGATTACTACTCTCAAATGCCTACTAACGCAGGTTATTAACCAATAAGTTTAATTATTTGCAACTAAAAATTTAATATTTAAATAATATATATTTTTATGTTAACAATTTTTAATCCTCGAACTTATATATTTGAGTTATTTTATATTTGATTTTTAATTTTTGTTTTTTATTTAATAAAAACTAACTAGGACTGCATAAACTTGACATATAATTGCACCTTAATACTAAGTATATATCTTAGGTTAAACATCGTTGGGAACTACAATATGTAGACTACGTTACAAAAACAATTTGACATATGTATATAAAAAGCAAAAAAAAAAATTAACTGATAATTAGGAATTGATTACTACTCGCAAATGCCTACTTACAAAGGTTGTACTATAAATATTGTTATATTATTTTCTAGACTTGTTTTTTATTTTATTTATTTATTTATTTTTTTTTTTTTATTTTGTTTTTTATTTTTTTAATTCTTTATTCCCTTCACCACTACTGTGGTACAGGTTATAATAAGTTTGTGCATTTGTATGTAACGCCAAGAAGGAGTAATCATAGATCAACCTTTTAGTATACGGATCGGCTTAGAATTAAATTCTGAGTCGATTTAGCGATGTCCGTCTGTCTGTCTGTCTGTCCGTCTGTCTGTCTGTCTGTCCGTCTGTCTGTCTGTTGATGTATTTTTGTGTGCAAAGTACAGCTCGCAGTTTTAGTCCGATAGTCCTAAAATTTGGTATAGGGTCCTGTTCCGACTCAAAGACGATCCCTATTCGGTTCAGATTTAGATATAGCTGCCATATATATTTTTCACCGATCTGGTCATAATTGGCGTGAATATCAACCGATCTTCCTCAAATTCCGTATGTCCGAATATTTTATGAGTCTCAAAAAACTTGCAACATATCAGCCAAATCGGTTCAGATTTATATATAGCTCCCATATATAGCATTCGCCCGATTTACACTTAATTGCCCACAGATGCCAATTTATTGCTCCGATTTAGTTGAAATTTTCCATAGGGAGTAGAATTAGCATTTTAACTATGCGTGCCAAATTTGGTTGAAATCGGTTCAGATTTAGATATATCTCCCATATATAGCTTTCACCCGATTTACACTCATATGACCACAGAGGCCAATTTTTAACTCCGATTTAGTTGAAATTTCGCACAGGGAGTAGAATTAGCATTGCAGCTATGCATACCAAATTTGGTTGAAATCGGTTCAGATTTAGATATAGCTCCCATATATATGTTTTTCTGATTTCAACAAAAATGGTCAAAATACCAACATTTTCCTTGTTAAATCGCCACTGCTTAGTCGAAAAGTTGTAAAAATGACTCTAATTTTCCTAAACTTCTAATACATATATATCGAGGGATAAATCATAAATAAACTTATGCGAAGTTTCCTTAAAAATGCTTCAGATTTAAATGTTTCCCATATTTTTTTACTAACATTGTGTTCCACCCTAGTGCATTAGCCGACATAAATTTTGAGTCTATAGATTTGGGACAAACCTTTATATATAGCCCCCAACACGTTTGACGAATGTGATATGGTATCGAAAATTTAGATCTACTAAGTGGTGCAGGGTATAATATAGTCGGCCCCGCCCGACTTTAGACTTTCCTTACTTGTTTTTATTATATTGTTTGTTTTTATACCCTCCACCATAGGATGGGGGTATATTAACTTTGTCATTCCGTTTGTAACACATCGAAATATTGCTCTAAGACCCCATAAAGTATATATATTCTGGGTCGTGGTGAAATTCTGAGTCGATCTAAGCATGTCCGTCCGTCCGTCCGTCTGTCCGTCTGTCCGTCCGTCCGTCTGTCCGTCTGTCCGGCTGTCCGTCCGTCTGTGGAAATCACGCTAACTTCCGAACGAAACAAGCTATCGACTTGAAACTTGGCACAAGTAGTTGTTATTGATGTAGGTCGGATGATATTGAAAATGGGTCATATCGGACCACGTTTACGTATAGCCCCCATATAAACCGATCCCCAAATTTGGCTTGGGGAGCCTCCCGGAGCAGCAAAATTCATCCGATCCGGTTGAAATTTGGTACGTGGTCTTAGTATACGGTCTCTAACAACCATGCAAAAATTGGTCCATATCGGTCCATAATTATATATAGCCCCCTATAAACCGATCCCCAGATTTGACCTCCGGAGCCTCTTGGAGGGGCAAAATTCATCCGATCCGATTGAAATTTGGTACCTGATGTTAGTATATGGTCTCTAACAACCATGCAAAAATTGGTCCATATCGGTCCATAATTATATATAGCCCCCATATAAACCGATCCCCAGATTTGACCTCCGGAGACTTTTGGAGGGGCAAAATTCATCCGATCCGGTTGAAATTTAGTACGTGGTCTTAGTATACGGTTTTTAACAACCATGCAAAAATTGGTTCATATCGGTCCATAATTATATATAGCCCCCATATAAACCGATCCCCAGATTTGACCTCCGGAGCCTCTTGGAGGGGCAAAATTCATCCGATCCGGTTGAAATTTGGTACCTGATGTTAGTTTACGGCCTCTTATAACCATGCAAAAATTGGTCCATATCGGTCCATAATTATATATAGCCCCCATATAAACCGATCCCCAGATTTGACCTCCGGAGCCTCTTGGAAGAGCAAAATTCATCCGATCCAGTTGAAATTTGGTACATGGTGTTAGTATATGGTCTCTAACAACCATGCAAAAATTGGTCCATATCGGTCCATAATTATATATAGTTCCCATATAAACCGTCCCCAGATTTGACGTCCGGAACCTCTTGGAGGAGCAAAAGTCATCCGATACGGTTGAAATTTGGTACATTTTGTCAATATATGGCCTCTAACAGCCATGTAAAAATTGGTCCATATCGGTCTTTAGTTATATATAGCCGATGACTTATTACACAAAAATTGGTCCATATCGCCAAAAATAATCTACCAAAACTTTATTTCCATAGAAAATTTTGTCAAATTTTATTACTATAGAAAGTTTTGTCAAAATTTCATTTCTATAGAAAGTTTTGTCAAAAGTTTATTTCTATACAAATGTTTGTCAAAATTTTATTTCCATAGAAAATTTTGTCAAATTTTATTACTATAGAAAGTTTTGTTAAAATTTCATTTCTATAGAAAGTTTTGTCAAAAGTTTATTTCTATAGAAATGTTTGTCAAAATTTTATTTCTATAGAAAATTTTGTAAAAAATTTATTTCTGTAGAAAATTTTGTCAACATTTTATTTCTATACAAAATTTTGTCAAAATTTCATTTCTATACAAAATTTTGTCAACATTTTATTTCTATAGAAATTTTTGTCAAAATTGTATTGCTATAGAAAATTTAGTCAACATTTTACTTCCATAGAAAATTTTGTCAACATTTTATTTCTATAGAAAATTTTGTCAAGTTTTTATTTTTATAGAAAATTTTGTCAAATTTTTATTTCTATAGAAAATTTTGTCAAAATTTTATTTCTATAGAAAATTTTGTCAAACTAGATTATATACGTATTTAATCGGCCTTTTTTTGTTTAATATATACCCCGTATGGGCTAACTTACAATTTAGAAGACAGTGTTAAAAAGTTTTACGATACCTTGCCATCGGCAAGTGTTATCGCAACCCAAGTAATTCGATTGTGGATGACAGCCTTTAGTAGAAGTTCCTACGCAATCCATGGTGGAGGGTACATAAGATTCGGCCTGGCCGAACTTACGGCCGTATATACTTGTTTATTTTTATTATTATTATTTTTTTTTTTTGTTCTTGTTTTTTGTTTTGTTTTTGTTTTTTTGTTTGGGCAATATCATGTAAACATGTGCAATTAATGCACTTTTAGTTCATGTTTTCTTTTATGTGAGGACGTAATTTCGTGAACAGCAGTTAAAAAGTACAAAAGGGCATTACATGTACCGGGTTTTAACAACGCTTTGTGGAAATCTCAAAAAGTTGAGTACAAGTTAGTTCAATTTTCGCACGAATTAGTTCATTCCTCCTATAAAACAGTTTACTTTGTTTTATGGGTATTGTGCTCATCGGCACACAAATATCGCTATATTCACAGGTAACGCTTACAGCTACTCTGAACTATTGATAGACCAGTGTATAATGCACACACAAGCGCATGTAATGAACACAAAAAACTTTATTTAGGGCAAAAATAAAATGTTTATAATAAACAAATTTATTTGGTGTTAAAATTTTAAGTGTTTCGAAAAGATACGTAAAATTGTAACAAGAGAACAACGTTTGCTACACTCGTTTTTCAAATGTTTTTTTTTGCGTTATGAAGACCCAATATAAGCACAAGAAAAAATTATATTTTCCCTTTTATTAATGCAATAAAATTATGAAAATTCTCAAAAAATATTCACATGCGAATTATCCCCATCATATATAAGCCAAATAATATGTCTTAACTATGGAATTTCTCTTCGGAAAGAAACTCCATGCATACTTATATTTGTGTTCGTGTTCGTACTTTAAATCTGATTTTTCACACCTATTTTCAACATTCTCACATAAATCCAATTTTATGTGGGAAATGCCAAACCCTCGAAACTCCTACTTTGGCGGGCCAAGTGAAAGAGAAAAGCAAACAGAGCAAATGAATATTTCATAATTTTTATATGCCACCCAAAGATTGTGGCCAACTGTTGGCCAGAGGGCCCCATCGGTAATCAACTTTGACCTCTTTAATGAAATCATAATAAACCATAAAGAATGAAAGAAAAAAGAAAATAATTTACAACTGCAAACACCCTCCTACCTCTCGCTGGCTCTTCACAAAGACCATCAACCCATGTCGAATGCGAGGCGGTTGCGTTTTTTTTTAATTAAGTGGAAACTTCTTTCAACAATGCTGACTTGAGTGACTCCTCGTTCTCGGCAACAATGCAACAATTAACGTGTAATTATCACAGCACCAACAACAACAACAGCAACAGCAATAACAACAGTCTTAACAGCAAGAATAGTGGAAATCTGAACTAAAGGAGTGGGAATTCGAGTACGACGACCAATGCCTTTAAATCTGACAACATGTTGCACAATCCCATTGCGGTTTTAATCACAGCCAAGAAGGATGAATTGAATGGGATGCCTGATAATGCGTCCAGGACAATGCAATGCAAAAGTGAAAACAACCAAAAGGAACGCCAACAAGAGCAAGCCTCTCTATAAACCACTAAATCATTATAATGCCTTACGGAATCATCAACAGACGCAGTGTTGTTAAAACGCCCTCACTTTTAAATGTCCCGACAAAGTCAATCCCTGAACTGAATTGAATTGTGAAGGGTGAGAATGGGGATATAATAAAGATAGTATGAGCACGAATAGTGTACTGAGACAGGCGCAACAATCCGTTGTAATATGCAATTCAGCCTATATCGAAATCACTGCGAAACCAAAAGCCAAATTCCTATACTGTAGGCGGATATCCAAGGGCGTGTCATTTTGGGTAATGCTTATTCCTGAAACAGGGAAGGAATCATACCATATGTGATGGTCTTCCTTATTATGTCGACAATGCTAATGATCATATTCGAAGAGCAAACTAATATGTTTGGTGGTGTTTTGTGGTGACCATGTAACATTTTCAAGGCAACAATAATGTGATCAAAGAAAGAATTAAAAGAACTTGGCAACAATCCAATATTTTATGGTATCTTTTTCTGTCAGTTTAAAGAACATGATAACCACCTAAAGTCTTTCGAAAAAAGGAACACTTTCTAATTCCAACACGAAATTATTAGAGCCAATAAATTTTTTAATTGAAATTGTTTTAATCACAATCACAGAATAGATTAGAAATAAAAAAGATACATGATTAAACAAATTAATTGATTACTTCGACATATTCTTTAATTTTTTAATTGGTACAATTAAAAAATTTATTTACTTTGGTAGCAAACTTTAATTCATTTTTTAATTGAGGCAATCAATTTTTTGTTGTATTTTTATTCAGGAATATTTAGCACTATATAAGCCAACCATATTGTTCAATAGTTGCCTTTCGAAAAATGGTCAAATGGTCTGTAACTGTATCCGAAATAAAAGTGAAGTGGAATATAACTTACTAATTTATCGTGGCGTATATTTCCAAGAGCCTTCAAATTTGGCGAACCCAAACCTACGAGTATTTAAAAAAAAAATAGTTAAACAATTTTTGAGATAAATGTGTTATGGGAAAGAAGACAAAGGTATCCTCACGTTCAGAGTTAAACATTTTTTATTTAGCGGTGGATAACCTCTCTTCAGTACTGGTGACTTTTCTAACCCTCTTCAAGTGATATTATAAAATTTGGGTTTGAGAAATTTTAATATGGGATAGCCAGCACTCATTGATGCACATTTTTTAACCTCCAAAACCTAAACCATCTGGAACGGGGGGATTAACCCAAAATCTTTTTATACCCTTCACCACTACTGTGGTACAGGGTATAATAAGTTTGTGCATTTGTACACCCAGAAAAAAGTGACCCCTTCTTTAAGTTAAAATGAACTAATTGTGAAGAAAGTTGAACTTCGTATAGCGCCAAAGACATTTTTATTTTTTTTAAACAATGTGATTTTCGTTGAAATTAGGTAGAATTCATTCCATATATTAGTTAACAGTTTCCTATATTTATGTACCACTATACTACAGAATGAAAAAATGTAACTGAATTGAATTCATATATGGAATGATTTTATTGAACTTTTTTCATTCATTGGGACATATTTGTGGTAAACCTTTTTACTTCAAACTTAGAACTGCTTACCTACGGTTTTAAATACATTTTTATTTATTTATATAGGCAATTTTTTCTTCAATAAAATACACGCTTTATTAATATATTAAATATATTTATTAAGAATCAACAGCATACACTGAAAAAACAGTGAACCCACCAGGAAGAAAACTTTCGGTTAATTTTAGAAAATTTTGAATATTTGTAGAAAATTTTAACTAAACAGTTTTACAAACGTTGCCATCGCGCCAAGGTCATAAAAATAAGTAAATATTTTTCGACAAATTCAAGAAAATTTATTAGACAATACTAAGTTTTTTCACTTGTTAAAGAAAATTTTGTAGTTTGAAGGAAAAACTTGGAGTTCAAAATTGCAAGAATGTCTTTAGTGACATACGAAGTTCATGATGGACGCATTTTTGGTAAAATTTACAAATTTAAAGAAATTCTGAACTATTTTGTGGAAGACACGAATTTAGTTAATCTTTATGCTTCATTTGGGTATATTTTTTCCTCGGTTTTAGTTAATTTAACTAACGTACACAAAAAATTATTAGAGTAAAGGAAACTTCCTCCAAACATAATAATTCCATGAACTAAAATAAAGTTAAATTGGCTTTAGTGAAATAGAGAGTTCACTTTTTTTGAGTGTATGGCCTTGAAATATTAGTTTATTATTCCACTATTTCCAATTTCCATGTAATGTCATCAAGTGTAAAACGCATTTTTCCTTCTTCTTGTACATTTCACTTTTAATAAGTTGCTGCGTAACGAGTTTGTCTTCCTTTTACAATTTCAATACCTACAAATAAAAAAAATCATAAACCAATTTTTTCACAAAAGGTTAGCGTCACTGAAGGTTACCTGTTAATTGAAGATTCCAAAATGAAGACGAATGAAGGGGTAGTTATTCTGTTTTCTTTCTTTATACACCATCACGAACATAATTTTTTCTCACTACTTTAAAATAACAAATATTTTATATATTTTATTTGTTATTTATTGTATTAATTTACTATACTATTTTTTAACAATTCCTCCGTATACCATAACAACGCGATTCCAACTAAAAAAACAACCCACGCGCAAACATACCGATTACATCGATGACAGTTATCGATTACAGATAGATAAAGGAAATATAGGAAAATTTCCTATATTCTAACAAGTGTGTCTTCTTAAGTTTTAAAAGGATTGAATACTTCTTAGTACGATTGAACTAAAATATTTTTCTATGCCAAGTGTTATTCGTATGTATGATAAGCTTTTTATAATAAAGGAAGTCAGAATTATCATTTTATAAGAAGTTTTACTAAATTTGAGGAAACTTGGTTTTAGTTCATATTTTGTTTATTTTTACGAATGCTTTGTTATCGGTGAATAAAATTTTCTTTTTCAGTAGTAAATTCTTATACCCAGCGAAGAAAACAGTATTAGTAAAAATCCATGCCTTAATCTAGTTAATGAACTATTCCTAACTGCTTTAAGTTTAGGATTTTTTTACTGAAGCAAGTAAATTTTATTATTTTAAACAAAAATTTAACTTAATGGAAATAAATTGGCTAAACTAAATTGATGAACATTTTTTCCTTTAGCTCCGAAGGCACTTTTTTCTTCGTGGATGTAACGCCAAGAAGGAAAAGACTGGGACCCATCGTTTAGTATACCGATCGTCTTAGAATTAAATTCTGAGTCGATTTAGCGATGTCCGTCTGTCTGTCTGTCTGTCCGTCCGTCTGTCTGTATATGTAATTTTGTGTGCAAAGTACAGCTCGCAGTTTAAGTCCAATCGTCCTCAAATTTGGCACAGAGTTTAACATTGGCTCAAAACTAATCGCTATTGATCGGTTCAGATTTAGATATAGCTGCCATATATATATATTTATCACCGATCTGGTCATAATTGACGTATTTATCAACGTATTTTATCAAAATTTCGGGCAGCCAAATATTTTGGAGCTTTCGTGAGATATCCAAAATATCTGCCAAATCGGTTCAGATTTAGATATAGCTCCCATATATATCTTTCGTCCGATTTCGACTAATATGGCCTCAAAAGCCAGAGGTTTGCCCTGATTTGATTCAAATTTTGCACAAGGTGTACGTTTAATGGTATCGTTAAGCGTGCCAAATTTGGTTCAAATCGGTTCGGATTTAGATATAGCTCCCATATATATCTTTCGTCCGATTTGCCCTTATATGGCTTCAAAAGCCAGAGTTTTGCCCTGATTTGCTGCAAAATTGGCACAAGGAGTACGTTTAATAGTATCGTTAAGTGTGCCAAATTTGGTTGAAATTGGTCCAGATTTAGATATAGCTCTCATATATGTATATCTTTCGCCCGATTTACACCCATATGACCACGGAGGCCAAAATTATTCTCCCATTCACGTTTTTTGCTGAGATAGCAGGATTATTATTCTAACTATGCATGTCAAAGTTGGTCAAAATCGGTTCATATTAAGATATAGCTCCTGTTGATGCACGGGGGAAGTGGTGGATGATGCAAAGAGCAGAAAGTAACAGATGACGGTTGGCTTTTCACCTCCAAAAGAATTCGAGGAGAATATTTTCCCAATGAACATATGAACCGAGAAATAAGAAGGAAAAACAAGGGAGTTAGATTTGGTTTTGCAATTCAAGATTTATTTTCGGATTGATTCTAACCAGTAAGAACCTAACAAATTGAATGAGACAGATTAGCGGAAATTGCTGTTTGACGTGATATGGTTTAGTGGAGAATTAAAAAATTTTTCGTTAATAAATGTCAAACATATCGTACTTTTTTTAGTGCGAGTATCTGTATATTTTCATTAATATTTTAGGATCTTATTCTGAGGGGAAGATTGTAGGGTTGTCCTGTACGCCAGAGTAGGGGAAATATGGTAGAATGTTTCGTATTTTAGACCCATTTTCAATGGGAGTTTCCTCCAATTGACTCGATAGTTTCCACAGAGAATACAGTTAATATGCTATTTAAGTCTGCCATCTTGATCTAATATGGCCAAGATACCCACATTTTACACAAAATTCTGTGATGATTTCCCCATATCGTAGTCATATTCTACACACTCTAATGCCAAACTTTCCACAGAATGGTCGAATTTTAAATAAAGCTCCGACTTGTGGAAATATCGCCTGAATTGGCCAAATAATATATCACAACCCACAATTGACCACATATCCTGGCGAGCTTTTACCAATATCCTTGTAAAATCGCCACGGCTGAGTAGCAAGAATTATAAATATTACTCAAATTGTCCTATATCTCGAATACATATGTATCGCCCGATAAATCATAAATGCTCTGTTGTACAATTGCATAAAAATTGCTTTAGCTTTATATATACCATATTTTTATACCCACCACCATAGAATGGTGACGGGGGTATAATAAGTTTGTCATTCCGTTTGTAACACATCGAAATATCGATTTCCGACTATATAAAGTATATATATTCTTGATCAGGGAGAAATTCTAAAACGATATAACGATGTCCGTCTGTCTGTCTGTTGTAATCACGCTACAGTCCTCAAGCAATCGTGATGAAATTTTGCACAAACTCGTCTTTTGTCTGCAGACAGGTTAAGTTCGAAGATGGGCTATATCGGTCCATGTTTTGGTATGGTCCCCATATAAAACAACCTCCCGATTTGGGGTCTTGGGCTTATAGAAACCGTAGTTTTTATCCAATTTGTCTGAAATTGGAAATCTAGAGGTATTTTAGGACCATAAAGAGGTGTGCCGCAAATGGTGAGTATCGGTCCATATTTTGGTATAGCCCCCATATAGACCGATTTCCCGATTTTACTTCTTGGGCTTCTAGAATCCGAAGTTTTTATCCTATTTGCCTGAAATTGGAAATCTAGAGGTATTTTCGGATCATAAAGAGGTGTGCCGAAAACGGTGAGTATCGGTCCTATTTTAGTATAGCCCCCAAATAGAACGATATCCCGATTTAACTCCTTGGGTTTCTAGAAACCGTAGTTTTTATCTGATTTGCCTGAAATTGTATATATATATATATATATATATATATATATATATATATATATATATATATATATATATATATATATATATATATATATATATATATATATATATATATATATATATATATATATATATATATATATATATATATATATATATATATATATATATATATATATATATATATATATATATATATATATATATATATATATATGGGGCACATTTTCACCTCGGTGGATTCGTCAATAAACAGAATTGCCGCATTTGGGCGAATGAGAATCCAAGAGTGATTGTCGAAAAACCAATGCACCCACAAAGAGTGACTGTTTGGTGCGGTTTATGGGCTGGCGGCATCATCGGGCCGTATTTTTTCCAAAATGAGGCCGGTCAGGCAGTTACTGTGAATGGTGTTCGCTATCGTGAGATGATAACGAACTTTTTATGGTCCGAATTGGAAGATATGGATGTGGACGATATGTGGTTTCAGCAGGACGGTGACACTTGCCACACAGCTAACGAAACAATGGCTCTTTTGCGCAACAAATTCAATGGCCGTGTTATCTCACGTAATGGCGATGTCAATTGGCCGCCAAGATCATGTGATTTGACACCGTTGGACTTTTTTCTTTGGGGTTATTTGAAAGAAAAGGTGTACGTCGATAAGCCAGCAACAATTCAAGAGCTAAAGGATGAGATAATTCGGCACATTAACGGCATAGAACCTCCATTATGCCTCAGCGTCATCGAAAATTTGGACCATCGGATGAAGGTGTGCCACCACCTCGGCGCCCATTTGGCCGATATTTTGTTCCATACATAATTGAGTAATACCAATACATCGTAATAAAATAAAATTACAATAATTTCCTAAATAGTTTGTGTTTTATTCAAAATCAACATTGGCCCTTGAAATTTTAACCACCCTTTAGTTAAAGGTCAGTACTATGTTCGCTTTTCGCGGTTAATTTACTAAAACAGTTCAATATAAATTAGATAAATTAATTCAATTGATGTGCAGTTTCTTGTTCCTCTAGATTTCGTTAAGACTTTACAGGAATATGTCCATTTATAATTTTGATTATTTTAGGAAAAGTAATAGCGAAAATAAAGTTGTTTTCTGCAACTAAATCTTTTTTTTTTTTGAAAATTTGATTTAATTTTTGTAAACTTAAAAAACTAAAACTAAATTAGTTTCCATAATTTTATAATTTCTTATTTTTCATGTAATTTTTATGATTTTTTCAATTTTGTAATTTTATGAATTTTGCAATTTTTAGGAGTTTATATACATTCTGTACTATAAAGAATTTTATGAATTTGAATCATTCTGTATCTACAAATAATCCACTACAATAAGGTCTTTCTGTTAAATGTAGCGGCCTCTTTTTGCTAATTTTTTACTCAATTTTATTGTCCAGCGAGTCGATCTGTCTAATAACGCATAGATTGAGATCTTTTTTTTTGGTCTCAGCAGTTAACCAGACCACATCGTCCCCGTTCTACATTGAATAAAACCAATACATATGTAAGTTGATTATTAAAAGGAGCATTTTTAATATTTTATTTGGTTGCATGAAAAGGTATGAACCCATAATCCCGTAGCTCAAATATTCCCCCACGTTCCAGTAAATTTGTTGATCTGTATTTTATTACAGATTTTCGATAAAATCTGTTTACAATCAAGTGTCATCTCAGACACGGAAATTTCCATTAATTTTGGAAATACCTTTTCCAGAAATTGTGGCATTAACGGAAAATTAGGCTGTTTATAAAACTGTCTTAGGTTTTATATTAACAAATGGTTTAAATTCCCCAAAGCCCTTAAAAAAAGTGATTGTCAACTCGAAAACCGAATATAATACCCACCTTAAGATACAAAAAATCAAAAAATTCAAATACGATTTTATTAATTTTGAAGAAATTTTCTGAATTAAGAAGCCAAGTGGACAAAATTTTCTTTCATTTAACTATAAGGACAAAACCACATCAGTTTATCGACTTTTGAACAGGAAAAACACGAAATCAGAGAATAAATAAAAAATTTTTTTTCAGTGTACCCAGTTTTCATTTAGCAAGCACCCTCTAACTTGCATCTCTCTCCTACCAGATATCAAAAAAATCACTAAATCAAATCAATCATCATAAAGTGTAAGTAAATCGGTGAAGATTAATTGTTCACTATACTCTAAAAACAAGTCGAGCAAAAGGAAGGACCATCTCCCCGACCAAATATCGGAAAATAAAGTTGCGATAATCTTCTCTGAAAATGTCAAGGGAATCGGACAACTTTGATCTAAAATTTTAAAAAAAGTCAGGCAAGATGTCAAATAATGGGGTACCCTATTTTAACTACATGATCATCCTCTACATTCTCTGAAAAGTTCCAGTAAATCGGCTCAGCCGTTTCAGAGCATAACCCAAAAAATACGATTACCTAACGTTAGCAAAACGTAAATGTAACGGAAAACCAAAAAATTATGTCTCTCCTTCGTCGACTGAAAAAAGAAGAAAGTGATGCTTACACCGACAAAATTTCCGTAGTTAAACTAACGCTAAATTTAACTTATTTTTATTTGTTGGCAGTTAAATTTTATTAAAAATTTTCCACAGCCTAATGAAATTTTTTAAGCATGTCTCAAACATCTTATGAACTAAACGTGGGTATAAAGTTCAATGACCGTACACATAAGTTCAATATGAACAAAACCAAAAGACAAATTTCGTACGATTTTCAAAAATAGTAAGAATAGACTACTGTACGGTTAAGATGGTCATGATTTGGCGCCAATGATTTTCTTCTTTACTTTTAATTCATTTTTCTTCTACACTGAAAAAAAGCATGTCCATTTCCAAAGATTGTGTCTTTACACTAATGATTTTGGTATTGATTCAGAGCCAAAGAAGCGGAGAATTGAAATAAGGACACATTTAAGAAACAATTCTCTTTTAAATTTGAGTTTTGCGTACTTGATTCTAGGAAACAAATTTTAATTTATTCTCTATTTCAGTTTTTTCTTGAGCTATGAAAGTCCATTAAAAACATGATAACGACAACTTAGATTTCTAAATTTAGGCTCGACTTCAAGTACAAATTGCACCATGTTTCAAATAAAAAACGTCTTTAAAATAATGTGTTGAAAAACATCGCCTTTTCGCTCTGTAGCCAAGATGCAAAAAGTCAACAAATTTAAAGACAATTTCATTAATTTCTACGAATTTTTCAGAATTATTAAAGTCACGTTGACGTTAATAAAACGAAATTTTGCTTCATGTTAGGATACCCAATTTTAAGTTTATTCACTTAACTATAAGGACAAAACGACAAATATAAGCAAAATCGGCATTCATATTATAACGACATGAAACCTTTAACCATACGACAATATTTTTCCAGTGTATGAGAAGGTGTAATTTTGTGAACTGCAGTTTAAAAGTTACAACAAGGAATTACATTGTTCTGGTTTTACAACGCTTTGTGGAAATCCCAAAATATGGAATATAATTTAGTTCAAATTTCGCACAACGTAGTTCATTGTCTTCGATTAAAATTCAAACAAATTAATTTTTGATAGTTTATTTACAAGTTTTGCGATCATATGGTACATTTTTATACCCTTCACCACTACTGTGGTACAGGGTATAATAAGTTTGTGCATTTGTATGTAACGCCAAGAAGGAGTAATCATAGACCAACCTTTTAGTATACGGATCGGCTTAGAATTAAATTCTGAGTCGATTTAGCGATGTCCGTCTGTCTGTCTGTCCGTCTGTCTGTCCGTCTGTCTGTCCGTCTGTCTGTCCGTCTGTCTGTCCGTCTGTCTGTCTGTCTGTTGATGTATATTTGTGTGCAAAGTACAGCTCGCAGTTTTAGTCCGATTGTCCTAAAATTTGGTATAGGGTCCTGTTTCGGCTCAAAGACGATCCCTATTGATTTTGGAAAAAATCGGTTCAGATTTAGATATAGCTGCCATATATATTTTTCACCGATCTGGTCATAATTGGCGTGTATATCAACCGATCTTCCTCAAATTCCGTACATCCGAATATTTTATGAGTCTCGAAAAACTTGCAAAATATCAGCAAAATCGGTTCAGATTTAGATATATCTCCCATATATAGCTTTCGCCCGATTTACACTCATTTGCCCACAGAGGCCAATTTTTTGCTCCGATTTAGTTGAAATTTTGCATAGGGAGTAGAATTAGCGTTGTAACTATGCGTGCCAAATTTGCTTGAAATCGGTTCAGATTTGGATATATCTCCCATATAAAGCTTTCGCCCGATTTACACTCATATGACCACAGAGGCAAATTTTTAACTCCGATTTAGTTGAAATTTTGCACAGGGAGTAGAATTAGCATTGTAGCTATGTGTGCCAAATTTGGTTGAAATCGGTTCAGATTTAGATATAGCTCCCATATATGTTTTTCTGATTTCGACAAAAATGGTCAAAATACCAACATTTTCCTTGTAAAATCGCCACTGCTTAGTCGAAAAGTTGTAAAAATGACTATAATTTTCCTAAACTTCTAATACATATATATCGAGCGATAAACCATAAATAAACTTTTTCGAAGTTTCCTTAAAATTGCTTCAGATTTAAACGTTTCCCATATTTTTTTACTAACATTGTGTTCCACCCTAGTGCATAAGCCGACTTAAATTTTGAGTCTATAGATTTTGTAGAAGTCTATC
The DNA here is from genome assembly GCF_050003625.1 of Haematobia irritans. Lineage (NCBI taxonomy): Eukaryota > Metazoa > Arthropoda > Insecta > Diptera > Muscidae > Haematobia > Haematobia irritans. Next base: position 84,776,394 of record NC_134400.1, read on the forward strand.
AAATTCTTCCAGTTCGAGTGATATTTAAATGTATGTATTTAGGACAAACCTTTATATATAGCCCCCAACACATTTGACGGATGTGATATTGTATCGAAAATTTAGATCTACAAAGTGGTGCAGGGTATAATATAGTCGGCCCCGCCCGACTTTAGACTTTCCTTACTGGTTTCAATTAGGCTAATCGCCAAAAAATTATACGTTGCCGTTACGTTACGACAACGTTACATTCTTAGATGCATAACCATGCCTTTACCCAGAACATAGACTTTTTACTTTTTGACTTTTTACAATTTTCAATCGTATATTAGAAAACCTCGAAATTTCGCGGTTTTATTCTGATTAAAATTCCTAACATAGCCTTCTGGAGGAATAGATTATAAGTTTATCATTTCACAAAAAGTTTACGAAAGCGCTGCGAAGGTGGTCGGGTTCGTCTAATTCACTCAAAAAAAGTGAACTCACTATTTCACTAAAGCCAATTTAACTATATTTTAGTTCATGAACTTATTATATTTGGTGAAAGTTTTATTTACTCTAATTTGTTAGTTGCGTACGTTAGTTAAATGAACTAAAAGACGGGAAAAAATTATACACATAAATTAATAAATTATTTATTTATTAAAGTCTTTATTATAATTACAAATTATAATAAATGTATAACAACTGACATCATCGATATTGAACTCCCTCTTCAGTTGAAATTTGTGGATGGGCGTCGTTTAACTCCTAACTGCTAACGCTCCTAAGCAATGGTCGCCATAGTTCTTGTGTGTATGAGTGATGTGGTAGGCATTTGTGTTTGCCTAATTATCTGTATTTACAAATTTCGGTCGGTAATCAACCGACAGCAATCGTCGAAATGTGGTCAACAACTAATTACGTTGTTAGCAATAATTGTTTGATACGATACGTTGGATGGTACTTCAAAGGCGAATTACCGCTTTTAAGATGTGTGTGTGTGTGTGTATGTCTGTTTGTATTAATGAATGCCCAAAATCCTCTGTATGTACACATTCTATCACACTTTCATGCATACACACGGCATGCAATCTAACACCAATACACCCACACCCACCTTGTTGTATGAGCATTCAATTCTAATTGAATTAAAATGCTCCAACAGAATTTGAAAAAAAAATCAAAACATTAATAACAGCGCCAGCGCTACGAATTATCTATTTCTCATATGGAATCAAAATCAAACGAGACGTTTTTGGGCCGTGATTGAAAATCACGATGGACAATTTGGCTGTGGCTAATAGAATTATTTACAATTGAGGACAGTTATGAAGAAATTTTGTGATAATTGAATAATTTTTCCAATATGTGAAACACATGAATGAAATCGCAAATTAATTTATTCATTCATATTGAAAATGGCGCAATGCTATTAGCAAAATGTTTTCGCCGATTTAAAATCAAATTAAGCATAAACGAAATGTTAGGTTAGGTTAGGTGGCAGCCCCACACCCTCAAAAAAATCGCCTCTCTAACATATGTTCCAAACATATTTTGCAGGAAGCACATATATTATTGGATACTGCCGAAACATTAATATGTTTGTTTTATGTGAACATATTCTATTTTTGGAAGCATTTTGAGACAAAAATATTATATGCTTGAAAGAATTTTCCCCAAAGAAGATTGTGCTCATTCCCTAACATAATTTTCACTTCCACGAAATTTTTTAGTTCTTGGCACCTTTTTCTGTAATACAAATAATGTTGAAGAAATTATTCAATTTTATAATTTTTTTAAATTTTACCTTTCGCCTGGACGGAGAATCGAACCGAGGACCATACAGTTTGTAAGCCAACACACTACCACTGAGCTACGTAGCTGTTATAGTCACCAGAAGACAATTATCGTTATAAGTTACATTTATATAGCATAGTTTGCAGCGCCCACGAGCCCATGCAAACATAACATTATTTAACAGAAACATACATGTGTTGGCAACGTGGAGCAGTGGTTAGCATGTCTGCCGTACATGCAAAGGGTCGTGGGTTCAATCCCTGCTCCGACCAAACACCAATTGTTTTTTTTTTAATTTACGCATTTATATTTATACTATATTAAATTTTTATAATGAAACTTCGAAATGTGGGTTATTAAAGATTTACAGTCAGAAACAGTGCTTGATATAAACGAAATGGACTGAGCTTTTGGATAAAATATTATTTTTTTATTGCAAAAATAACAATTTTGTAATAAAAAACTGGTTTTGGTATAAAAGTTTGATATTTTGGAAGGAATTCAAAAACTCTAACAAAGGAAGAACGTGGGGTCGAGTATAAACATACATAAATAATTTTATAATATACACAAATTAAATAATATTTAGACTTAAATTAAATAATATTTAGACTTAAGCGTATAAAATTTTTGGCCTTATCATAAAGCAGTTTCCGAAACAACATATAAGCGGTTTCACAGAAATTGCTCTCTTTCGATTCTCTCGCTGTGTTAATTTGATATCTTTCGTCAACCCTCCCGGTTTTTATCTCTATTTCTTTCTCTATACTCTCTCTCTCTCTCTCTCTTTCGCTCTCTGAATAAAATATCACAACATATATATGTTTACTCGAAATTTGTAAATTTATATATGTTTACATTCACACATATAATTTTTATGAAACATGCATGCCCCAAACATAATATATTCTAACATATTGACATTTGTGTTCCAAACATTTAGTGTTAGTTTGAGAACATTACATGTTTGCACTTAAATATATTGCGTTTAAAAATTGTGCCCGAAACACATTTTGTTTATATCGAAACATATGAAAAACATATTTTTCTAACAGTGCATGTATCAGGCTCACTTAGACTATTCAGTCCATTGTGATACCACAGTGGTGAACTTCTCTCTTATCACTGAGTGCTGCCCGATTCCATGTTAAACTCAATGACAAGGGACCTCCTTTTTATAGCCGAGTCCGAACGGCTTTGAAACCCTCAGACATGTCACCAGCATTACTGAGGTGGGATAATCCACCGCTGAAAAACTTGGTGTTCGGTCGAACATGCTAACCATTGCACCAGGGTGGCTCCCTAAACGAAATGTTGCATGAACTCAAAAATTTAATTGGTTCAATTTATTTTTAATGGATATTAGTGTATTTTAGTTAGAACTAAAATTTGTAAATCTTTCTAAACATGTATTCATACACCCTCAAAAAAAATCGCTTCTTTAACATATGTTCCAAACATATTTTGCAGGAAGCACATATATTATTGCATACTGCCGAAACATTAATATGTTTGTTTTATGTGAACATATTATATGTTTGGAAGCATTTTGAGCCAAAAATATTATATGCTTGGAAGAATTTTTCCCAAACACGATTGTGCTCATTCCCTAACATACTCGTAATTTTCAATTTTTTTAGTTATTGGCACCTTTTTCTGTAATACAAATAATGTTGAAGAAATTATTCACTTTTATAAATTTTTTAAATTTTACCTTTCGCCTGCACGGAGAATCGAACCGAGGACCATACAGTTTGTAAGCCAACACACTATCCACTGGGCTACGTAGCTGTTATAGTCACCAGTAGATAATTATCGTTTTAAGTTACATTTATATAGCATAGTTTGCAGCGCCCACGAGCCCATGCAAACATAACATTATTTAACAGAAACATACATTTGTTTGCCACGTGGAGCAGTGGTTAGCATGTCTGCCTTGCATGCAAAGGGTCGTGGGTTCAATCCCTGCTCCGACCGAACATTTTTTGTTTTTTTTTTTTTTTAATTTACACATTTATATTTATACTATATTAAATTTTTTTTAAATGAAACTTCGAAATGTGCGTTATTAAAGATTTATAGTCAGTAACAGTGCTTGATATAAACGAAATTGACTGATTTTTGGATAAAATATTATTTTTTATTGCAAAAATAACAATATTGTAATAAAAAACTGTTTTTGGACAAAACTTTAAAATTTGGAAGGAATTCAAAAACTAACAAAAGAACGTGGAGTCGAGTATAAACATACATACATAATTTTATAATATAAACATAAATTTATTTAGGAGTGAACAGTTTTTTCTTGCACCATCGCTCTAAAATTCCTTTTATTTTTCTTTAATAATTCATTTTAAAGAAAATAAACTTTTTAAATTGTTTTAGCTGTAAAACTCGAACTTAATGCCCGCTTTTATATTTGATGGTGTCCGTCAACTCCTCGTGGACTACTAAAGAGGAACTAAAGTTTGTTTTTTTTACATTTTACTGTGTAATTTTTCACTATTTCCTCCTTATTTCATTTTACTGTCCCAACTCTAAAAAGTGTATAGTGCCCTTTCGCTATTTTTATGAAGACCCCTGATTTCTTTTAACGAACCAAGAAAAAAATTGTGCCCATAATGCCAAAATGATAAACAAAACACATGTCCACACATACATAAAATGCTGCTCTCACGGCGAAAACACATGCTGTTTTTTTTTTAATGTCTATTCTCTTGGTTCCGAATGTCTATTCTCTTTATTCAAATTAAATAATATTTAGACTTAAGCATATAAAATTTTTGGCCTTATCATAAAACAGTTTTCCGAAACAACATACAAGCGGTTTCACAAAAATTGTTCTCTTTTGACTCTTTTGCTGTGTTATATTGATATCTTTCGTCAACTCTCCCGGTTTCCATCTCTATTTCTCTCTATACTCTCTCTGTCGCTTTGAATAAAATATCACAAAATATGTATGTTTAGTCGAAATTTGTAAATTTATATATGTTTGTATTCACACATATGATTTTTATGAAACATTCATGCCCCAAACATAATATATTCTAACATATTAACATAGATGTCCCAAACATTTAGTGTTAGTTTAGGAACATTACATGTTCGCACTTAAATATATTGTGGTTTAAAATCGTGCCCGAAACACATTTTGTTTATATCGGAACATATGAAAAACATATTTTTCTAACAGTGTATGTAACTTTGTATGGCACAAACGACATTTTTACCATAAAAAATCTTATTACAATTTTTATTTTAAATACGAAATTATGTCTTAATTTTTATACCCTCCATCATAGGATGGGGGTATATTAACTTTGTTATTCCGTTTGTAACACATCGAAATAGTGCTCTAAGACCCCATAAAGTATATATATATTCTGGGTCGTGGTGAAATTCCGAGTCGATCTAAGCATGTCCGTCCGTCCGTCCGTCTGTTGAAATCACGCTAACTCCCGAACGAAACAAGCTATCGACTTGAAACTTGGCACAAGTAGTTGTTATCGATGTAGGTCGGATGGTATTGAAAATGGTCCACTTTTACGTATAGCCCCCATATAAAGGGACCCTCAGATTTGGCTTGTGGAGCCTCTAACAGAAGCATATTTCATCCGATCCGGCTGAAATTTGGTACATGGTGTTGGTATATAGTCTCTAACAACCATGCAAAAATGGGTCCACATCGGTCCGTAATTATATATAGCCCCCTTATAAACCGATCACCAGATTTGGCTTGCGGAGCCTCAAAGAGAAGAAAATTTCATCCGATCCGGCTGAAATTTGGTACATGATGTTGGTATATGGTCTCTAACAACCATGCAAATATTGGTCCATATGGGTCCTTAATAATATATAGCCGCCATATAAACCGATCCCCAGATTTGGTTTGTGGAGCCTCTAAGAGAAGCATATTTCATCCGATCCGGCTGAAATTGGGTACATGGTGTTGGTATATTGTCTCTAACAATCATGCAAAAATTGGTCCACATCGGTCCATAATTATATATAGCCGCCATATAAACCGATCCCCATATTTGGCTTGCGGAGCCTCAAAGAGAAGCAAATTTCATCCGATCCGGCTGAAATTTGGTACATGATGTTGGTATATGGTCTCTAACAACCATGCAAAAATTGCTCCACATCGGTCCATAATTATATATAGACCCCATATAAACCGATCTCCAGATTTGGCTTGCGAAGCCTGAAAGAGAAGCAAATTGCATCCGATCCGGCCGAAATTTGGTACATGGTATTGGTATATGGTCTCTAACAACCGTGCAAAAATCGGTCCACATCGGTCCATAATTATATATAGCGCCCATATAAACCGATCCCCAGATTTGGGTTGCGGAGCCTCAAAGAGAAGCAAATTTCATCCAATCCGCCTGAAATTTGGTACATGATATTGGAATATGGCCTCTAACAACCATGCAAAAATTGGTCCACATCGGTTCATAATTATATATAGCCCCCATATAAACCTATCCCCAGATTTGGCTTGCGAAGTCTCCAAGAGAAGCAAATTTCATCCAATCCGGTTGTAATTTTGAACATGGTGTTAGTATATGATCTTTAACAACCGTACCAGCATTGGTCCATATCGGTCCATAATTATATATACCCCCTATATAAAACGTGCTGCAGATTTGACCTCCGGATCCTCTTGGAGGAGCAAAATTCATCCGATCCGGTTCAAATTAGGAACGTGGTGTTAGTAATTGGTCCAATCACACAAAAATTGGTCCATATCGGTTCATAATCATGGTTGCCACTAGAGCCGAAAATAATCTACCAAAATTTTATTTCTATTTTTTTTTTTGTCAAATAGAAAATTTTGTCAAAATTTTATTTCAACAGAAAATTTTGTCAAAATTTTATTTCTAGAGAAAATTTTGTTAAAATTTTATGCGGTTCATAATAAAATTTTCATCATTGTCAAAATTTTATTTCTATAGAAAATTTTGTCAAAATTTTATTTCTATAGAAAATTTTGTTCAAATTTTATTCGGTTCATAATCATGGTTGCCACTCGAGCCAAAAATAATCTACCAAGATTTTATTTCTAAGGAAAATTTTGTCAAAAGTTTATTTCTATAGAAAATTTTGTTAAAATTTTATTTCTGTAAAAATTTTTGTCAAAATTTTCTTTCTATAGAAAATTTTGTGAAAATTTTATTTCTATAGAAAATTTTGTTAAAATTTTATTTCTGTAGAAAATTTTGTGAAAATTTTTTTTCTATAGAAAAGTTTGTGAAAATTTTATTTCTATAGAAAATTTTGTTAAAATTTTATTTCTATAGAAAATTTTGTGCCTATAGAAATTTTTGTCAAACTGAATTATATACGTATTTGATCGATCTTTTTTGATTTAATATAACCACGTATGGACTTACATACAATTTAGAAGATGGTGTTAGGAGGTTTTAAGATACCTTGCCATCGGCAAGCGTTACCGCAACTTAAGTAATTCGATTGTGGATGGCAGTGTTTAGAAGAAGTTTCTACGCAATCCATGATGGAGGGTACATAAGCTTCGGCCTGGCCGAACTTACGGCCGTATATACTTGTTTTTATTTAAGTCGTCGAAAATTATTTATTTATTTGTATCATATCAACGGTTGTAATAGGGTTTAGTTAAAAATTTCTAAAATTTACCTACATTGTAATTCCGGATGGATTCATATTATGAAGTATATGTACAGGGACCTATTAGATTTAGCATATAATCAAACAACCATAGTTTTTATACCCTCCACCATAGGATGGGGGTATATTAACTTTGTTATTCCGTTTGTAACACATCGAAATATTGCTCAAAGACCCCATAAAGTATATGTATTCTGGGTCGTGGTGAAATTCTGAGTCGATCTAAGCATGTCGTCCGTCTGTTGAAATCACGCTAACTTCCGAACGAAGCAAGCTATCGACTTGAAACTTGGGAAGTAGTTGTTATTGATATAGGTTAGATGGCATTGCAAATGGGCCATATCGGTCCACTTTTACGTATAGCCCCCATATAAAGGGGCCCTCAGATTTGGCTTGCGGAGCCTCTAAGAGAAGCACATTTCATCCGATCCGGCTGAAATTTGGTATATGATGTTGGTATATGGTATCTAACAACCATGCAAAAATTGGTCCACATCGGTCCATAGTTATGTATATCCCCCATATAAACTGATCCCCAGATTTGGCTTGCGGAGCCTCAAAAGAAGCAAATTTCATCCGATACGGCTGAAATTTGGTACATGGTGTTGGTATATGGTATCTAACAACCATGCAAAAATTGGTCCATATCGGTCTATAATTATATGTAGCCCCCATATAAACCGTTCTCCAGATTTAAACTCCGGAGCCTCTTGGAGGAAAAAAAAATTCATCCGATCCAGTTCAATTCGATCGTGGATGGCAGTGTTTAGAAGAAGTTTCTACGCAATCCATGGTGGAGGGTACATAAGCTTCGACCTGGCCGAACTTACGGCCGTATTTACTTGTTATACCCTTCACCACTACTGTGGTACAGGGTATAATAAGTTTGTGCATTTGTATGTAACGCCAAGAAGGAAATGTCTGAGACCCATCGTTTAGTATACCGATCGTCTTAGAATTAAATTCTGAGTCGATTTAGCGATGTCCGTCTGTCTGTCTGTCTGTCCGTCTGTCTGTTGATGTATTTTTGTGTGCAAAGTACAGCTCGCAGTTTTAGTCCGATTGTCCTAAAATTTGGTATAGGGTCCTGTTTCGGCTCAAAGACGATCCCTATTAATTTTGGAAAAAATCGGTTCAGATTTAGATATAGCTCCCATATATATTTTTCACCGATCTGGTCATAATTGGCGTGTATATCAACCGATCTTCCTCAAATTCCGTACTTGCAAAATATCAGCCAAATCGGTTCAGATTTAGATATAGCTGCCATATAGCTTTCGCCCGATTTACACTCATTTGCCCACAGATACCATTTTTTACTCCGATTTAGTTGAAATTTTGCACAGGGAGTAGAATTAGCATTGTAGCTATATGTGCCAAATTTGGTTGAAATCGGTTCAGATTTAGATATAGCTCCCATATATAGCTTTCGCCCGATTTACACTCATATGACCGCAGAGGCCAATCTTTTACTCCAATTTAGTTGAAATTTTGCACAGGGAGTAGAATTAGCATTGTAGCTATGCGTGGCAAATTTGGTTGAAATCGGTTCAGATTTAAATATAGCTCCCATATATATGTTTTTCTGATTTCGACAAAAATGGTCAAAATACCAACATTTTCCTTGTAAAATCGCCACTGCTTAGTCGAAAAGTTGTAAAAATGACTTTAATTTTCCTAAACTTCTAACACATATATATTGAGCGATAAATCATAAATAAACTTTTGCGAAGTTTCCTTAAAATTGCTTCAGATTTAAATGTTTCCCATATTTATACCCTTCACCACTACTGTGGTACAGGGTATAATAAGTTTGTGCATTTGTATGTAACGCCAAGAAGGAGTAATCATAGACCAACCTTTTAGTATACGGATCGGCTTAGAATTAAATTCTGAGTCGATTTAGCGATGTCCGTCTGTCTGTCCGTCTGTCTGTCTGTCTGTCTGTCTGTTGATGTATTTTTGTGTGCAAAGTACAGCTCGCAGTTTTAGTCCGATTGTCTTAAAATTTGGTATAGGGTCCTGTTTCGGCTCAAAGACGATCCCTATTGATTTTGGAAAAAATCGGTTCAGATTTAGATATAGCTGCCATATATATTTTTCACCGATCTGGTCATAATTGGCGTGTATATCAACCGATCTTCCTCAAATTCCGTACATCCGAATATTTTATGAGTCTCGAAAAACTTGCACAATATCAGCCAAATCGGTTCAGATTTAGATATAGCTCCCATATATAGCTTTCGCCCGATTTACACTCATTTGCCCACAGAGGTCAATTTTTTGCTCCGATTTAGTTGAAATTTTGCACAGGGAGTAGAATTAGCGTTGTAACTATGCGTGCCAAATTTGCTTGAAATCGGTTCAGATTTGGATATATCTCCCATATAAAGCTTTCGCCCGATTTACACTCATATGACCACAGAGGCAAATTTTTAACTCCGATTTAGTTGAAATTTTGCACAGGGAGTAGAATTAGCTTTGTAACTATGCGTGCCAAATTTGGTTGAAATCGGTTCAGATTTAGATATAGCTCCCATATATATGTTTTTCTGATTTCGACAAAAATGGTCAAAATACCAACATTTTCCTTGTAAAATCGCCAAAAGTTGTAAAAACGACTCTAATTTTCCTAAACTTGTAATACATATATATCGAGCGATAAAGCATAAATAAATTTTTGCGACGTTTCCTTAAAATTGCTTCAGATTTAAATGGTTCCCATATTTTTTTTACTAACATTGTGTTCCACCCTAGTGCATTAGCCCACTTAAATTTTGAGTCTATAGATTTTGTAGAAGTCTATCAAATTCTGTCCAGATCGAGTGACATTTAAATGTATGTATGTGGGACAATCCTTTATATATAGCCCCCAACACATTTGACGAATGTGATATGGTATCGAAAATTTTGATCTACAGAGTGGTGCAGGGTATAATATAGTCGGCCCCGCCCGACTTTAGACTTTCCTTACTTGTTTTAATGCTTCATTTGGTTAAGTTTAAGTAACAAACTTCTTTAACTTAGACTATTCATATATATTTTAGTAAAGGAAAAATTTCCTTTTATTGATAATTTTTTGCGACCGTTAGATGAATGACCCAAAAAGGGAAAACATTATACGCAAATAATCATAAAGATTTACTAAATTCGTATCTCCCACAAAATAGTTCAGATTTTTTGAAATTTGCAAATTTTGCCAAAAATGCTCCCATCTTCAACTTCGTATGGTTCTAAAGACAGGGAAATTAATAATTATATCTAATACATTTTCGAAAAATATTTACTTAGTTTTATGAAATCGGCGTGAAATTTGCTTTAGTAATGAAACTGTAGGTTAAACTTTTCTTTCTTGGTGGGTTCACAGTTTTTTGAGTATATGCAAAACCCTATAGCCCTAAAAAGCAGTACACGTACACAAGAGGTGTTTAATTTATTACTTTTCCTCCACAACATGCACTGAAAATAGATCTATTGTGAGGCCAAAGATTTCATGTACTTAAAATATGAATGTGTTTAGTGCTTAGCATAGAAGAAAAATATATAAAGTTTTTTTCTTTGTCCAAAAGTCGATAACTTTCCAATGAAGTCGTTTTGTCCGTATAGTTAAGTGAACCGACTTAAATGTGGGTATCTTAACATGAAAGAAAATTTTGTTTGAGTAAGGTCAACATGTATTTAATTATTCTGAAGAATGCTTCACAATTAATGAAATCGTCTTTAAAATTGTAGACTTTTTGTATATTTACAAACAAAGCAAAAAAGCGTTCAGGAGATGTGTTTCAATACTTTATTTTAAAAAAAATTTCACTTCAATCATAGCATAATTTCTACTTGAGGTCGAGTCTGAATTTGGAAATTGATGTTTCTTTAACACGTTTTTAAATGACTTTGGTAACACATGAAAAAAAAAAAATAAACTGAAAAAAAAAACGATTAAATTAAATGGGACCATTAGTGATTGGTGATTCTCCCATCGGACATTCGCCGTCATGACAGCCTTCTCACGCAGTATGAGTATGCAGGTAGTCAGAGGCATATTAACAGTTTCTAGTTCCCCTGGAATATATAGCCTTGCTATAGGGAGCCAACATGGTGTAGCGGTTAGCATGCCCGCCTTGCATACAACGGGCCATGGGTACAGTTTCGAGCGAACTGCAGAGGGTTTTTCGATTTCACTCTCAGTAAAGCTCTTAACATTTCAGAATATTGCAAAGATTCTCTATGTGATTTCCCTGACATGCCGTTCGAACTTGGCTATAAAAAGGAGCTCCCTTTACATTGAGCTTAACATACTACGGACAGCCCGCAGTGATGAGATAAAAGATCACCGCTGTGGTATCATGATTGAATGAATACACTGAAAAACAAGTAAGGAAAGTCTAAAGTCTGGCGGGGCCGACTATATTATACCCTTCACCACTTTGTAAGTCCACATTTTCGATACCATATCATATCCGTCCAATGTGTTGGATGCTATATGAATCCATACACACTGTATATCTGAGCAGATCTGTACAGAGTTCTGCAATATTTATAGATTTTACATTCAAGTCGGCTAATGCGCTGAGGTGGAACACAATGTTAGTAAAAAAATATAGGAAACATTTAAATATGAACCAATTTTGGGCCAACTTCGCAAAAGTGTATTTATGATTTATCGGTCGATAGATGTGTAATAGTGTAATAGGAAAATTTGAGTCATTTTGATAAGTTTTCGACTTGGCAGTGGCGATTTGATGAGGAAAATGTAGGTATATCGGCCAGTTTTGCCTAAATAGGAAAAACATATATATGGAATCTATATCGGAATCTGAACCGATTGCAATCAAATTTCACATCCATAGTTACTATGCTGAATCCACTCCCTGTGCAAAATTTCACGTAAATCGGATAACAACGTTGACGTCTGTGGTCATATGACGGAAAATCGGGCGAAAGATATATATGGGAGCTATATCAAAATCTGAACCGATTTCAACCAAAATAAACACGCATATGCAGAACCTTAAGTCTACTGCCTGTGCAAAGTTTCAAGTTCAATTCTACTCCCTCTGCAAAATTTCACGTAAATCAGAGTAGCACTTTTGCCTCTGTGGGCATATTAGACCAAATCGGGCGAATGATATATGGGAGCTATATCTAAATCTGAACCGACTTCAACTAAATTTTGCACAATTAACGGTACTAAAAAACGTACTCCTTTTGCAAAATTTCAAGCAACTCAGGGCGAAATTCTGGCTTTTGAGGCCTTATAAATCCAAATCGGACGAAAGATATATATGGGAGCTATATCTAAATCGGAACCGATTTTAACCAAATTAAGCACACTTAACGATACTATTAAACGTACTTGTTGTGCAAAATTTGAAGCAAATCAGGGCAAAACTCCGGCTTTTGGGGCCATATAAGTCCAAATCGGTCGAAAGATATATATGGGAGCTATATCTAAATCTGAACCGATTTCAACTAAATTTGGCACAATTAACGATACTATTAAACGTCTTCGTTGTGCAAAATTTGAAGCAAATCAGGGCAAAACTCCGGCTTTTGGGGCCATATAAGTCCAAATCGGTCGAAAGATATAAAGGGTGATTTGTTAAGAGCTTGATAACTTTAAAAAAAAAAAACGCATAAAATTTGCAAAATCTCATCGGTTCTTTATTTGAAACGTTAGATTGGTCCATGACATTTACTTTTTGAAGATAATTTCATTTAAATGTTGACCGCGGCTGCGTCTTAGGTGGTCCATTCGGAAAGTCCAATTTTGGGCAACTTTTTCGAGCATTTCGGCCGGAATAGCCCGAATTTCTTCGGAAATGTTGTCTTCCAAAGCTGGAATAGTTGCTGGCTTATTTCTGTAGACTTTAGACTTGACGTAGCCCCACAAAAAATAGTCTAAAGGCGTCAAATCGCATGATCTTGGTGGCCAACTTACCGGTCCATTTCTTGAGATGAATTGTTCTCCGAAGTTTTCCCTCAAAATGGCCATAGAATCGCGAGCTGTGTGGCATGTAGCGCCATCTTGTTGAAACCACATGTCAACCAAGTTCAGTTCTTCCATTTTTGGCAACAAAAAGTTTGTTAGCATCGAACGATAGCGATCGCCATTCACCGTAACGTTGCGTCCAACAGCATCTTTGAAAAAATACGGTCCAATGATTCCACCAGCGTACAAACCACACCAAACAGTGCATTTTTCGGGATGCATGGGCAGTTCTTGAACGGCTTCTGGTTGCTCTTCACTCCAAATGCGGCAATTTTGCTTATTTACGTAGCCATTCAACCAGAAATGAGCCTCATCGCTGAACAAAATTTGTCGATAAAAAAGCGGATTTTCTGCCAACTTTTCTAGGGCCCATTCACTGAAAATTCGACGTTGTAAGTCTATTCATGATGAAATGTCAAAGCATACTGAGCATCTTTCTCTTTGACACCATGTCTGAAATCCCACGTGATCTGTCAAATACTAATGCATGAAAATCCTAACCTCAAAAGAATCACCCTTTATATGGGAGCTATATCTAAATCTGAACCGATTTCAACTAAATTTGGCACAATTAACGATACTGTTAAACGTACTCCTTGTACAAAATTTTAATCAAATCAGGGCAAAACTCTGACTTTTGAAGCCATATAAGTCAAAATCGGACGAAAGTTATATAGGGGAGCTATATCTAAATCTGAACCGATTTCAACTAAATTTGGCACAATTAACGATACTATTAAACGTCCTCGTTGTGCAAAATTTGAAGTAAATCAGGGCAAAACTCTCGCTTTTGGGGCCATATAAGTCCAAATCGGACGAAAGATATATACGGGAGCTATATATAAATCTGAACCGATTTAGCTGATATTTGGCAGTTTTTACGGGACTAATAAAACATTCAGATGTGCAAAATTTGAAGAACGTCGGTTCATAAATACGTGAATTATGATCAAATCGGTGATAACTATATATGGCAGCTATATCTAAATCTGAACCGATTTTTTCCAAAATCAATAGCGATTGTCTTCTACCCGAAGAAAGACGTTGTGTCAAATTTGAAGACGATCGGACATAAACTGCGACCTGTACTTTGTGCACAAAATTACATATACAGACAGACGGACGGACAGACAGACAGACAGACAGACGGACATCGCTAAATCGACTCAGAATTTAATTCTAAGCCGATCGGTATACTAAAAGATGGGTCTATGACAATTATTTCTTGGCGTTACATACAAATGCACAAACTTATTATACCCTGTACCACAGTAGTGGTGAAGGGTATAAATATGGGAAACATTTAAATCTTAAGCAATTTTAAGGAACCTTCGCAAAAGTTTATTTATGATTTATCGCTCGATATATATGTATTAGAAGTTTAGGAAAATTAGAGTCATTTTTACAACTTTTCGACAAAGCAGTGGCCATTTTACAAGGAAAATGTTGGCATTTTTACCATTTTTGTCGAAATCAGAAAAACATATGTATGGGAGCTATATCTAAATCTGAACCGATTTCCACCAAATTGGGCACGCATAACTACAATGATAATTCTACTCCCTATGCAAAATTTCAACTAAATCGGAGTAAAAAAGTAAAAAATCTGTGGTCATATGAGTGTAAATCGGGCGAAAGATATATATGGGAGCTATATCTAAATCTGAATCGATTTCATCCAAATTTGGAACGCATAGCTACAATGCTAAATCTACTCCCGGTGCAAAATTTCAACCAAATTGGGCGAAAACTCTGGCTTTTAGGACCATATTAGTCCATATCGGGCGAAAGATATATATGGGAGCTATATCTAAATCTGAACCGATTTCAATCAAATTTTGCACACTTGACTATACTACTATTGTACTCCTAGTGCAAGATTTCAACCAAATTCGGCAACAAATCTGGATTCTGAGGCCATATAAGTCCATATCGGGCGAAAGATATATATGGGAGGTATATCTAAATCTGAACCGATGTCAATCAAATTTTGCACACTTGACTATACGACTAAGTGTTACGTTTGTAAAAAATTTCAAGCAAATCGGTATAAAACTCTGGCTGCTGGGTCCATATTAGTGCATATCGGGCGAAAGATATATATGGGAGCCATATCTAAATCTGAACCGATTTCTTCCAAAAGCAATAGAGTTCTATTCTGACCCAAATTAGGAACATGTGCCAAATTTGAAGGCGATTGGACTTAAATTGCGACCTAGACTTTGATCACAAAAATGTGTTCACAGACAGACGGACGGACGGACAGACGGACAGACGGACATGGTTATATCGACTCAGGGACCCACCCTGAGCATTATTGGACACCATGTGTCTATCTCGTCTCCTTCTGTGTGTTACAAACATATGCACTAACTTATAATACCCTGTTCCAAAGTGTGGCGCAGGGTATAAAAAAGCATACTTGGTTCCAAAGATTTTGTCTTTACTTTAAAAAATTTGGTATTGATTCCGAGCCAAAGAAGCGGAGAATACAAGTAAGGATACTTTTAAGATACAATTCTCTTTTAAATTTAGGTTTTGTGTACTTGCTTGTAGGAAGCAAATTTTAATTTTTCGTTTTCTCAGCTTTTTTTCTTCATATGCTATCAAAGTCCTTTAAAAACGAGTTAACGGCAACTTTATTTTCCAAATTAGGACTCGACTTCTAGTAGAAATTATGCTATGTTTCAAGTAAAAAACTTCTTTAAAATAAAGTTTTGAAAAACATGTCCTAAATTTGAACGATTTTTTGCTTTGTAGTGAAGATGCAAAAAGACAACATATTTAAAGACAATTTCATTAAATTTAAAGATTTTTTTCTGAATTATTAAAGTCAAGTTGACCTTAGCCTATAAATTTTTTCTTTCATGTTAAGATACCCATTTTTAAGTCAAATCACTTAATTATAAGGACAATATGACTTCATCGAAAAGTTTATCGACTTTTGGACAAGGAAAATAACTTTATTTTAGAGAAATGCGTCTTCTATGCTAAGCAAAATTTGTATTCGTATTTTAAAGACATGAAATCTTTGCCCTCACGACAATATTTTTTTCAGTGTAGTCTAAGTGAGCCTGAAATATTGGGCTGTGACTGTATTTAACCGAACCTAACCCTGAAATTTTAACCGCTTTGCATTTTCCTGGCATGTTCCTGTGGCTATGCACACATATTAGGTGAATATTCTATTGCTCAGCCATATTGCTGAGAGTTATGCGGCAGTATAAAGCCGTTTCCGAGTTAAAGAACTCAGAGTCCAAGGATTTTATTGCAGGTTGACCGTCTAAGTATTTATTTATGCCAACATTTGTTGGAATTTTACTTCTCATAAAATTTTCCACTTTACCGATTCTTTTTAATATTTCAGTCCGCAAACCATAAAAGTGATTAGGCGATCTCTTTACGATTTCAAGTAGAGGTGTGCGCGTGAAACGAAATTTCATACTTTTTCATACGCTTCCCCCTTCACAGTTGGCGATTGTTGCAGTGTCACTTACGAGTCTGTGGTAGCGATGAGGATGAAATGGAACTTTGAAATGCTGGCAGGGTTCTATTATTGAAGTGATTGAATACATGATAAATACAAATAAACATTGATTTAATTAAATAAATAAATAAAGTTAATTTTGTGTTTCCTTTTCTCAAGTGGCGTCCTTTTTTCGAAGACGAAAAAAGTTTTTTCATTAAGATCAAAAACTTTTAGGTTGTGACCATGTTCTTTTAACTGAAAGAAAACAATTTTTGATGAATACCATAACATTTTAGATCATGACCATTGTCTTTTGATTCAAACAAAATTCTTTTTTTTTATCAATATAATAACATTTTAGATGAGGACAATTTTATTTTTCTTAGAATCATGTTCACTGAGCCAACATGGTTGCAGGTGAAAATGTTAAATGGTCGCCGCAAAAAATAGTTCCTATTATATTATTTTGCTCTTCGAATATGATCTTCTCTCTCTTCTTTCTGCGTGTACCTACTCACATATACATTTTCAACGAATTAAATGTTAATAATAATAGTTGTAAATCATACTACTATTTTTTTATAATTTAGTACTAAATTTTTACGATTTGTATCTTGTACTAACAATTTAAATGACATGAAATGAAAAAAAAAAAAATTTTATACCATCCATCATAGGATGGGGGTATATTAACTTTGTCATTACGTTTGTAACACATCAAAATATTGCTCTAAGACCCCATAAAGTATATATATTCTGGGTCGTGGTGAAATTCTGAGTCGATCTAAGCATGTCCGTCCGTCCGTCCGTCTGTTGAAATCACGCTAACTTCCGAACGAAAGAAGCTATCGACTTGAAACTTGGCACAAGTAGTTGTTATCGATGTAGGTCGGATGGTATTGAAAATGGGCCATATCGGTCCACTTGTACGTATAGCCCCCATATAAAGGGACCCTCAGATTTGGCTTGCGGAGCCTAAAAGAGAAGCAAATTTCATCCGATCCGGCTGAAATTTGGTACATGATGTTGGTATATGGTCTCTAACAACCATGCAAAAATTGGTCCATGTCGGTCCTTAATTATATATAGCCCCCATCATAAGCGTAGGAAGGCCTCTGGGAGGGGGCTTAGACCCCCCCAGAAAATTTTTAGCCCCCCCGGAATTTGAAACTCTATTTATGATTTTCCATTTTTCAATATATGTCAATAGTTTTTTTTTTAATTTTTATAACAATTAAACAAGTATATACAATCGCACAAAGTTCCGCTAAAGACTTTCATGAACAATCGAATTACTTGGGTTGTGGTAGCAGTTGCCGATGGCAATGTTTGAATTCAGATATTTATGAAATAAAGCTGTGGTTGACCTTTTGATTGATTTAGTTTAGTCAATTTAATTAAAAAAATAGCAATTGATATTAAAACTATTCTTTCATAAATTAATATCTTAATAATGCTGCGAAAAAGCGTCGCCAAAAAAGTAGTGAAAATGTTCTTTTTGGGTCTAGAAGTGGTGCAAAATTGGCGAAGAAGCAATGAATGTAATATGAGCTTGTCATAGGACAAATGTCCACCGTCGTTGCAATGAATTTGCATCACTTCTTAAGGTGAGATCCGAATTCAGTGTTTTGAATGTGAATTAAAAAAATTTGTGATATTTTCCCAAATAAATAATTTTTTTATTGTTTTTATGATTTTTAATGCATTCTGACGCTTGTTTGAAACGTTTTTCCTCGAATAATTTCCAAAATGATCGATTTTTCTATAATGGATTTAGCAGTTTTATGGCAAAATTTGAATAATTTGTACCAATTTATTTATTCTTACTCTTTTTTTTTAACTATTTGAAAAAAAAGAAAACAAAAAATTACACATTAAAATATGAAAAAAATGAAGTAAAAAACTTCCTGTGTAGTTAAAATAATTGAGGACATTTTTGGAAGTGCTTTTAAAGGTGTGACTTTAGAACAACTCACATTTTTTTGCTGGGAAAAGTGTGGAACTACTTTTAGTTGCTTTATTATAAATTAATTGTCGAGTTATTTTGATGTCTACTTTTTTATTCAATTTTATGAAATAAAACATTAATTGAACCTATAAGTTCAGTCTATAAATTTTTAGCTAGGGGGGCTATAGCCCCCCCTAGGAAATTTGTCTAGCTACGCTAATGGCCCCCATATAAACCGATCCCCAGATGTGGCTTGTGGAGCCTCTAAGAGAAGCATATTTCATCCGATCCGGCTGAAAGTTGGTGCATGGTGTTGGTATATGGTCTCTAACAATCATGCAAAAATTGGACTACATCGGTCCATAATTATATATAGACCCCATATAACCCGATCTCCAGATTTGACTTGCGAAGCCTCAAAGGGGAGCAAATTGCATCCGATCCGGCTGAAATTTGGTACATGATATTGGTATATGGTCTCTAACAACCGTGCAAAAATTGGTTCACATCGGTCCATAATTATATATGGCGCCCATATAAACCGATCCCCAGATTTGGGTTGCGGAGCCTCAAAGAGAAGCAAATTTCATCCGATCCGCCTGAAATTTGGTACATGATATTGGTATATGGTCTCTAACAATCATGCAAATATTGGTCCACATCGGTTCATAATTATATATAGCCCCCATATAAACCGATCCCCAGATTTGGCTTGCGAAGTCTCCAAGAGAAGCAAATTTCATCCAATCCGGTTGTAATTTGGAACATGGTGTTAGTATATGATATTTAACAACCGTGCCAGAATTGGTCCATATCAGTCCATAATTATATAGAGCCCCCATATAAAACATTCTCCAGATTTGACCTCCGGAGCCTCTTGGAGGAGCAAAATTCATCCGATTCGGTTTAAATTAGGCACTTGGTGTTAGTATATGGTCGCTAACAACAATACCAAAATTGGTCCATATCGGTTCATAATCATGGTTGCCACTAGAGCCAAAAATAATCTATCAAAATTTTATTTCTATAGAAAATTTTGTCAAAATTTTATTTCTAGAGAAAGTTTGGTTAAAATTTTATTCGGTTCATAATAAAATTTTCATCATTGTCAAAATTTTATTTCTATAGAAAATTTTATTTCTATAGAAAATTTTGTTCAAATTTTATTCGGTTCATAATCATGGTTGCCACTCGAGCCAAAAATAATCTACCAAGATTTTATTTCTATAGAAAATTTTGTTAAAATTTTATTTCTGTAAAAATTTTTGTCAAAATTTTCTTTCTATAGAAAATTTTGTCAAAATTTTTATTTCTATAGAAAATTTTGTGAAAATTTTATTTCTATAGAAAATTAAAATTTTATTTCTGTAGAAAATTTTGTCAAAATTGTATGTCTACTTTATCAAACTGAATTATATACGTCTTTGATCGATCTTTTTTGATTTAATATATACCACGTATGGACTTACATACAATTTAGAAGATGGTGTTAGGAGGTTTTAAGATACCTTGCCATCGGCAAGCGTTACCGCAACTTAAGTAATTCGATTGTGGATGGCAGTGTTTAGATGAAGTTTCTACGCAATCCATGATGGAGGGTACATAAGCTTCGGCCTGGCCGAACTTACGGCCGTATATACTTGTTTGATTTAATATATACCACGTATGGACTTACGTACAATTTAGAAGATGGTGTTAGGAGGTTTTAAGATACCTTGCCATCGGCAAGCGTTACCGCAACTTAAGTAATTCGATTGTGGATGGCAGTGTTTAGATGAAGTTTCTACGCAATCCATGATGGAGCGTACATAAGCTTCGGCCTGGCCGAACTTACGGCCGTATATACTTGTTTTAGATTGGATTTAGCATTTTTTTCAACAAAATTTAAATAATTTGTAACATTCTATGAATTCTTACTCTGTTTTTAACCTATTTGAAACAAATAAAGTTAAAATTATTCATTAAAAGTATGAAAAATAACAAGTTATAAAAAATTGAATTAAAAGAACTTCCTGGGGAGTTAAAATAAAGAACATAATTGGGAGTGCATCTTCCCGAAGTGCTTTTAAAGTTGTGCCTTTGGAAGAACTTCCAATTTTTTTTTGCTGGGATGTCTTTCGTTATCTATCTCCGTCGCCATTTTATCTTTTTTTCTCAATACTCTCTCCCTGGTGTTTCTAAACGTATATTTACATGTAATTTCAAAATGAATGTATGTTTGGATCCAGAGACATTATATTTAAGAAAATGTAATATCCCAAACATAGAAAACATACGTTTTGGTCCGTATATATGTAAGTGTCATTGTTACTAATTGGTTGTCTCTGGAAACGTCCGTGTGATTTAATCGATTTACGTCACTTCCACACTGGGTAAATATTACACAGAAATCAAAGAAGAATTCGTCGTCATAGTCAAACCAGCTAACATTGTAGCTCTTATTGGATATATTACATCACGTTAAGAACATTTTCCAAAAACGGCACCCATACATTTCGAAAGTGCACCTGGACAAAAGTTTAACACTCATTTTGGGCAAATATTTGACTAGTGTGACCATAGCGTTACTCGATTGCCACAACTATGAATTGATGATTGCTGAGTGTCCACACGCAGAGAAGGAATATGATCACCTCAAACATGTTTCAAGAGCAAAATGTTATTTTGGTATGGTTACAACATGTTTGTCACTAAAATGTTATTTTCTCGTCAAATATAACCTGCTTGCCGAAATCAGATACATGATTTCCCAGAAAATAACATGGTGGCGAAAACCATGTTACATGGTCACCACCCAAAAATAACATTTTGCTCTTAAAACATGTTTGAGGTGATCATATTCCTTCTCTAGGTGCAAGTACTGCAACGAATTCATCTACCTCAATCAGTCTGTCTTCTCAAAATATCACCCTTGTTTCATTTAGACCACATTTAAATGTGGATAATTCGCTTTCATTTCAATCCACAAATATCCATCATTGAATATTCAATATTTGTCAAAGGAATAAACCAATTTCATGGTTGATGGAGACCATCAGCCAAAATTAACAAAAAAAAAAAATGCGAATAAATTGAAATTTGGACATTACAAAGTTTTCCAGCTATGATTTAAGTTGGTTGATTGCTTAATTCCAAATTCTTTGGCATTGTTGTTGTTTTTTTGAATGGAAGACTTTTGAAATGGCTTTTGATTTTTTGGTATGTACGGTTTGCCATGGAAATGCATTGACATTTGGAAAACGACGCTCGAGACGAACAAAAAAAAAAGAAATCAAATGAAAAACCAAATCCTAACCAAATTGTTCCCACGAACGTCAGGGAAACAATCGTCGTAATAATAAAATTCAACAAGGCCAACAACAATCCAACGAAATCATATCAGAAAATGTTTTTGTTTGGATTATGACACTTTGAGAAAAAAAGTTAAACATATTTTCCCATGTCTTTGATGGCACTTGTCGTTGTTGGTTCCCATTCTACCCATTTGGGGTACTTAAGAGGAGTAAATATCTCTCTCACACACACACATACCACCTAGCTGGACAAACAGCATGAGGAGGGAGATTCATGATTGTGGTGTCCAAATTCATCTATTGGTGCTACTTACTAATCCCGGTTATACATTTCACCTCACATCCAAATAGTGATCCATTCATTTATCCATTCATTCATGCATTCACTCATGTATTCTTCCTCTATCCGTGTTCTGCTTAATTTTTTTTTGTATGGTTTTCTCTGTTTTACTTAGCATATCCGAGGAAAATGTCAATGTCAAGGAAGCACAGTGAATTCAAGTATGTAAATTCAGTAATAAGCAAACAAATAGGAAGAGAAGAATAAAGCAAATTCTCCTCGACTTGAGTGGAGGAAAAATGGAAATCCAGAACGATCAAGAATTCACATATGGGAATTAAGATATAGCATTGGCACTGCAAATGGAACCTTTTTCAAATCAAATGAAATGGACTGACGGACGGACATGGCTAGACCAACTCAGAATATCACCACCATGTATTTTCCAGCAAAAACAAAGTGTCGTGGCCTAAAAAAGCAATAAAAATGTCCTTATATATCCGGATTTATGGCAAACTAGAATCAGATGCGATGCATTTGAGAAAGATTTGAGGGCTTTTCATAATATAATATTTTCGAAAATATTTTGTTCTTTAAATATTTAAATTATAAAAAATGCAAATTTTTTGATAAACAAAAGTATTGGCACAGGTAGTTCTAAATTAGTTTTAATAAAGTTTTTTTTGGTACATTTAATACTTCGTATCATTCCTTTTTTTTCAGCTTCTAGTCGTCTAGACATTGAAAGGACTTTTTTTGTGGTATCCGCTCTTATATTCCCCCGTTCTTCCAGCCTTTAACTCGGATTTGTTTGATATAGCACGCTTTCTCACTTTTCTATCCAGTTCCTCCAATAAATACTCAATTGGATTGAGATCGGGCGACTGCGGGGCGTGTGCCCAAACATGTGCCGTATTATAAGCCATCCATGTTTTTACTACTTGGGGTCGTTGTCGTGTTGAAGGGTAAATGAGACTGGTAGGTTCAACTTTTCAGCACTTTTTTTATACCCTGCTCCACACTGTGGAACAGGGTATTATAAGTTAGTGCATATGTTTGCAACACCCAGAAGGAGACGAGATAGACACATGGTGTCTTTGGCAAAAATGCTCAGGGTGGTCTCCTGAGTCGATATTGCGATGTCCGTTTGTCCGTCTGTCCGTGAACACATTTTTGTAATCAAAGTCTAGGTCGCAGTTTTAGTCCAATCGACTTCAAATTTGGCACAAGTATGTGTTTTGGCTCAGAATAGATCCCTATTGATTTTGGAAGAAATCGGTTCAGATTTAGATATAGCTCCCATATATATATTTCGCCCGATATGGACTTATACGGCCTCAGAAGCCAGAGTTTTACTCTAATTTGCTTAAAATTTTGCACAAGAACAATTAGCACTATAGTTAAGTGTGCCAAATTTTATTGAAATCGGTTCAGATTTAGATATAGCTCCCATATATATCTTTCGCCCGATATGGACTAATACGGTTCCAGAAGCCAGAGTTTTACCCCAATTTGGTTGAAATTTTGCACAGGGAGTAGAATTAGCATTTTAGCTATGCGTGCCAAATTTGGTTGAAATCGGTTGAGATTTAGATATAGCTCCCATATATAGCTTTCGCCCGATTTACACTCATATGACCACAGAGGCCAATTTTTAACTCCGATTTAGTTGAAATTTTGCACAGAGAATAGAATTAGCATTGTTGCTATGCGTGCCAAATTTGGTTGAAATCGGTTCAGATTTAGATATAGCTCCAATATATAGCTTTCGGCCGATTTACACTCATATGACCACAGAGGCCAATTTTTTGCTCCGATTTAGTTGAAATTTTGCACAGGGAGAAGAATAAGCATTTTAGCTATGCGTGCCAAATTTGGTTGAAATCGGTTCAGATTTAGATATATCTCCCATATATAGCTTTCGCCCGATTTACACTCATATGACCACAGAGGCCAATTTTTAACTCCGATTTAGTTGAAATTTTGCACAGAGAATAGAATTAGCATTGTTGCTATGCGTGCCAAATTTGGTTGAAATCGGTTCAGATTTAGATATAGCTCCAATATATAGCTTTCGGCCGATTTACACTCATATGACCACAGAGGCCAATTTTTTGCTCCTATTTAGTTGAAATTTTGCACAGGGAGTAGAATTAGCATTGTTGCTATGCGTGCCAAATTTGTTTGAAATCGGTTCAGATTTAGATATAGCTCCCATATATATGTTTTTCTGATTTCGACAAAAATGGTCAAAATACTAACATTTTCCTTGTAAAATCGCCATTGCTTAGTCGAAAAGTTGTAAAAAAGACACTAATTTTCCTAAACTTCTAATACATATATATCGAGCGATAAATCATAAATAAACTTTTTCGAAGTTTCCTTAAAATTGCTTCAGATTTAAACGTTTCCCATATTTTTTTACTAACATTGTGTTCCACCCTAGTGCATTAGCCGACTTAAATTTTGAGTCTATAGATTTTGTAGAAGTCTATCAAATTCTTCCAGATCGAGTGGTATTTAAATGTATGTATTTGGGACAAACCTTTATATATAGCCCCCAACACATTTGACGGATGTGATATGGTATCGAAAATTTAGATCTACAAAGTGGTGCAGGGTATAATATAGTCGGCCCTGCCCGACTTTAGACTTTCCTTACTGGTTTTAATTATCCTTCAAAATATTTAAGTACAACATTTTGACCATTACTCCATCAATGAAGACAAGTTAATGAGGCGGCCAGACTTAAATTTACGCTCCAAAAGATTAGGATACAAATCTCCTTTGCGTATTGTTCTTCTTCTCGCCAAACTTGCTTAAATTAAAGTTAATCACAAAGAAATCTTTATGTATAAACAACAATATCTAATTCAGTATCATATTATAATTATGTAAATCCAATTCCTTATTATTATTATCGTTATTAAATTATCTTTCTACTTATTGTATCTATTATATTTGTTATAAAATTACTGATTCTGATACTCATTATAAGATATATAGCTTTTGTATTAGGAAAGCAAAATAAATAAAATGGAGAAATGAAATGAAAATTTGAAGTATGTGATATAGTTGGTGTGCTGATTTGAACAAGGTGAAATTTTTGGCCCGGAATGGCCGGTGCTTGAGAAATATCAAAATTGTACAATATCTTAGTCAAATCCAAATTGTACCATATATTAGTCATTTGACGTCACTGTAAAGGTTGTTCCAAGTTCTTTTAACAACATTTAATAAAGATAATGAGATATTACAAAAAATCAAAAATTTGGCCAGGAATTTTTCCACTCACGGGAAAGCAGATTTTTTTTCGGGATCTTGCTCAACGAAAAACTTCCTTTGATATTTTAGATACGTAATAACCTGTGGCTTACGATCTTTTTGGATCCGGAAGTGGTGCAAAATTGACGCAGAAGCGATGCATTTGCCATAGAATTTGCATCACTTCTTTAGGTGTGATCCGAATTCGATGTTTTGGATGTAAATTAAAAAAATTCTGTGATATTTTGTCAAATAAATAATTTTTATAATTTTTTATAATTTTTAATGGATTCTAACGCTTGTCGGAAACGTTTGACTTTAAATATTTTCAAAAATTCACAATTTTTTCAGATTGGATTTAGCATTTTTTTCGACAAAATTTAAATGATTTGTAACATTCTATGAATTCTTAGTCTGTTTTTAGCCTATTTGAAACAAAAAAATTTAAAATTATCCATTAAAAGTATGAAAAAACCAAGTTATAAAAAATTGAATTAAGAGAACTTCCTTAAAATAAAGAACATCATTGGGAGTGCATCTTCTGGAAGTGCTTTTAAAGTTGTTCCTCTGGAAGAACTTCTAAATTTTTTTGCTGGGAAGCTAATATGAGGAAACTCGACAATATATTTCATTTGAACTACAGTGGGCAACGGATACAAGAAAGTCAGAAAATCCCGCAATTTGTTTTCTTATTTCCGTTTTTTTTTCTTATAGACAATTATTACATATAAAACTCTCTTATAAGCATATTCATTCTAAAATATAATGAAAAATAAAATAAACTAATGACTATAAAATCTAGTTTTCATTGAATTTGCTCGGGTCGAGTCGGTAATTCGGCAACAATAAAAACAATTATCGACCCTCAGAGAAAAGTCTTCCAGAATTTCCATAGCCGATTTAACTGTATTTTATTCAGGAAAATTCGGATTTTAGATACATTTTAGAAGTATATACGGACTTATGTTCGGCCACGCCGAATCTTAAATACGGAACAACTTTTTCTGTAATACAAATAATGTAGAAGAGATTATTCGATTTTATAAATTTTTTAATCGTCTGGACGAAGAATCGCTGTTATTGTCATCGACAGACAGTTATCGCTATAGCCATCAATGCACAAACAATGCAAACAGTCAAACAGATATATATAGCATGGTTTTCGGCGCCCACGAGCCAATGCAAACAAATCTTTATTTAATTGAAACATACATATAGTTGGTACAGTGGAGCAATGGTTAGTATGCCCGCCTTGCATACAAATGCTCAGTGGGTTCAATCCCTGTTTCGTCCAAACACCAACAAGTTTTGGCTCATATATTTTTACATACAAATGAAGATGCATTTACAGTTGTAAACCATTATTTTGAAGACCTTGAGGGAAACTATTATAATCAACGGATAGAATTGCTAGAAAAGCGTTGAACTAAGTGTATTGAAGTTTCAGGAGATTATATTGAAAAATAAAAATATTTTTGAAAAACAAACTATTCTCTTTCATTGATAGGCTAAAAAATTTCCGAACAGCCCTCGTTTATTCCAAAAATGTTGGGAAGATCCCAAAGAGATATTAAATTTTTACTACGAAACTTCAAAATGAGTCTTATTAAATAGTTAAAAGTCAGAAAAGAACAGTGCTTGATATAATCGAAATGGATTGTGTTTGTGGTTTAAAAATTATTTTTTTTTATTGCAAAAATAACAATTTTTAACAAACATTTTCTTTTGGTGATAAAAGTTTGAAATTAAAAAACTCTCACAAAAGAAAAACGTTTTTTTTTTGCGTGTGCATCACTTCAACATGATTCAAGAGGGTAATATTATTTTTGGACGCGAAGCATGGAACAATTTTTAGGGCAAGAATATTGTTTTCTCGCCAAACATAAATATGCAAACCGAAAATCGAACATGGTTGTTATTGTTGCCCGTCCAAAAATAGCATTATGCCTTTGCAAAATGTTTGAGGTGAATATAGTACTTCTCCTATCAAATATCAGGAAAACTAATTTCCATGCCCCATATATATTCGTCTTCATATTTCGAGACATTGCGCTAATCAGATTTGCTTCCCCGAGTCACAGTGTAAAGAAGGACAGACAGTTGGACAGACGGAAGGTGGAATGTTAGCCCATAAAACGGTATGGACAGTATTTACACAACACTTAAGGTGTCATTCATATGTGGCATTCGATGCATTTTGGGGAATTGGGGAAGTTTAAGCAGCTTCCAGTGGCGTTGCATTACTTAGATTACCATACCAAATGCCCGAACAAACGCTTCCACAAAAATTTTAAAATCGGCTTTTGGGATTCACCACTCACTGGGGCTCAAGTGATCTGACTTTGATTGTGGTGGAGTACATTTGCCCGCCTGGTCTTGCCTTGTTGGCTCTTGTTTGGAGGTGCTGGTGCTGCTGCTGCAATCATATCACAGGTGATCATGGGAATATTTCTTCTTGATATTCGTCGCCTATTACTTTGTTTGTTTGTTTGTTTGTGCCAGACAATAGGGACATATATCGGTGAGTTTTCTTTACGATTTGTTTTGGGCCAAATAACAAGCACTGGGAAAAAACACACAGAGAGAGACCCAAATGAAAATTTTGGGTTTTATTGTCTTTTGATCTGGTTTTTATGCATTTGCTTTTTGTTAGAATCATTATCATTTTCCTCTAAGACCTCGGTGGCAGCAACCATAGCAGTAATGATTGCTTGACTACTACTTACCTTTGGAGTCGCTATCTTTGCTGGTGTAAGACGCACTAAAGCCGTGTGAATATCTCAATTTTTCGTGTGGGCGCTGTTTTTCTGGTGGCCCCCATTGTATGCGACGAATGAATGCATGTGTCATTTTATTGAGAAATCAAATCATATCAAAGGAATGTGGCCTATGCATTTGTTTTGAAAGAGAAATAGCCCACGGTGTCCAAACTTGCATGGAGTTATGGGGAAATCTATACAGAGAAATTTTTGTTTCTGATTCAATCACGAAATTAATTACATTTTTTTCTTTTAAAATCTAAAACATGTTTGCGGTGATTCCTTCTCTGCGTGTGAGAAGTAAGAAATCCTTAAAAAATCCAGCTAAAATAAAACATCAATCAGTAAAAACAGAATAAATTGCATAGCACATTCTATTACAACTTGAAAGTGAAATTATGTATTAATTCTAAAATTTGCTTTCTTGTTATATTAATATTTCTATGAAATACTAAGGAAGACTATCAACGAAAAAAAATATTAATTTCGCCGTTTTTAATATTTTCTAACAAATTTTCCCTTACTTCTGGTCTATAGGTGTCTATTATCACCCAATTTTTCTAAATGTTTAATATTTTTTTGAGTCTGAAAGATACATTTTTCGATAATGTATTTCAGTCCGTTTTTGTATGGTTCACATGAAGACATCATATCAATTTTATTTTTTGATCATATTCGCTTGGTGTTCTTTGAGCTACATAAATCTTGCATATCTGAATCTTATTTTGACTTCCAAAATTAGATTTTAAACTTTTTCCTCCATTCTATGAAAATTTTAGATTTTGTGCGGTATAACTAACACGGTGACGCTTTCTGGGTCGTGGTGAAATTCCGAGTCGATGTTGAACGTCCGTATGTTGAACGCTAACTTGCAAACGATACAAGATTTGGCACAAGTATATTTTCAAGATTTGTCCAAAAAAATATTGTTTGTATTGCTCCAACATATTATGTTTCACCTTAGGCGTATATAACATATTTTTAAGGCGCCAATTGGTTACTTCAATTTTTTACTTGCAGCAAAATGCCATGAACATACATTATAAACAAAATAAAAAAGTGCACAACGAGCAATTACTAACTTTTACGTTTTACATATTCCTTACTGTAGGACTTTTAGCCTCACTGTGTTGTGTTGATATCATTCGTTACCACTCTCATTCGAGATCTTTAGTTTTTATACCCTCCACCATAGGATGGGGGTATATTAACTTTGTCATTCCGTTTGTAACACATCGAAATATTGCTCTAAGACCCCATAAAGGGTCGTGGTGAAACTCTGAGTCGATCAGAGCATGTCCGTCCGTCCGTCTGTTGAAATCACGTTAACTTCCGAACGAAACAGGCTATCGACTTCAAACTTGGCACAAGTAGTTGTTATTGATGTAGGCCCCCATATAAAGGGACCCTCAGATTTGGCTTGTGGAGCCTCTAAGAGAAGCATATTTCATCCGATCAGGCTGAAATTTGGTACATGGTGCTGGTATATGGTCTCTAACAACCATGCAAAAATTGGTCCACGTCGGTCCATAATTATATATAGCCCCCATATAAACCGATCCCCAGATTTGGCTTGCGGAGCTTCAAAGAGAAGCAAATTTTATCCGATCCAGCTGAAATTTGGTACATGATGTTGGTATTTGGTCTCCAAAAACCATGCAAAAATTGGTCCACATCGGCCAATAATAATATATAGCCCCCATATAAACCGATCCCCAGATTTGGCTTGTGGAGCCTCTAACAGAAGCATATTTCATCCGATCTGGCTCAAATTTTGTACATGGTGTTAGTATATGGTCTCTAACAACCATGCAAAAGTTAGTCCACATCGGTCCATAATTATATATAGCCGCCATATAAACCGATCCCCAGATTTGACCTCCGGAGCCCCTTGGAGGAGCACAATTCACCTGATTCGGTTGAAATTTGGTGCGTGATGTTAGTATATGGTATCCAACAACCATGCATGAATTGGTTCATATCAGTCCATAATTATATATAGCCCCCATATAAACCGATCCCCAGATTTGACCTCCGGTGCCTTGTGGAGAAGCAAAATTCATCCGATCTGGTTGAAATTTGGTATGTGGTGGTAGTATATGATATTTAACAACCATGACAAAAGTGGTTCATATCAGTCCATAATCATATATAGCCCCCATATAAACCGATCCCGAGATTTGGTTTTGGAGCCTCTTGGAGGAGTAAATTTCCTCCGAGTCAGTTGAAATTTGGTACATTGTGCTAGTATATGGCCGTTAACAACCATGCCTAACTAGGTCCATATTTGTCTATAGTTATAACAGTGTGTATAACAGTCTTTCGTAGAAGTTTCTACGCAACCCATGGTGGAGGGTACATAAGATTCGGCCTGGCCGAACTTACGGCCGTTTATACTTGTTCTTTATACTCTCTCGGTCTCTCTTTCTAAACACATATATGTTTATAAGACAGTTCTAAAATAAATATATGTTATTATATTTAAGAAATGTTATGTCTCAAACATAATATGTTCTAAAATATTAACTTATGTGTCCCAAACATCTTATGATAATTTGTCAACATTATATGCTTGCACTTAAAAATAATGTGCTAAAAATTTGAGTTTCAAATATATAATTTTTACACCATATATAGCTCCCATATAGACCCACCGCCAGATTTTGCTTGCGGAGCCCCTTAGAGAAGCACATGTCATCCGATCAAGTTGAAATTTGGTACATGGTGTTTATATATGGCCCCTAATATCTATGCAAAAATTGGTTCATATCGGTCCATAATTATATATAGCCTCCCAAGATTTTGCTTGCGGATCCACTGGGAGGAGCAAAATTCATCCGATCTGGTTGAAATTTGTTACGTGGCGTTAGTATATGGTATCTAACAGCCATGCAAAAATTCGTCCATATCAGTCCATAATTATATATAGCCTCCATATAAACCGATCGCCAGGTTAAAATGCGAAGCCTCTTGGAGGACGTTATGTTAGTATATAGTCTCTAACACCCATACGAAAATTGGTCCATACATATTTCTATAGCTCCCATAAACCGATCCCAAGATTTCGTACGATCCGGTTTAAATTTTGGTACGTGGTGTTTATATAACACATGCAAAAAAATGGCCCATATCGGATCATAATTTTATATAGCCCCTATATAAACCGATTCCCAGGTTTGGGTTTCGGAGCCGCTTTGACGATGCAAATTTAAAAATTTAACCCAAATTTAACGAAAAAAAATTTAAAGTAAATATTAATTAATACTTCTTTATTTCAAGGAAATTTGTCCTTAATGTTGTGTCAATGGTATGTAATAAAATTGATACTAGGCCAATATTTTTGTAGTGTATGTGTACTACATTCTATATAGCTCCCTTGAAACCATTTTCAGCTCCCCTGAAACCAGCCATTATAAAATCATATGACAACGGCCCCCGTATACAACATAGGTTGGCCATCACCATAGGTTTTAAAGCATTCTCCATGGCTGTATACTTAACAGCATTGTTACCACTTAATATGGCATCTTACGATCAAAATAAAATCGAAATCAACTAAAGGCCAAAGCTCCATGGGAAAGTTACGAGTGAGAATTAAAAAAAAAAACACGCACCGCTTTCGTTTGCATTGTCTTTCGACTGCCAGTTGGAGGTGATGCCACGAAAACAACAGAAGCTGTGGCACATTTCATTTGTACAAGGGGCTAAATATTGTGACATTTATTGCCGTTTAAGCGCAATTAAAATGCAAATGACCATTGGTAGTAAGACCTTCTCTCGCTTGGTAAGGCCTTTCCAAAGAAAGTCAGACAAGTTAAAGCTTAAATTATTAAATTGTTAACAAAACATGACGATAATAACTTCATTGGAAGCCAGACAATCGATGCTCACAAAACCCTAAAAAGAGCTAATGGACAATGCCCAATGATTTGGATTTAGAGATCTTCTTGGGAACAAAAAACACTGGTCAATTTTTGTGAGATAATGGACCCTAGAGTCTTATGGAGTGAATTCTTATCCCATTTCCCACGAAAATGCTACTGTATCCTTGCCTTGTTTGTGATAATTTTTCTCTCTCTCTGCTTATTGCTTGACAGAGGAGATTCTAATCCTTTAATCATTCCTACCCAGAATCAAATTGCATTCACAAAAATCCACCATCACTCTCACTCACAATGGCCTTTTGGTAACATCCTAATCCGCTGATAATGGCCCAGGGAAAGTACGAAAATTACATTTGTATTTGCTTCCATCTTTTGCAATAAACGTTGAACATTGTAAACTTCTTGCCATTGTTTTGTGGGCCTTGGCATTATCCAGCAAACATGATGGCCATTCGATTGCGATGAGGAAATCCAAACAAAAAAAGGACTGCAAACGGAAATAGAATCCCACAGTAGTTGGTTGCGAGACAAAACCCTTGCCTTTCAATGACCAACATTGAAGTTGGATTGTAGTCCATCCATGATGCTGGATGGACTTTCATAATCCATAAAGGCTTTATAATCCTTTTGTTTGTGAAATATTTGCAAAATGTAACTCAAGACAAAGAGACAGAGAAAAACGAACAGGGAAACTGGTTGTAAACGGATTTTGGAATCGTGTCATAATTTCACTTTTCCTCTAAATCCTCTTTTATTTACCGGCAATGAAACGTGTAAATAACTCTATTGTATCACCCGGGGATAGTTGTTGTTTCACCGAAAAAGGATTCTGACGAAGGCGGACTATTTTGGAGATTTAAGTCTTAATGAGGATGTCTTAATTAAGGCCAGGATGTGTTTACTTGATATGCGAGATTTTCTATCATTTCAACAGGTTAACAAATTAAAATCAAAAAATAAATAGGGCCTAAATTCCACATCGAAAAGAAAAGTAAAATGTTTTATGGGAAAAATGAACTACTTCGTGTGAAATATATTCTACTTTTAGAGATTTCCCTAAAGTGTTGTTAGAACAAAAAACATGAAAAATTAGTCCTTCGCAGTAAAGAATGCAAACTGACCAAAATATTGATCTAATATAAAAGTTTATGCAACCTAAATTTTAGGGTACCCAATTTACACAACATTAAGGTCAAATTTATTTAAAACAAGTAAGGAAAGTCTAAAGTCGGGCGGGCCGACTATATTATACCCTGCACCACTTTGTAGATCTAAAATTTCGATACCATATCCGTCAAATGTGTTGGGGGCTATATATAAAGGTTTGTCCCAAATACATACATTTAAATATCACTCGATCTGGAAGAATTTGATAGACTTCTACAAAATCTATAGACTCAAAATTTAAGCCGGCTAATGCACTAGGGTGGAACACAATGTTAGTAAAAAAATATGGGAAACGTTTAAATCTGAAGCAATTTTAAGGAAACTTCGAAAAAGTTTATTTATGATTTATCGCTCGATATATATGTATTAGAAGTTTAGGAAAATTAGAGTCTTTTTTACAACTTTTCGACTAAGCAGTGGCGATTTTACAAGGAAAATGTTGGTATTTTCACCATTTTTGTCGAAATCAGAAAACATATAGATGGGAGCTATATCTAAATCTGAACCGATTTCAACCAAATTTGGCACGCATAGCTACAATGCTAATTCTACTCCCTGTGCAAAATTTCAACTAAATCGGAGTTAAAATTGGCCTCTGTGGTCATATGAGTGTAAATCGGCCGAAAGCTATATATTGGAGATATATCTAAATCTGAACCGATTTCAACCAAATTTGGCACGCATAGCTACAATGCTAATTCTACTCCCTGTGCAAAATTTCAACTAAATGGGAGTTAAAAATTGGCCTCTGTGGTCATATGAGTGTAAATCGGGCGAAAGCTATATATGGGAGATATATCCAAATCTGAACCGATTTCAACCAAATTTGGCACGCATAGCTACAATGCTAATTCTACTCCCTGTGCAAAATTTCAACCAAATTGGGGTAAAACTCTGGCTTCTGGGACCGTATTAGTCCATATCGGGCGAAGTTATATATGAGAGCTATATCTAAATCTGAACAGATTTCAATAAAATTTGGCACACTTGACTATAGTACTAATTGTTCTTCTTGTGCAAAATTTTAAGCAAATTAGGTTAAAACTCTGGCTTCTGGGGCCATATAAGTCCATATCGGGCGAAATATGTATATGGGAGCTATATCTAAATCTGAACCGATTTCTTCCAAAATCAATAGGGATCTATTCTGAGCCTAAACACATACTTGTGCCAAATTTGAAGTCGGTTGGACTAAAACTGCGACCTAGACTTTGATTACAAAAATGTGTTCACGGACAGACGGACATCGCTATATCGACTCAAGAGCCCACCCTGAGAATTTTTGCCAAAGACACCATGTGTCTATCTCGTCTCCTTCTGGGTGTTGCAAACATATGCACTAATTTATAATACCCTGTTCCACAGTGTGGAGCAGGGTATAATAAAGAAATTTTAATTAAAAGAAAATTCATGATCTTTGCTTTAAGAATTGTTTTCTTTAAATTGAGAACACGAATCTGCGAAAATTGTGTCCGTCTGTCAAAACCTTATGTCCTCGAACTAAGGCAATTTTTCCTTAAATTAATGAATAATATTTTCTATTTAATGAAATAATCATAAAATTAACTGAGATAAAACAAGTATATAAAGCAGTAAATTCGGCAGGGCCGAATTTTAAATACCCACCACCATGAACCAAATATGATAGTTTACTTTGAAAACTCTTCGTCGTAGTGGGTTACTTGATAATATATAGAATTGTAGGGGGTTTGATGACAAATCTTCTCCCAAGCAAGTCAGTTCCCGAAGACAAACTTTAAAGATTCTACCTATGAAGATTATGGATTTATGAGAACCAATTTATTTGAGTTTTAGAGAAATTATAAACAAAAATACAAAAATACTTTATAAAAAAAAGAAATTTCGTTTATATAAAATTTCATTATAGATTACTAATTTCCAGCAAATCGGATAAAAACTACGGATTCTAGAAGCACAAGAAATAAAGCCGGGAGATCGGTGTATATGGGGCCTACACCAAAACATGGACCGATAGGTACCATTTGCTATTCACATATTTGTGATCTTAAAATACCTCCAGATTTTCAATTTCAAACAAATCGGCTAGAAAATATAGTCTCTAGAAGCCTAAGAAGTAAAAATCGAGAGATCAGTCTATATGGGGGCTATACCAAAAAATGGGCACCATTTTCGGCACACCTTTTCGGCACACATTTTCGGCATACCTTTTTATGGTCCCAAAAGAACTCTAGATTTTCAATTTCAGGAAAATCGGATGGAAAATATAGTTTCTAGAAGCCCAAGAAGCAAAATCGGGAGATCAGTCTCTATGGGGGCTATATCAAAACATGGACCGATGAGCACCATTTTCGGCACACCTTTTTATGGTCCTCAAATACCTCTATATTTCCAATTTCAGGCAAATTGGATAAAAACTACGGTTTTTATAGGCCCAAGACTCCAAATCGGGAGGTTGGTTTATATGGGGGCTATATCAAAACA
Source organism: Haematobia irritans (assembly GCF_050003625.1). NCBI lineage: Eukaryota > Metazoa > Arthropoda > Insecta > Diptera > Muscidae > Haematobia > Haematobia irritans. Next base: position 84,812,317 of record NC_134400.1, read on the forward strand.
TGGACCGATGGACACCATTTTCGACACACCTCTTTATGGTCCCAAAATACCTCTAGATTTTCAATTTCATACAAATCGGATAGAAAATACTGTTTCTAGAAGCGTAAGAAGCAAAATCGGGAGATCGGTCTATATGGGGGCTATACCGAAACATTTACCGATACGGACCATTTTCGCCACACTTCTTCATAGTCCCACAATACCTCTAGATTTCCAATTTCAGGCAAATCGGATGGTAAATATAGTTTCTAGACGCCCAAGAAGCAAAATCGGGAGATCGGTCTATATGGGGGCTATATCAAAACATGGACCGATACGGACCATTTTCGACACACCTCCTTATGGTCCTAAAATACCTCTAGATTTTCAATTTCAGACAAATCGGATAGAAAATACTGCTTCTAGATGCCGAAGAAGCAAAATCGGGAGATCGGTCTATATGGGGGCTATACCAAAACATGGACCGATACGGACCATTTTCGACAAACCTCTTTATGGTCCCAAAATACCTCTGGATTTCCAATTTCAGGCAAATCTGATAAAAACTACGGTTTTTATAGGCCCAAGACCCCACATCGGGAGGTCGGTTTATATGGGGACTATATCAAAATTTAGACCGATATAGCCCATCTTCGAACTTGACCTGCCTGCAAACAAAAAACTAATCTGTGCCAAATTTCGGGACGATAGCGCCATTATTTAAGGCTGTAGCGTGATTACAACAGACAGACAGACAGACAGACAGACAGACGGACAGACGGACATGCTTACTTTATATAGTCGGAAATCGATATTTCGATGTGTTACAAACGGAATGACAAACTTATTATACCCCCGTCACCATTTTATGGTGGTGGGTATAAAAATTAAGTAAAGTCTAAAGTCGGGCAGGGTCGACTATGTACACCAAAATTTGTGTTACCATCTCAACTCCTTCAAATTTGTTTGGAGTTATTATGAAGGTTTATATTCCCATATTCAAATATCTATATCTTAACCGATTTGAAAATATGTGGTCTATTGTGGGTTATGATATATTATTTGGCCAAGTCGGTCGATATTTCCACAGGTCGGAGCCTTATTTAAAACTCAACCATTCTGTGGAAAGTCTGGCATTGCAGTGTGTAGGATATGACTACGATATTGGGAGATCATCATAGAATTTTGTGTAAAATGTGGGTATTTTGGTCATATTTGCATAAACCGGAAGAACAACTATATTGAGCATTAATTTAAATCTGAACCAAATTAGATCACACTTGACACACTTAAATAGCGAATTAAATATATTCTCTGTAGAAACTATCAAGTCAATTGGAGGAAAATGCCATTAAAAATGGGATTAAAAAATGAAACATACTACACCCAGAAAAAAGGGGCTCTAATGCCAACTGAACTTTATTTTAGGTCATGGAGATTAGTTGATTTTAGTTAAATTTTGCACAATATGAGTAAATGTTCCTTATTTGAATAATTTTTTGCTAACTTTAATGACGTGAACTAAAAATAAGAAAAAAAGTTGTATACAAATATAGTGCACAATTTTACTATAAAATAAAATAGTTCATATTTTCCTAAAATGCCAGAAGTTTGCTTAAAGTGAGTTCATAAGTCTCTCAAATGAGTAAATTTTACTAAAATTGTACCTGTCTCGAACTACGTACAGCGCTAAAGACATTTTAACAATTTTTAAATCCAATCCATATGAAATTTTCTTAAAGAACAGAAAAAAATTAATTATTTTTAAAAATTTTTCTTCAAATTTGACAAAAAGTATTAACATTGTTGTTGTTTTTTATTGCAGCTTAAAACCATACATTGACTAAACTACAAGTGTAGCTTAACCAACAGAGGAAAAGAATGTTTGTCAAATTTATTTGGGCAAAGCCCTATAGACTGCAAGATGGTTGGATGGACGCACGTTTCGGAATTACCACATTCCTCATCAGCATCCTCTACTTGCAGCAAAACTATCAACTAATTATCAGAATAAATTCAGGCAGTTTATTAAACCCAACAAAAACCACACTTGAACCCTCCGAAAAAAGGGTTTACATTGATAGCCGGCTTATGCCGAAATAAATTCGAAACAAACATATCTCTTTTCCTATGCCACTGTCAAATCATCGATTTGAATTCAGTTGGCTGGGTTTTTTTTTTAGCGTGCCTCCTCTTCTTTTTCCATTCGTTTTGTTTTGTTATTGTTGGTTTTGTTCTTTAAGCATTGTTGTTGTTTTTTATTGCAGCTTAAAACCATACATTGACTAAACTACAAGTGTAGCTTAACCAACGGAGGAAAAGAGGAAATTAACTTATTTGTAACATGTTGCAATTAGAAAACTATTTTAGTTAAAATTTTCTAAAATAAGCCTACATTTTCTTCACTTCACTTCACTGTGGGGTCACTTTTTTTTGGGTGTACCCTATTTCCCCAACTCTGGAGTACACATACATGGGAGCTGTATCTAAGTAAGAATAACAATTCTTCAATCTCTGCAAAATTTCACGTAATTGGGAGTATAACTTTGGCCTCCGTGGTCATATAAGTGCAAATCAGACGAAAGATATATATGGGACCTATATCTAAATCTGAACCGACTTAAATCAAATTTACCAAGCATTGGTAGAATATCAATACTGTTCTCTGTGCAAAATTTCAAATCGGTAGTAAACTTTGGCCTCTGTGGTCATATGAGTCTAAATCGGACGAAAAATATATATGGGGCTATATCTAAATCTGAACCGATTTGGCTGATATTTTGCAAGTTTTTCGAGACTCATAAAATATTCTTATGTACGGAATTTGAAGAAAATCGGTGGATAAACACGCCAACTATGACCAGATCGGGGATAAATATATATGGCGGCTATATCTAAATCTGAACCGATTTTTTCCAAAATAAACACCCTATGCCAAATTTGAGGACGATCGGGCTTAAACTGCGTCCTGTACTTTGCACCCAAAAATACATGAACAGACAGACGGACGGACATCGCTAAATCTACTTAGAATTTAATTCTAAGAAAGTCGGGCGGGGCCAACTATATCATACCCTAAACCACCTCTACTGAATTAGTGAACTTTGTTTGTGGGGTATCAATGGTATAGATTTGGGGAAAACCGCATTTCCACATTTAATAGGTGTTTTATCACAATCTGAACAGAAATGTTTGATATTAGGAGCTATAGTTGATTCTGTACCTACGGAGTTAGCATGCTACTAATATTGAGTCCATTACTATAAAAGAAGAAATCGCTAAATTTGTGTGGGTAATAAATCAAAATTTCTGAAAATAGGGCAATATATTTATGCAATAGCTACATGTAAGCCTAAATACGATCGGTTAATACATGTACATTTGAAATCTGCGCAACGTTGATTAATAAATAAGAGTATTATGACCAAATTTGGTAAAAATCGGTCGATGCATATATATGGGAGCTATATCTAAATCTGAACCGATGTGGGTTATTTTTTGCAAGTTTTGTTGATATTACAGGAGATTAAATTTGAGTAATATCGGTTAAAAACTGAGGCCACTATGATCAAAAATAAGGTTATAAAGAAAAAATCTTTGAAAATCGGGCGCTACATATATATGGGAGCTATATCTAAATCTGAACAGATTAAAATTATGTTTTGCACATAGAGCCAGTGCTACTGTAGATTTGAGAATGCCAAATTTGAGTGTGAACGGTTGATAAATAAGGGTTTTATGGCCAAATTTGTGAAAATCGGGCGATACATATATATGGGAGCTATCGCTAAATCTGAAGCGATTTCGATGATTTTTTGCACATATAGTAAGAGCTTTAGAAAATTAGATTTGGCCAACTTTGAGTCAGATCGGTTGTTAAATAAGGGACTTATGGCCAAATTTGCAAAAAATCGGGCTATACATCTATATGGGAGCTATAACTAAAGCTGAACCTATTTCGATGAAATTTGGCACGCTTAAAGGGTGGTCAATTGGATTACTTTATGACAAAATTGACGCCGATCGGTTAGTAAATGAGCGCAATCTGACCCCATTTATGGAAATCGGACGATACATATATATGGGAGCTATCGATAAATTTGATCCGATTTTTTCCAAATTCAATAGCGTCTGTCATGGTGCTAATAAAGCGCTACATACCAAATTACATCAAAATCGGTTAATAATTGCGACCGTAATCCTGCGAACAACAAATACATGGACGGACACCAAGGGCTAGATCGACTCAGGAGGTTATCCTGTCAATATTTCTGGTAGGCACATTTTTTGGCAGATCAAAGTTATTATACCCTGAGCACTTTGTGGTTTAGGGTATACAAATAACGCAATTTCGTCGCACAAAAGTATTAGCACACTTACATGTTTTTTTATAATTTTTGCCAGTTGGCAACTCTTTTTGCAAAAATATTGGTTCCTAAAATTGTCTACCGTGTTGCTTCGTTCGTTGCAATTGGTTCCTAAAATTATCTACCGTGTTGCTTCGTTCGTTGCAATTGGTTCCTAAAATTATCTACCGTGTTGTTTTAACGTCTACAATTAAATGCAGAAAATACCGAAAATGGTCCCAAAAGCAAAAAGAAACGACAGTATCTGAGCGAAAAATTATAATGCCAAGGAGATTCAGAATTCGAAACATCGTCAAAAGGTTTGAAGGAGAATCAAATTTAGAAAACGCAAAACGCTCTGGGCGCCCCGAGTTTTAAGTGACCGGCAGCGTCAAAAGAAAAATTCAAAAGGAGCACAAAAAAAAACATCAACACAATTAATAGCTGAAGTTCAAGAGGAGACTGGAAAGAAAATCCCCATGACGGTCAGAAGAGTGCTCTAAGAGGCCGATTACACTGCCCAAGTTGCTAGACGAAAGTCGTTTATTTCTATAAAGAACCAGAAGAAGCGGGGATCGGTGAGATGGTCTTATGGTCAAAACAGTATATTTATTCGGCCAGGCCGAAGCTTATGTTCCATCCACCATAGATTGCGTAGAAACTTCTAAAGGGTGATACGGTCAAAATTTGGTCAAGGTCAAACGCGTGTAAATCGGTGAAATCGTTTATTTAAAAAATCAAATTAAATTTCTTTTTCAAGCTCAATTAGTATAAAATTCAGGAAAAATATTCAGTTAGGCTTTCGCTTTTCCAAATCCGAATTGCCGGGCCTCACGCTTAACACCTGCCATCAGATTTTGTACAGCCACCTTGTCCACCTTCTTCACCGCAGAAAGACAGTTTGCCTTGAACTGCTGCTCGTCCTTAGCAGTTTTTGGTCTTCTTTAGGTTCCGCTTGACAATAGCCCAGTATTTCTCAATTGGGCGGAGCTCTGGCGTGTTGGGAACCCTCCTTGGGAATCACCTGCACGTTGTTGGCGGCGTACCTCTCCATGGCCTTTTTACCGTAATGGCAAGATGCCAAATCCGGCCAAAACAGTACGGAACAACTGTGGTTCTTCAGGAAACGCAGCAGACGTTTATTCAAACACTCTTTCACGTAAATTTCTTGGTTGATAGTCCCGGAAGCTACAGATGGCTTGCCAAACCAGATATTTCTTTGCGAACTTTGACAGTTTCATGTGCTTGAAAATATCTGCTACCTTTCCCCTTCCTTTTGCCGTATAAAACTCCTGTCCCGGAAGCTGCTTGTAGTCGGCTTTGACGTAGGTTTCGTCGTCCATTACCACGCAGTCAAACTTCGTCAGCATCGTCGTGTACAGCCTCCGGGATTGCGCTTTGGCCGTCGTATTTTATCATCGCGATTTGGAGTCACTACCTTCATGTAAGTCGATAGTCCGGCTCGTTTTTTGGCTCGATGCACGGTTGTAGACGATACACCCAGCTTATTTGCGGCACCTCGGAGAGAGAGGTTAGGGTTTCGCTTGAAACTACCGGCAACTCTCTTTGTCGTCTCAGCGGCTTCCGGTTTTCGATTTCCCCCCGATCCAGAATTCCTGGCTGTCGACAAACGTTCCCCAAACACTTTAATTACATTTGTAACGGTTGATTTGGCAACTTTTAGCGATTTTGCCAGCTTTGCGTGCGAGTAGCTCGGATTTTCGCGATGCGCGAGCAAAATTTTGACACGCTGCTCTTCATGCTTGGACGGCATTTTGACAACTGAAGAGTGAATTCCAAAATCAAAATAGGAGCAACATTATACACACACACACCTTCAAAATGAGGGGTGTTCAGGTTTTTTAAATGCAATATTGAAAGAAATACGTCAAGTTTATATTGACCAAATTTTGACCGTATCACCCTTTACTGAAAACTGTCATCCACAATCGAATTACTTGGGTTGCGCTAACACTTGCCGATGGCAAGATAACTTAAAATTTCCTAACACCGTCTTCTAAATTGCCATGTAGTCCATACGTGGTATGAAACTAAAAAAGGCCGAATAAATGCGTATATAATTAAGATTGACAAAATTTTTTATAGAAATAAAATTTTAACAAAAGTTTCTATAGAAATAAAATTTTGACAAAATAAAATTTTGACAACATTTTCTATAAAAATAAAAGTTTGGTAGATTATTTTTGGCTCGAGTGGCAACCATGATTATAAACCGATATGGACCAATTTTTGTGTGATTGGGGATCGGCTATATAGAACTATAGACCGATATGGGCCAATTTTGGCATGGTTATTAGCAGCCTTATACATACACCACGTTGCAAATTCCAACCGGATCGGATGAATTTTGCTCCTCCAAGAGCCTCCGGAGATCAAATCTGGGCAACGGTTTATATGGGTGCTATATATAATTATGGACCGATATGGACCAATTTTGGCATGGTTGTTAGAGACCATATAATAACACCATGTACCAAATTTCAACCGGATCGGATGAATTTTGCTCCTCCAAAAGGCTCCGGAGGACAAATCTGGGGATCGGTTTATATGGGGGCTATATATAATTATGGACCGATGTGGACCAATTTTTGCATAGTTATTAGAGACCATATACTTACACCATGTACCATATTTCAGCCGGATCGGAGGAAATTTGTTTCTCTAAGAGGATTAAAATTTGTCTTCTAGAATCAAGTAAGCAAAACTCAAATTTAAAAGTGAAATGTGTCTTAAATGTGTCCTTACTCTAATTCTCCGCTTCTTTTTGGCTCGCAATCAATAGAAAATCTGTGGAATTAGGACGGACATCGCCAGATTGACTCATAAGTTCACCACGGCACATAGTTTATTTACGTTTAGGGGTCTAAGACCAATATTTTGATGGGTTATACATTGAATGGCAGATATAGTTAATCCCCATCGAGGGTATAAAACGAAATGAGGTTTCCCACCTTATTCAAATAGTAAGAAATGGCATAATTCCTATACCTTTACTTGAAATTTAAAATCGAATTCACACAATTTTATGATTCAAATAGTAAAAGAGATATAGAATCATTAGCATGAGCATAAGCAGTTGGTTAGAATGCAGTAAGTTCGGCCAGCCCGAATCTTAACCCTCTAATGCCCCAATTTTTTTCCAGCTGATTAAATTTTCAATGTTAACGTCACAAAAGCAAGAGAACTAAGCAAGAAAAATTTATACGGTAAAGTTCAGCATATGGTAGAAATTCTCTTGAATAGTTTCAAATAAGTTTTTTTTTAATTTCCCCATTTTTGTTGTCTTAAGGTGTGTTTTACTAAAAGCTTCCTTATTAAATGAAGCCTGCCTAAAGGCGGGCTTGGGCATTAGAGGGTTAAATACCCACCATTATGAATCAATTATAATAGTTTCCTTTGAAAACTTTATAATATATAGTATTTCAAGGGGGTTTGATGACAGATATTCTCCTATGGAGATCAGTTCAAGCAGTACGCTTCCCGAAGACAAATTTAAACAACTATTTTTGTTTGAGTTTTAGAGGAATCATAAACATCTCGTGTCAGTGTACAAGAAAATTACGAAATAACACCTTGATATGAAATCTAACATCTGTAGATTTCTACCCCCATTATTCAAATGATTAGGAGAAGTAAAATCTGGAAGTTTTGCTTCAGATTCATGATCAGTGTGACTTCTATATCCTCAAGAAGTGAAATCGTTCTACACCCAAAAAAAAAAGTGACCCCACTGTGGAAGAAAATGTAGGTTTATTTTAGAAAATTTTAACTAAAACAGTTTTCTAATTGCAACATGTTACAAATAAGTTAATACTTGTTGTCAAATTGAAGAAAACTTTTTAAAAATAATTAATTTTTTCTGTTGTTTACGAAAATTTCATATGTTGGAAGAAAAAAAAATTGGATTTAATAATTGTTAAAATGTCTTTAGCGCTGTACGAAATTCGAAACAGGTACAATTTTAGTAAAATTTACTCATTTGAGAGACTTGTGAACTCAATTTAAGCAAACTTCTGCCAATTTAGGAAAATATGAACTATTTTATTTTTTAGTAAAATTGTGCACTATATTTGTATAAAACTTTTTTTCTTATTTTTAGTTCACGTCATTAAAGTTAGCAAAAAATTTTTCAAATAAGGAACATTTATTCATATTGTGCAAAATTTAACTAAAATCAACTAATCTTCATGAACTAAAATAAAGTTCAATTGGCATTAGAGACCCTCTTTTCTGGGAGTATATGGAGGCCTCACCCAATGGACCGATAAAAACTAAATCCGTTACAATTTCAGCCAAATCGGATAAAAACTACAGTATATATAAGGAGTCAAATAGGGAGATCAGTCAAATGCAGCACAACTAACATAATTGAGGTTCTGAAAAACCTACAGGATCTCGACCAGGGCTGCCAATAAAATTTCAAGAAAAATCGTCACTTTTTTCCGAAAAAATCGTCATAATCGTCACTTCTATTTTAAAAATCGTCAAAAATCTCTAATGTAAATTATATTAAAACAAACTAATTTTTTCCTTAAAACCAAAAGTATTAATTTCATATAACGAACAGAAACTTAACATACATAACTATGCATTGCATCAACAAAAGCATAATGAACTCAGTTTTGTATAAAAATAACATAAAAAACATTTTTATGATTATATTTAAGTTTTTATTTAAAAATAAAAATAAAGATCTTTAATATTTACGTATATAATCGGGCAACGATCTTCCACACTGAAAAAAAAGCATACTCGGTTCCAAAGATTATGTCTTTACTTATAAAAATTTGGTATTGATTCCGAGCCAAAGAAGCGGAGAATACAAGTAAGGATACTTTTAAGACACAATTCTCTTTTAAATTTGGGTTTTGTGTACTTGCTTCTAGGAAGCAAATTTTAATTTTTCGCTTTCTCAGCTTTTTTCTTCATATGCTATCAAAGTCCTTTAAAAACGAGTTAACGGCAACTTTATTTTCCAAATTAGGACTCGACTTCCAGTAGAAATTATGCTATGTTTGAAGTCAAAAACTTCTTTAAAATAAAGTTTTGAAAAACATGTCCCATATTTGAACGATTTTTTGCTTTGTAGTCAAGATGCAAAAAGACAACAAATTTAAAGACAATTTCATTAAATTTAAAGAATTTTTCTGATTTATTAAAGTTGACCTTAGCCTATAAATTTTTTCTTTCATGTTAAGATACCCATTTTTAAGTCAAATCACTTAATTATAAGGACAATACGACTTCATTGAAAAGTTTATCGACTTTTGGACAAGGAAAATAACTTTATTTTAGAGAAATGCGTCTTCTATTCTAAGCTAAATTTGTATACGTATTTTAAAGACCCCACGACAAATTTTTTTTCAGTGCACAATTTGGTCAAAAACTCTTATTGATTGACTCTCAAATTAAGAAGTACAATTTTTTATACAAATAAAATTTTAACAAAATCTTCTATAGAAATAAATTGTTGGGGAAATTTTCTATAGAAATAAAATTTTGACGAAATTTTCTATAGAAATAAAATTTCTACAACTTTTTCTGTAGAAATAAAAGGTTAACAAAATTTTCCATAAATTCAATATAAAACATTTCTTTTGAATAAAACAAAATAAATTTTTTTATTCTGACAGATTTTTGGTAAAATTTTCTTCAAATTTTGGTGGTAAATTATTTTTGGCACGAGTGGTAACCGTGATACTAATACTGTAGATGTGAAATGAGGTATAGCTCCTACATGTCTGAAATGACTAGCAAAAACTGTTTTTCCCTGGCTCTAAACGTGTAAACGAACTGCTTCTATTCAAAATTTTTGAACGGAGCTAATATCGTCATTTTTGGAGCAAAAATCGGAATATCGGCAATTGCTATTTTTTGAGTAAAAAATCGTCAAAATGCCGATAAATCGGCAAAATTGGTAGCCCTGATCTCGACCCAAAATTAGAGGTGTGCACGTGAACACGAAATTGTCGTGACTCACGCGTGAGTCGTGAGTCACGCTGACGGCAACGGCGTGAGTGTGCGTGAGCGCGATTAACCAACCAAATGTCGTGCATGAGCGTGAGTCACGAAAATAATATATTCGTGAGTGTGCGTGAATAACGAATTTCGGAAAAACACGCTCACGAAAATAATCCCGCTGACGAACATAAATTGCTTACGAGTTGAATTCATTTATATTTAATTTTAGTCACATCTTAGGTGGTAAGAGTTTTATAACTAAAGGTAAGTCACTCATAAAATTATTTGTGAGTCACGAGGTTTTTCGTGAGTCACGATATTTTTCGTGAATCACGATATTTTTCGTGAATCACGACATTTAAAAGATGTTCGTGCGTGTGTGTGCGTGAGAACAAATTTTCTTTTCGTGAGAGTGCGTGAGCAAAATATTACTCACGTGCATCGTGCGTGAATAAGATTTCTCCGTCGTGAGTGTGCGTGAGCTTGAGCAAAATATTACTCAAGTGCACATCCCTACCCAAAATCGGAGGGCGTCTTTATAAGGCGGATATATCAAAATCTGTACCAATACACAATATATTCGGAACAATTAAATAGCACATTGGATAAAAACTACAGTATCTGGCAGCCCAAGAAGTATACTCGGGAGATCGGTCTATATGGGGGCTATAGCAAACCATAGACCGATATACAACATATTCGGCACATCCATTTACGGTCCAAAGATACCTCTAGATTTCCAATTTTAGAGAAATAGGCTTGAAACTATGGTTCCTAGACGCCCAAGAACTGAATTCGGGGCAATACCAAAACATGACTCCATAGGCACCAGTTTCGGCACACCTATTTGCGGTCCTAAAATAATTTTAGATTTCAAATTTCAGGCAAATCAGATTTAAAATAAGTTTTCTGGAAGCCCAAGAAGTGAAAGGACCAACATCGGGTAGCTATACCAAAATCTGAACTGGTATAGCCCATCCTCGAACTTGGCCTGCGTGCAGACAAAAGACCAGACGGACATGCTAATATCGTCTTACGATATCTCAAGCATATATATATATACTTTATATAGCCGGAAATCGATATTTTGATGTGTTACAAACGGAATGACAAACTTATTATACCCCCATCACCATTCTATGGTAGTGGGTATAAAAATATTCACACTACACTAGGTTTATGACTTTTGCGACATACGTATTATACCGTCGTAAACGTATGCCGCAAAGGTCACAGTTTGCAAAAGGCCAACCCTGGCCCATATAGACCGGGTTCCCGATTTGACGTCTGGGTGCATGGAAGTCCCAATTTTCATCCCATTTGCTTGAAATTTTAAATCTAGATGTACTCTAGGCCATTTAAGAGCTGTGCTAAATTTGATATATAGCGTTCCATATTTTGCTATAGCGCCCATACAGACCGATCTTTCCACTTGAGGCATAGATGCCCAAAGCATTTTCCGACACGAATTTAGTCAAAATTGAGCTCGATTTGGGAGATGAAAGAAAACTTTTTTACCAAAACATCCAAAGTTTACAAGCCCATTATCTTGATGTAGCCACCGACTAAAATATTATGAAATCTGATAACTTTGCTTTGAAAAAACGTAGGCTTGTTCAGAAGAGTACTTTGACCTAATTTCAATTGACTTAATACCTAATTTCACGCTGCTTTCACGACTAGACTCACCGCGCAATATTCAAAAGTCGTCGTATTATTGTATACGTCAAATTGAAAGGCTAATTGAATCGGAAGCAATTTTGCAAAAGGAATGGAGCATCGGGGAGCATACATTTCAGTACACTGTGCTAAAATGTAAAGAATCATTCATTATGATGAAGTCCTTCTTAGTCCCTGAACCAAACTCTCGGTCTATGACGTCTCAAGCCATAGATGATTTAAGAGATAATATTGTTACGCTTTTATATTTAGGCGTTTTTAATTACCCGACAATTAAAACACAGTTCTTTTAAATAACGACAATCTACAATTTATTTACTATGACTTCACACTTTACAATTCGTTCACACTGAAGTTATTCGTTTGACGCTTTAATTAAGACTGACCCGTTAGCAGCATGCGAGCGCTTTTATATATGACGGTGTGGCAATACGAGAACATTCTGGTAGCACTACAATGTTCTGGCAACGCCAGAACATTCTTAGACAATGCTAGAAGGATCTACGACCATTAAGTTATTCGTCTGGTGGCTGCCAAACACATACACACTCACATAGATATATGCTCGCATTACTACAACAACAATGACAATAGACAATGAGATGAAATGAGAATGCAGAATAACAAAGCAAAGGGGTTGCTATTCTATGAGAGAGTAAGAACTAACATTTCGATAAGCAAACAAAAGAACATAAAAGAAATTCAGGAAAATACTAGAAAATGAATAGATGATTCCAACAAGTGATCGCGAAATTTTATCGTTACAATTTGAAATTTTAAATTAACGGAAACTAATTTAAATAAACTTATGTCTATAATTATCAAATTCGTAACACTGCCTCCCGCTTAAGCCTGTTCGTCCCGAACAGGCACAGAACCTGTTCCGTAAGGAGCCAATCGTTCCAGATGTACAACTTTCATCTTTGATCTAGGGCTGTCGTCCTTCTGAATCCGGTATACAACATCATTGATCTTCTTGATGACTTTGTATGGGCCTTCCCACTGTGTTTGCAGTTTAGGACACAATCCTTTCTTTCGTTGCGGGTTAAATAGCAGAACCAATTCTTCTTCTTGGAAGCCCTCAGTATTTACAGCGCGATCGTATCTCGCCTTCATTCTGTTGCTGACCATTTTTATTTTGTTGCGCACTGATTCGTGAACTTCACCGAAAGTGTTTGGGATGTCGTTTCTGTTTTCTTCCATGGCGAGCTCATTAGGTTTAGCGCCGAATATCAGATCTCCAGGCAACTTCAACTCAGTTCCGAATAGAACATTGGCCGGTGTTCGAGAGGTGGAATCATGAATGGCAGATCTATACGACAGCAAAAACTTTGGTATATGCTCGTCCCAGTCCCTCTGGCCGTTGTCCACTACTTTTCGAAGATGTTCCTCCAGAGTGCGATTAAACCTTTCTACCATGCCATCGGATTGTGGATGTAATGGTGTAGTCCTCGTTTTCTTGATACCAAGGGATTCACACATCTCCTTGAATATGGCCGATTCAAAATTTCTTCCCTGGTCTGAGTGAATCTCGGACGGCACACCGTAGCGACATATCCAGTTTTTGTTGACAACATCCACAATCGTTTTTGCCTCTTGGTTTGGAATTGCATACACCTCCGGCCATTTGCTGAAGTAATCCATAACCACAAGGAAATAACGGTTTCCAGAATCACTTACTGGGAAAGGGCCTGCCACGTCCATTGCTATTCTTTCAAACGGGGCTCCTGGTCTATATTCTTGCATAGGACCTCGACTTTTCCTTGTTGGACCTTTCGCCTTCATGCACTTCTCGCAATTGGCTACCCATTCAGCAATTGATTTCTGGCATCCAACCCAGTAGAATCGTTGCTTCACTTTCTCGGCGGTTTTGGTTATTCCCAGATGACCTCCACTGGGACCATTATGGAACTCCGCCAAAACGTCTCTTATTTTGGAATCTGGAACGATGATCAAATTTCGGCTGCTCTTGCCATCTTCGCTTTCCCATTTACGTTGCAGGGATCCATTGACTAGAACTAAACTATCCCATTGAGCCCAGTATGATTTCATAAGTGGACTTTCGGCTGCGATGTCTTTCTTACTGGGCTTTTCGTTCTCTTCCTTTGCCGAAATAATTTTGCTCAAAATGGGATCTTTATGCTGTTCTGTTGGCCAGTCCACTCCAGATTCGATGTGTAACAGCCGAATATCAACAATCTCCTCCTTATGTTCAGCTTTCGAGCAGTGCTTGCATTCTATACTGCAAGGTCGACGTGACAAAGCGTCAGCGTTACCGTGTTTTCAACCTTTTCTATGCTCGACACTGAAATCATAGCTTTGGAGCCTCTCGATCCAACGTGCCAGTTGAGCTTCCGGATTCTTGAATTGGAGCAACCATCGTAGAGCTGAGTGATCAGTCCTGAGCAAGAAGTGTTGTCCATACAAATATTTATGATAATGTTTTACACTCTCTATGACGGCTAGCAGCTCTCGTCGCGTTACACAGTAGTTCTTTTCGGGCTTGGACAACGTTCGGCTGAAATATCCGAGGACCTTCTCCTTGCCGTCTATCTGTTGGGATAGCACACCTCCAATACCATGTGCGCTAGCATCTGTATCCAAAACAAATTTTTCGCCCGGAATAGGATACGCCAGAACAGGAGCTGAACATAAAAGTTCTTTTAAATGTTGGAATGACTCCTCCTGTTCGTCGCTCCACTGGAACTTCTGACCTTTTTGCGTCAATTTATGGAGACTAGCGGCGATGCTGGCGAAGTTTGGGACGAATCGTCGGTAATATGTACATAACCCAAGGAAACTTCTTAATTCGTGGAGATTTCGGGGTCGTGGCCAATCTCTGACAGCTTGGATTTTGTCTTCATTGGTGGATATGCCCTCTGCAGTCACATGATGACCCAGGTATTTAACTTCCCGCTGGAAAAGGGAGCATTTCTTTGCGTTAAGGCGTAGACCAGCGGCTGACAATTGCTGGATAACGTCTTTCAAGTTCTTAAGGTGCTCGTCAAATGTTTTGCCCATCACTATGATGTCATCCAAGTATATCAAGCACGATTTCCAGTGCAACCCCTTCAGTACCCGCTCCATCAATCTTTCGAAGGTAGTCGGAGCATTGCAGAGCCCGAACGGCATTACATTGAATTGCCAGAGACCGCCATTAACGCCAAAAGCCGTCTTTTCCTTGTCTTTCTCGGCGATCTCTACTTGCCAATATCCACTCTGCAAATCGAGCGTAGAAAACCATGTTGTTCCGGCTAGTGTGTCCAACGTGTCATCAATGCGTGGAAGCGGATAACTGTCCTTTTTGGTGACATCATTCAGTTTTCTGTAGTCCACGCAGAATCGGGTACTTCCATCTTTCTTTTTGACCAGCACAACTGGGGAACACCAAGGACTTGATGACGGCTCGATCACACCACTCTCCGCCATTTCCTTTATGAGCTTTTGAACTTCGTCTCTTTTTGCCAGGGGAACACTTCGTGGTGCCTGTTTTATGGGCCTTTCTTCTGCGGTTTTAATTTCATGTTTCACTACAGATGTTCTTCCTTGATTTCCCTTTTCAGAAGCAAAAGCAGAGGCGTTTTTCCACAACAATTGCTTGGCTTTATTTCTCTCTGACGGCGATAGATGACGTGTCCAAGCCTCGAAATACCCTTCTAGATGTTTTCTCACTGCTCCATGTGTCTTTGATGAGTTGCCTTCCAAATTGACTATTGCCTCGGCTGGTGTACATTTTCCAATATCAGAAAATTTTACAATTTGCTCATGATTGTCAGACAAGTTCAAGACACGAACTGGTATTAGTCTCTCTTCGTTCGTTGTTACCAGGGCATTTGCTATCAAGATGTTGTTGCTTTTGTTTTCTGCTGGTTCAACAACCCACAATTGGCCGACTTCACAATCTCCATTCATAGAAACCCATATAATTGCTTCGGCATTCGGTGGTATAGACTCTGACTGGCTCGTTGTCAAACGTCTGACAGGTGTATTCTCGTCGTATCCCACGTTTACCGTTATTTCGGCATCGCACCATGTCATTACACGACGCTTCATATCCAGATTGAGGCCAAAAGCAATCATGAAATCGGCTCCAATTATAACTTCGTCTACTATATCGGCCACAATGAAATCATAAGTAACGGATTTGTTAGCAATAGTTAATTTTACGGTGACCTTTCCATATACGGTTGCGGGTTCCCCTGTAGCCGTGCGTAGCTTGACTCCAATCAGTGGTGTAACTTTTCCTTTTACTAAATCAGATCTAATGATAGACTTTGATGCACCAGTATCCAACGTCAAAGTACGCTTGTCGCCATTAATAACACCCGCAATAGTTAAATTGTTATTTTTCTGTTGAACTATTGCTATGGAGATGGTGGGGCCATCGTCTGTGGGAGCCAGCTCTTGCCCCGCTGAACTAGCTCGATTTAGTTTAAAGATGACTCACTTGACTGTGGGGTCACCTTCTTATGGCTATTGTTTAATGGAGATGGTGATGTGGACCTTGACCGTTTGCGTCGTGCTTTGCATTCTCGAGCTAGATGTCCCGGCTTATCACAGTTATAGCATTTGATCCGGGATTTATTTGCCTCTTGCTTCATTTCTTGCATTGCCTGCTTCATGGCCTCTTTCATCGACTCAATAACGGACTTTGATTCATCACACTCTGTCTCTACTTTACGTACCTTGTGAATTTGAGGCCGCGCTAGCAATCTCGCAGTCTCCTGTGCAAGTGCGAATGTTACTGTTTCAGCGAATGTAGCCTTTTGTGACGCATATGTTGCACATTTTATATCTGGGTCTCGAATTCCATTGACGAAGGTTTCAATCTTGATGCGGTCCACAAGAGGATGACTCTCACCTGGGTATGTCAAAAGCACTAGCCGCTCAACTTCTGTTGCGAAATCTTGTAGGGTTTCATTCGATTTCTGGATTCTTCCTCTCAATTCCATTCTGAAGATGTCCTGCTTGTGCTCTCCACCATACTTGCGTTGAAGTGCTGCTATTACTTCATTATAGTTATTTCTAGAAGCAGCGGGAATGCTTTGTATCACATCAGCAGCATTGCCCTTTAATGCCAATAGAAGTTCAATTGCTTTATCATCGTCATTCCACAAATTTCTACAAGCAACCATTTCGAATTGGAATTTGAAGACATCAAATGACGTTGAGCCATCGAAAACAGGAGTTTTGATTTTTGAGCCCTCGATGACGCGCACTGGACCACCTTTAATTTCCAGCTCTGACATTTTTTTCTCGATGTGCAGAAACTTCTCATCATGAACCATAATTTTCTCATCCACGGAAAGAACTTTCTTATCCAATTCCACAATTTGATTTTCTATATGGTCCACGCGTTTCTTCCATTTTTCTAGAATTTGCTTCCATCATTTTGCTCAAACCATTGAGCATTGATGTGTAATCCACAACACTCGAAGCCACAGATGGAGTTTCTACACTGCTTGTATTGACGAGTATTGTTTCATCAATGTCTTCCTTATAATCAAACTCATGCGTCGCAATGTCCATATTACGCCGTTCAAACTCTTCCAGTAGACGCTTTTGAAGCTGGGCCTTATTGCCTGTTGTCGGCAGTTCCAGTTTGCTCAATTCCTTTTTTAAGTCTTCCACACGAAGCTCATTAAGCTTCATTGTAGATTTTTTTTTCGTTATTTCACTTCCGACACCAATTGTTACGCTTTTATATTTAGGCGTTTTTAATTACCCGACAATTAAAACACAGTTCTTTTAAATAACGACAATCTACAATTTATTTACTATGACTTCACACTTTACAATTCGTTCACACTGAAGTTATTCGTTTGACGCTTTAATTAAGACTGACCCGTTAGCAGCATGCGAGCGCTTTTATATATGACGGTGTGGCAATACGAGAACATTCTGGTAGCACTACAATATTCTGGCAACGCCAGAACATTCTTAGACAATGCTAGAAGGATCTACGACCATTAAGTTATTCGTCTGGTGGCTGCCAAATACATACACACTCACATAGATATATGCTCGCATTACTACAACAACAATGACAATAGACAATGAGATGAAATGAGAATGCAGAATAACAAAGCAAAGGGGTTGCTATTCTATGAGAGAGTAAGAACTAACATTTCGATAAGCAAACAAAAGAACATAAAAGAAATTCAGGAAAATACTAGAAAATGAATAGATGATTCCAACAAGTGATCGCGAAATTTTATCGTTACAATTTGAAATTTTAAATTAACGGAAACTAATTTAAATAAACTTATGTCTATAATTATCAAATTCGTAACAATATAATAGGATCGTCCGAACTTTTTATACCCACCACCATAGGATGGGGGGTATATTAACTTTGTCATTCCGTTTGTAACACATCGAAATATTGCTCTTAGACCCATAAAGTATATAAAGGGTGATTCTTTTGAGGTTAGGATTTTCATGCATTAGTATTTGACAGATCACGTGGGATTTCAGACATGGTGTCAAAGAGAAAGATGCTCAGTATGCTTTGACATTTCATCATGAATAGACTTACTAACGAGCAACGCTTGCAAATCATTGAATTTTATTACCAAAATCAGTGGCAGAAAATCCGCTTTTTTATCGACAAATTTTGTTCAGCGATGAGGCTCATTTCTGGTTGAATGGCTACGTAAATAAGCAAAATTGCCACATTTGGAGTGAAGAGCAACCAGAAGCCGTTCAAGAACTGCCCATGCATCCCGAAAAATGCACTGTTTGGTGTGGTTTGTACGCTGGTGGAAGCATTGGACCGTATTTTTTCAAAGATGCTGTTGGACGCAACGTTACGGTGAATGGCGATCGCTATCGTTCGATGCTAACAAACTTTTTGTTGCCAAAAATGGAAGAACTGAACTTGGTTGACATGTGGTTTCAACAAGATGGCGCTACATGCCACACAGCTCGCGATTCTATGGCCATTTTGAGGGAAAACTTCGGAGAACAATTCATCTCAAGAAATGGACCGGTAAGTTGGCCACCAAGATCATGCGATTTGACGCCTTTAGACTATTTTTTGTGGGGCTACGTCAAGTCTAAAGTCTACAGAAATAAGCCAGCAACTATTCCAGCTTTGGAAGACAACATTTCCGAAGAAATTCGGGCTATTCCGGCCGAAATGCTCGAAAAAGTTGCCCAAAATTGGACTTTCCGAATGGACCACCTAAGACGCAGCCGCGGTCAACATTTAAATAAAATTATCTTCAAAAAGTAAATGTCATGGACCAATCTAACGTTTCAAATAAAGAACCGATGAGATTTTGCAAATTTTATGCGTTTTTTTAAAAAAAAAGTTATCAAGCTCTTAACAAATCACCCTTTATATTCTGGGTCGTGGTGAAATTCTGAGTCGATCTGAGCATGTCCGTCCGTCCGTCCGTCCGTCTGTTGAAATCACGCTAACTTCCGAACGAAACAAGCTATCGGCTTGAAACTTGGCACAAGTAGTTGTTATTGATGTAGGTCGGATGGTATTGCAAATGGGCCATATCGGTCCACTTTTACGTATAGCCCCCATATAAACGGACCCCAAAATTTGGCTTGCGAGGCCTCTAAGAGAAGAAAATTTCATCCGATCCGGCTGAAATTTGGTACATGGTGTTAGTATATGGTCTCTAACAACCATGCAAAAATTGGTCGACATCGGTCTTTAATTATATATAGCCCCCATATAAACCGATCCCCCGATTTGGCTTGCGAGGGCCCTAAGAGAAGCAAATTTCATCCGATCCGGCTGAAATTTGGTACATGGTGTCAGTATATGGTCTCTAACAACCATGCAAAAATTGGTCCACATCGGTCCATAATTATATATAGCCCCCATATAAACCGATCCCCCGATTTGGCTTGAGAGGCCTCTAAGAGAAGCAAATTTCATCCGATCCGGCTGAAACTTGGTACATGGTGTTAGTATATGGTCTCTAACAACCATGCAAAAATTGGTCCACATCGGTCCATAATTATATATAGCCCTTATATAAACCGATCCCCCGATTTGGCTTGCGAGGCCTCTAAGAGAAGCAAATTTCATCCGATCCGGCTGAAATTTGGTACGTGATGTAAGTATATGGTCTCTAACAACCATGCAAAAATTAGTCCACATCGGTTCATAATTATATATAGCCCCCATATAAACCGATCACCAGATTTGACCTCCGGAACCTCTTGGAAGAGCAAAATTCTTCCCATTCGGTTGAAATTTGGTACGTGATGTTAGTATATGGTATCCAACAACCATGCAGGAATTGGTTCCTATCAGTCCATAATTATATATAGCTTCCATATAAACCGATCCCCAGATTTGACCTCCGGTGCCTTTTGGAGAAGCAAAATTCATCCGATCTGCTTGAAATTTGGTACGTGGTGGTAGTATATGATATTTAACAACCATGCCAAAAGTGGTCCATATCACTCCATAGTCGTACAAAGCCCCATATAAACCGATCCCGTGATTTGGTTTTGGAACCTTTTGGAGGAGCAAATTTCATCCGAGTGAGTTGAAATTTGGTACATTGTGCTAGTATATGGTCGTTAACAACCATGCCTAATTAGGTCCATATCGGTCTATAGTTATATATGGCCCTCAGATAAATCGATTTCCAATCACACAAAAATTGGTCCATATCAATTTCATAATTGTATATAGCCCCCATATAAGCGACCCCCATATTTCAATTCTGGCTCTCTGCGTACAAAAAGTCCATATCGATTCGTAATTATTTGTAGACTTAACTATACATAACTTTTTTGTCTAATAAATATATATATATATACCATGTATGGACTAAATCACAATTTAGAAAACGATGTTAAGAAGTTTTAAGATACCACAACCCAAGTAATTCGATTGTGGATGACAGTCTTTCGTAGAAGTTTCTACGCAATCCATGGTGGTGGGTACATAAGATTCGGCCTGGCCGAACTTGCGGCCGTATATACTTGTTATTCTTGGTGATTTCAACGTCTGCAGAAAAGGAGCCAGTAGCCTGACCGAAAATCAATATGAGCGAAAGGCACTGAAAAAAAATCATGCCCGGTTCCAAAGATTTTGTCTTTAATTTAAAAACTTTGGTATTGACTCCGAGCCAAAGAAGCGAAGAATACAAGTAAGGATACTTTTAAGACACAATTCTGTTTTAAACACAATTCTGTTTAGCCCAAACATTTGTTTATTGAAATCACTTAATTATAAGGACGACTTCATTGAAAAGTTTATCGACTTTTGGACAATGAAAAATACTTTATATTAGAGAAATGTGTCTTATAAGCTAAGCAAAATTTGCATTCGTATTTGAAAGGCATGAAATTTTTGACCGCCCGACAATATTTTTTTCAGTGTATTAACGAAGGGATTTAACTCACTCCTAGATCAAAATGCTAGTACAATAAAACATACAACGAATATTGTAGTGCCAACAAGCAAAGTTAGGTTAGGTTAGGTGGCAGCCCGATGTATCAGGTTCACTTAGACTATTCAGTCCATTGTGATACCACATTGGTGAACTTCTCTCTTATCACTGAAAGCTGCCCGATTCCATGTTAAGCTCAATGACAAGGGACCTCCTTTTTATAGCCGATTCCGAACGGCGTTCCACATTGCAGTGAAACCACTTAGAGAAGATTTGAAACCCTCAGAAATGTCATCAGCATTACTGAGGTGGCATAATCCACCGCTGAAAAACTTTTTTTTGGTGTTCGGTCGAAGCAGAAATCGAACCCACGACCTTGTGTATGCAAGGCGGGCATGCTAACCATTGTACCACGGTGGCTCCAAGCGTAGTTATTATGACGGCATTTTTACAGGATAGTGTTAAAATATTTTTCAATATTAATAAATATCAAATACAGTATATACCAGTATATATTAAAAAAAATCGAGGCATTTGTCAATAATAAAAAACTCAATATTAATAGAAGTTCTCTGCTTTTCCATGCACGCTCACAAAAAATCGCTTCTGTAACATATACTCCCAAACATATTTTGCTTCAAGCATATATATTTTTGGGTATTGCCCAAACATTTATATGTTTGATCTCGTCCAATATATAATATGTTTGAAAGCATATTGGTCTAAACAATATATGTTTGGGTAGTCTAAGTTCCAAACATTTTGTATTTTTGCATCCAAATTCAATAATGTTGTCTTCCAAAAAACAATATGTTATTATGTGAACATATAATATTGAAGAAAGTAGTATGAGACTTTCTGTAAAAAAGAGAAAACTAAAACCTTGGCAGAAAGTGGCAGGGCACTTTCTTTTAACAAAATAAAAGAGAGAAGTCATAGCTAATGACTTCTTAGGCGCGTAGATTTCAGAGAGTAGAAATCTACTACAAATCCTATCGAGCAATGTAGGAAATGATTACCTATAGCGGGGAGAAAAATAAAGCGAGACCAAGTTCAGTTTTATAAGTACAATTTATTTTACCATCCTTTGAGCGATGTTGATACTTCGGCTGACGTTGACAAAAGAGGAAGTTACATTTTGTATTTTAATTAAGAAACTTCGCATTGTTCGCAAAATTGACAGATAAAAATACTACCAAATTTATATTACATTTTTAGTACTTAAGAGCTTAAACTAAATACAGCGTATCACATATATTATTGTTAAACAAGGTTTAACAAATATGTTTGGAAGCATTTTGCACCCAAAAATATTATATGCTTAAAAAAATTCTCCCAAACAATATTGTGCTCAAAATTTTATTTATTTATTTATATATTTACAATCATAATGAATTATGAAAATAAACAGGTAATATAGGTGCTAACAACATAGGTTTTCGACCTGAATGCTCAAAATTTTGTTTCTGCCTAATTGTATATTCCCCCACATCTTTCTCACTTCCACGAGATTTTTTAGTTCTTAGCACCTTTTTCTGTAATACAAACATTGTAGAAGAAATTATTCAATTTTATGATTTTTTTTATTTTAATTTTACCTTTTGCCGGACGGGTATTCGAACAGCGGACCACACAGTTTGTAAGGATCAAAGAAGTAGCTGATCAATTGCCCAAGGAAAAATAAAATGTTAATTTTGTAATAACAAGCAACAACCACCAACTTAATTCAATATCGCTCCCTGTTAAATAGCGCTCCAAGCTACTAAACACATATATGTTTATAGGCTATTTCTAAATTAATATATGTTTGCATCCAAGCATATTATATTTACAAACATTTTATGTCCCAAACATAATATGTTCTAACATATTAACATATATGTCCCAAACATGTTATGCTAGTTTATGAACATTATATGCTTGCACTCAAAAATATTGTGTTTAAAAATTTGTGTTCCAAACATATAATGTTTATAGCCAAACATATGAAAAACAGTCTTTTTCATCCGTGTGCTAATGGGTATATAAGCTTCGTCCGGGCCGAACTTAACTCTGCTCTTACTTGTTTATTATTTCTTTTGGAACATCCGATTAGTTGTGCTGAACTTGGCTCTAGTTTTTTGTGCTCTTTGGTGTAATCTCAAGCGCCTTTTAGCCTGAGACCATAAATTCTCAATGGGATTGAGATCGGGGCTTTGTGGTAACGATTTGAGCATTTGAAAACTTTGCTCCAACAACAATTTCTTTATTATTTAGTAAGTAAGCTTGGCTTCTTAGCCTATCAATGAAAGAGAATAGTCAGTTTTCCAAAAATATTTTTATTTTTCAATATAATCTCCTGAAACTTCAATAAACTTAGTCCAACGCTTTTCTAGCAATTCTAGCCCTTGATTAAAATAGGTTTCCTCAAGGTCTTTAAAATAGTGGTTTACAACTGTAATTACATCTTCATTTGAGGTAAAACGCTTGCCAGCAAGGAATTTTTTTTAGATTTGGGAATAAGGTGGGTGGTCAAGCAACTCGTACTTTAATTCGTTGATTTTAGCCATTGTTAAAACACTCTTATGCGCCGGTGCGTTGTCTTGATGAAAAATTATTTTTTGGAGTTGTAAGCCAGGACGTTTTTCACGAATTTGTACATTTAATTGATCCTCTGAATTTATTGTTTTACCCTTTTGCAGATAGTCAATCAATAAAATCCCAAAAAACTGTTGCCATAACCTTACCAGCCGATTGAAGTGTTGTTGCCTTCTTTGGGGCATTTCCTCCAGCTTCAGTCCATTGTTTGGATTGTTCTTTTGTCTCTGGAGTATAGTGGTGGATCCATGTCTCATCAACAGTTATGAAACGACGCTTAAAATCCATTTTATTTCGCTTAAAACGATCCAAACAAGCTTGAGAAATGTTCATTCTTATGCGTTTTTGATCGACTGTAAACAAATGCGGCACCCATCGTGCAGAAAGCTTTTTCATCTGTAGTTCTTAATGCAAAATGAAATGGTCGATCATTTCAGATGCCCATGATATTAGCAATTTCACGCACTTTTATTCGTCGATCATTTAATACCATATCATGCACTTTGGCTACAATTTCTGAACCACTACGTGGTTCATCTTCAATGCTTGTACGACCACGTTTAAATTCAGCAACCCAATTTTTTACTGTTCCATATGAAGGAGCACTTTCACCTAACACATTCACCATATCATTATGAATTTCTTGTCCCGATAAACCGTTTTTATGTAAATATTTAATGACAGCACGCATTTATAATTTTTCCATTGTAAAAAAATTGCGGATGCGTCTTTTTTAAACACCTATTACTATATGAAGGAGTTGCCAGATCGAAACAAAATTTAACATGTGTTCATAACAGAGATGGAAGTTTCCAAAACACTTAACTTTTTTCTGTTTATACCGCGCTTTTTGTGCTAGGCTAAGAAGTTTCCGAACTGCCCTCGTAGGTCCAATCATTGTCAGAAATTAGCATGATTTCAAAAGAAAGACGGACGGACGGACGGACGGATAACGCCCGATCTTGTCAGATTTTCCCACAACGAAGAATATATACTTTGTGTGGTCTGAGACCAATATTTCAAGGCACTGCATTTACAAGTTCCATAACTCCACAAAGATGCGGCTTTCTTTTAGTCCAAATAAATATTTGGAATAGTGCTTGTTTTTGTTTACAAGAAGAGAACTTAGTTTCGGCGGTATACGTCAAATTTTCCCCAAGGCAAGCTTGATCCCCGAAAGAATGTCCAATAGAGAGACAATGAATTCCACGATTAACCACAAGTAATTAAAAAAAATTCCAAGAACCACAACTACCATGTAATCTTTACGGTCCTAATTAAGCATCATCTTATCAGGAGGCTCTTAAAACTTTTAGTCCAATTTTCACTGGAACGGAACTAGTTCCAAAGTCGCTCTCTTAAACGGTTGGTTTTTTACTTTATTTTATTGGCCTTTTCAGAGGAGGTCTAAAGCAGATTTGCGTGTGGTCTTGTTAAAGTGCAATAAAAAATGGATAAGGCCAAAACAAAAAACCAGAAAACTCCATGAATGACACAAAAACAGACTGACCAAGTAACACCAGCTATAAAGATCAAAGGAACCACCACTGAATTATGCGTTTAATAAGCCAACGATCGTAAACGAACTGAAATCAAGCGCAAGAAATGACAAAATCTCATTTGTTGCCTATCTGCCTTTTCACTTGTGAAACAAAGGCAACAAACGAAACCCCCTAATTCTTTATCTATCTCGATTTGTTCTCGCACCAGACCCGCACCAATAAAAACGAACACAATGACAACAGAAAGAGTTAACAAGTCTTACCAAAAAAAAAAAAAAAAAAAAAAAAAAACAAAAAAAAAACAAGCAAAACAAAGGGGTGAGAATGAGTGAGGAACCCACACATGATTATGGTCATTCATTGAGAAGCACTGGCTCGCACGGTTTGGCTTCATTATCTCCAGAAGAAATCGAAAAAAAACGACTACAAAATCTGAATAAATAAAAGAACGAAGTGATCAAGTGATCACATTTTTTTTTGTTTCTTTCTATCGATTAATTTATGCAATCGCCTACATCAGCCATACATAGCATGAGGGAATGATGGCTAAGGGCCATTCATTGCGAGATTTTTGTTTTTATTGAACAGAACCCAATAGATGACATCTTAATTTAAGTCATAAAAGTGATTGTTTATACTGGTGATTATCCGTGTATAAATCATACCAACAGTAGGTTCTCTTACAGAAATCAACAACCCTTACATGTGGTGATGATTTGGAAATGTGAGCATATTGAGAGAAAGAAATCATAGGCTCGACGGTTAGTTGTCGATGCACAACTAAACGAACTGAACTCGTACTGACGTCCATTCACCTACACTCAAAAAAAGTTTGCTTGGATCCAACGATTTTGACCTTCCCTTAAGGATTTTGGTATTGATTCCGAGCCAAAGATGCGGCTTCTTTAAAATAAAGAAATTTTTTAGCGACCTATTTGGCTTTAAATCTAGGAACAATGAAATTAAAATTAGGATACAGATCTCATTTATCAAATTTCCATTCTCTTTTCGCGGTTTATTAATAAAGGTACTCACGTACAAACAAATGCCATTTTAAAAATCCAACTTATAACGGATACTTACACCGAAGAGCGTTCGTTACATTGACGATTCAGTTTCATCAATGCGTTTTCGTCTATGCGATGAAAAGTTTCGTCCATGTGAGTATTTCGGTAGTCTACGTGACGATGATTGCTTTCGTCACATAGACTACCAAAGTTAATTTTTATTCTTTTCATAGTTCGTCTATGAGACGAAATTATTTTCTTCCCGATTCAGGGAAAGTTAACCAAAATTAACTTTTGATTTAAATTATTTTCGTTTATATGAAGTTTCATTATATGAATTCCACATTTTAATATAAGTTAGACAAAGGTTTTAAGTGTTTTATTTCCATGATGTATCAAGGATGCAAGTTTTCGTCAATGCGATGAAAAAATCCTCAAATTGATGAAACACACTTTTCTCTGAAATATGTGTCGAAAAATATCAATACTAAACAAGTATAAACGGCCATAAGTTCGGCCAGGCCGAATCTTATGTACCCTCCACCATGGATTGCGGAGAAACTTCTACGAATTACTTGGGTTGTGGTATCTTAAATCGTTTTCTAAATTGTGAGTTAGTCCATACGTGGTATACATTAGACAAAAAAAGTATATGGAGGTAAGTCTACAAATAATTACGAATCGATATGGATTTTTGCACGGTACATAGGGAGCCAGAATTGAAATATGGGGGTCGCTTATATGGGGGCTATATACAATTATTGATATGGACCAATTTTTGTGTGATTGGGGATCGATTTATCTGAGGGCCATTAGCGAAGCTAGACAATTTTCCTAGGGGGGGCTATAGCCCCCTAGCTAAAAATTTATATTTCATTTGTTTATATTTCAATTAATGTTTTATTTCATAAAATTGAATAAAAAAAATGGACATCAAAATAACTCGAAAATTAATTTATAATAAAGCAAGTAAAAGTAGTCCCACACATTTCCCAATGATGTTCTTTATTTTAACTACTCAGGAAGTTCTTTAAATTCAATTTTTTATAACTGGTTTTTTTCATAATTTTAATGGGAAATTTTAACTTTTTTGTTTCAAATACCTTAAAAACGAAGTAAGAATTCATAATATGGTACAAATAATTTGAATTTTGTCGAAAAAAATTCTAAATCCAATCTGAAAAACTTGTGAATTTTTGAAAATATTTGAGGTCAAACGTTTCCGACAAGCATTAGAATCCATTAAAAATTATAAAAATTATTTATTTGACAAAATATAACAGAATTCTTTAATTTACATTCAAAACATTTAATTCGGATCACACCTAAAGAAGTGATGCAAATTCAGTGCAACGGCTGTTGAAATGGAGGACTTCCGTCCTATGACAAGCCCATGTTAAATTCATCCCTTCTTCGCCAATTTTGCACCACTTCCGGATCCAAAAATATCATTTTCATTACTTTTTTGGCGACGCTTTTTTGGCTGGGCTTGTTTATTTTTTATAAAAATGGAAAATCGTAAATAGGTTTTCAAATTCTGGGGGGGGCTAAAATTTTTCTGGGGGGAGTCTAAGCCCCCTCCCCAGAGGCCTTCCTACGCTTATGCTGAGGGCTATATATAACTATAGACCGATATGTACCTAGTTAGGCATGGTTGTTAACGGCCATATACTACCACAATGTACCAAATTTCAACTGACTCGGAAGAAATTTGCTCATCCAAGAGGCTCCAAAACCAAATCTCAGGATCGGTTTATATGGGGGCTATATATGATTATGGACTGATATGGACCACTTTTGGCATGGTTGTTAAATATCATATACTACCACCACGTACCAAATTTCAACCAGATCGGATGAATTTTGCTTCTCCAAAAGGCACCGGAGGTCAAATCTGGGGATCGGTTTTTATGGGTGCTATATATAATTATGGACTGATATGAACCAATTCATGCATGGTTGTTGGATTCCATATACTAACATCACGTACCAAATTTCAACCGAATCGGATGAATTTTGCTCTTCCAAGGGGCTCCAGAGGTCAAATCTGGGGATCGGTTTATATGAGGGCTATATATAATTATGGACCGATTTCGACCAATTTTTTCATGGGAGTATGAGGTCATATATTAACACCACGTACCAAATTTCAACTGAATCAGATGAATTTTGGTCTTCCAAGAGGCTCCGGAGGTCAAATCTGGTGATCGGTTTATATGGGGGCTATATATAATTATGGACCGATGTGGACCAATTTTTGTATGGTTGTTAGAGACCATATACTAACACCATGTACCAAATTTCGGCCGGATCGGATGAAATTTGCTTCTCTTAGAGGCCTCGCAAGCCAAATCGGGGGATCGGTTTATATGGGGGCTATATATAATTATGGACCGATGTGGACCAATTTTCGCTTGGTTGTTAGAGACCATATACTAACACCATGTACCAAATTTCAGCCGGATCGGATGAAATTTGCTTCTCTTAGAGACCTCGCACGTCAAATCGGGGGATCGGTTTATATGGGTGCTATATATAATTATGGACTGATATGAACCAATTCCTGCATGGTTGTTAGAGACCATATACTAACACCATGTACCAAATTTCAGCCAGATCGGATGAAATTTGCTTGCAAGCCAAATTTGGGGGTCCATTTATATGGGGGCTATACGTAAAAGTGGACCGCTATGGCCCATTTGCAATACCATCCGACCTACATCAATAACAACTACTTGTGCCAAGTTTCAAGTCGATAGCTTGTTTCGTTCGGAAGTTAGCGTGATTTCAACAGACCGACGGACGGACATGCTCAGATCGACTCAGAATTTCACCACGACCCAGAATATATATACTTTATGGGGTCTTAGAGCAATATTTCGATGTGTTACAAACGGAATGGCAAAGTTATGGTGGAGGGTATAATAAAACATAAAACGGTATACGGTATATATAGTATATGGATTATTGTAGTTTACATATTTCCATTAGTACTCTAAAAGTCGAATCAATCGTCAATGTGACAAAACAGTGTTCAATGCGATGATAAAATTCATACGTTCTGTAGATGTGCATTTATTTCTTTTTTTTAAATTGGCTTCCAAGATATATGAGAACAATTATAGTCGTCAAATTGATGAAAACAGTAATCAAATAGACGAAACATTTCATCAACTCCGTTGATGTGTATTTAAATACTAATGCAATAACACATTCATATGTAGTTGTGTGGTAGAGATGTTGTTTTTTTGTGCGGTAAGAATTTCTCAAATGGTTCTTTTCAGTTGATGAGTTTAGTTCAAAGTGTGAAGGTGGTCGCGCATGCCGAAAATAAAGAGCTAATTGAATAAAGTTGTGAAAGTAAAGAAAAACAAAACAAGTATATACGGCCGTAAGTTCGGCCAGACCGAAGCTTATGTACCCTCTACCATGGATTGCGTAGAAACTTTTACTGAAGCCGATGGCAAGGTATCATAAAACTTCCTAACACCGTAAAATATACCACATAGTCCATACGTGGTATATATTGAACTAAACAAGTATATACGGCCGTAAGTTCGGCCAGGCCGAAGCCTGGCTTCTTCTTCTAAACACTGCCATCCAAAATCGAATTACTTAAGTTGCGGTAACGCTTGCCGATGGCAAGGTATCTTAAAACCTCCTAACACCATCTTCTAAATTGTATGTAAGTCCATACGTGGTATATATTAAATCAAAAAAGATCGATCCAATACGTATATAATTCAGTTTGACAAAGTAGACATAAAATTTTGACAAAATTTTTACAGAAATAAAATCTTAACAAAATTTCCTATAGAAATAAAATTTTCACAAAATTTACTATAGAAATAAAAATTTTGACAAAATATTCTATAGAAAGAAAATTTTGACAAAAATTTCTACAGAAATAAAATTTTAACAAAATTTTCTATAGAAATAAACTTTTGACAAAATTTTCTATAGAAATAAAATCTTGGTAGATTATTTGTGGCTCGAGTGGCAACCATGATTATGAACCGAATAAAATTTGAACAAAATTTTCTATAGAAATAACATTTTAACAAAATTTTCTATAGAAATAAAATTTTGAAAATGATGAAAATTTTATTATGAACCGAATGAAATTTTAACAAAATTTTCTCTAGACATAAAATTTTGACAAAATTTTCTATAGAAATAAAATTTTGGTAGATTATTTTTGGCTCTAGTGGCAACCATGATAATGGGGGCTATATATAGTTATGGGTCGATGTGGACCAATTTTTGCATGGTTGTTAGAGACCATATACCAACACCATGTACCAAATTTCAGCAGGATCGGATGAAATTTGCTTCTCTTTTAGGCTCCGCAAGCCAAATCTGGAGAACGTTTTATATGGGGGCTATATATAATTATGGACCGATATGGACCAATTTTGGTTGTTAAAGATCATATACTAACACCATGTACCAAATTTCAGCCGGATCGGATGCAATTTGCTTCTCTTTGAGGCTTCGCAAGCCAAATCTGGGGATCGGTTTATATGGGGGCTATATATAGGGTGATTCTTTTGAGGTTAGGATTTTCATGCATTAGTATTTGACAGATCACGTGGGATTTCAGACATGGTGTCAAAGAGAAAGATGCTCAGTATGCTTTGACATTTCATCATGAATAGACTTACTAACGAGCCACAACGTCGAATTTTCAGTGAATGGGCCCTAGAAAAGTTGGCAGAAAATCCGCTTTTTTATCGACAAATTTTGTTCAGCGATGAGGCTCATTTCTGGTTGAATGGCTACGTAAATAAGCAAAATTGCCGCATTTGGAGTGAAGAGCAACCAGAAGCCGTTCAAGAACTGCCCATGCATCCCGAAAAATGCACTGTTTGGTGTGGTTTGTACGCTGGTGGAATCATTGGACCGTATTTTTTCAAAGATGCTGTTGGACGCAACGTTACGGTGAATGGCGATCGCTATCGTTCGATGCTAACAAACTTTTTGTTGCCAAAAATGGAAGAACTGAACTTGGTTGACATGTGGTTTCAACAAGATGGCGCTACATGCCACACAGCTCGCGATTCTATGGCCATTTTGAGGGAAAACTTCGGAGAACAATTCATCTCAAGAAATGGACCGGTAAGTTGGCCACCAAGATCATGCGATTTGACGCCTTTAGACTATTTTTTGTGGGGCTACGTCAAGTCTAAAGTCTACAGAAATAAGCCAGTAACTATTCCAGCTTTGGAAGACAACATTTCCGAAGAAATTCGGGCTATTCCGGCCGAAATGCTCGAAAAAGTTGCCCAAAATTGGACTTTCCGAATGGACCACCTAAGACGCAGCCGCGGTCAACATTTAAATGAAATTATCTTCAAAAAGTAAATGTCATGGACCAATCTAACGTTTCAAATAAAGAACCGATGAGATTTTGCAAATTTTATGCGTTTTTTTTAAAAAAAAAGTTATCAAGCTCTTAACAAATCACCCTTTATAATTATGGACCGATGTGAACCAGTTTTTGCACGGTTGTTAGATACCATATACCAACATCATGTACTAAATTTCAGCCGCATCGGATGAAATATGCTTCTGTTAGAGGCTCCACAAGCCAAATCTGAGGGTCCCTTTATATGGGGGCTATACGTAAAAGTGGACCGATATGGCCCATTTTCAATACCATCCGACCTACATCGATAACAACTACTTGTGCCAAGTTCCAAGTCGATAGCTTGTTTCGTTCGGAAGTTAGCGTGGTTTCAACAGACGGACGAACGGACGGACGGACACGCTTAAATCGACTCAGAATTTCACCACGACCCAGAATATATATACTTTATGGGGTCTTAGAGCAATATTTCGATGTGTTACAAAAGGAATGACAAAGTTAATATACCCCCATCCTATGATGGAGGGTATAAAAAGGCTGATTAAATACGTATATAATTAGATTAAAATTTCTATAGAAATAAAATTTTGACAAAATAAAATTTTGACAACATTTTCTATAGAAGTAAAATTTTGACAAAATCTTCTATAGAAATAAAATTTGGAAAGATATTTCTATAGAAATAACATTTTGACAACATTTTCTATAGAAATAACATTTTGACAAAATTTTCTATAGAAATAACATTTTGACAAAATTTTCTACAGAAATAAAATTTTGACAATGTTTTCTATAAAAATAAAATTTTGGTAGATTATTTTTGGCTCGAGTTTCAACCATGATTATGAACCGATATGGGCCAATTTTTGTGTGATTGGGGATCGGCTATATATAACTATAGACCGATATGGACCAATACTAACACCACGGCCTTATACTAACACCACGTTGCAAATTTCAACCGGATCGGATGAATTTTGCTCCTCCAAGAGGCTCCGGAGATCAAATATGGGGGCTATATATAATTATGGACCGATATGAACCAATTCTTGCGTGTTTGTTAGAGATCACATTCTAACACCATGTTCCAAATTTCAACCGGATCGGATGAATTTTGCTCCTCCAAGAGGCTCCGGAGGACAAATCTGGGGATCGATTTATATGGGGGCTATATATGATTATTGACTGATATGGACCACTTATGGCATGGTTGTTAAATATCATATACTACCACCAGTACCAAATTTCAACCAGATCGGATGGATTTTGCTTCTCCAAAAGGCACCGGCGGTCAAATCTGGGGATCGGTTTATATGGGGGCTATATATAATTATGGGTCGATGTGGACCAATTTTTGCATGGTCATTAGAGAACATATACCAACACCATGTACCAAATTTCAGCCGGATCGGATGAAATTTGCTTCTCTTATAGGCTCCGCAAGCCAAATCGGGGGATCGGTTTATATGGGGGCTATATATAATTATGGACCGATGTCGACCAATTTTTTTTCTTCGTGGATTGCAGTTTGATTGGAAAGAGCCAAGGAGTAGCTGCATTTGCCCGAATGTGGCCCGCTACCAAATTTGCTTTGCTCCGATGAGAAGCTATTCTAAATTAAGCAGATTGTGAACAAACAAAATGATCGGGTTTACTTGTCAAAGAGGTCAGCTGAAAATTTACACCTTCTATTGGACACCAGCAAGCGTCGAACAAGGCCATAATGGATGCTAAACTAATTCCAACAAAAAAAGATACTTCCGACTTTTTTGCTTTTGAAGAATAAACGAAAAAAAAAATAATAATAATAATAAAAAACAAGTATATACGGCCGTAAGTTCGGCCAGGCCGAATCTTATGTACCCTCCACCATGGATTGCGTAGGAACTTCTACTAAAGGCTGTCATCCACAATCGAATTACTTGGGTTGCGATAACACTTGCCGATGGCAAGGTATCGTAAAACTTTTTAACACTGTCTTCTAAATTGTAAGTTAGCCCATACGGGGTATATATTAAACAAAAAAGGCCGATTAAATACGTATATAATCTAGTTTGACAAAATTTTCTATAGAAATAAAATTTTGACAAAATTTTCTATAGAAATAAAAATTTGACAAAATTTTCTATAGAAATAAAAACTTGACAAAATTTTCTATAGAAATAAAATGTTGACAAAATTTTCTATGGAAGTAAAATGTTGACAAAATTTTCTATAGCAATACAATTTTGAAAAAAATTTCTATAGAAATAAAATGTTGACAAAATTTTGTATAGAAATTAAATTTTGACAAAATTTTGTATAGAAATAAAATGTTGACAAAATTTTCTACAGAAATAAATTTTTTACAAAATTTTCTATAGAAATAAAATTTTGACAAACATTTCTATAGAAATATACTTTTGACAAAACTTTCTATAGAAATGAAATTTTAACAAAACTTTCTATAGTAATAAAATTTGACAAAATTTTCTATGGAAATAAAGTTTTGGTCGATTACAAAATTTTCTATAGAAATAAAATTTTGACAAAATTTTCTATGGAAATAAAATTTTGACAAACATTTGTATAGAAATAAACTTTTGACAAAACTTTCTATAGAAATGAAATTTTGACAAAACTTTCTATTGTAATAAAATTTGACAAAATATTCTATGGAAATAAAGTTTTGGTAGATTATTTTTGGCGATATGGACCAATTTTTGTGTAATAAGTCATCGGCTATATATAACTAAAGACTGATATGGACCAATTTTTATATGGCTGTTAGAGGCCATATATTGACAAAATGTACCAAATTTCAACCGTATCGGATGACTTTTGCTCCTCCAAGAGGTTCCGGCGTCAAATCTGGGGACGGTTTATATGGGAACTATATATAATTATGGACCGATATGGACCAATTTTTGCATGTTTGTTAGAGACCATATACTAACATCAGGTACCAAATTTCAACAGGATCGGATGAATTTTGCTCTTCCAAGAGGCTCCGGAGGTCAAATCTGTGGATCGGTTTATATGGGGGCTATATAATTATGGACTGATATGGACCAATTTTTGCATGGTT
Source organism: Haematobia irritans (assembly GCF_050003625.1). NCBI lineage: Eukaryota > Metazoa > Arthropoda > Insecta > Diptera > Muscidae > Haematobia > Haematobia irritans. The sequence continues at coordinate 84,847,196 of NC_134400.1, forward strand.
GTTAGAGACCATATACTAACATCAGGTACCAAATTTCAATCGGATCGGATGAATTTTGCCCCTCCAAGAGGCTCCGGAGGTCAAATCTGGGGATCGGTTTATATGGGGGCTATATATAATTATGGACCGATATGGACCAATTTTTGCATGGTTGTTAGAGACCGTATACTAAGACCACGTACCAAATTTCAACCGGATCGGATGAATTTTGCTGCTCCGGGAGGCTCCCCAAGCCAAATTTGGGGATCGTTTATATGGGGGCTATACGTAAACGTGGTCCGATATGGCCCATTTTCAATACCATCCGACCTACATCAATAACAACTACTTGTGCCAAGTTTCAAGTCGATAGCTTGTTTCGTTCGGAAGTTAGCGTGATTTCCACAGACGGACGGACAGCCGGACAGACGGACGGACAGCCGGACAGACGGACGGACGGACGGACATGCTTAGATCGACTCAAAATTTCACCACGACCCAGAATATATATACTTTATTGGGTCTTAGAGCAATATTTCGATGTGTTACAAACGGAATGACAAAGTTAATATACCCCCATCCTATGGTGGAGGGTATAATGAAGCGTTTACTCAGTTGCATTTCATAGCATCCACCTTGGATGGTAACTTTCTTGGCGCGTTTTCATTTTTGTGGATGCGAGCCTAACAAACTTAGGAAGCGTGAATTGTTTTGTGTCTGGTTGTATTTTCGTAAACATGATTTTCTTAGTAATTCATACATGTTGTTACAATTTCGTCTCACTTACCAGTTAAAGGAATAATTTATTGTAGCTACTGTGTTTTCTTATTTAGAATTTAAAATCAAATATTTTTATTTGTAACAAATAGACATTGAAAATATTGTTTGTGAGTTAGTTGTCATAATTTTATTCTTTCGAATCCTATTGTAAAAACCAATAAAAAAGATTGGCTATAATCAAATATCTAACGGCCTACGAATCATTCTACACTCGGAAAACGTAAACCCTTGGCACCTACAACTGGCGATCCTGCCAATTTTTGCTAGACCGAACTAGATGTATCAGGCGACTTCCTTGAGGGAAATGAATTCACTTTTGATATTGGCCAAGGCATCAATTGTAAGACCATAGCCAAACCAAATTGAATCCTTAGTAACAAATCAACTCAAAATATATTCATCGGAATTTCACCACGGAGATCAAGAAGCCCGATTTGAAAGATATTAGAATCTCACAAAAGTTCACCGATAAGTGAATTAGAAAATCCAAACGGACATTTGGAGGACAGTGAAAGTATTGCAGTTGTGAGTCAATAATACAACATTAACCCATCTTATCATAAAATAGATTAAGATTTAGAAAATAATTCGAAGCTCATAATTAGGTGTAATATTCGTATTCCTTGTAAGCTTCTCCTCCGGTATGAGTACAACTGAAGACATACCTAATGGAAATCCAAGGGATTTCCACTATCAATTGCATTCCCAACAAACCACCCTACATTATTAAGGACAATCTCATCATATAATTTTCTGAGCCATGAACATTTTTCACTCAGGACCTGGTCGATGGAAATATTTGTAATATTTTTATACCCTTCACCACTACTGTGGTACAGGGTATAATAAGTTTGTGCATTTGTATGTACCGCCAAGAAGGAGTAATCATAGACCAACCTTTTAGTATACGGATCGGCTTAGAATTAAATTCTGAGTCGATTTAGCGATGTCCGTCTGTCTGTCTGTTGATGTATTTTTGTGTGCAAAGTACAGCTCGCAGTTTTAGTCCGATTGTCCTAAAATTTGGTATAGGGTCCTGCTTCGGCTCAAAGACGATCCCTATTGATTTTGGAAAAAATCGGTTCAGATTTAGATATAGCTGCCATATATATTTTTCACCGATCTGGTCATAATTGCCGTGTATATCAACCGATCTTCCTCAAATTCCGTACATCCGAATATTTTATGAGTCTCGAAAAACTTGCAAAATATCATCCAAATCGGTTCAGATTTAGATATAGCTCCCATATATAGCTTTCGCCCGATTTACACTCATTTGCCCACAGAGGCCAGTTTTTAACTCCGATTTAGTTGAAATTTTGCGCAGGGAGTAGAATTAGCATTGTAGCTATGCGTGCCAAATTTGGTTGAAATCGGTTCAGATTTAGATATAGCTCCCATATATATGTTTTTCTGATTTCGACAAAAATGGTCAAAATACCAACATTTTCCTTGTAAAATCGCCACTGCTTAGTCGAAAAGTTGTAAAAATGACTCTAATTTTCCTAAACTTCTAATACATATATACCGCCCGACTTTAGACTTTCCTTACTGGTTTTTTACTAACATTGTGTTCCACCCTAGTGCATTAGCCGACTTAAATTTTGAGTCTATAGATTTTGTAGAAGTCTATCAAATTCTTCCAGATCGAGTGATATTTAAATGTATGTATTTGGGACAAACCTTTATATATAGCCCCCAACACATTTGACGGATGTGATATGGTATTGAAAATTTAGATCTACAAAGTGGTGCAGGGTATAATATAGTCGGCCCCGCCCGACTTTAGACTTTCCTTACTGGTTTAACTGATATTTTTGCTCAGTCTCTATTCTCACTGTATTAATGAGGCCACAGGGATTGAATTGCCTGAAAATGAAGACGAAAGAAGAACATGAAAAACAGTGATAAAGGATTTCGGCCAGTGAATGTATTTGATTCCATTGTCATCAACACGTTCGGTGTTGATACCAGGCTCTTAGCGCAATTCTCGGTGTCAGATTAAGGTGTAAATTCCCGCTGCTTATGTTGGCTATGCCGCTGTGGGGAATGTTGCTGCCGACTGCACCGACATCAACATTTGACCACCATTCAGAATGTTCCCCCATACGGCGTAGTAGATTCATGGTCACTACAACAGCAAACATTCCAACCAAATCCCTCCATAACCGTCGTGAACACTGAGAAAAAGGGAGTAGAAGAAGGGCGCTATTTGGGTGATCATGTTATTGATTATGATAATGATGATCGGCTGCATTGGCATAGACCGGGACATTTTCTATACCGATGTCGAATGCGGTAATGGCTTATTATGGTGACGATTTACTGCGTGTCACATTTTATCGCATTAATGATGGGATTACTTCGTTAGGCAGCTGGGATACAAGCCGCTCCATCAGTATTGGCGTAAGCCGCTTGTTTGAAATGTTGGTCTAATGGGCAAGCATCCATGTATGTTCCATATGCCTCCGTTAGATCATGGTGTGGCATTTGGGTCTGTTTTTTGGTTTTATACACAAATCTCACACTATCGTATATCTTCGATGGTGGGTCCAGACAATGTCATTGATACTTGTGCACAGAGAAAAAATACTTCGTTAAACTGATGCTAAATTTAATTCATTTTTATTGGAAAAATATGATTGTTTTTTAGAATAATTTTATTAAATTTTTAAATTAAATTTTATTAATTTTTCATTTCTTTTATATTAAATTTTTTTAAATTTATTAAAATTTCATTTTATCAGTAATGATAGGCTAATAAATTAGCCATTACTACACACAAAGAAAATTTCATTAAAATTGAGCCAACGAAAATGTTTCATTGATATAACGAAACATTTTCATTACTACAATGAAAATAACGAATATTTTCATTGTAGTAGTATAGTACGAAACGTTACGTATAGTACGAAACGTTACGTTGATGAACAGAAAATTCGTTATAATAACGAAAAATTTCGTTGTATAAACGAATTTGTTTCATTGGCTCACTTTTAATGACACATTTCGTTAATATAACGAAAATGTTTCTATCAGAGTACGGTACACACGCATACGCACAGAAAAAAAGTATTTTTTTTATCGGTTACTCAAATTTTGCCAAATTGATTTTTTTCTTAAAATTCGAATGGACGGTGGACGACTCTGGGTGGGAAGGGGCATCTCCACTTTGTTAGCTTACTAGAAATTGTAGATAAAGATAAATGATGTTCCCCGACAAAACTGTGACACTCCATTTTGAGATACTTGGCCTGGTCTCTCTACCTTGCCCTATTCCTTTGGTATATTGTAAAATCTTAGGTTAGGTTAGGTTAAAGTGGCAGTCCGATTAAGTTTCAGGCTCACTTAGACTATTCAGTACATTGGGATACCACATTTAAGTAAAAGTACCTATTACATATTAGAAGTATTTTAACAGCTAAACCTTCTCGATTATTTTCTTCTGTTGAACCAACCAGATTGTTCCAACAACATTAGCAGACTGCTTAAGTTAAAGTTTTCCAGGTCCGCCAGTAATCTAAAGCTATATGCCCCTAAAGTTCGCTTACGCCTTACACAAAATGCAGAACACTCACACAAGAGGTGTTTAATTGATTCCATTTCCTCCGCATCATGGCAGCAGATACAGTAGCCAATAGTTTTTGCAAAATCGCCTATCAGGCAGCGAACCGTTAGAGCAGATATCAAGAGTGATATCTGACGGCTTGAGAACACTAGCATATCTAGTGTGCGGTTTAAGTTTAAAGGGGCCATATTTGCTTGGTGTCGTAAAAACCCTTGCAATTCTCCCATCGAACAATTGCCATTATAACAGCCTTCACACGCTGTAAGAGCTTGCAGATTGTAGTTCCCCTAGAATATGTAACGTAGCCTCGCCAACTCATCCGCTTCGCAGTTCCCCGGTATGTTCCTATGGCCAGGCACCCATGTTAGGTGAATATTGTACTGCTCAGCTATCTTGTTGAGAGATTTGAGGCAAGTTCCAGGCCTGTAGAATATACGCCGAAACCCACTTGTCCACTCAATTTGGAGCCATCAGTGTAGAAATCTATATAACGTTTATTCCCTGGGGTCTGTGTGCCCAACGCCTCACTGTTGCGAATTAAAGGGTGATACGGTCAAAATTTGGTCAAGGGAAAACGCGTGTAAATCGGTGAAATCGTTTATTTAAAAAATCAAATTAAATTTCTTTTTCAAGTTAAATTAGTGTAAAATTCAGGAAAAATATTCAGTTAGGCTTTCGCTTTTCCATATCCGAATTGCCGGGCCTCACGCTTGACACCTGCCATCAGATTTTGTACAGCCACCTTGTCCACCTTCTTCGCCAGTTAGGCTTTCGCTCTTCCATATCCGAATTGCCGGGCCTCACGCTTGACACCTGCCATCAGATTTTGTACAGCCACCTTGTCCACCTTCTTCGCCAGTTTGCCTTGAATTGCTGCTCGTCCTTAGCAGTGTTTTTGGTCTTCTTTAGGTTCCGCTTGACAATAGCCCAGTATTTCTCAATTGGGCGGAGCTCTGGGAGAGTTCTTGTCCTTGGGAACCACCTGCACGTTGTTGGCGGCGTACCACTCCATGGCCTTTTTACCGTAATGGCAAGATGCCAAATCCGGCCAAAACAGTACGGAACAACCGTGTTTCTTCAGGAAAGGCAGCAGACGTTTATTCAAACACTCTTTCACGTAAATTTCTTGGTTGACAGTCGCGGAAGCTATGAAAATGCTGCTTTTCAAGCCACAGGTACAGATGGCTTGCCAAACCAGATATTTCTTTGCGAACTTTGACAGTTTTATGTGCTTGAAAATATCTGCTACCTTTCCCCTTCCTTTTGCCGTATAAAACTCCTGTCCCGGAAGCTGCTTGTAGTCGGCTTTGACGTAGGTTTCGTCGTCCATTACCACGCAGTCAAACTTCGTCAGCATCGTCGTGTACAGCCTCCGGGATCGCGCTTTGGCCGTCGTATTTTGTTTATCATCGCGATTTGGAGTCACTACCTTCTTGTAAGTCGATACTCCGGCTCGTTTTTTGGCTCGATGCACGGTTGTAGACGATACAGCTTATTTGCGGCATCTCGGAGAGAAAGGTTAGGGTTTCGCTTGAAACTACCGGCAACTCTCTTTGTCGTCTCAGCGGCTTCCGGTTTTCGATTTCCCTCCGATCCAGACTTCCTGGCTGTCGACAAACGTTCCCCAAACACTTTAATTACATTTGTAACGGTTGATTTTGCAACTTTTAGCGATTTTGCCAGCTTTGCGTGGGAGTAGCTCGGATTTGCGCGATACGCGAGCAAAATTGTGATACGCTGCTCTTCTTGCCTGGACGGCATTTTGACAACTGAAGAGTGAATTCCAAAATCAAAATAGGAGCAACATTCTACACACACACCTTCAAAATGAGGGGTGTTCAGGTTTTTTAAATGCAAAATTGAAAGAAATACGTCAAGTTTATATTGACCAAATTTTGACCGTATCACCCTTTAGAGTTTCAACCTTTTTGTTGAAAAATCCTAATTTTTCCCTTTTCTTTGAAAAAAAAAACAAATTAAATAATATTTAGATTACGAGTATATCTTTAAATGATGATTATTTCTTAAAATGATTTCTTTTTATACTGCCCACCATACACTCAAGGCTGTTAGCAAGGCTAGGAACTACCTTACATATTCCAGAGGAACTAGAATCTGTTGGTATGCCTCTGGCCACCTGCAAGCTCTTACTGCGTGAGAAGGCTGTTATGATGGCCAATATTCGATGGGAAAATTGCAAGGGTTGTAACGACACCAAGCAAATATGGCCCCATTTAAACTTAAACCGCACACTAGATATGCTAGTGTTCTCAAGGCGTCAGACAGCATTCCTAATATCTGCTATAACGGGTCGCTGCCTGATAGGCGAATTTGCAAAAACTATAGGTGCGAAGTATAATGACTATTGTATAAGCTGTCATGACGTGGAGGAAAAGGAATCAATTAAACACCTCTTGTGTGAGTGTCCTGCTTTTTGTGTAAGGCGTAAGCGAATTTTAGGAGCATATAGCTTTAGATTACAGGCTGACCTGGAAAACGTTAACTTAAGCAGTTTGTTAATGTTTTTGGAGCAATCTGGTTGGTTCCACAAAAGTAAATAATAGAGAAGGTTCAGTGGTTAAGACTAGAAGTGCCCATATGTAATAGGTACTTTTAGTTAAATGTGGTATCACAATGGACTGAATAGTCTAAGTGAGCCTGAAATTTAATCGGGCTGCCACTTTAACCTAACCTAACCTAACCTACACTCAAACAAATAATACTTTGCTGCCAAATGAAATTTTAGACAAACAACCATCGATTACGATTTGTTTTTCGCTGTAACGAATTTATTTTGAGAGAAAAGTATTTATATTTTGTGATAAACATGTACTCTTTTGCTTACAGTATTTGAAAATCATTGCATAAAATCGATTTTTTTAATTTAATCCAAATTTGGAATTTTGATTAACCAAATCACATCTTCCCTGACATTTTCTCACTTCCACGTGATTTCTTTAGTTGTCAACAGTTTTTCTGTAATACAAACAGCGCGGCAGCAAATATTTGACACCATAGTGTTTCGAAACAAATACATTATCCACCGCACCATGTATGCCGTACTGCCATCAGTACTCAGTACTGTTCTATTTTTAGATCACATTGTTGGACATACACAAGCAGATGTAAAGAAACTTTATTTCAGGAAACCAAACCACTTTAGTTGATCCCTATCCTATAGCCGACGTACCAAATGTAACTTTTGGAAAAGGAAGAAATATTCTCAAGATTTGGAAAGAATGATCGACATTTCATAGTATTATATTAAATTTTTACTACGAAACTTTAAAATGTGCAAAACTAAAATTTGTTAACAAAATTTTGTTTTTTATGATAAAAGTTTGGACTTTTTGAACAAAGTAAACAAACTGTAACAAAAGAATAACGTTTCCCAAACGTTTGTACCATATCTTTTTTTCACATTGGAAGGTATACTTTGTCATTCTGTGTAACGCATCAAAATATTTCTTCTCAACCCCCATAAAATATATACACACCTAGGTCTCGCTTTGCGTCGCAAATACGTTCCAAAACAAAAAAAAAAAAACACGACACAAATTCAATATGAGTTTCTATGGCAAACCATGGAAATATTGGGGACAGATAACAACGCAACTTCGAAACGACGCAAAGCGTGTTCTAGGTGTATATATATTTTTGTTTCCTTTGCCATTCCGTGTGTAGGTTGGCTTAAGATAGGTTTAGTGACAGCCCGTTATTTCAGACTCACTTAGACTATATAGTCCATTGTAGTACCAAAGTGGTGAACTTCTATTTCATAACAGAGTACTGTCCATGCTTAGCTCAATGACAGGGGACCTCCATTTGATAGGCGAGTCCGAACGGCATTTCACATTATGGTGAAACCGCTTGGGAAAAATGGTAATAGACATATCACCAACATTACTGAGAGGGGATGAACCACCGCAGAAATCCAGGATATGCATTTTACGTGAGCAGGCCCACCATTATACTATAGTGGCTGCCGTTTGGAACACATCGAAATATTGGTCTCAGGCTCCATAAAGAATATATGTATTTTTGGGTATGGTCACATTCTGGGACGATCTAGCAATGTCCCTCCATTCATCTGTTGATATCACGCTAACTTCGGAACGAAACAAGCTATCGTATTGAAACTTTGCAAAAGTTGTTGTTATTTATATAGGTCGGATGATATTGCCAATGTGCTATATCGGAATACTTCTAGGTACAGCCCCCATATAAACCGAAGGCTAAATTTGGCTTTCGAAGCTTTCTAAAGGAGAGTCAGTATATGTGCTTTAATAACCATTCAAAAAACTACCATAATTATAATAATATATCGACTCCTTTATATAGAACGATCTACAAATAATATTTAATCTGCCTTTTTATCTAACATAAGTAGGTTTTCAATAAAATGCTTCCCTACACTGAAAAAACCGCCAGGAAAGAAAATTTTTGTTACTTTTAGAAAATTTTAACTAAACTGTAAAATTTTAACTTAACACAGATGCACCGAAAAAAGTGAACTGTTTTATAGGAAGAATGAACTACCTCGCACGAAAATGGAACTAAATTTTGCTCCACATTTTGAGATTTCTACAAAGCGTTGTTAAAACCAGGAAATTATAATGCCCTGTTGTACTTTTTAACTGCAGTTCACGAAATTACATTCTCTCATAGAAGAAAAAATTAACTAAAATTAAAGAAGAAAATCATTGGCGCCAAATCATGACCATTTTAACCATACAGTAGTTCATTCTTACTATTTTTGTGAATCGTACGAAAATCTTCTTTTGCTTTAGTTCATATTGAACTTGAACTTTATACCCACGTTTAGTTCATAAAATTTTTGAGACATACTTAAAAAAAGTAAGATTTCATTAAGCTGCGGAAAATTTTGATAAAAATATTAAAATTTAACTACTAGAAAATAAATTTTTTCCAATAAAAATAAGTTAAATTTAGAGTTAGTTTAACTACGGAAATTTTTTTCTGTGTGTCACTTAGAGAAGATTTGAAACCTTAGAAATGTCACCAGCATTACTGAGGTGGGATAATCCACCGCTGAAAAACTTTTTGGTGTTCGGTCGAAGCAGGAATCGAACCCACGACCTTGTGTATACAAGGCGGGCATGCTAACCATTACCCCTCGGTGGCTCCCTAAAAATTGATGATAATTGAAAACATAGAACTTCAGTCACAACAGATCCAAATTTAAGTGACTTAAGAGTTAATAAATCCATCCACTGCGTTTGGAGTTAATAAATCCATAAAAACTATTTTTTTTTCAACGACGAGAGTTGAACAATTGTTTATAAATTTTCTTTTAATTAAAAATATCTTTGTTCTAAGAAAATTTTTGGGACAATTTTATATATTTCTTCAGTGTTTCTGTGTAATTTCGACCTGTGCCAATAAATGCAATAGGTTCGCTAAATAATCTTCTTTGGTAAAATACCTTTAGAATGTATGAATTGGTTGTAAAGGGTGGTTAAATTGTAAGGGCCGATGTTGAATGTGAACCACACCTAAACGCCAAGTATTTTCCGAATTTTATATGACATTTCTCTATTTCAGACTTACTCAAATTGAACCATGGAGAGATACGCAATCCAACAACGTGTTAAATGGTTCCAAGAAATGGCAACAGTGGATGATCAATTTTCGAAGAAAATCATCTTCAGTGATGAGGCACATTTTCACCTCAGTGGATTCGTCAATAAACAGAATTGCCGCATTTGGGCGAATGAGAATCCAAGAGTGATTGTCGAAAAACCAAAGCACCCACAAATAGTGACTATTTGGTGCGGTTTATGGGCTGGCGGCATCATCGGGCCGTATTTTTTTCCAAAATGAGGCCGGTCAGGCAGTTACTGTGAATGGTGTTCGCTATCGTGAGATGATAACGAACTTTTAATGGCCCGAATTGGAAGATATCGATGTGGACGATATATGGTTTCAGCAGGACGGTGACACTTGCCACACAGCTAACGAAACAATGGCTCTTTTGCGCAACAAATTCAATGGCCGTGTTGGACTTTTTTCTTTGGGGTTATTTGAAAGAAAAGGTGTACGTCGATAAGCCAGCAACAATTCAAGAGCTAAAGGATGAGATAATTCGGCACATTAACGGCATAGAACCTCCATTATACCTCAGCGTCATCGAAAATTTGGACCATCGGATGAAGGTGTGCCACCGAGGTCGCGGCGCCCATTTGGCCGATATTTTGTTCCATATATAATTGAGTAATACCAATATATCATAATTAAATAAAATTACAATAATTTCCTAAATAGTTTGTGTTTTATTCAAAATCAACATCGGCCCTTGAAATTTTAACTACCCTTTATAATTTAGATTGTTTGGTGTAGTGTATGACATGGTCGGACTAAGCCTGCGATTCCCTTTCTTAGTTGCCATGGAATGCATTCGTGGCCAACAATGCACCCCGGCATTGTTGTGTGCCGCTGTTTTGAAAACACTTTAATGTCATTTGTAAAATGTCATCATTTGTTTTTGTATTCTCGTTTCTCCTCTCTTTAGCAATGCGTGTTAGTGTCCCTTTTTTATCTGGTGGGAATGTTCGCTGGGTCGATTGGACCCAGTGGTCAGCCTTTTGTTCAAAGCTAATGTGTTTAGTTGGAGGTATTAAAGAGACATAACCTTTTGGGCCAAATATTTATTGGGGATTCTTTATGATGCAAACGAATACACCGATGATGATGATGAAGATGATGTGCAAGGCAATGGCGGAGACAACGTGTGTGTTCCACAGTCTCATAAATAAAGCCATTAAAACGATTTCTAGCAAAAGCTTGTTAGTGAACTCTGCTAGAAGACGAGTGACTGGATGGTATCTAGATTATGGGGCTATGGAGAGGATTGTCCATTCTATTGGTTTCTGTTCATTGGGGTATGGATGAGGAGCATATTGGTTTGTTGGTTCGATGGCGATGGCGGCCAGCAACACTATCTCTAGTTATATGTCTTAATTTTGTAGCCTTTCGAGTTTCAATTTTGTTTAATGACCCCCATAAATATCCAGCAAAATGATATCATTTTGGTACTGTATGACTCCAAAGTTGGCGTTGTCATGGGCTTGGTTGGTATGACTATGACAGCAGATTAATAAACAGACATTTTTTATTTAATTATACGCATATCGTCCACAGCTATTTGAGGACCATTCATGGGTGTTGGGGGGATGACATCGAATTGGAAAAGGGAGACACTCCATCACTCATTCCAATCGATTTAAGTCCCACTTAATAAATTGTTTTGCCACCACTTGAACTGGCGATGTCTTTTGTTTGACATTGTTATGCTTCGTAGAAGATTTGCGGAATGTGTGTTCCTGAGAATCGCGAACTTGTCATTAGGAACAGGCCACAATAATTTGTCATAAAATCTAGATTAAAGAATTCTTCATTACTCATTACCATTGGGTCACTCACAAAAGTTTTCACAACTGAACAATTACATGGAAACTTTGACTAGTGCGTTCGAGAAAATCGACTTCAGTTTGTCGAATAAATATTTCCTATAAGACTAAGGTACTAAGTTCGCGTTTCACAGGTGCAAATCCTTTGACTTTCAAGGTTACTTTCCTTCACTATGTGATGTAAGCGAGAGGAAACTTTTTGAACTGATTCATTCCCTCTGTGTTATGTTTTGCAAAGAAAATCTGTATGGTTCATTTAGATTCCTCATGCACTGAAAAACAGCATGCCCGTTTCCAAAGATTTTGTCTTTAGACTAATGATTATGGTATTGATTCCTAGCCAAAGAAACTTAATTCTAGGAAACAAATTTTAGTTTCTGCGTTTTTTTCAATTTTTTTCTTCATAAGCTAGTCATTAACCCTTGTGCACTCCTTGGAAGTGCCCTTTCCAAGTACCTTTGACCCAACATTAAAATGTAGACAAAATTTAATATTAATTATTGGAAATTTATTTGCTTTGTTGTTTTAAAGTTTGTATAACAAAACATAATAAAAACATAAATAAATAAGCCCCTTCTGAGCAAATAAAAATAATAATTTTAAAATTAATTTTTTTAAAACGTAAAACATTAGGAATTTGTGTGATATTTTATACACAATGTGACCATGTGCTCGTTGCAAATAAATGGAACCAATTGTTCATCCATAGTAACATTTTGATGTGGATTGTAAACAACTTTGGAGCTGGTTACTCCGCTTGTCCCAAACGTTTCTTATCGGTGCTAGTTTGTCTCGATGTGGCCTTTCTTCTCTATATTCAGAGCTATCAAACCGCAGGCACTTTTATATGCTCGAAAATCGTTTGAGACTCGTGGTAGCTCGAAAAATTTGTTTTCCATTTTTTTCACATCACAAGTTAAAGGGTGATACGGTCAAAATTTGGTCAATATAAACTTGACGTATTTCTTTCAATTTTGCATTTAAAAAACCTGAGCACCCGTCATTTTGAAGGTGTGTGTGTGTAGAATGTTGCTCCTATTTTGAGCAAGAAGAGCAGCGTATCAAAATTTTGCTCGCGCATCGCGAAAATCCGAGCTACTCGCACGCAAAGCTGGCAAAATCGCTAAAAGTTGCCAAATCAACCGTTACAAATGTAATTAAAGTGTTTGGGGAACGTTTGTCGACAGCCAGGATGTCTGGATCGGGGGGAAATCGAAAACCGGAAGCCGCTGAGACGACAAAGAGAGTTGCCGGTAGTTTCAAGCGAAACCCTAACCTCTCTCTCCGAGATGCCGCAAATAAGCTGGGTGTATCGTCTACAACCGTGCATCGAGCCAAAAAACGAGCCGGACTATCGACTTACAAGAAGGTAGTGACTCCAAATCGCGATGATAAACAAAATACGACGGCCAAAGCGCGATCCCGGAGGCTGTACACGACGATGCTGACGAAGTTTGACTGCGCGGTAATGGACGACGACCCTACGCCAAAGCCGACTACAAACAGCTTCCGGGACAGGAGTTTTATACGGCAAAAGGAAGGGGAAAGGTAGCAGATATTTTCAAGCACATAAAACTGTCAAAGTTCGCAAAGAAATATCTGGTTTGGCAAGCCATCTGTACCTGTGGCTTGAAAAGCAGCATTTTCATAGCTTCCGGGACTGTCAACCAAGAAATTTACGTGAAAGAGTGTTTGAATAAACGTCTGCTGCCTTTCCTGAAGAAACACGGTTGTTCCGTACTGTTTTGGCCGGATTTGGCATCTTGCCATTACGGTAAAAAGGCCATGGAGTGGTACGCCGCCAACAACGTGCAGGTGGTTCCCAAGGACAAGAACCCTCCCAACACGCCAGAGCTCCGCCCAATTGAGAAATACTGGGCTATTGTCAAGCGGAACCTAAAGAAGACCAAAAAAACTGCTAAGGACGAGCAGCAGTTCAAGGCAAACTGGCTTTCTGCGGCGAAGAAGGTGGCTGTACAAAATCTGACGGCAGGTGTCAAGCGTGAAGCCCGGCAATTCGGATTTGGAAAAGCGAAAGCCCAACTGAATATTTTTCCTGAATTTTATACCAATTGAACTTGAAAAAGAAATTTAATTTAATTTAATTTAATTCTACATTGTTGGTATTACAGGAAAAGGTGTTAAGAACTAAAAAAACCTCGTGGGTATCGGAAAGATGTGAGGGAAAATGCAATTACCAAGAAAACAATGTTTTTTTTTTTATACCCTCCATCATAGGATGGGGGAATATTAACTTTGTCATTCCGTTTGTAACACATCGAAATATTGCTCTAAGACCCCATAAAGTATATATATTCTGGGTCGTGGTGAAATTCTGAGTCGATCTAAGCATGTCTGTCCGTCCGTCTGTTGAAATCACGCTAACTTCCGAACGAAACAAGCTATCGACTTGAAACTTGGCACAAGTAGTTGTTATCGATGTAGGTCGGATGGTATTGAAAATGGGCCATATCGATCTACTTTTACAAATAGCCCCCATATAAAGGGACCCCCAGATTTGGCTCGTGGAGTCTCTAAGAGAAGCATATTTCATACAATCCGGCTGAAATTTGGTATATGGTGTTGGTATATGGTCTCTAACAACCATGCAAAACTTGGTCCACATCGGTTCATAATTATATATAGCCCCCATATAAACCGATCCCCAGATTTGGCTTGCGAAGCCTCAAAGAGAAGCAAATTGCTTCCGATCCGGCTGAAATTTGGTACATGATGTTGGTATATGGTCTCTAACAACCATGCACAAATTGGTCCACATCGGTTCATAATTATATATAGCCCCCATATAAACCGATCCCCAGATTTGGCTTGCGAAGTCTCCAAGAGAAGAAAATTTCATCCGATCCGGCTGAAATTTGGACATGATGTTGGTATATGGTCTCTAAAAACCATGCAAAAATTGGTCCATATCGGTCCTTAATTATACATAGCCCCCATATAAGCCGATCCCCAGATTTGGCTTGTGGAGTCTCTAAGAGAAGCATGTTTCATCCGATCCGGCTGAAATTTGGTACATGGTGTTGGTATATAGTCTCTAACAATCCTGCAAAAATTGGTCCATATCGGTCCATAATTATATATAGCCCCCATATAAACCGATCCCCCGATTTGGCTTGTGGAGCATCTAAGAAACGAAAATTACATCCGATCCGGCTGAAACGTGGTACATGGTGTTAGTATATGGTCTCTAACAACCATGCAAAAATTGGGCCACATCGGTCCATAATTATATATAGCGCCCATATAAACCGATCCCCAGATTTGGGTTGCGGAGCCTCAAAGAGAAGCAAATTTCATCCGATCCGCCTGAAATTTGGTACATGATATTGGTATATGGTCTCTAACAACCATGCAAAAATTGGTCCACATCGGTTCATAATTATATATAGCCCCCATATAAACCGATCCCCAGATTTGGCTTGCGGAGCCTAAAAGAGAAGCAAATTTCATCCGATCCGCCTGAAATTTGGTACATGATATTGGTATATGGTCTCTAACAACCATGCAAAAATTGGTCCATATCGGTCCATATTTATATATAGCCTCCATATTTGGTACGTGGTGATCGTATATGATATTTAACAACCATGCCAAATGTGGTCCATATCAGTCCATAATCATATATAGCCCCATATAAACCGATCCCGAGATTTGGTTTTGGATCCTCTTGGAGAAGCAAATTTCATCCGAGTCAGTTGAAATTTGGTACATTGTGCTAGTATATGGCTAACCATGCCTAACTAGTTCCATATCGGTCTATAGTTATATATAGCCCTCAGATAAATCGATCCCCAATCACAAAAAATTTGTCCATATCAAGTTCATAATTGTATATAGCCCCATATTTCAATTCTGGCTCTCTACGTACCGTGCAAAAGTCCACGTCGATTCGTAATTATTCGTAGACTTACCTATACATAACTTTTTTGTCTAATATATACCACGTATGGACTAACTCACAATTTATAAAACGATGTTAAGAAGTTTTGAGATACCACAACCCAAGTAATTCGATTGTGAATGACAGTCTACGCAATCCATGGTGGAGGGAACATAAGATTCGGCCTGGCCGAACTTTCGGCCTTTTTTCCTTTTTATAGCTCTTTTTTTTTTTGTAAAAACAGAGTAAGAGTTAATAAGATGGTACAAATTATTTGAATTTTGTTGAAAAAATGCTAAATCCATTCTAAAAAGAATTGCGAATTTTTGAAAATATTTTAGTTCAAACGTTTCAGACAAGCGTTAGAATGCATTAAAAATCATAAAAAATGATTTATTTGGCAAAATATCACAAACTTTTTTAATTCACATCCAAAACACTGTATGCGGATCACACTTTAAGAAGTGATGCAAATTGAGAGCAACGACTGTTGAAAGGGTGGACATGCATTCTATGACAAGCCCATGTTAAATTCATCGCTTCTGCGTCAATTTTGCAACACTTCGGGATCCAAAGAGAATATTTGCACTACTTTTTTGGCGACGCTTTTATTTTGTGCTGGGGAGGAGATCTTTCCATGGTGATGGGTATTTAAGATTCGGCCTGTCGAAATCTCGGCAGTATATACTTGTTTGTATTAAAAATATGAAAAATAAACGGGGATTCAGAAAATGAGCTAAAAATTAAGGTGGAAATAGTGTATCATTCTCATTCTCATTTCTCCCTAATGAAGATCGATACTACTTTAGTTCAAGATAAGAATTCCATATATTAAGACAATTTAGACATATTTTAAATGTATATCATTAGGATTTCGTCAAAAGATTTCCTGCCCACGATTTATCGTAGAAATTTCTTAATAGCGTAATCGACAAATGCTACCTGGCTGTCGTCAAGTTCAGTGCTTTGCATTGGACCATGATGTGCATACAGATTGACGATAAGACCACTTCTAATTGTTTGGCAAAGGAATCCAATGATTTTGCTGATTGTTCTGAAGATACTGCCGATTGCACAAAGAACCATATTTCCCAGGTTTGCGTAGTTGTTGTGGTGGAACAAACCAACTAAGCAAAAACAAAATACAAACTTTGTTACATCCGCCACAGCGAACATTAATCATATTTTGTCACTGTGAATGGAGTGGATCTATAGACTGATAATCAGACACACTGCCGGCAGGCCTCACTCCCCCGCTCTCTCAAGCGGCCGATACTCAATCATGGTGTTTTATTAATAAACATTTGGCAAAGAAACATTAGTGCGCAGGCGCAAACTCTATTTCCGCTGATTATTTTCATTTCAGCACGGTGGCAAGTCAATATTCCCGTGCCACCTCCATTACCAAAAGCCGCTTTTAGACACCAACACACATTGCTAATGTTATGCAAAGTTGGTAACTGCCTGCCATTGCTGTTGCTATTACAGAACAAAGGCTAAACGACGGACGGACGGACGGACAAATTAGATGGCAGGCCTACATGCGACAAAGCAAAGCAAAGAAATCGTCAGACATGTTCCCCAGCTCAATGGCAAAGTGTTGCCATTTATTTATGAATGAATGAATGAACGACAGACGCCCCCGCCTTATTAAAGCCCAAAGTCCTCACCATCTCAATAGTGCAATGAATTTCTAACCATCTAACCAGACGGTTGATTTCCAGCCATATGTCGTCTGCAACCATAAACGCTTATGCGCTGGGGGACACAACCAAGCAAGCAGCCAACCCACTTGTCTATGCAAAGCACGAGTTACTATAAAAATTGTAAAACTTGTCTTAGAGTGCAATGAATGAATTGTTAAACCGGCTGGATGGTTGGAAGCCTGGTTGGCTGATTTGCCGGCTGCTCGACTGCGATTCCGATTGTCTGTTCCTTCATCTTCCGCTGCCTGATTGACTGACTGAATGAGTTAGTGAATGAATGAACGAATCGATGTAAGAGTATGGATATAAAGCAATAGTACGATAGTTAGGCATACATCGTGTGCGCACAAACTTTTCATTCATAAATGCTAAAACAAAAACCACGTTTCCCCAGCACCTCGGCATCGGCTCCGCGGATTTGGGGTCGATTTGTGTGCCATGTGTCGATTTCGTTGCCAATGTTCAAAGGTTGAGGATGACTCATCGACAACGGCATGATCGTCTTCAATATTCACGTTTACGTCCGTCATCGTTGTATCTCAACCGGATTTTATCACAGCATTAGCGCCAACCACACTGATTTACAAGAAAAACTACTTCGGCATATGCAAACTTACTTGAGGTAACTTGGGTTATAGTGGCACTCTGTTACTCCAGGCTCATTTGGAAAAAACTCAGTCCCTTACACTGAGAAAAAAACACATGCCCGCTTCCAAAGATTTTGTTTTTACTCTACACGCAAAAAAAAAATTCTTTCCTCCCAAACGAAATTTTAGACAAACAAAGTTCGTTTCTCATTTGCTTTTCGCTGTAAGGAAGTGCATTTGGAAGAAAAGTATATACTTTTTGTGATAAACGTTTATTCTTTTCCAGGATGTAAAAAAAATTTCATAAAGACAAACTCAAAAAAAAAAAACATAGTTTTCTTGGTAATTGCATTTTCCCTCACATCTTTCTGACACCCACGAGGTTTTTTTAGTTCTTAACACCTTTTCCTGTAATACCAACAATGTAGAAGAAATTATACGATTTTATAAATTTTAAAATTTTTTTTACCTTTCGCCTGGACGGAGAATCGAACCGCGGACCATGCACTTTGTAACTTTGTAAGCCAACACACTACACTAACCACTGAGCTATGTACCTGTTATGGTCATCAATAGATAAATATCCATATAAGTTATATTTATATAGCATAGCTTGCGGCGCCCACGAACCGAATAAACAAAGTTTATTTACCAGAAACAAACATTTAGTTTGGCACCGTGGAGCAGTGGTTGCTACGTCCGACTTGCATGCCAAGGGTCGTGGGTTCGATCCCTGCTTCGACCAAAGTTTTTTTTTATTTTTTTTACATATATTTCAGATATGTTCGGAAGATTCCGAAAAAATTTTCAACATTACATTGTAGTATATAAAATTTTGAAATGTAAAATGTGTCGTATTAAAGACCTAAAGTCAGAAAAGAACAGTGTTTGATATAAACGAAATGGACTGTGTTGTTGTTTCAAAAATAACTTTTTTTATTGAAAAAATAAAAATTTTGTAACAAACGAATTTTATTGGTGATAAAAGTTTAAAATTTTCGAAGCAATTCAAAAAACTCTAACAAAAGAAAAACGTTTTCGGTACACGTTTTCCAAACGTTTTTTTTTCTTTGCGTGTAATGATTTTGATATTGATTCCGGGCCAAAGAAGCAAATTTCAATTTTTTGTTTTTTCTACATATGCTATCAAAGTCCTTTACAAACTTGTTGTCGTTAACATAAATTTTCAAATTCAGAATCCAACACCAGTAGAAATTGTGCTATGTTTTAAGTAAAAATGTCTTTAAAATAAAGTGTTAAAAAACATGTCCTATTTAGGACCTTTTCTGCTTTGTAGTGAAGATGCAAAAACACAAAGAGTTTAAAGACAATTTCATTAACTTTAAAGAGTTTTTCTTTATAAATTATTAAAGTCAAGTTGACTAGTCCAAACAAATGTTCTTCCATGTTATGATACCCATTTTTAAGTCGAATCACTTAATTATAAAGACAAAACGACTTGATTGTATAGTTAATCGATTTTTGGACAAGGAAAAAACTTTTTATTAATGCGTCTTCTTTGTTAAGCAAAATTCGCATTCATATTTTAAGGGCATGAAATCGTACCAGTGTACCACCCAACAGAGTTCCGTCCCATTTTATGGTACACCGGAAGACCATTTCATACAAATGGAGCAAACAAATTATTTTCGTTGATATAACGAACATTTTTCATTAGGAAAATGAAAATATTCATTAGTAGTATGTAAAAGTTATTATATTAACGAAAAGTTGTGTTGTATTTGTGTGTATTTTTATCGGGCCCTTCTTTGATATCTTTATAGACAATCCGAATTGCGTTTGTTTGTATGTCCTTTAAGGTTCAGTAGGTTGACTGTGTTGATAAACTCTTTTATATTCATATTCATAAACATTTTTATTTTTAATTATTTAATTAGTTATTGTTAATCATATTTTCAGCTTTTGTTAATGTTTATTTCTGTTTGTTTGGGTAAACAAAATTTGTTTTAGGTTGGGGGGCGCAACGAAATTGATACATTTTTTGGGGGGGGCGCGAAGCAAATTGGGTTGGGAAGCTCTGTTGTAGAGGGTGACATCAATGTTCTTGTATTAATGCCCACTTAGACCAGTATAGGTCCATTGCGATCCCTCGATGTGATTTTTCAATCTTTCTCCTTTCGATGCGGCCGCTTTGTCCCAGAAACTTCCACCTGCTCGTTCTCTTTGAAAGAAATCTCAGAATAACCAACCAGAGGCCCTGATGAATGCAAGTTTGATCCTTAAGCTGCACTCCCGCAGATCAGTGAGGGCCTGAAAGAAAATGGAGCCTAGTATCTTGTTTCTTCTAAAGGATAAAGCTGGGTACTGACACAAGAAGTGGTACGAGTCCTCCGTAACTTCCGGGTCCAGGCACCATCTACAGATATCATCGTCTTTAAGTCCTATTCTTACCATGTGTTTCCCAAGTGTGTTGTGTCCTGTTATGATACCAATCAATGGCCGTAATTCCTCTCTGTTCATCGACAACAAAATTTCACAGTTCCTACGTTTCTTTTCATCCTATATCAATTTGGTTTGCTCGTAACCATCCGAAGAGACCCAGCGTCTTCGCCATTGCTTATCATATTTAACCTATATCCTGTAATGATAAGAAGATAATGGAGGAAAAACGTCTGCTAGGACGTTGTTCGTTCCACGAGCACCCTCCTTAGCCAGCACATCCGCTTTCTCATTTCCTATTATCCCATAGTGCCCAGGTACCCAGCACAGAGTTATATTATGCTGTTCAGTGAGAACCTTGAGTTCTCGACGACAGCGGCTGACTACCCTAGACCTTATGTCAGCACTGCACAATGCCTTTATAGCTGGCTGACTGTCGTTCAGTAAAACAAGCGTAATGAAAATATTCTTTTTGGATCCGGAAGTAGTTCTGGATGTGAATTAAAAAATGTAATGTAATATTTTGACAAATAAATAATTTTTATAATTTTTTATGATTTTTAATGCATTCTACAGCTTGTCCGAAACGTTTGAATTAAAATAGTTTAAAAAGTTCGCAATATTTCTTGAACAGATTTAGAATTTTGTTCGACAAAATTTCAATAATTTGTACCATTTTATTAAAGCTTACTTTGTTTTTAACCTTTTTGAAATAAAAAAATTAAATTTACCCATAAACAAGTATATACAGCAGTAAGTTCGGCTGGGCCGAATCTTAAATACCCACCACCATGAACCAAATATTAGGATTTCTTTTGAAATTTCAGGAGGGCTTGAGGACTTGAGGACACTTCCCGAAGATACATTTAAAGATTTCACCTATGAGGACTATATCAGATTCTGGATTTATAAGAACCATTTTTGTTTGAGTTTTAGAGGAATCATTAACATCTCTTGTAAGTGTGCAAGAAAATTATAAAATAACGTCTTGATTTGAAATTTTAAATCTGTAGATTTTCACCCGAAAAATAAAATCTGGAAATTTTACATTGAGTTTCAAGCAATTTTCATGATCAGTGCGCCTTCTATACTCACAAGAAGTGAAATTGGTCTATATGGAGGCATTACCAAATGGACCGATAAAAACTTAATCCGATACACGTTTTTGTGAGCCTTAAATACGAGAATATTTACAATTTCAGGCAAATCGGATAAAAACTACGGTTTCTAGAAACCTAAGGAGTTAAATCGGGAAATCGTTCTTATGGGGGCTATACTAAAATACCGACCGATACTAACCGTTTTCGGCACACCTCTTTATGGCCCAAAAATACCTCTAGATTTCCAATTTCAGGCAAATTGGATAAAAACTACGGTTTCTATAAGCCCAAGAAGTAAAATCGGGAGGTCGGTTTATATGGGGGCTATACCAAAACATGGACCGACACTCACCATTTTTGGCACACCTCTTCAAGGTCCCAATATATCTCTAGATTTTCAATTTGGCGCAAATTGGATGAAAACTACGGTTTCTATAAGCGAAAGACCCCAAATCGGGAGGTCGGTTTATATGGGGGCTATACCAAACCATGGACCGACACTCACCATTTGTGGCACACCTCTTCAAGGTCCCAAAATATCTCTAGATTTTCAATTTCGCGCAAATTGGATGAAAACTACGGTTTCTATAAGCGAAAGACCCCAAATCGGGAGGTCGGTTTATATGGGGGCTATACCAAAACATGGCCCGATATAGCCCATCTTCGAACTTGACCTGCGCGCAGACAAAAGACGATTCTGTGCCAAATTTCAGGACGATAGCTCCATTATTGAATGCTGTAGCGTGATTACAACAGACAGCCAGACAGACAGACAGACGGACATGCTTATATCGTCTTAGAATTTCTCCCTGATCAAGAATATATATACTTTATATAGTCGGAAATCGATATTTCGATGCGTTACAAACGGAATGACAAACTTATTATACCCCGTCACCATTCTATGGTGGTGGGTATAAAAAAGAAAAAAGTGATTTATAAACGGTTAACGGCAACTTCAATTTACAAATTCAGCGTCGAATTCAAGTAGAAATTGTGAAATTCAAGCAAAAATCGTCTTTAACATAAAGTGTTGAAAAAACATATCTTATTTTTTAATTCTATTTTGCTTTGTAGTCAAGATACAAAAAGTCAACAAATTTAAAGACGATTTCAATAATTTTGAAGAATTTTTCTGAACTATTAAAGCCAAACTTAACGAAACAAAATTTTCTTTCAAGTAAAGATACGCATTTTTAAGTCGAATCACCTAACTATACGTACAAAACGACTTCATTGAAAAGTTTATCGACTTTAGGGACAAGCATTTTTGCTTTATATCACATAAATGCGTCTTCTATGCTAAGCAAAATTGGCGTTTGAATTTGAAGGACAAGAAAGCTTCACGATATTAGGGCTGAACCGATTTATGGGAAATCTCCAGGGAAAGTAGAGGGTTATTAAATAAATTTCTGCTGCCCGATTCTGTATTAAAATTTCTCTTAGAAGGTGAGTGGAAAGATAAAGCAACACTGAATGAGAAATGTAGTGTCAGACTGTATGCAAAGATGGCTTTGTCCTTTTCCTTAAAACCCCCATATTTGCAACAATCATTGAACTAATTTTTTGAAAACTTGTTTATGTTCACCCCATGGGACGAATATAAAGACTTCCGGAAATATACGCAATGATTAATTTATATCCGTATTCAGTTTAATTATGAAATCAGCTAAAGATTCTTTGGATTTTTTTGGAAAGGTTAAATTTTTGTGATATCCTTTGGAATGTTCTGTGAAAGATATGGTTGACTTATTTAGTGCAAAATATTCCTCTAAAATTTAGGTCGCTGTTATTATGATATCGTAAAACAAAGAGGGTTTTGCAGCTTTAAATATATCAGGCATGCGCATCGAGATTTGTTATGGATCATATCTCCTGTAGATATGACGCAAATTTTGTCATGAGCACAAAGATTTCTTGTCCTTATGAGAGTTTTGCTTAGCATTGAAGTCCCATGTCTCCGTTTCCTTGGCCAGAAGTCGTTAAACTTTTCAATGAAGGCGTTTTGTGCTTCGAGTTAGAAGATTGAATTTTAAAATCTTGATACAAAAGAAAATTAATTTGTACTGAGTTAATCTTGATTATTGAAATTGTCTTTAAATTCGATCATTTTTATACCCTCCACCATAGGATGGGGGTATATTAACTTTGTCATTCCGTTTGTAACACATCGAAATATTGCTCTAAGACCCCATAAAGTATATATATTCTGGGTCGTGGTGAAATTCTGAGTCGATCTGGGCATATCCGTCTGTTGAAATCGCGCTAACTTCCGAACGAAACAAGCTATCGACTTGAAACTTGGCACAAGTAGTTGTTATTGATGTAGGTCAGATGGTATTGCAAATGGGCCATATCGGTCCACTTTTACGTATAGCCCCCATATAAACGCACCCCCAAATTTGGCTTGCGATCGCTCTAAGAGAAGCAAATTTCATCCGATCTGGCTGAAATTTGGTACATGGTGTTAGATATGGTCTCTAACAACCATGCAAAAATTGGTCCACATCGGTACATAATTATATATAGCCCCCATATAAACCGATCCCCCGATTTGGCTTGCGGAGCCTCTAAAAGAAGCAAATTTCATCCGATCCGGCTGAAATTTGGTACATGGTATTGGTATATGTTCTCTAATGACCATGCAAAAATTGGTCCACATCAGTCCATAATTATATATAGCCCCCATATAAACCGATCCCCCGATTTGGCTTGCGGAGCCTCTAAGAGAAGCAAATTTCATCCGATCCGTCTGAAATTTGCTACATGGTGTTGGTATATATTCTCTAATGACCATGCAAAAATTGGTCCATATCAGTCCATAATTATATATAGCCCCCATATAAATCGATTCCCAGATTTGTCCTCCGGAGCCTCTTGGAGGAGCAAAATTCATCCGATCCAGTTGAAATTTGGAACATGGTGTTAGAATGTCGTCTCTAACAAACACGCAAGAATTGGTCCATATCGGTCCATGATTATATATAGCCCCATATAAACCGTTCCCCAGATTTAATCTCCGGAAATTTGCAACGTGGTGTTAGTATAAGGCAGCTAATATCCATGCCAAAATTGGTCCATATCAGTCTATAGTTATATATATCCGATCCCCAATCACACAAAAATTGGTCCATATCGGTTCATATTCATGGATGCCACTCGAGCCAAAAATAATCTACCAAAATTTATTTATTTTTATGGAAAACATTGTCAAAATGTTATTTCTATAGAAAATTTTGTCAAAATTTCATTTCTATAGAAAATTTTGTAAAAATTTTATTTCTATAGAAAATTTTGTCAAAATTTCATTTCTATAGAAAATTTTGTAAAAATTTTATTTCTATAGAAAATTTTGTCAAAATTTTATTTCTATAGGAAATTTTGTCAAAATTTTATTTCTATAGAAAATTTTTTCCAAATTTTATTTCTATAGAAAATTTTTTCCAAACTTTACTTCTATAGAAAATGTTGTCAAAATTTTATTTCTATAGAAACTTTAAACTTAATTATATACGTATTTAATCGGCCGTTTTTAGTTTAATATATACTACGTATGGACTACCTTGTAATTTAGAAGACGATGTTAGCAAGTTTTAAGATACCTTGCCATCGGCAAGTATTACCGCAACCCAAGTAATTCGATTGTGGATGACAGTCTTCCGTAGAAGTTTCTACGCAATCCATGGTGGAGGGTACATAAGCTTCGGCCTGGCCGAACTTACGGCCGTATATACTTGTTTTAATTCATATTTAAAAGTAGAAGATTTCTTATTGATGTTTTTCATTTCAGTTTAAAACCATGCATTGACTAAACAACAAGTGTAGCTTATTTGGGCAAAGCCCTATAGACTGCATGATGGTTGGATGGACGCACGTTTCGGAATTACCACATTCCTCATCAGCATCCTCTACACTGTTAGAAAAATATGTTTTTCATATGTTCCCATATAAACAAAATGTATTTCGGGCAGAATTTTTAAACACAATATATTTAAGAGCAAACATGTTATGTTCCTAAACTAACACTAAATGTTTGGGACAGATATGTTAACATGTTAGAATATATTATATTTGGGGCATGAGTGTTCATAAAAATAATATGTGCGAATGTAAACATATGTTGAGATATTTTATTCAAAGAGCGACAGAGAGAGAGTATAGAGAAAGATACAAAGATGGAAACCGGGAGGGTTGACGAAAGATATCAACATAACACAGCGAGAGAATGAAAAGAGAGCAATTTCTGTGAAACCGCTTGTATGTTGTTTCGGAAAACTGTTTTATGATAAGGCCAAACATTTTATATGCTTTGGGAGCCACCGTTAGCATGCCCGCCTTGCATACACAAGGTCGTGGGTTCGATTCCTGCTTCGACCGAACACCAAAAAGTTTTTCAGCGGTGGATTATTCCACCTCAGTAATGCTGGTGACATTTCTGAGGGTTTCAAAGCTTCTCTAAGTGGTTTCACTGCAATGTGGAACGCCGTTCGGACTCGGCTATAAAAGGAGGTCCCTTGTCATTGAGCTTAACATGGAATCGGGCAGCACTCAGTGATAAGAGAGAAGTTCACCAATGTGGTATCACAATGGACTGAATAGTCTAAGTGAGCCTGATACATCGGGATGCCACCTAACCTAACCTAACCTTGATATGCTTGAGTCTAAATATTATTTAATTTGAATATTAGCATGAGTATTTGGAGTAAAGAGAATAGACATTCAGAACCAAGAGAATAAACATTTGACAAAAAAAAAACAGCACGTGTTTTCGCCTTGAGAGCAGCATTTTATGTATGTGTGGACATGTGTTTTGTTTATCATTTTGGCGTTATGGGCACATTTTTTTCTTGGTTCGTTAAAAGAAATCGGAACGTACGAGGAGTAAGTCAAAATATTCAGGCAAAGGAAATTAACATTAAGAAAAACGATGGAAAATATACAAAAATAACAAAGGGATCTTCATAAAAATAACGAAATGGTTGGGACAGTAAAATGAAAAAAGGAGGAAACAGTTAAAAACTAAACAGTAAAATGTATAAAAACAAAGTTTAGTTCCTTAATAAGTAGTCCGAGAGAAGTTGACGGACATCTTCAAATATAAAAGCGGGCATTAAGTTCGAGTTATGCAGCTAAAACAATTGAAAAAGTTTATTTTCATTAAAATGAATTATTAAAGAAAATTAAAAGGCAAACCAAAATAATAAAAATAATAATAATAAAAATAAAATTAAGTACAAAACACAATAAGTTTTAAATGCATTTAAAATAAATTTATTTGTATATTATAAAATTATTTATGTATGTTTATACTCGACTCCACGTTCTTCTTTTGTTAGAGTTTTTCAATTCCCTCCAAAATTTCAATCTTTTATACCAAAAACAGTTTTTTGTTACAAAATTTTTATTTTTCAATAAAAAAATATTTCATCCAAAAGCTCAGTCCATTTCGTTTATATCAAGCACTGATTCTGACTGTAAATCTTTAATAACCCACATTTCGAAGTTTCATTACAAAAATTTAATATAGTATAAATATAAATGTGTAAATTAAAAAAAAAATGTGTTTGGTCGGAGCAGGGATTGAACCCACGACCCTTTGAATGCAAGGCAGACATGCTAACCACTGCTCCACGTTGCCAACAAATGTATGTTTTTATTAAATAATGTTATGTTTACATAGGCTCGTGGGCGCTGCAAACTATGCTATATAAATGTAACTTATAACGATAATTGTCTACTGGTGACTATAACAGCTACGTAGCCCAGTGAATAGTGTGTTGGCTTACAAACTGTATGGTCCTCGGTTCGATTCTCCGTCCAGACGAAAGGTAAAATTTATAAAATTGAATAATTTCTTCAACATTATTTGTATTACAGCAAAAGGTGCAAAGAACTAAAAAATTTCGCGGAAGCGAAAATTATGTGATGGAATGAGCACAATCTTCTTTGGGGAAAATTCTTCCAAGCATATAATATTTTTGGGCTCCAAATGCTCCCAAACATATAATATGTTCACATAAAACAAACATATTAATGTTTCGGCAGTATCCAATAATATATGTGTTTCCTGCAAGATATGTTTGGAAGCGATTTTTTTGAGGGTGTACTTGCTGCAAAACTATCAACCAATTATCAGAATAAATTCGGACAGTACACTAAACCCAAAGTGAAGCACACTTGAACCTTTCGAAAAAGGTTTATGATATAGTCTAATGGTGTTTTCTTTTCTTGTAAAAAGTACGCACTTTTTTTGCATTTTATCCGGATAATGAACTTTTTAGGTTCTTTTCTAAAACAAGTGAGCAACAGTGGGAAGAAGCTTCCAATTCTCTTGTCAAAATAGTGCCACGCATAGAGGCAAATTGTGGGCATTTTCAGAAGTGCCGACAAACGAGAGTGCTACAATTGCCTTGTTGCTCCTTTGAGTTCTTTTTTGCCCTCTGATATGATAGCACGTTTTTAGGTTGATGGCAACATTTTAAAAATGCGTATTCTGTGCATACAAAATGAAGGCAAAGCACTTTTTTCAGAAAAGAAAACGCCATAAGTGAGCATGAAATATCGGGATGCCACTATACCTAACCTAACTGTAGGCCCGAAGGTATCAGTGATACAATGTATGAAGCCAACAAGTTTAGACAAAGTTCAGCGTATGGCGTGTTTGTGTATCTCAGGCGCATTCAGCAAGACAGGAACAAATTCCCTTAATGTCATGCTGCATCTATTGCCTTTAGACATTTTGGCCAAACAGTCAGCTGCAACAACGGCTGTGCGTTTGCGCGAGCTATCGCTGTGGTCGGAAAAAAGTTACGGTCACAGTTCGGTCCTCAAAATAATGCCAGATGTGCCTAACGTAGTGGATTACACGTTGGCGAGTCCACTTTTCGACAAAAAGTTTGAGACTCTAATCCCCAACAGTGGGACGTTGTGCACACAGACCCCGGGGAATAAAGAATATATAGATTTCTACGCTGATGGCTCCAAATTGGATAGACAATTGGAATTCGGAGTATATTGTAATGATCTGGAACTTCGAATAGCGAAGAGATTACCTAATCACTGTAGTGTTTTTCAGGATGAAATATTAGCAATAAGAGAGGTGGCGAATTGGCTGAGAAGTAATGTTCCAAAAAATGTGGGCATTAATATATACTCAGACAGTGAACCTGCAATAAAATCCTTGGACTCTGTGTTCCTTAACTCAAAAACGGCCATAGACTGCCGCAAATCTCTCAACGAGATGGCTGAGCAGTCCAATATTCACCTAATATGGGTGACTGGCCATAGGAACATACCGGGGAACTGCGAAGTGGATGAGTTGCCAAGGCTAGGGACTACCTTACATATTCCAGGGGAACTTGAATCTGTTGGTATGCCCCTGGCTACCTGCAAGCTCATGCTGCGTGAGAAGGCTGTTATGATGGCAAATGTTCGATGGGAGAATTGCAAGGGCTGTAATGACACCAAGCAAATATGGTCTCATTTAAACTTAAACCGCACACTAGATATGCTAATGTTCTCGGGACGTCAGATATCACTCCTGATATCTGCTACAACGGGTCGCTGCCTGATAGGCGATTTTGTAAAAACTATAGGCGCGAAGTATAATGACTATTGTATGAGCTGTCATGATGCAGAGGAAAATGAATCAATTAAACACCTCTTGTGTGAGTGTCCTGCATTTTGTGTAAAGCGCAAGCAACTTTTAGTAGCATATTGCTTCAGATTACTGGCGGATCTGGAAAACGTTAACTTAAGCAGTCTGATAATGTTTTTGGAACAATCTGGTTGGTTCAACAAAGAAAAATAATCAAGAAGGTTCAGCGGTTAAACCTATAAGTGCCCATATGTAATAGGTACTTTTAGTTAATGTGGTATCACAATGGACTGAATAGTCTAAGTGAGCCTGAATCTTAATGTGGTTGCCACTTTAACCTAACCTGTACGAAGCGTACATGAACGAATTCTGCAGCACACGCAAAACGATTAGCACCTAACTACAAGCAGAAAGATTCTGTGTAGTTCAGACCCAGTCAGTTGGCCTTCCGATTCTCCTTTTGGGTCAAAAGGCAGTTTTAGTTCAATCGACTTCAAACTTGGCAGAATAGAATATTGATTTAGAAAAAAATCGGTTCAGATTTAGATATAGCTTCCATATATATATATTTCGCCCGATTTACACTCATATGGCCACAGAGGCCATCGTTTTACTCCGATCTAAGTGAAATTTTGCGCAGGGATTATAATGAGTATTTTAGCCATGCGTGTCAATTTTGGTTGAAATCGGTTCAGATTTATATATAGCTCCCACATATATATTTTGTCCGATATGCACTTATATGGCCCCTGAAGCCAAAATTGCACCTCTATTTACTTGAAATTTTGCATAGATACTAGAATTGTCATTTTAACTGTGTATGCAAAGTTAGATTGAAATCGGATAGGATCGGATGAATAAAAATCACATTTGTAGTTCAGTGTAATGGCTAGTACCGGAACAAAGAAAAAAAAAAAAACAACGACAAAACACGTCTAATATACAATGTGCCTACACTAAAGATATAAATGGGGGATTTCTATTGAATGAGACATGAAAGCAAGCTTAGCAACGACCGCATAAGTACAGATCTGCAATTAACAAAGCCCCTTGCCACAACGGTGATGATGCGAGACGACGCCACCGCATCATTGCAAAAAAAAAAAAAAAAAAAAACAAAAAATAAATGACGTTTATGTGCATCCAGCTCACAGTGCGCATGTGCAAATGGTCGATGGCTGGCAAAATTTTAATGAATGAACAAACGAACAATATTTTTTGCATCTTTTTGCGGTTGAAGTCATTGTGTGCTTCATTAGCACCACATGGAGAATTTTAGACCAGTATCTCGAGAAGCTTCTGCCTCTTCGTGCTTCGCAAGACGTCATTGTTTTGGTCTTTTGTGAATGCGATATTAGCCAATTATGGGAAATTGTTGACAGATGTGTTAAATGATATTTTGTAATATTTAAATGAGACTTTGTTTGCTCTTTGTTCTTAGACAAATTACCATAACCATGGGTAAGGGAAGAAGGCGGTTTATATGTACTATGTTTGATTACACAAGGGAGCAATGGTTCTGTTGATTACCTAGTAGAACAATATTTTTAATAAACAATATTTTGTTTGGCCCAATCCTGAAAATGTATATACTTGAAGCAAAATGTGTTTGGGGTGAAAGTCTAAAGTCGGGCGGGCGACTATATTATACCTTGCACCACTTTGTAAATCCACATTTTCGATACTATATCAAATCCGTCAAATGTCTTGGGTGCTATATAAATACATACATTTAATGTCCTGCGATGATACACTATGTTAGTAAAAAACAAGAAGTAAAGTCTAAAGTCGGGCGGGGCCGACTATATTATACCCTTCACCACCATGTAGACCAACATTTGTGTTACCATCTCAACTACTTCAAATTTGCTGGGAGCTATATAAAGCTTTGCATTTTCAGATGTGGCCAAGTGTGGGTTGTGATACATTATTCGGTTAAGTCGGGCGACTTGGAGCCTTATTTAAACCTCAAACGTTCTGTGGAAAGTCTGGCATTACAGTGTGTAGGATATGACTAAGATATGGGGAAGTTATCACAGAATTTTGTGTAAAGTGTGGGAATTTTGGCCATATTTGTATAAACCGGAAAAACGAATATATGGAAGCTTTATCTAATTCTGAACCAAATTAGATCAAACTTGGCACACTTAAATATCATATTAAATATATTCTCCGTGGAAACTATGCAGTCAATTGGAGGAAAATCCCATTGAAAATGGGTCTAAGATATGAAATAGTCTACTATATTTTCCCAACTCTGGTGTACATATAACGGGAGCTATATATAATCTGAACCGATTTCGACTAAATTTGACATGTATAGTTAGAATAATAATTCTGTTATCTCTGCAAAATTTCACGTAAATGGGAGTTTAACTTTGGCCCCCGTGGTAATTTGAGTATAAATCGGGCGAAAGATATATATGGTAGCTATATCTATATCTGAACCGATTTCAACCAAATTTGGCACAGTTACCGATACTTTAAACGTACTCTTTGTGTAAAATTTGAACCAAATCACGGCAAAACTCTGGCTTTTGAGACCATATAAGTTCAAATCGGACGAAAGATATATATGGGAGCTATATCTAAATTTGAACCGATTTCAACCAAATTTGGTACACTTATCGATACTATTAAACGTACTCCTTGTGCAAAATTTGAACTAAATCACAGCCAAACTCTGACTTTTGTGGCCATATAAGTGTAAATCGGACGAAAGATATATATGGGAGCTATATCTAAATCTGAACCGATTTCAATCAAATTTACCAAGCATTGGTAGAATGTCAATTCTACTCTTTATGCAAAATTTCACGTAAATCGGTAGTAACCTTTGGCCTCTGTGGTCATATGAGTCTAAATCGGATGAAATATATATATATGGGAGCTATATTTAAATCTGAACCGATTTAGCTGATATTTTGCAAGTTTTTCGAGACTCATAAAATATTCGGATGTACTGAATTTTAAGAACATCGGTTGATAAACACGCCAATTATGACCAGATCGGGGATAAATATATATGGCAGCTATATCTAAATCTGAACCGATTTTTTCCAAAATCAATAGCGATCGTCTTTGTTCCCCAAAACGACCCTGTGCTAAATTTGAGGACGATCGGACTTAAACTGCGACCTGTACTTTGCGCACAAAAATACATGAACAGACAGACAGACAGACGGACATCGCTAAATCGACTCAGAATTTAATTCTAAGACGATCGGTATACTAAACGATGGGTCTCAGACTTTTCCTTCTTGGCGTTACATACAAATGCACAAACTTATTATACCCTGTACCACAGTAGTGGTGAAGGGTATAAATATGGGAAACATTTTAATCTAAACCAATTTTGTGCAACTTCGCAAAAGTGTATTTATGATTTATCGGTCGATAGATATGTATTAGAAATAAAGGAAAGTTTGAGTCACTTTTACAAGTTTTTGACTTAGCAGTGGCGATTTAATAAGGAAAATGTGGGTATTTTGGTAATTTTTGCTCAAATCGGAAAAGCATAATAATGGAAGCTAAATAGAAATCTGAACCGATTTCAACCAAATTTGACATGCATATGTTACTTAGTATTTTAATTCTACTCCCTGTGCAAAATTTCACGTAAATCGGACTACAACTTTGAACTGTATGGCCATATGACGGAAAATCGAGCGAAAGATATATATATGGGAGCTACATCTAAATCTGAACCGATTTCAATAAAATTTGGCTCACTTGACTACACTACTAATTGTACTCCTAGTGCAAAATTTCAACCATATTGGGCTAAAACTCTGGCTTCTGGGGCCATATAAATCTACATCGGGTGAAAGATGTATATGAGAGATATATCTCAATCTGAACCGATTTCAATCAAATTTGGCACACCTGACTATAGTACTTATTGTTCTCCAGGGGAAAACTCTGGCTTCTGGGTCCATATAAGTGCATATCGGGCGAAATATATATATGGGAGCTATATCTTAATCTGAACCGATTTCTTCCAAAATCAAATAGGGTTCTATTCTGACCCAAAACAGGAACATGTGCCAAATTTTAAGGCGATTGGACTTAGACTGCGACCTAGACTTTGATCACAAAAATGTGTTCACAGACAGACGGACATGGCTAGATCGACTCAGGGATCCACCCTGAGCATTATTGCCAAAGACACCATGTGTCTATCTCGTCTCTTCTGGGTGTTGCAAACATATGCACTAACTTATAATACCCTGTTCCACAGTGTGGCGCAGGATATTATTTTATTTTTATAGTTATTATTATTGTTCCTCTATGAAAAAACTTACACTGGTAGAAAAGGTTTCATTATATTAATGAAATGTGACATTAAAATTGAGCCAATGAAACAAATTCATTGATATAATGATATTTATCGTTATTATAATGCATTTTCTGTTAGTCAACGAAACGTTTCGTCCTATTAACGAACATTTTTATTGTCTTAATGACAATGTTTCGTTGTATCAATGACAAATTTTCGTTGGCTCAATTTTAATGAAATTTTCTTTGTGTGTACTTCCATTCTTTTTCAAAGACGATGAATTTGTTTATTGTTCGGATGTTCCTGGTTAAGTAACAGCGATGGGATTAGAGCAGTATGATTCAAATGACGATATCTCTAAAACTACTTGGACGATTGAAACACAAGTAAGCACGTCTGGTCACTGGTAGAACAAGTTTCGTTAATACGAAGAATTTCTACGTTG
This sequence comes from Haematobia irritans, assembly GCF_050003625.1. Classification (NCBI taxonomy): domain Eukaryota; kingdom Metazoa; phylum Arthropoda; class Insecta; order Diptera; family Muscidae; genus Haematobia; species Haematobia irritans. The sequence goes on from NC_134400.1 coordinate 84,880,968, forward strand.
TATTAACGAAATTCTTCATTAAAAGTCAGCCAACGTGGCATTTCATTATAACAACGTAATTTTACGTTATATTTACGAAACCCTTTATAGAATATATTTCGTAGTATTAACGAATAATTACGTTGCTATAACGTAGCCTTTTCATTGTATTGACGAAAATTATTATTGTATTAATGAAACTTATTCATTGAATGGATGCAGCTTATACGTTGTATCAATGAACACAAACATTATATTTATGAAACCTAACCAATTATTATTTTTTGTTAAGATCCTAGAAATATAATTTATATATAGTAGGAAATAATACAATTTCTCCAATTTCTTTGCCACTTAGGTTAATTCCGGTAATGGTTACACGTTTTCATCTGAATGTTCACTTCACAAAATTTACACCAAATTTCTTGCTAATATAAAAAATAACTCACCCACGATCTATGTTTATAATTCACAACGAAGCTCTAATGATTATTTTTGCTAGATTATTTTTGCTCGAGTGGCAACCATGATTATGAACCGATATGGACCAATTTTTGTGTGATTGGGGATCGACAATATATAACTATAGACCGATACGGACCAATTTTGGCATGGTTATTAGCGGCCTTATACTAACATCACGTTGCAAATTTCAACCGGATCGGATGAATTTTGCTCCTCCAAGAGACTCCGGAAATCAAATCTGGGGAACGGTTTATATGGGGGCTATATATATTTATGGGCCGATGTGGACCAATTTTTGCATGGTTGTTAGAGACCATATACCAACATCATGTACCAAATTTCAGCCGGATCGGATGAAATGTGCTTCTGTTAGAGGGTCCACAAGCCAAATCTGAGGGTCCCTTTATATGGGGGCTATACGTAAAAGTGGACCGATATGGTCCATTTTCAATACCATCCGACCTACGTCGATAACAACTACTTGTGCCAAGTTTCAAGTCGATAGCTTGTTTCGTTCGGAAGTTAGCGTGATTTCAACAGACATGCTTAGATCGACTCAGAATTTCACCACGACCCAGAATATATATACTTTATGGGGTCTTAGAGCAATATTTCGATGTGTTACAAACGGAATGACAAAGTTAATATACCCCCATCCTATGATGGAGGATATAAAAAGTCAGTTCTTAATCAACCACCATAATCAACCATAAAAAAACTATCTTATTACATACAAAAACTGGAAATCGCGATTTATATTAATTCAGTAAATCGTGAACAAAATCAAAAGTTGGGCACCGATTGTAATGAATTAAAGCTCATTTTATTATAAATATATTTAGCTAACTATTTCTAGACAAAAAGTCTAACCTAACCTAAGGATCCTGTAAGAGTTTTTGGCATCTACTACAGGTAGATGACGTTTTCGACGTTTACAACTTTTTGACAATAGAAAATCCAAAAAATTGCTGCTCGGACCATCTCTGATAGATACCTTGCCAGTTACCGATGTCAAGGTATCTAAAACTCCCTACTTTAGGTTAGATATAGTAGCTGCCCAATATTTCAGGCTCATTTAAACTACACCAAAGAAAAAATACTTTCCTTCGGAAGGAAATTTTAGACAAACGAAATTCTCCCTTGTTTTAAATCATTTTCTTTAAGAGCTAATAATCCCGAATTTATGACAAGCGTTACAATGGCTGTCTCTAAATTGTTTTATTTCCTCTTAAAAAAGATGTTTTAGCGCTAAAAGAAAACTTCGGTTGTGTAAAACTCTTTATTCAGTGTATTCTTCCATACCACAGTGGTGAACTTCCCTCTTATCATTGAGTGCTGCCCGCTTCTATGTTTAGCTCAATGGCAAGCCGCGTCCGAACCGCATTCCACATTTGTATAGCCAAGTTTGAACGGCCTTCCACATTGCGGTGAAACCACTTAGTGAACTTTTGAACTTCTTCCTAACTTCCTAACATTGCTCAAGTTCATGAATTCAAATCCAGGGATCGGCATATAGGGAGCTGTGAATCGATATATGCATTTTTACATAGTTGTCAGAAGGCAATATACGGACACGTATGGCGTACTAAATTTCAACTAGATCGAATGAAATTTTCACGTCCAGAAGGTGAACGGGCATCACTCCGTCTAAGTGAGCCTGAAACTTAATCGGGCTGCCACTTTAACCTAACCATCACTCAATCGGCTCAGATGTTCGCTATAGGGTCTGAGACCACACTCAAAAAAGAAAAAGTGAACTCTCTATTTCACTAAAGACAATTTAACTTTATTTTAGTTCATCCTATTATTATGTTTGGAGAAAGTTTCCTTTACTCTAATAATTTTTTGTGTACGTTAGTTAAATTAACGAACGCCGACGAAAAAAACATACTTAAGTAGAGCATAAAGATTAACTAAATTCGTATCTTCCACAAATAGTTCAATTTCTATAAATTTGTAAATCTTACCAAAAATGCGTCCATCATGAACTTCGTATGTCACTAAAGACATTCTTGCAATTTTGAACTCCAAGTTTTTCCTTCAAACAACAAAATTTTCTTTAACAAGTGTAAAAACTTAGTTATGTCTAATAAATTTTCTTGGATTGATCGAAAAATATTTACTTATTTTGATGACATCGGCGTGATGCGTTACAGCCAAGCAGTTCTATTTATAGAATGGCTAGCGAAAAACGAAAGGACAATCTCTATTCTTAAACGTATTTTCCAGGAAAACGGGTTTTGTGCTGTGGAGCCGGAGTCGGAGTCTGAAGATTTTGCTGGAGTCGGAGTCGTAAAAATTTTGCTCGACTCCGGCTAAACCAAATTTTTTAAAACACTTCACATTTTTGTAACTAAGCAAGTTTTTACGCAAATTAGTTTCCATTGCGTTATTCATTCGATCAATGTACAGCATGATTGTAAATGAAAATCAACTTCCAATTACGGCTATCTTTTTATGTTTCCTAGAATGTTAGACTAGCAGATGGGGTGGATCGATCCATTTTAATGGCCATATCAATTTATTTGAAATATTTCGAACAATCGAAATTATTTTTTTTTATTTTATTTTAGGGCCATATACATATGTGGAATATTGACAGAAAATTTTTTCAAAGTTGTTTTTTATAGAAAATTTTGTCATAAAAAGATTTGTCAAAATTTTATTTCTATAACAAATTTTGTCAAAAATTTTTTTTTTCTGTAAAAAAATTTATTCAAAACTTTATTACTGTATAAATATTTTTTTCTATAGAAAATTTTGTCAAAATTTTATTTCTATAGAAAATTGAGTGAAAATGTTGTTTCTATTGAATATTTTGCAAAATTTTATTTCTATAAAAAAATTTGCAAAATTTGGTTTGTTACACAAAGAGTTTTTCAAAATTTTATTTCTATTTGTTTAGTAACTTGAAAATTTGTAATTATAATTCAAGTTGGCGACAAAAATTGAAAAGAGTGGACTGTATTTTTCTTGTAAATTTATTTGGTGATGCAAACCTTTCGACGACCAAACTATAAGTGAATTTCTATTTTTACTACAATTATTAGCACAACTTCGTTACATGGGTGGTTGATGTAAATTTTTAATATTCTATGTTCTAGCGGTATGCAAAAAAGTGCAAAAAGAGAGCAAAAACAATAACTTATATACTAGCCTAACAGGTAGAAAATCATACGATGGTTATTGCTGTTTGTTGCTGTTACATTGATCAATTCGATTAAACATTAGTCTTATGGTATAATACTTAATTTAGCAAACAAAGCATAGTCTAACAATGTAACAGAAGCGTAACATAAACAAGGGGCAAATTAAGTTTACTGATACAAAGTAATATATAATTGAACAAAGTAATTTAAATAATTAATATAAATTTATAATTTGAAAATTTATAAATCTAAATTACGTTTCATAAACTCATTTCAAAACATACTGCCGCCCCTGAAACGTCGTTTCAGTTAAATGGGAGTAGAGCAATTTTTGTGACTGGACGGGTGTATGTATTTTTCTCTGTCTTGATGGATACCACTCGAACTCTGCCATCATTTCCAGGATGAACTTGAACTATTTTTCCAAGTAGCCACTTAGTTGGAGGTAGACCAGGTTCTTTGAGTACGACAATATCACCGACGGAAAAATCTCTTTGTGCTGTCTGCCATTTCGGTCTTTGTTGCAAAGATGTGATATACTCAGAGGACCATCTTTTCCAGAAACCCTGTACCATTTGCTGCAATAACTTCCAATGTTTTAGCTTTGGCAATGGGGATGCAATATAGTTTGGCTCTGGAAGTGAAGTAAGAGGTTCACCTATAATGAAATGAGATGGGGTTAGCGGATTTAAGTCTTCATCTGATATGGGACAGAGCGGTCGACTATTTAAAATTGCTTCAATTTGTGTGAGCACAGTATACATTTCCTCATAGGACAGCAATGATGATCCAACTACTCGCTTAAGGTGTAACTTTACAGATTTAACATTTGATTCCCAAATGCCACCAAAGAGAGGGGAGGATGGAGGTATAAAATGCCATGTTGTTCCGTCTTTGGCGATAGATGATGCAATATCGGAGTTTGATGTCTCGTCTAACAGCATTTTATGCATTTCTGATAATAAACGACGAGCACCATGAAAATTCGTGCCATTGTCACAATACAGATTACAACACGATCCTCGACGGGATATGAATCGTTTAAAGGCCAAAATAAATGCTTCAGAACTAAGGTCACTTACGAGTTCAAGGTGCAGTGCCTTCGTCGAAAGACAAATAAAAAGTGCTATATACGATTTACATACCCTTGGCCTTTTGCAGTTAGTCATCTTAATGGTAATAGGACCAGCGAAATCGCAACCTGTATTGAAGAATGGTCGATGTTGTTGTATTCGTTCTTTTGGCAGATTTGCCATTAGTTGTTGTGAAGTTTGGCGGCGTAACATAAAGCAGCGCTTACATTTGAATACCACAGAGCGAATCAAATTCCGTGCGCCTAATACCCAATATTGTTGTCGTAAAATTATAAATAATTCCGTCACGCCGACATGTAAATATTTTATATGTAGATCTGTAATAATTATTTCAGCTATCCAGCTCTTTGGAACGATGATTGGATGTTTGATATTATATGGAACCGTCGATTCTTGGATTCGTCCGCCTACACGCAGAAGCCCTTCACTGTCGAGAAATGGTGAGAGTTTTTGAAGAGGCCCTGCAGGTAAATTTCTATTGGCTTGAAGCGATTTTATTACATCTGAAAAACTGAAATTTTGGATACACAGCAGAATTTTTAGTTTAGCATTATGAATTTCAGCATACGAAATAAATGAGAAAGATTTTAAACGTTTGAAAAATCTTAAAACATATGCTACAATTCTTAGTAGCTTATACCAAGTAGAGAATTTTTCAGCAAGCTGCAGCAGCATTGGTTTATCATCAACCTTCGCAGACAAAACAATTTTCCTTTTTTCTCCATTAATTTCTTCGGGCTCTTCATCAAGTTTAAATTTAGTTTGAGGCCATTTCGACTCATCAAGTTTCATCCAAGATGGTCCGCTCCACCATAAATCAAATTTTAACAATTCTTCTGGATAAAGGCCCCTGGAAGCACAATCCGCTGGGTTTTCTTTTGTGTTTACGTAATTCCAAAATTTGCGAGGGATGGTTGTCAGAATTTTATCGGTTCTGTGCGATACAAAAAGTTTCCATGTTCTGGGAGGAGCTGAAAGCCAGTGTAAAACGATTTGTGAATCTGTCCAAGCAAAAAGTTTTGAATTTTGTATGTTAAGCGAAATTTTAATTGTAGAATACAAACGACATAATAATAAAGCGGCGCATAATTCCATTCTTGGGATCGAGATGGGCTTAAGTGGGGCGACTTTTGATTTTGCAGCAATTAGATTTACCTTTGAATTTTGACGTGATACACAATAAATTACAGCAGAGTAGCCGCGACTGGACGCATCACAAAAACAATGTATTTCGTAATCCGAATTTACGAAAATATTTCGAGGAATTGAAAGTTTTTCAAAATAATATATTTCATTCTTTAGCCTTTTCCATTCTTGGCTCATTACCTGAGGTATGGGATCATCCCATGCAATTTTCAGTAACCACAGTCGCTGTAGAAAAATTTTCATAAGTATAGTCGATGGGGACAAAAATCCAAAAACGTCGAATATTGAAGCCGTATCTGAAAGTATTTTACGTTTTGTTATTGATTCATCATTAGGTTTTGCGGCTACACGAAATGAATAAGTATCATTTATGGGATTCCAATAAAGCCCGAGTAATTTAATATGTGAATCTGAGGATTTACCAACTTCGATATATTCAATTGGAAAATTTTGTAAAAATTTGGGGGAATTTGAGCTCCATTTTCGAAGCATAAATCCTCCTTGTTTTAATAAGGAGATTAACTCGTCTCTAGCTTGTTCAAGGCATTCCTCTGTTTCGGCACCTGCCATGACGTCATCGACATATATGTTGCGCAAAATGATTGATGCAGCCGTGGGATATTTTGTTTTGTTGTCATTTGCTAATTGTTCAAGAACACGCACTGATAAAAAAGGAGCACACGAAGTTCCGTAAGTGACTGTGCACAATCGATAATGTCCAATGGGTTTACTTGGGTCATCTCTCCAAACAACTCTTTGATAGTCACGGTCATCTGGACAAACCCAAATTTGCCGAAACATTTTTGTTATGTCGGCTGTAAAAACGAAAGAATATTTACGAAAACGCAACGAAACTCCAAATAAATCTCTTTGAATGGGTGGTCCAATGTTTAATGTGTTGTTAAGAGATTTACCATTATCATCTTTAAAAGACCCATCAAACACTACTCTCAGTTTTGTTGTGCTACTCTCCGGCTTAAGAATGGAATGATGTGGGAGATAGTAGTGTGGTGTATTTTCAATTTCGTCAACTGGAACTTTCTCCATATGGCCTAATTGTTCATACTCATTCATAAATTTTATATAAAGCTGTTTCAATTCTTTGTTTTTGGCGAATCTTCTTTCCATATTGTGTAGTCTAGAAATAGCACCTTTTAAAGTATTTTCAAATACTGGGTTTGAGATATTGAATGGTAGTTTAACAATGTACTTGCCGTCTGCTGCCTTTGTGTGTGTAGATCGAAAATGTATCTCTGCAGGGTCGTCGTTGGTCGAATCGATGGTATGTTTTTCGCAAGGAAATTGTTCGATGTCCCAAAATCTTTGTAGCAAATCGTCGATATTTGTGGAAACAGTGAATGACATCAAACATGAATTATTAGTGTCGTGCTCATATTGACCTGCAATTATCCAACCAAAAATGGAATTAATAGCTGTTAATCCTGTGGGTTTCAAGTCCAATTTTCCATCCTTTAGAATTGACCAAACTACATCAGCACCCAATAACAAATCTACTGGGCCAGTAACATTAAAGTTTTGATCAGCGAGATTAAGTTTCGAAATAATATTTTTGTTGTCCTCACAGAAATTGTAGCTCGGTATGTCGGTGGTGATTCGGTTAAGAATGTATAAATTAACTGTTACCATGTCTTTGCTGAACGATGAATAAACATTAATCTTAACCTGTCCTCTTGTTACTCCAGCATTTGACGAAGCTATTCCTGAAATTGATAGACGGGCATTTGTTCTTCTTAGTCCAAGTAGCTGGACACACGATTCTGTAATAAATGAGACTTGTGACCCTGAATCGACTAATGCACGAACTCTTATGAAGTGGCCAAATTGATTTTTCATACGAACGATAGCTGTCGGTAATATGGTTTGCAATGGTTGATGTGAAAATATGTGGTTACTTACGACTTGAGATGTTGTGGTTCGAGGTTGGAACGAACTGCCAATGTTGAACTGCTGAGTTGTTGTGTCATGTTGCGTCTGTGAAAAATCTTGAACAATTGGGCTGTCTCGAGTTGAAAAATGAGATTGAACAAAATCACCTTGCGATGGTAATTCACGATTTGGAGTTGTGGAAGATTCTTGTTCCCGTGTTGAGTTTTGTTGATAATGAACCAAGGTGTTGTGGCGATTGTTGCAGTTCCGACATCTGTATTTTGAGCTACAATTAGAGGCATTATGTCCAGATTTCAGACAGTTAAAACATAGCGAATTGTCCTTAATAAACTTGCGTCTACCTTCAATGTCTAAATTTATGAATTCTGAACATTGAAATAATTTATGTTGTTGTTTGCATTTCTTGCACGACGTATTTGATGTACGTGAAAAATTTGAACGAACTGAGGGTTGCTTACCAGTTGAAGTTGATGCTACCATTTCATTTGATTCCGTGTATGTGTACCTTTTTTCGAGGAATTCTATAAAGTGATAAACAGAAACGTTTGACTTTGATCCTACCTCCTCTGACCACTGAATTCTAGTTACGGAGTCTAATTTCGAGAGCAATAAATATATTAACCAAGGGTCTCTGGCCTCCATTTCAGAAGCCTTTAAACCTCTCAGACATTCATCTGCACCATCAATAATTTTTCGAAGTGTTTTATGGTTCGTAGATGTCATCGATGGAAGCTTTAAAAAGGTTTTGATATACGAATATGCACATAAGTGAGGTCTATTATACCTGCTTTCCAACTTGTCCCAAGCTTCCATATAATGTTCATCCGATATTGGAATGTTTTTTATAAGATCCGCAGCTTCACCATCCAGGTAGGAAATTAAATAGTAAAACTTTTGCGTTTTTGTTAAATGGGCTTTCCTGTCCACAGACCCAAGAAACAAATCACGAAATGTTCCCCATTTACTGTACTCACCCGAAAATTTTGGTATAAGGATTTTGGGTAGTGCGACATCATTTTCTTTTGGAACTATGTTACCCAGCTCCGAAAGTAGTCTATTTTGCTGCACAGCAATTGTTTGCAAGGTATTCGATGCATTTTCCTGACTTTTCTGCCGTAATCGAATTGCTTTTAGTAAGGTAGAATATATGTACAAATACTTCGATTCGTATTGTTCGAAAGTTTCTTCCTTTGCGGCATCTGCATCTGCCGTCGGCTCTTGCTCAAATTCTGACAAACCATCCTCGACTTGCACGTACTGCTCCCAATATGTCTTCACAGCTTCCAGACGTGTTTCCAACTCCTCTGTACTGGTACTTTCAGTGATGTTACCACAGTACACGTGGTATCGGGTTAGTCCGGCACGAATGCGGCTACGCTGTACTTTTAAACTTTTTAATGTCGGCATTTCCAAATAAAATTTACTTTAACGACGAAATAACTTTACTTTATCCGTTGGCGAAGAAGGGCCAAAAAATGTTTAGTAACTTGAAAATTTGTAATTATAATTCAAGTTGGCGACAAAAATTGAAAAGAGTGGACTGTATTTTTCTTGTAAATTTATTTGGTGATGCAAACCTTTCGACGACCAAACTATAAGTGAATTTCTATTTTTACTACAATTATTAGCACAACTTCGTTACATGGGTGGTTGATGTAAATTTTTAATATTCTATGTTCTAGCGGTATGCAAAAAAGTGCAAAAAGAGAGCAAAAACAATAACTTATATACTAGCCTAACAGGTAGAAAATCATACGATGGTTATTGCTGTTTGTTGCTGTTACATTGATCAATTCGATTAAACATTAGTCTTATGGTATAACACTTAATTTAGCAAACAAAGCATAGTCTAACAATGTAACAGAAGCGTAACATAAACAAGGGGCAAATTAAGTTTACTGATACAAAGTAATATATAATTGAACAAAGTAATTTAAATAATTAGTATAAATTTATAATTTGAAAATTTATAAATCTAAATTACGTTTCATAAACTCATTTCAAAACACTATTGATAACTTTATTTCTATAAAAATTTAAGTCAAAATTGTATTTCTATAGAAAATTTTGCCAAAATTTTATAGTAATATATTTTTTTATTAGAAAATTTGGTCAAAATTTTATTTCTATAGAAAATTTTGTGAAAATTTTGTTTCTATAGAAAATTTAGTCAAAATTTTATTTCTATAGAAAATTTAGTCGAAATTTTGTTTCTGTAGAATATTTTGCAGAATTTTATTTACTACACAAAAATTTTTCTAAAATTGTATTTTTATTGATAATTTTTTCAAAATGTTATTTCTATAAGAAAAAATTGTCAAATTTTATTTCTATAGCAAATTTTCTCAAAAATTTTTTTCTTACTGATGCTCACTGCTATAAAAAATGTATTCAAAATTTTATTACTATAGAAATATTTTTTTTTCTATATAAAATTTTGTCAACATTTTATTTCTATAGAAAATTTAGTCAAAATTGTGTTTCTATAGAAAATTTTGCAAAATTTTATTTCTATAGAAAATTTTGCAAAGTTTTGTTTGTTACACAATTTTTTTTTTTAAATTGTATTTCTATTGATAATTTTTTCAAACTTTTATTTCTATAAAAAATTTTGCCAAATTTTATTTCTATAAAAATTTTATTCAAAATTGTATTTCTATATATTTGGTCAAAATTTGATTTCTATAGAAAATTTTGCAAAATTTTAGTCGAAAACTTGTAGAAATGACTCAAATTTTCAAATTTTTCAAAGAATTAATCATAAATGCATTTTTGCGAAATTGTCTAAACAATTATAAATATTTCCCAAATATTGCCCGAAATTTTGTAGAAGTCTGATTTGAGATTTTATCAAAATGTAGATCTGAATACAAAGTTGTGCAGAGTATATTACAATCGGCCCGCCCGACTTTAGACTTTCCTTGCATTTTTTGTTAAAATTGTGTTACGTCCCATAACGTTAGATTTAAATTTTAAGTACATAGATTTTGTAGAAGTATATACAATTTTGTCTAAATCGGTTCAGATTCAAATTCATGCATATGGGAATATAAACCTTTATATAGCTCGCAACAAATTTAATGGATTTGAGATAGTATCTATAATTTTGGTCCACAAATACATATGCTGTTGGTATCTTCTCATATTATGATGGGTATTTATATCATTATTTTATTTATTAAACATTGCCCTAAATTTGAAATATAGAGTTCAATTGGCATATAATGTTAAATTAAGACCTTTTTCTTGCACATATAAATAAATACCATACTTTATACCGATCCACTTACGGTACTCCTACAATAGAACTACAAATTAGTGGTATTAAAATGAGATTTAGTTATATTACCCGGAGTCGACTCCGGAGTCGGAGTCGAGCTGATGAAAAATGCTGGAGTCGGAGTCGAGCAAAATTGGCGCGAATCCACAGCCCTGGTTGGACCTATTAAAATTTGCCTAAGGTCTACGCGGTATAAGGAAACAATGTTTTGGAAGCGCTAATTAAAAATGTGGAATTTTTGAGAATGTATTCCAAAAAAAAAAAAAATTGTAACAGACTTATAATTCGAAGTATTGTTAATCGCTGATGAAATTTAAATATTTATGTAGGTATTAACCTGATGAATTTAAATATTTCTAAATGTAAGCATATTAGTTTCTATAGGACTAGAAAATTGCAGACTTGCTATTATATCATTATTATCTTAATGATATCCAATTGGAATCCGTTGAAACCTTTTTAAATCTGGGTATTATATTGAATCATAGATTAAATTTTAATCAGATCTCTACAATTTTTGAAGAGGTGTCGCCAAGAATTTGTCGAATCTACAGTTACGACAAAATTATCTATATCTATTATCTATATCCAAGATGAAAAATGAATTCGTCAACAGTTAATTTTTGTACGTTTCCATCATAATTTATACCAAACTTGTCTACTCTAATTCTTATCTGATCTTGCATTACAGAATTCTGATACGAGCTATGGCTATTTACTGATGGCATAGAAGATACTGGTCTGTCAGAAGATGGAATAGACCCAATCCTAAGTCGCCATTAATAATCGAATTATTGCTAGAATTTGATGAGGCCGTTGAAGTGGCCTTAACTTTACCTAGCAGTGATGCTATTGTGCTTCTAACATCTGTCAACTCACTACACATCATTGCCTTCATCTTATCCTCGAGAGATTTATCCCCCTTCGATCTTGGTGATGCACCCGCGCTATTAACATTATTATTGTCGCATTTGACCCTCCACCGGTGGTGGTTGTGTTGACATATTTGGACTTTCAACGGCATTGGGTCGAACAATAATCGATTTAGAAATATCCCGAATCATTCCATAAGGCCGGTACTATGTTCATTCTTGCGAAAAATTTTTATAGAAACCATTATTTCGCACATAGAAAGCGGTGTTCATTTAGGTAACTTGGAGCGCTATTTTACAGGGAGCGATATTGAATTAAGTTGGTGGTTGCTGTTTGTTATTACAAAATTAACATTTTATTTTCCTTGGGCAATTGATCTGCTGCTCCTTTGATCCTTTGTATAGTTTCGGAACAAAAATATAATCCGTGTTTGTGTTATAAACCCACACAAATAGTTTTAATAAATAAATTATTTCTTAATTCACATTGCAAATGGCGCCATGCTATAAACGTCAGTTTTTCAACTCGAAAAAAGAAAAACAAAGTACCATAAATGGAAAAATTTCGCTAGTTTTTCGCATTTTTTGATTTTGTATGGAGTTTCAACGCGAAAACCGAACAGAGTACCGGCCTATAGTCGGGATTGTGTCGATTCTCCGGATCTATCATCCTAGATCTCTTTGGGTCTGTATGGGTAATCGTATTGTTAAGATCAAACGATTCTGACGTATCTCTTTTGGCCTTAGATCGGGACCTTGTACTCATCCCAAATTTCCCACAACTAAACAAATACCAACAAAATGTTTTTTTGTTTGTTTTCGGTGTATAATTTATAACTAATTTATTCTCCTATAATTATTCGTTTAATTATAAAAAATTTAATTATAAAGAATTTAAATATTATCAAAAATAAAGACAATTTTCATAATCACACATAAAACCAAAAATCAATTGTATTAAGTTATTCAGTCCATTGTGATACCACAGTGGTGAACTTCTCTCTTATCACTGAGTGCTGCCCGATTCCATGTTAAGCTCAATGATTAAGTTATTTAACCATTATAATATTTGATGGGAATATGTGATATTATTTTGGAGTGAATATCAAGTTATCCTATTTTTTGTATTTTTTTTTGTATAATTCTTTCACGAGTCAGAATTGATGGAATATATCAAATATCAGACAAACAATTCAACCGTATTTAAGAATTTTTCTCAACAGTGTATAATTGTACAAAACACATTAACAAAACCTTAGAGTGTTCTCTTACGAGCCTTCAACGCATGTATCCTAGACAATTTAGAACAATTTGGAAAATTTAAAACTATTGTGGTAATTTTCTATCACAATCGACAACAGGTCTCAGAATATTAGAAAAAAATATTAGAAGAAAAACCTACATATATAGGTACAGAAAAAAACTAAACCGAATGAACTACCTTGTGCGAAAATTGAACTAAATTATACTCCGCATTTTGAGATTTCCACAAAGCTCTATTAAAACCAGGAAAAGTTAATTAAAACTCACGAAATTGTATCGAAATTGTATAGAAGAAAAAAATGCACTAAAAGTAATGAACACAATCATTGGCGCTTTCTTCAAGTTCATAGCAGAATTTCCGAATTTAGCTGATATTTCTTATGTAAGATATTTTTACCACCAGAACTCTCAAAAGAAAAATCCCTAAATTTTGGGGGGAAATCTCCAACCTGGTGTCACTGCAATTCAAATAAATTAAATTAAAAAATTTTAAAAATCAAATTGAGTCAAATTAAATTAATTAAAATAAATTAATTAATTTACTTAAATTAAATATAACAATAGTTTACATTTAATTGAAATATTCGAATTAATTAAATTTTACTTTGTTAAACTTATATTAAGTATACAACGTTCTTTTGAACATTGGTGCAGTTTGATTCAATCAAGCAAAATTAAATGGCTTTTGATCAACTGATTGTTAATGTTTTCCTCTTGTTTTGTGCGGTTCCTAATTTGCAGTTATCGCATCGAAAGATCTCTTTTCAAAATCCTATTACAATTGTTGCCTAGATCTGAGACCATCGCTAATGCCGGACTCTATTACCGAGAATGGGTGGTCGGTTACAGCCTATAAATAGCATGGGGCTGTGTTATTAACACGTCCATATAATGTGTGCTATCGAAAGTTTGGCGGCTCTTTGTTTGATTTGTATTGATTTGATTAATTGTTTGTTTGTCACTTTAACAAAAGAATTAACGCACTTTTTATGTAAATCAATTTCTTTCAGTGGTTCTTTATCGGCCTTTCTTTCGTTTCTTTCGTTTCTTCTGTTGCATTTTTTTGTTTGGACGTTTATTGTTGCCTGTATTAATTATTACGTGTGTCTCAGCGATCATAACACAATTCCATGATGAGCTGTGACTGACCTCTTTTGTTGGAGGAGAAAAGTTTAGATGGAGTTCGTTGATTGGGTAGACCACACAGCCTATTACCTCTCAATATGGAAGACAGGAAATATGAAAATTAATGGAGACACATTGGCAGCAATTCAATTTAGTGGCATTTACAATGAAGCACCATAAACAGGGGATAGTGCTACTGCATTGAAACTTAATGCGATAGCCGATTTTAGTCTTTTCTATAATTTTAAGACATTGCCAGCTGGACCCATGGGTTTTGGCCCCAAATAGATTTTAGGTGTAAGTAATCAAAATTATTCGCTCATTAATTGCAAATCTTTTAAAATATAGTACAAATTGTTAAAGTTATAGTTCCTCTCCATAGTGCCAACGAAAAGCCAACGTCAGCGAACGAAAAATTTAATACAATGAAAATATTCGTTAATAGTACGAAGCGTCAGGTTGATTTGCAGAAAATTCGTTATATTAACGAAGAAATTCGAATAACGAATTTGTTTCATTGGCTGACTTTTAACGACACATTTCGTTAATATAACGAAACTTTTTCTATAAGTGTACTTTAGATTAGGGTTTAATTATGTACGCCATTCCACTTCAAACACATACAAAATATCCATTTCCGATCAAAAGGATTTCCTAAATAGATGAAATGCTAAGACGTTTTAATGATGTCCATTTGTCCCTCTATCGGTTGTAATTGTAATGTAATGCTGCAGCTTTCGTACTGTAATTTGGCACTGGTACATTTTTTGAATGTAACTCAGAATACTACTGCATATCTACACAAAACAATAAAATATGAATTTGTACATAAATTTGTACATTTTCATAAATTTATGGGCTTTTTCATAAAAATGTGTACACCTACATAATATATTGTTTTCGTAAATACTTGTTATGAAAGTATGAATTTTTTACTAATATAGGGACGGTTTCATAAAATTAATGAAACTTTACTTAATATATCAAAAATACTGGTTTTCTCTTGTGAGAGAGCCACAACATAGAGTTACTCTCATGTGTGTACAATACAAGCATATAATGCGAGACAAAAACAAGTATATACGGCCGTAAGTTCGGCCAGGCCGAAGCTTTGTACCCTCCATCATGGATTGCGTAGAAACTTCTTCTAAACACTGCCACCCTCAATCGAATTACTTAAGTTGCGGTAACGCTTGTCGATGGCAAGGTATTTTAAAACCTCCTAACACCATCTTCTAAATTGTATGTAAGTCCATACGTGGTATATATTAAATCAAAAAAATAAAAAGATCGATACAATACGTATATAATTCAGTTTGACAAAGTAGACATAAAATTTTGACAAAATTTTCTACGGAAATAAAATTTTAACAAAATTTTCTATAGAAATAAAATTTTCACAAAATTTTCTATAGAAATAAACATTTTCACAAAATTTTCTATAGAAAGAAAATTTTGACAAAAATGTCTACAGAAATAAAATTTTAACAAAATTTTCTATAGAAATAAACTTTTGACAAAATTTTCTATAGAAATAAAATCTTGGTAGATTATTTTTGGCTCGAGTGGCAACCATGATTATGAACCGAATAAAATTTGAACAAAATTTTCTCTAGAAATAAAATTTTGACAATGATGAAAATTTTATTATGAACCGAATAAAATTTTAACAAAATTTTCTCTAGAAATAAAATTTTGGTAGATTATTTTTGGCTCTAGTGGCAACCATGATTATGAACCGATATGGACCAATTTTTGTGTGATTGGACCAATTTTGGTATGGTTGTTAGCGACCATATACTAACACCACGTTCCTAATTTGAACCGGATCGAATGAATTTTGCTCCTCCAAGAAGCTCCGGAGGTCAAATCTGGAGAATGTTTTATATGGGGGCTATATATAATTATGGACCGATATGGACCAATTTTTGCACGGTTGTTAGAGACCATATACCAACACCATGTACCAAATTTCAGCCGGATCGGATTAAATATGCTTCTGTTAGAGGGTCCACAAGCCAAATCTGAGGGTCCCTTTATATGGGGGCTATACGTAAAAGTGGACCGATATGGCCCATTTTCAATACCATCCGACCTACATAGATAACAACTACTTGTGCCAAGTTTCAAGTCGATAGCTTGTTTCGTTCGGAAGTTAGCGTGATTTCAACAGACGGACCGACGGACGGACATGCTTAGATCGACTCAGAATTTCACCACGACCCAGAATATATATACTTTATGGGGTCTTAGAGCAATATTTCGATGTGTTACAAACGGAATGACAAAGTTAATATACCCCCATCCTATGATGGAGGGTATAAAAAAACAAGTATATAAGGCCGTAAGTTCGGCCAGGCCGAAGCTTATGTACCCTCCACCATGGATTGCGTAGAAACTTCTACTGAAGACTGTCATCCACAATCGAATTACTTGGGTTGCGGTAACACTTGTCGATGGCAAGGTATCTTAAAACTTCCTAACACCGTCTTCTAAATTACAAGGTAGTCCATACGTAGTATATATTAAACTAAAAAAGACCGATTAAATACGTATATAATTAAGTTTAAAGTTTCTGTAGAAATAAAATTTTGACAAAATAAAATTTAAACAAAATTTTCGAAGCAGTAAAATTTGGAAAAAAATTTTCTATAGCAATAAAATTTGGAAAAAAATTTTATAGAAATAAAATTTTGACAAAATTTTCTATAGAAATAAAATTTTGACAAAATTTTCTATAGAAATAACTTTTTGACAATGTTTTCCATAAAAATAAAATTTTGGTAGATTATTTTTGGCTCGAGTGGCAACCATGAATATGAACCGATATGGACCAATTTTTGTGTGATTGGGGATCGGCTATATAACTATAGACCGATATAGACCAATTTTGGCATGGCTATTAGCGGCCTTATACTAACACCACGTTGCAAATTTCAACCGGATCGGATGAATTTTGCTCCTCCAAGAGGCTCCGGAGATCAAATCTGGGGAACGGTTTATATGGGGGCTATATATAATTATGGACCGATATGGACCAATTCTTGCGTGTTTGTTAGAGACAACATTCTAACACCATGTTCCAAATTTCAACCGGATCGGATGAATTTTGCTCCTCCAAGAGGCTCCGGAGAACAAATCTGGGGATCGGTTTATATGGGGGCTATATATAATTATGGACCGATGTGGACCAACTTTTGCATGGTCATTAGAGAATATATTCCAATACCATGTACCAAATTTCAGCCGGATCAGATGAAATTTGCTTCTCTTAGAGGCTCCGCAAGCCAAATCGGGGGATCAGTTTATATGGGGGCTATATATAATTATAGACCGACATGGACCAATTTTTGCATGGTTGTTAGAGACCATATATCAACACCTTGTACCAAATTTCAGCCGGATCGGATGAAATTTTCTTCTCTTAGAGCAATCGCAAGCCAAATTTGGGGGTCCGTTTATATGGGGGCTATACGTAAAAGTGGACCGATATGGCCCATTTGCAATACCATCCGACCTACATCACTAACAAGTACTTGTGCCAAGTTTCAACTCGACAGCTTGTTAGCGTGATTTCAACAGACGGACGGATGGACGGACTGACATGCTGTATTGAAAAACTCAAACACACGTGTTGCATTCAAAACGGTACGTTTCGTATTTATACCTTCCATCATAGGATGGGGGTATATTAACTTTGTCATTCCGTTTGTAACACATCGAAATATTGCTCTAAGGCCCCATAAAGTATATATATTCTGGGTCGTGGTGAAATTCTGAGTCGGTCTAAGCATGTCAGTCCGTCCGTCTGTTGAAATCACGCTAACTTCCGAACGAAACAAGCTATCGACTTGAAACTTAGCACAAGTAGTTGTTATTGATGTAGTCGGATGGTATTGCAAATGGACCATATCGGTCCATAATTATATATAGCCCCCATATGAACCGATCCCTTGATTTGTCCTCCGGAGCCTCTTAGAGGAGCAAAATTCATCCGATCCGGTTGAAATTTGGTACGTGGTGTTAGTATATGGTCTCTAACAACCATGCAAGAATTGGTCCATAATTATATATAGCCCCCATATAAATCGATCCCCAGATTTGTCCTCCAGAGCCTCTTAGAGGAGCAAAATTCATCCGATCGGGTTGAAATTTGGAACAAAATTGGTCCATATCGGTTAATAGTTATATGTTATATAGCCGATCCCCAATCACACAAAAATTGGTCCATATCGGTTCATAATCATGGTTGCCACTCGAGTCAAAATAATCTACCAAAATTTTATTTTTATGGAAAATTTTGTCAAAATGTTATTTCTATTGAAATTTTTGTCTAAAGTTTATTTCTATAGAACATTTTGTCAAAATGTTATTTCTATAGAAAATTTTGTTAAAATTTTATTTCAATAGAAATTGTTTCCAAATTTTATTTTGTCAAAATTTTATTTCTATAGAAACTTAAAACTTAATTATATGCGTATTTAATCGGCCTTTTTTAGTTTAATATACACCACGTATGGACTATGTGGTATATATTACGGTGTTAGGAAGTTTTGAGATACCTTGCCATCGGCAAGTGTTACCGCAACCCAAGTAATTCGATTGTGGATGACAGTCTTCAGTAGAAGTTTCTATGCAATACATGGTGGAGGGTACATAAGCTTCGGCTTGGCTGAACTTACGGCCGTATATACTTGTTATATTATGAATTGTTTTCATATCATTTATGAATCCCGTGTTTGGATATTTTTTGTGAACACATTCATATAATAAATGTATTATTTTTTTGTGTGTGTGCGACGAAAATGAATATGCCCAGGATTTTTTTCTGCACAGAAAAAAAATCCATAGGTAAACGAGCGCTAACTTTGTTTTTGTTAAAAATAAAATATTTATTTGTAGTTAATTTTTCTTTTTTTTTTTAATTTTCCGCAGTTAATGAAATCTTACTTTTTATCGCTTTTACTTTATACATTGCTTGTAAGAAATGTACCGACTAAATGGTATGTTTCTTTAAATCGGCTATGCTCTATAAATATAACTAAAGGGTGATTCTTTTGAGGTTAGGATTTTCATGCATTAGTATTTGACAGATCACGTGGGATTTCAGACATGGTGTCAAAGAGAAAAATGCTCAGTATGCTTTGACATTTCATCATGAATAGACTTACGATCTGCCACAACGTCGAATTTTCAGTGAATGGGCCCTAGAAAAGTTGGCAGAAAATCCGCTTTTTTATCGACAAATTTTGTTCAGCGATGAGGCTCATTTCTGGTTGAATGGCTACGTAAATAAGCAAAATTGCCGCATTTGGAGTGAAGAGCAACCAGAAGCCGTTCAAGAACTGCCCATGCATCCCGAAAAATGCACTGTTTGGTGTGGTTTGTACGTTGGTGGAATCATTGGACCGTATTTTTTCAAAGATGCTGTTGGACGCAACGTTACGGTGAATGGCGATCGCTATCGTTCGATGCTAACAAACTTTTTGTTGCCAAAAATGGAAGAACTGAACTTGGTTGACATGTGGTTTCAACAAGATGGCGCTACATGCCACACAGCTCGCGATTCTATGGCCATTTTGAGGGAAAACTTCGGAGAACAATTCATCTCAAGAAATGGACCGGTAAGTTGGCCACCAAGATCATGCGATTTGACGCCTTTAGACTATTTTTTGTGGGGCTACGTCAAGTCTAAAGTCTACAGAAATAAGCCAGCAACTATTCCAGCTTTGGAAGACAACATTTCCGAAGAAATTCGGGCTATTCCGGCCGAAATGCTCGAAAAAGTTGCCCAAAATTGGACTTTCCGAATGGACCACCTAAGACGCAGCCGCGGTCAACATTTAAATGAAATTATCTTCAAAAAGTAAATGTCATGGACCAATCTAACGTTTCAAATAAAGAACCGATGAGATTTTGCAAATTTTATGCGTTTTTTTTTAAAAAAAAGTTATCAAGCTCTTAACAAATCACCCTTTACTTGTCTGCATGGGTTGCTTGCACCGTTGCCACACTCGGTAGAATACTACCAAAAATGGTTGATTTTCTACAGTTTGGTAGACTGGTAGAATTCTTGATGTTTTGTTAGAATTTGTAAAATATTCTTGACAAATTTTCTATAGAAACAAAATTTTCAAGGACTCAACAACAATTCCAACGACAATATTATTATTGTAGATTTATAAAATCTACACTAAAGGCTATGGAAATTCGAATTATCCAGCAATGAAACATGTGTATAGACTGGCTGTGTAGATGGGTATCTGGCAAATTTCTTTATGATAACTTCCCAGCAAAAAAAAAAACAAAGTTGTTCCACAAACATTTCTTTTAAAGCACATCCTGGAATCCCCCATCAAGTTTTTTCCACGTCCGATGCAGTCCTTTTGGACAAGTCCACAAACAGTTCTTTCAAAGCTCATCCCTGGATCCCCTAACGAGTTTTTTTTTCACTTCCGATGAAATCCTTTTGGACAAGCCTTAGAAAGTACGGAATTTTGCATTTTTAAGTGAAAATTTACGTTTTGGACAATTAAACTTCGCCAAAAAGAATAGAAAATCAATAAAAAAAAACAAGTAAGTAAAACCTAAAGTCGGGCGGGGCCGACCATATTATACCCTTCACCATAATGTACACCAAAATTTGTGTTACCACCTGATTTCTTCAAATGTGTTGCGAGTTATTATCATTCCCATATACAAATATTTATATCTGAAACGATTTGGAGACAATTTTTTGTACTTGTACAAAATCGCTAGAATTAAAAATTAAATTGGCTAACACACTGGGATGAAACACAATGTTAGTAAAAAACAAGTAAGTAAAGTCTAAAGTCGGGCGGGGCCGACTATATTATAACCTTCACCACCATGTAGACCAACATTTGTGTTACCATCTCAACTACTTCAAATTTGCTGGGAGCTATATAAAGCTTTGCATTTCCAGATACAAATACTTATAAGGGAGACAATTTTTTCTACTTCCACAAAATTTCTAGAATTAAAATTGAAATCGGCGAACGTCCTGGTATGAAACACAATGTTAGTAAAAACAAGTAAGGAAAGTCTAAAGTCGGGCGGGGCCGACTATATTATACCCTTCACCACTTTGTAAGTCCACATTTTCGATACCATATCAAATCCGTCCAATGTGTTGGATGCTATATGGATCCATACACATATATTCTGAATATCTGAGCAGATCTGTACAGAGTTCTGCAATACTTATAGATTTTACATTTAAGTCGGCTAATGCGCTGAGGTGGAACACAATGTTAGTAAAAAACCAGTAAGGAAAGTCTAAAGTCGGGCGGGGCCGACTATATTATACCCTGCACCACTTTGTAGATCTAAATTTTCGATACCATATCACATCCGTCAAATGTGTTGGGGGCTATATATATAAAGGTTTGTCCCAAATACATACATTTAAATATCACTCGATCTGGAAGAATTTGATAGACTTCTACAAAATCTATAGACTCAAAATTTAAGTCGGCTAATGCACTAGGGTGGAACACAATGTTAGTAAAAAAATATGGGAAACGTTTAAATCTGAAGCAATTTTAAGGAAACTTCGAAAAAGTTTATTTATGATTTTTCGCTCGATATATATGTGTTAGAAGTTTAGGAAAATTAGAGTCATTTTTACAACTTTTCGACTAAGCAGTGGCGATTTTACAAGGAAAACGTGTGTATTTTGACCATTTTTGTCGAAATCAGAAAAACATATATATGGGAGCTATATCTAAATCTGAACCGATTTCAACCAAATTTGACACGCATAGTTACAATGCTAATTCTACTCCCTGTGCAAAATTTCAACTAAATCGGAGCAAAAAATTGGCCTCTGTGGGCAAATGAGTGTAAATCGGGAGAAAGCTATATATGGGAGCTATATCTAAATCTGAACCGATTTTGCTGATATTTTGCAAGTTTTTCGAGACTCATAAAATATTCGGATGTACGGAATTTGAGGAAGATCGGTTGATATACACGCCAATTATGACCAGATCGGTGAAAAATATATATGGCAGCTATATCTAAATCTGAACCGATTTTTTCCAAAATCAATAGGGATCGTCTTTGAGCCGAAACAGGACCCTATACCAAATTTTAGGACAATCGGACTAAAACTGCGAGCTGTACTTTGCACACAAAAATACATCAACAGACAGACAGACGGACAGACAGACGGACAGACAGACGGACAGACAGACATCGCTAAATCGACTCAGAATTTAATTCTAAGCTGATCCGTATACTAAAAGGTTGGTCTATGATTACTCCTTCTTGGCGTTACATACAAATGCACAAACTTATTATACCCTGTACCACAGTAGTGGTGAAGGGTATAAATATAGGAAACATTTAAATATGAACCAATTTTGAGGCAACTTCGCAAAAGTGTATTTATGATTTATCGGTCGATAGATGTGTAATAGAGTAGTAGGAAAATTTGAGTCATTTTGATAAGTTTTCGACTTAGCAGTGGCGATTTGATAAGGAAAATGTAGGTATTTCGGCCAGTTTTGCCTAAATCGGAAAAACATATATATGGAATCTATATCGAAATCTGAACCGATTGCAATCAAATTTCACATGCATAGTTACTATGTTGAATCTACTCCCTGTGCAAAATTTCACGTAAATCGGATAACAACTTTGACCTCTGTGGTTATATGACGGAAAATCGGGCGAAAGGGAGCTATATCAAAATCTGAACCGATTTCAACCAAGATAAACACGCATATGCAGAACCTTAATTCTACTGCCTGTGCAAAGTTTCAAGTTCAATTCTACTTCCTCTGCAAAATTTCACGTAAATCAGAGTAGCACTTTTGCCTCTGTGGGCATATTAGTCCAAATCGGGCGAATGATATATATGGGAGCTATATCTAAATCTGAACCGACTTCAACTAAATTTTGCACAATTAACGATACTATAAACGTACTCCTTGTGCGAAATTTCAAGCAACTCAGGGCAAAACTCTGGCTTTTGAGGCCATATAAATCCAAATCGGACGAAAGATATATATGGGAGCTATATCTAAATCGGAACCGATTTTAACCAAATTAAGCACACTTAACGATACTATTGACCGTACTTGTTGTGCAAAATTTGAAGCAAATCAGGGCAAAACTCTGGCTTTTGGGGCCATATAAGTCCAAATCGGTCGAAAGATATATATGGGAGCTATATTTAAATCTGAACCGATTTCAACTAAATTTGGCACAATTAACGATACTATTAAACGTACTCCTTGTACAAAATTTTAATCAAATCAGGGCAAAACTCTGGCTTTTGAAGCCATATAAGTCAAAATCGGACGAAAAATATATAGGGGAGCTATATCTAAATCTGAACCGATTTCAACTAAATTTGGCACAATTAACGATACTATTAAACGTCCTCGTTGTGCAAAATTTGAAGCAAATCAGGGCAAAACTCTCGCTTTTGGGGCCATATAAGTCCAAATCGGACGAAAGATATATATGGGAGCTATATATAAATCTGAACCGATTTAGCTGGTATTCGACAGTTTTTACGGGACTGACAAAACATTCAGATATACAAAATTTGAAGAACGTCGGTTCATAAATACGTGAATTATGATCAAATCGGTGATAACTATATATGGCAGCTATATCTAAATCTGAACCGATTTTTTCCAAAATCAATAGCGATTGTCTTCTACCCGAAGAAAGACGTTATGTCAAATTTGGGGACGATCGGACTTAAACTGCGACCTGTACTTTGTGCACAATATTACATATACAGACAGACGGACAGACAGACAGATAGACGGACATCGCTAAATCGACTCAGAATTTAATTCTAAGCCGATCGGTATACTAAAAGATGGGTCTATGACAATTATTTCTTGGCGTTACATACAAATGCACAAACTTATTATACCCTGTACCACAGTAGTGGTGAAGGGTATAAATATGGGAAATATGAAGCGAGAGAAATTTTAATGCAATTGTACAAAAGAGCATTTATGATTTATCAGGTGATACATATGTATTCGAGATATAGGACAATTTTAGTAATATTTACAATTTTTGCTACTTAGCAGTGGCGATTTTACAAGGATATTGGTTAGATCCCGTCAATATATATGGTCAAGTGTGGGTTGTGATATATTATTTGGTCAAGTCGGGCGACTTGGAGCCTTATTTAAAACTCAACCGTTCTGTGGAAATTCTGGCATTACAGTGTGTAGGATATGACTAAGATATGGGGAAATCATCGCAGAATTTTGTGTAAAGTGTGGGAATTTGGCCATATTTGTATAAACCAGAAGAACGAATATTTGGAGGCTTTATCTAAAACTGAACCAAATTAGAACAAACATGACACACTTAAATATCACACTGAAAAAACAGTGAACCCACCAGGAAGAAAACTTTTATTTTAATTTTAATTTTAGAAAATTTTGAATATTTTTAGAAAATTTTAACTAAACAGTATTACAAACGCTGGCATCACGCCGATATCACAAAACTAAGTAAATATTTTTCGACAAATTCAAGAAAATTTATTAGACATAATTAATTTTTTTCACATGTTAAAGAAAATTTTGTAGTTTGAAAGAAAAAATTGGAGTTCAAAATTGCACGAATGTCTTTAGTGACATACGAAGTTCATGATGGACGCATTCATAGTAAAAGTTACAAATTTAAAGAAATTATGAACTATTTTGTGAGGACTACGAATTTAGGAAATCTTTATACTTCATTTGTTCATATTTTTCCCGCTTTTTTAGTTAATTGAACTAATGTACGCAAAAAATTATTAAAGTAAAAGAAACTTTCTCCAAACATAATAAATCCATGAACTAAAATGAAGTTAAATTGGCTTTAGTGAAATAGAGAGTTCACTTTTTTTTTGAGTTCATATTAAATATATTCTCTGTGTAAACTATCCAGTCAATTGGAGGAATATCCCATTGAAAATGGGTCTAAAATATGAAAAAGTCTACCATATTTCCCCAACTCTGGTGTACGTATATATGGGAGCTATATATAATCTGAACCGATTTTGACTAAATTTTAACTGCATAGTTAGAATAATAATTCTGCAATCTCTGCAAAAGTTCACGTAAATGGGAGTATAAATTTAGCTCACGTAGTCATATGAGTGTAAATCGGGCGAAAGATATATATGGAAGCTATATCTAAATTTGAACCGATTACAACCAAATATGGCACACTTACCGATACTATTAAACGTATACCTTGTGCAAAAGTTGAAGCAAGTCAGGCAAAACTCTGGCTTTTGAGGCCAAATAAGTCCAAATCGGACGAAAGATATATGGAAGCTATATCTAAATCTGAACCGATTTTAACCAAATTTGGCGCACATAACTATACTATTAAACTTACACTGAAAAAGCAGTGAACCCACCAGGAATTTTAGAAAATTTTGAATATTTCTAGAAAATTTTAACTAAACACTATTACAAACGTTGGTATCACGCCGATGTCATAAAAATAAGTAAATATTTTCCGACAAATTCAAGAAAATTTATTAGACATAACTAAGTTTTTGCACTTGCTAAAGAAAATTTTGTAGTTTGAAGGAAATACTTGGAGTTCAAAATTGCAAGAATGTCTTTAGTGACATACGAAGTTCATGATGGACGCACTTTTGGTAAAATTTACAAATTTAAAGAAATTCTGAACTATTTTGTGGAAGCCCCGAATTTAGTTAATCTTTATGCTTCAGTTGAGTATACTTTTTTCCTCGGGTTTAGTTAATTTAACTAACGTTCACAAAATATTATTAGAATAAAGAAAACTTTCTCCAAACATTATAATTCTATGAACTAAAATAAAGTTAAACTGGCTTTAGTGAAATAGAGAGTTCACATTTTTTTGGGTGTACCTCTCGTGCAAAATGTGAAGCAAATCACGGCAAAACTCGGGCTTTTGATGCCATAGAAGTGCAAAGCGGGCTAAAGATATATATGAGAGCTATATCTAAATCTGAACCGATTTCAACCAAATTTGGCACACTTACACTGAAAAAAAGCATACTCGGTTCCAAAGATTTTGTCTTTTAAGACACAATTCTCTTTTAAATTTAGGTTTTGTGTACTTGCTTCTAGGAAGCAAATTTTAATTTTTCGCTTTCTCAGCTTTTTTTCTTCATATGCTATCAAAGTCCTTTAAAAACGAGTTAACGGCAACTTTATTTTTCAAATTAGGACTCTACTTCCAGTAGAAATTATGCTATAAAAAACTTCTTTAAAATAAATTTTGAAATTATGAAGTAAAAAACTTCTTTAAAATAAAGTTTTGAAAAACATGTCCTATATTTGAACGATTTTTTGCTTTGTAGTCAAGATGCAAAAAGACAACAAATTTAAAGACAATTTCATTAAATTCAAAGAATTTTTCTGAATTATTAAAGTCAAGTTGACCTTAGCCTATAAATTTTTTCTTTCATGTTAAGATACCCATTTTTAAGTCAAATCACTTAATTTTCCTTGTCCAAACGTCGATAAACTTTTCAATGAAGTCGTATTGTCCTTAATACGACTTCATTGAAAAGTTTATCGACGTTTGGACAAGGCAAATAACTTTATTTTAGAGAAATGCGTCTTCTATGCTAAGCAAAATTTGTATTCGTATTTGAAAGACATGAAATCTTTGACCTCACGACAATATTTTTTTCAGTGTACCCTTACTATTAAACGTACTCCTTGCGCAAAATTTGAACCACATCACGGCAAACTTTGGCTTTTGAGGCCATATAAGTTCAAATATGGGAGCTATATCTAAATCTGAACCGATTTGGCTGATATTTTGCAAGTTTTTCGAGACTCATAAAATATTCGGATGTACTGAATTTGAAGAACATCGCCAATTATAACCACATCGGGTATAAATATATATGGCAGCTATATCTAAATCTGAACCGATTTTTCCCAAAATCAATAGCGATTGTCTTTGTCCCAAAAAAAACGACCCTATGCCAAATTTGAGGAAGATCGGACTTAAACTGCGACCTGTACTTTGCGCACAAAAATACATGAACAGACAGACAGACGGACATCGCTAAATCGACTCAGAATTTAATTATAATTCTTAATTCTTTTCCTTCTTGGCGTTACATACAAATGCACAAACTTATTATACACTGTACCACAGTAGTGGTGAAGGGTATAAATAGATATTCCCCCATTTTATGGTGCAATTTTTAAATTGTAATCACAACAACAACCGCAGGGGTTTTGCTTTAATTTTTTGGCACAATATTATATATTGGCATAATATTGCGATATTTCGAAGAAAGGTCAGTATACCCACAATTTCACTTTTCTCATGGACTGACTTTATGTTAAATTTGTACCTCTAAACCTCAAAATGTATCATAGAACCACTCGTTTTCAGAAAAGAAATGTGCTTAATACAGTGAAATTGACAGTTATTTTTGGAATAAACAGTTTTTTTATTTATACCAAAGATAAAAAGTTTGTGAAGAAACTGATGAAAGATTAAATTTTTTTGTAGGATTTAAAAAAAAACTGTAACAAATTAACAAAGTATACGATAACCGTTTACCAAACGATTTATTTCTTTGCGAGCATAAAGATCTCCCAATTATTTGTTTCCAAAGCACAATACTCTCGTTAGTTTGACTACAAAGGGAATTCAATGTACTGTCAGTTAATTGCAATGAATCACTTTCACAATAACCTACCTATGAATTTCATTGTTGTAAAAACTGACCAGGACTGCGGATATCTCTCACGTAAGCCTTCATCAATCTGTTTGACATACGTCTTTATTTTATCCAGCTTGCGATAGCTATAGAATTCCATGTTCATTTGACCAAATTTTAAATTCTCTTTTCCATTGTCGATTAAATGGAAATGGCCACTTAGTTATGCAGATGGTTTTCAATCATATCACGTGTCTTCAGTCATCGACAGTTCGTGTTCTTTATATTTCGACATTCGAGTTAATGGTACGTGGCCAGTATTGTTTCACTTATTTTTATTATTCCATAAAGATTCCAATATGGATTTTCATGAGCATTTGGATATGCCACCCATATTCATAGATGTGCATATGTGTGTGACTGAGTGTGTTTGCGTATGTGTGGCAAAGAATTTTCATATGCTCATTTTGCTTGTTGATGATTGTGGTTGAACCTTCTCTCTATGGTCAGTTAGTCAAATAAACCAACCGTTGAACGGAAGGATGCACATCACACTCACATACCACCTGCTCTCATTATCAGGGTAGCCCCATGAAGACAAAGGAACCAACCTAGCAAATCATCGATAAATATGAATGGAAATCATTTCTTTATTTATTTAAGAGCAACTGAACCGGATATTAAATATTCGTGAACTACAATTGGAGTTATTCATGCGTAAATATTTTTGGTGATTTTATTTTTGTGGATTGTCTTCGGATGAAAAAAAAAACAGTCTAAGTACACTGGAAAAAACAAATGCCTCTTGAGGCGATTAAAGTTTGGAAACTTTTCATTTTCTTAGATATACATAGTTTCGTTTGTACGACAATGACTTGTTACCGAATTTGGATTTCTCCGACGAGAAACCAATTCCAAATGAAGCCAAAGAGGTGAGTTGAAAATTTGCTCCTTCCACTGGCCACAAAAGAGACGAAAAAGACTTTTGTTTATATGGTTCGGTGTAAAAATTATATGTGTGGAACTCAAATTTTTTACCACATTATTTTTAAGTGCAAACATATAATGTTCATAAACTAATGTAATATGTTTGGGACATATACGTTATTATGTTAGAACATAATATGTTGGGGACACTTCATTTTCTTAAATATAATGTTCCTGGATGCAAAAATATTTTAATTTGAACATATATATGTTAAGAACCCAGAAAAAAGATAAAGAAGTCGACAGAGATAATTAACGAAAGATATCAACACAGCACAGTGAGAGAATCAAATGGTGCTCTACTTGAGACACATATTTTGTTGCGGATAAATGTACATCCATTCATTTTGGTATGTGTCTGGCATGTGAACGAGGCACCCTAAAAATTTTAAATGTTTAATCCTAAATGGGGCGCCCATCCCCTAGTGGGGAGCCGCAACGTTAATTTGGGTTGAGCAGGTTCTATATTATTACATTTGCTGAAACAACACACATTTGTAAGTACAACGAAACATCAGTACTGATTTTTATACCCACCACCATAGGATGGGGGGTATATTAACTTTGTCATTCCGTTTGTAACACATCGATTCCCTTTTTACGATTCCTTCCAAATTCCCCACTGAGCTGCAGATATGTTTTCCACATCATCGCCGCATTTCTCGTCACTGGGACATCCAAATCGAAGTTCAAAATTTTTTCAAAATCATTGTTTTTCAAACCTTTTTTCTCTAGGTCTTATGTCCAAAAATATGTAATTTTACTATCACAATTGATCAAAGTTGCTCAAAGGCAACTTTTCAATTTTAAAAATTTCTCATCTGTCTTTTTTGCAATTCTAAAATTTGGCTTCCAGAAATATTTTATTTGACATGTACTACAACAGATTTAATAAAAACTTTCAACATTTCAGTTTATTTTTTTTTAAAGTCACATGTATTAAAAACCTCTTTTTAAATTCGCAAATATTTTTTTCTTGAGGCCCGAGCGTACACTCACAGAAAAACCATGTTTGGACATGGTTGCCGCATTCATTTAATGCTTATCTAGAGCATGTAATTGCCGCGACAACCATGTATTTTGTCTTTGTAAAAATAGTTTTCGAGCGGAGCAAAATGTATGGTGGCAATAAGCATTTGAATGGTTCTCAAATACCGCAAACATGTTCTATCATTTAAATGATAGAATTTGAGACCATTAAATGGTTGGGAAAATCATGTACCTGACCATTAATTTTTTTACTTTTTTTTTTCAGGGAAAAAAGTATTTCTATAGGTCGAGTATAGACATGTCTAGAACCATTACATGGCCATAAAGATTTAATTTTTTGAACTTTTTTGCAGCGACAAGAATTTTATAATGTTTTTATACACACGTACACACGATTTTCATTTTGGGCGTCAGTCGTGTGTTGATTGTTTCTTGGAATGAACGGAGAATACGGAATTACTGTGTTTTGTGTTAATTTTTTTATTCAGAAGTGGCACGTGGTTTTATGTGAACACAAAAACGGAAAGTGAATTGAAAAAATGTACCTGTTTTTTGTTCTGCATTTTGCTATATGAATCATTAATTTTTATTTGCAGTATCATGATGTCTGTGTTTGCACATTTGATGGGCACGATGTAAATATGGAATAATTACTTATTTTTGAAATTGAAATAAAATAGAGTGTGTAAAAATATATGATGTTTGCTTGAACGGCATTACAAATACAAATAAACAATGAATTAGTTTATAAATAAATAAAAGCAAATAAATAAAGTTAATTTTGTGTTTTCTTTTCTCAAGTGGCGTCCTTTTTTCGACGATGAAAAAAGTTTTTTCATAAAGATCAAAACATTTTAGATTGTGACCATGTTCTTTTAACTAGAAGAAAAACATTTTTAATGAATACCATAACATTTTAAATCGTGACCATTGTCTTTTCATTCAAACAATATTATTTTTATCAATATAATAACATTTTAGATGAGGACAATTATATTTTTCTTAGAACCATGTTCACTGAGCCAACATGGTTGCAGGTTAAAATGTTACATGGTCGCCGCAAAAATAGCTCCTATCATCAATCATGTTTCTTCTCTGCGTGTATTAATGAAGAAATTTTGCTAATTGATAACCAAATTAGCTGATTTTGCATTCAACTTGAAGAAAACACTTGTAGCTTTCGATACCGTTACAGTTTTACGAACAAAAACAAAAACAACGCTGTCAGCGAGTCTCAAAACACAAAAAGTTGTCCACAGGCAACTTTACGGTCGAAAGGGTTAAAAGCTATTATTTTTGAAGAAGTTATCCCTAAAAAAACTCAAAAAAGTGAAAAATCATAAATATAGTGACCGTGCTTCATTTGAATAATAATGAAATTAATAAAATACCTCTAAAAAACATATTATTTTCTATAATAAAATATTTAAAACCATATTAATACGAAAATTGTGGCATAGACAAAAATATGATTTCTTACTTAATATTATTGGATCACAGCAAAGCTTTTGATACTGTAAATCATTCTGAACAAACTAGAATTTTTTTTCAATTTTGCACATAGTGATTGTCGTCTCATTAGATCGTACATGGTTTATAGAACAAAGATGGTATACCTAAAAAACAAATATTCAAATATACGGAAATTTTTTAAAGGCGTACCGCAAGGATCAATATTAGGACCCCTACTATTCTGTTTATACATCAACGACTTACCAGATGTTCGTCAACATTGCAGAATCCATATATACGCGGATGTATCTATGTAGCTATGTTTATGATGCAAAAACTTGTATAGACAAAATAAACATCGATCTGAACAGAATTTATTTATGGGCAACTAATAATGAGTTAAGAATAAACCCCAATAAATCAAAATGCCTAATGTTCTCAAAACGACATGGAAGTTTTATATCAAACTATGACGTTCACTTAAACGGTACTTTGATTGCTTTTGCAGAGTCATCATCTAATCTTGGTATCATATTCAATGAAAAGCTTTCCTGGTCATACATATACATAAATTCAACTACTGGTAAAATATATGGAATGCTGAGAATCCTCTGGGCGCTACAGGAATGTACACCATTGCTGATTCGCATGCTCCAGAACTTATTGAAATACAAAAAAGCCTTTTGTTACTACACATAATTATTAACTTGAAAGAACCGCATTATCTCTATGAAATTGTACAGTTTGCACGTTCAAGCCGTGCCGTGGAAGAAAAAATATATCAATTAAATATTACAGTTCAATTTCTGACAAACAATTTTTTATATAAACTACTCGTCTTTGGAACAGATTGCCAAACCACATGCAAAATATAAGTAACGTAAATACATTTAACAAGTGTATACAGCAGTAAGTTCGGCCGGGCCGAATCTTAATCAGTGGGGTTTGATGGCAGATATTCTCCCAAATAGATCAGTTCAAATAGTATACTTTCCGAACATAAATCTAATGATTTTACCTACGAAGACTATATCAGATTCTGGATTTATAAGAACCATTTATTTCTATTTATTTAAGCAATTCAAAGATTTTAAAACGCCAAATTAACGAATTGCAATGTACTACTCTAATTTTTATTTGTGTTTTAACATCTCTTGTAGGTGTGCAAGAAAGTTATGAAATAACGCCTTGATTTGAAATCTAAAATATGTATATTTTCATCCCCATTATTTAAATGATTACAATAAGCAAAATCTGGAAAATTTACTTTCAGTTTCAAGCAATTTTCATGATCAGTGCGCCTTCTATACTCTCAAGAAGTGAAATCGGTCTATATGGAGGCCTTTACCAAATGAAGCGATAAAAATTAAATCGCCTACAGGTTTCTGGTGAGTCTTAAATACCAGTATATTTACAATTTCAGGCAGATCGAATAAAAACTACGGTTTCTATAGGGTCTTAAATATGGGGTCTTAAATAATATGTGGTCTTAAATAATAAATACAAAAACTCAACAAATAAATAAAGATAATAAGTCTAATTTGCTTTAAAATAAATTAAATGAGCGAAAGGTTGTTCTAGAAGTTGATCTTATCACCCGATTTTCTTCCATTTTTAATATTTTTTGAGCCATAAAGATACATAGCTATACAGGTTGTATCAAAATTCTTTTGTATGATCGGTATGAAGACATCCTATAAAATTTTATTTTTTTTCTCATCTTCACGCACAGAAAAATCATGTTTGGATATGGTTGCCGCATCCATTTAATGCTTATCTGGAGTATGTAATTGTCGCGAAAACCATGTATTTTGTCTTTGTAAAAATAATTTTCGAGCGGAGAAAAATATATGTTGGCAATAAGCTTTAAATGGTTCTTAAATGTGACAAACATGTTCTATTATTATACCCTTCACCATAGAATGGGGGTATATTAACTTTGTCATTCCGTTTGTAACACATTGAAATATTGCTCTAATACCCCATAAAGTATATATATTCTGAGTCGTGGTGAAATTCTGAGTCGATCTGAGCATGTCCGTCCGTCCGTCCGTCTGTTGAAATCACGCTAACTTCCGAACGAAACAAGCTATCGACTTGAAACTTGGCAAAAGTAGTTGTTATTGATGTAGGCCGGATGGTATTGCAAATGGGCCATATCGGTCCACTTTTACGTATAGCCCCCATATAAACGGACTCCCAAATTTGGCTTGCGATTGCTCTAAGAGAAGCAAATTTCATCCGATCCGGCTGAAATTTGGTACGTGGTGGTTCACATCGACCCATAACTATATATAGCCCCCATATAAGCCGATC
The DNA here is from genome assembly GCF_050003625.1 of Haematobia irritans. Classification (NCBI taxonomy): domain Eukaryota; kingdom Metazoa; phylum Arthropoda; class Insecta; order Diptera; family Muscidae; genus Haematobia; species Haematobia irritans. The sequence continues at coordinate 84,914,669 of NC_134400.1, forward strand.
CACAGATTTGACCTCCGGAGCCTCTTGGAGGAGCAGAATTCATCCGATCCGGTTGAAATTTGGTACGTGGTGTTAGTATATGGTCTCTAACAACCATGCAAGAATTGGTCCATATCGATCCATAATTATATATAGCCCCCATATAAATCGATCCCCAGATTTGATCTCCGGAGCCTCTTGGAGGAGTAAAATTCATCCGATCCGGCTGAAATTTGGAACATTATGTTAGAATGTGGTCTCTAACAAACACGCGAGAACTGGTCGATATCGGTCCATAATTATATATAGCCCTCATATAAACCGTTCCCCAGATTTGATCTCCGGAGCCTCTTGGAGGAGCAAAATTCATCCGATCCGGTTGAAATTTGCAACGTGGTGTTAGTATAAGGCCGCTAATAACCATGCCTAAATTGGTCCATATCGGTCTGTAGTTATATATAGCCGATCCCCAATCACACAAAAATTGGTCCATATCGGTTCATAATCATGCTTGCCACTCGAGTCAAAAATAATCTACCAAAATTTTATTTTTAAAGAAAACATTGTCAAAATGTTATTTCTATAGAAAATGTTGTCAAAATTTTATTTATATAGAAAATTTTGTCAAAATTTTATTTCTATCGAAAATTTTGTCAAAATTTTATTTCTATAGAAAATTTTTTCCAAATTTTATTTCTATAGAAAATTTTGTGAAAATTTTACTTCTATAGAAAATGTTGTCAAAATTTTATTTGTATAGAAAATTTTGTCAAAATTTTATTTCTATAGAAAATTTTGCTAAAATTTTATTTCTATAAAAATTTTATCAAAATTTTAGAAAATTTATTTCTATAGATTTTTTTCCAAATTTTACTTCTATAGAAAATGTTGTCAAAATCTTATTTCTATAGAAACTTTAAACTTAATTATATACGTATTTAATCGGCCTTTTCTAGTTTAATATATACCACGTATGGACTATGTGGTATATATTACGGTATTGGGAAGTTTTAAGATACCTTGCCATCGGCTTCAGTAGAAGTTTCTACGCAATCAATGGCGGAGGGTACATAAGCTTCGGCCTGGCCGAACTTACGGCCGTATATACTTGTTTAAATTTTAGAATTAGAGACCATTACATGGTCGGGAAAATCATGTACCTTACCATTCATTTGCTTTTTACTTTTTTTGCAGGGAAAACGTATTTTTATAGGTTACGTATAGACATGTATAGAACCATTACATGGCCATAAAGACCATGTACATTGTTTTCGTGCCCATTTACTTTTTTAATTTTTTTGCATCGAAAATAATTTTATAAAAACATTGAGCAGGTACACACGATTTTAATTTTGCGCGTTAGTCGTGTGTTGATTGTTTCTTGGAATGGACGGAAAATACGAAATTACTGTGTTTTGTGTTAATTTATTTATTCAGAAGTGGCACGTGGTTTTATGGGAACACAAAAAAGGGAAGTGTAATTGAAAAAATGTACATGTTTTTTCTGCATTTTGATATATGGTATAATTTATTTTTATTTGCAGTTACATGATGTCTGCGTTGGTACATTTGATGGGCACGAAGTAAATATGGAATGATTACTTATTGTTAAAATTGAACCAAAATAGAGTGAAATTATGTGACGTTTGCTTGCATGAAATAAATACAAATAAACATTGAATTAGTTTATAAATAAATAAAAACAAATAAATAGTGTTAATTTTGTGTTTTCTTTTCTCATGTGGCGTCCTTTTTTCGATGACGAAAAAAGTTTTTTCATAAAGAACAAAATATTTTAGGTTGTGACCATGGTCTTTTAACTGGAAGAAAAACATTTTATATCGTGACCGTATTTTGATCCAAACAAAATTCTTTTTATCAATATAATAACATTTTAAATGAGGACAATTTTATTTTTCGTAAAAACATGTTCACTGAGCCAGCATGGTTGCAGGTGAAAATGTTACATGGTCGTCGCAAAAATAGCTCCTATCATATTATTTTGCTCTTCGAATATGATTGTGACAATCATGTTTCTTCTCTGCGTGTTGATTTACATGCACCCACATCTTTGTTTATGGTACGCGTTTACCCTTTGTTTAGCTTCATAGAATAATTCTAACAATAAAAATGTAAACTTCTTTGGTCTAAAATTTCCTTTCCCAGAAACATAGATGGAAATTTGACGGTTCTCGTCAGATAAAGGGTGATACGGTCAAAATTTGGTCAATATAAACTTGACGTATTTCTTTCAATTTTGCATTTAAAAAACCTGAACACCCCTCATTTTGAAGGTGTGTGTGTAGAATGTTGCTCCTATTTTTATTTTGGAATTCACTCTTCAGTTGTCAAAATGCCGTCCAAGCAAGAAGAGCAGCGTATCAAAATTTTGCTCGCGCATCGCGAAAATCCGAGCTACTCGCACGCAAAGCTGGCAAAATCGCTATAAGTTGCCAAATCAACCGTTAAAAATGTAATTAAAGTGTTTGGGGAACGTTTGTCGACAACCAGGAAGTCTGGATCGGGGGGAAATCGAAAACCGGAAGCCGCTGAGACGACAAAGAGAGTTGCCGGTAGTTTCAAGCGAAACCTTAACCTCTCTCTCCGAGAAACATAGATAAAAATTTGACGGTTCTCGTCAGATAATATTTAAGGTATGAAGACTAAAAAAACTAGTACCGATAAATATTCTGGGTGGTTTAAGATTCCTCTAAAACTCGAAACAAAAATGGTTGTAGAAATTGATAACAACGGGCTCAGAGTAAACTCTTATATTTGATTTATGGTGATGGGTATTTAAGATTCGGTCAAGCTGAACTTAAGGCCGTATATAGATACTTGTTTTTCTTCAAAATGCGACATTACGTTTTATAAATTGTATTTGATTTTTATTTTCACATTTTCTTAATCTCGGCGTTTGAAACAGGTTTAGTTAAATTTTTCTGAACTTAAGTAAAATTTTCATGATCGGTCCCTTTACATTATAATCGAAATAATATTTTTGACAGATTATTAAGGCAAGCATTTATGTTATCAAGAGATACGAGGTTTCATGTTTTATATCTTAAAGATTCCTCGCTATACAGTTTAGACTGTGCAATAGTTGCTAGACGTTCTGTATGAGGGAGAGTGCGTGTTTGTTCTTTGTTTATTGCAAAGATACCGGTGTATACCTGGAAGTCGAAGCACTAATATCAATTGTAAATATATCTTGGCAAAAAAGCTTCCAGCCAGACGGAATTGTAATTATTCTCAGTGGTCTCAATTAAATTTCTGTGGCGACTTTAATTATGTGGGAGAAATGAAATATTCATAATCCCAACAACAATAAGCAAAAAACGACGACCACAACAACAAAATGCGGCCTTTAACAATGGATAATTCCAGACAATAATGGAAGAGGAAGAGAATCTGGATTGAATGACGGAATAGCTCAAATGGTCAATCACATTGCGTTTAGAAGTAGCCGCTTTGGATGAATAGCAGGCAACTTGGCCCAATGAATGAATGAACGAAGCCTGAGATAGTTCCCGCCATCGAATAAAAAAGCCAAAGTCATCCAATTACATTGAAATCATATTCACAACAATTAAATGCTACAACCCCAAACTCATGCCAGTCATGGATAGAGATTTCAGTGTTCTGTCGGGTGTTGTTTAGCAGCAGCGGCCCCTGCAGAAGAACTAGAACAACGCCAACGCGATGGACAGAAGATCTGAACCCTCAGCTGGACTGACTGTTGTTTGCTTAAATTGCAACAAATTAAATTCCTACTTCCATTTTTGTCCATCTGATTCGGTCGGCATTTGCCGCTAAGCGAACGTCAGCACTCCGAATAACAACTGGCCCATAGAACATGGATAAGGTTGATGGATTTCGATTAAAATAACAGCCATCATAGTCTGGCCTGTGTGAGATTTCGAGAGAGATATGATCGCGTGCGATAACCAACATAAATATTTACCCACATGGAAAAGGAGTCAACAACAAATACCCTTAGACATGGTGATTGTTGTCGTCGTTGTTGTTGCTGCAGTCGTCAGTCTGTCAGCCAGGCAAAATGTCCATCAAAGACTAATCATAGTGCGCTGATTCTTTGCTCAGACTCAGAGATTCGTGCACACACACGCACACATACACCTAACTGTGATCCTGATAAATATTGGCCTTGTTAAGGCTAATGATGGTGCTCTTGACGAGAATGTTGTCGGTGGTGGTAACAACAGCTGAGTTAAAGGTAAAAGCACCAATAATGTGGCTGTGGCTGGTGTTTAACATCCACATCCTTTAGATGTTAAGCCGCCTCGGTTTGTTTGATTTTCTCCTCAGTTTGGAATACAATTATCTCCATCCATCTAAGAGCAAATATAAACGGCAATTTAAATGGAAGCAATAAATCCACAGAGGCAATTGAATTTACTTCTAAAGATCCCATGTCTATGGTTACAGCTTCTACGTGGGATCCATTCCTATTTGGAATCCTTTTTTGTTTAGCGTTACCTTATAAGTGTTATAAGTGGCATAAAAAGTGTCATACGCAATAATAGGTGGCACACTAATTATGAAAAAAGTGGCTAATTTTTATATAGAAAAACAAAAATTAGAATTTTACATCTAAGTTAAACTATCAACCATTTATTACTCCCCATTTCCCGATAATCGGAATGACAAATCCCAAAAATTTATTTTTTCTTATTACGAAAAACTTGAGAGATACTCTGTCAATTAAATGCAATTTCAATTTATTACTTTTGGAAAACTTTTGGAAAATGAGGCCAAACGGAACATGGGGGGGGGGGGGGCATTTCTTGTCAGAAGAGTGGTCAATCTACCATCGATATTGTGGGCATAGTTTCTGGTCGTATACGTGTCCCCTTAAAATCTCTATGGCATGAAAAGGGGAAAGCGTTTACAAATACAATTATTTGTTAAGGCTGCGGCAACAAGGGGAATTTTTACTGAAACTGTATTTGAAACATGCAACTATGTTCCAGGATAAAAGTTACAGAACAAAACGATGGCACAAAAATGTAATAAGTATGACATTTAATAACACATCAAAAACCAAAAATGTATTGCTTTATAAACAGAATACTAGCCATTCCAAATACAATATAAGTCAAAATCAAATTTTTAAATCGATTGAGACGAAGGTAAATTTCAAATTCTGTTAATCCGTAGCTAGCAAAAAAATTGGATGTGGCTCCACGAATTTTTCTTTCTTTAAAAGCATTCTGGGATCCCCCATATTGTAGTCAAATCCTACTCACTGTAATGTCCAAATCGCTTCGGATTGATACAGGTTGGCTGATAAGTCCCCGGTCTAACAAAGAAAAACACATTTTTTTTTTGTCAAAATTCGTTTTTATTATTCAACATAGTTCCCTTCAAGAGCGATAGAACGATTATAAAGACCTTCCAATTTTTTGATACCATTTTGGTAGTACTCCTTCGGGTTTGCCTCAAAATAGGCCTCAGTTTCGGCGATCACCTCTTCATTGCAGCCAAATTTTTTCCCTGCGAGCATCCTTTTGAGGCCTGAGACCAAGAAAAAGTCGCTGGGGGCCAGATCTGGAGAATACGGTGGGTGGGGAAGCAATTCGAAGCCCAATTCATGAATTTTTGCCATCGTTCTCAATGACTTGTGGCACGGTGCGTTGTCTTGGTGGAACAACACTTTTTTCTTCTTCATATGGGGCCGTTTTGCCGCGATTTCGACTTCAAACGCTCCAATAACGCCATATAATAGTCACTGTTGACCTCTTTCGGGCGTCCACTGCGTTCACCGTCCTCCGTGCTCATTTCACCACGCTTGAATTTTGCATACAAATCAATTATTGTTGATTTCCCTGGGGCAAGTTTTTGCTTCCACCGTATTTTTCCCTTCAGAAAACAGTATTTTATCAAAACTCGAAATTCCTTTTTTTCCATTTTTTTTCACAATAACAAAAGTTGCTTCACAAAAGACGCTCTATCTCACAAACTAATTGACTTACAGACGTCACGAATCATTTGAAGGTTGGTACTATATAAAAATAATATGCATTTAATACTAGCGACGCCATCTATGTGTCAGACCGGGGACTTATCAGCCAACCTGTTACATGTATATTAAAATCACCGCTTTATACAGCTCCCAATAAATTGGATGGATTTCAGATGGTACAAAAATTGTTGGTCTTCACGGTGACCAGTGGAATAATATAGTCGGACCAGCCCGACATTAGGCTTTACTTACTTGTTGAAAAGAGATTGTTGCATTGGCATTGAGCGAAAAGTCGAGTTTGAATAGAATGGAAAATTTAGTGAAAATATTTTTATGGTAACTCTGAGAGCATCATACGTCCTAATGATCTTTATGGCTAGCCGAACCCGGCCCACTTCGCTGCGTCTTTTTGATTTTTTAAAACTGAGTGACTTTTTTCTCTAAAATATCACATTTACTTCGAAACAAATTGTTAAAAATAAGTCAACAATATCCTGCACAAAATATTGCGAAGGATATCATTATAATATTAATGTGGCATAATCGTTCTAAAAAACACAATCCAAAGAATTTGATATTTTTTCGAAATTCACATGAAAACAGATTGTATGAATGTATTGGTGGAATTGATATTTATACCCTGCGCCACACTGTGGAACAGGGTATTATAAGTTAGTGCATATGTTTGCAACACCCAGAAGGAGACGAGGTAGACACATGTTGTCTTTGGCAAAAATGATCAGGGTGGGCTCCTGAGTCGATATCGCCATGTACGTCTGTCCGTGAACACATTTTTGTAATCAAAGTCTAGGTCGCAGTTTTAGTCCAATCGACTTCAAATTTGGCACAAGTACGTGTTTTGGATCAGAATAGAACCCTATTGATTTTAGAAGAAATCGGTTCCGATTTAGATATAGCTCCCATATATATATTTCGCCCGATATGGACTTATATGGCCCCAGAAGCCAGAGTTTTATCCTAATTTGCTTAAAATTTTGTACAAGAAGAACAATTAGTACTATAGTCAAGTGTGCCAAATTTTATTGAAATCGGTTCAGATTTAGATATAGCTCCCATATATATCTTTCGCCCGATATGGACTAACACAGTCCCAGAAGCCAGAGTTTTACCCCAATTTGGTTGAAATTTTGCACTAGGACTACAATTGGTAGTGTAGTTAAGTGTGCCAAATTTTATTGAAATCGGTTCAGATTTAGATATATCTCCCATATATATCGTTCGCCCGATTTACACTCATATGACCACAGAGGCCAATTTTTTGCTCCGCTTTAGTTGAAATTTTGCACAGGGAGTAGAATTAGCATTGTAGCTATGCGTGCCAAATTTGGTTGACATCGGTTCAGATTTAGATATAGCTCCCATATATATGTTTTTCTGATTTCTACAAAAATGGTCAAAATACCAACATTTTCCTTGTAAAATCGCCACTGCTTAGTCGAAAAGTTGTAAAAATTTCTCTAATTTTCCTAAACTTCTAATACATATATATCGAGCGATAAATCATAAATAAACTTTTGCGAAGTTTCCTTAAAATTGCTTCAGATTTAAACACCCTAAAAAAATCGCTTCTTTAACATATGTTCCAAACATATTTTGCAGGAAGCACATATATTATTGGATACTGCCGAAACATTAATATTTTTGTTTTATGTGAACATATTATATGTTTGGAAGCATTTTGAGTCAAAAATATTATATGCTTGGAAGAATTTTTCCCAAAGACTGTGCTCATGATTGTGCTCATTGATTGCCTAACATACTCGTCATTTTCACTTCCACGAAATATTTTAGTTCTATGCACCTTTTTCTGTAATACAAATAATGTTGAGGAAATTATTCACTTTTATAATTTTTTTAAATTTTACCATTCGCCTGCAAGGAGAATCGAACCGGGGACCATACAGTTTGTACGCCAACACACTAACCACTGGGGTACGTAGCTGTTATCATCACCAGTAGATAATTATCGTTATAATGCAAACATAACATTATTTAACAGAAACATACATTTGTTTGCCACATGGAGCAGTGGTTAGCATGTCTGCCTTGCATCGTCGTGGGTCGTGGGTCGTGGGTTCAATCCCTGCTCCGACCGAACATTTTTTTTAATTTACAAATTTATATTTATACTGTATTAAATTTTTATAATGAAACTTCGAAATGTGGATTATTAAAGATTTATTGTTAGTATTGGATAAAATATTATTTTTTTATTGCAAAACTAACAATTTTGTAACAAAAAAACTGTTTTTGATACAAAACTTTAAAATTTGGAAGGAATTCAAAAACTCTAACAAAAGAAGAACGTGGAGTCGAGTATAAACATACATAAATAACTTTATAATATAAACATAAATTTATTTAGACTAGTTTTTTACTAGCATTTAACACAATCGCTCTACAATGCCTTTTATTTTTCTTTAATAATTCATTTTAAAGAAAATAAACTTTTTAAATTGTTTTAGCTGCAAAACTCGAACTTAATGCCGCCTTTGGATTTGAAGGTGCCCGTCAACTCCTCGTGGACTACTTATTGATAAAGAGGAACTAAATATAAATTTTACTGTGTAATTTTTCACTATTTCCTCCTTATTTCATTTTACTGTCCCAACTCTAAAAAGAGTATAGTGCCCTTTCGTTATTTTTATGAAGACCCCTGATTTCTTTTGACGAACCAAGAAACAAATTGTGCCCATAATGCCAAAATGATAAACAAAACACATGTCCACACATACATAAAATGCTGCTCTCAAGGCGAAAACATATGCTGTTTGTTTTTCAAATGTCTATTCTCTTGGTTCCGAATGTCTATTCTCTTTATTCAAATTAAATAATTTTTAGATTTAAGCATATCAAATTTTTGGCCTTATCATAAAACAGTTTTCCGAAACAACATACAAGCGGTTTCACAGAAATTGTTCTCTTTTGATTCTTTTGCTGTGTTATGTTTATATCTTTCGTCAACTCTCCCGGTTTCCATCTCTATTTCTTTCTCTATACTCTCTCTGTCGCTTTGAATAAAATATCACAACATATGTATGTTTAGTCGAAATTTGTAAATGTATATATGTTTGCATTCACACATATGATTTTTATGAAACATTCATATAATATATTCTAACATATTAACATAGATACCCCAAACATTTAATATTAGTTTAGGAACATTACATGTTTGCACTTAAATATATTGTGTTTTAAAATTGTGCCCGAAACACAATTTTGTTTATATCGGAATATATGAAAAACATATTTTTCTAACAGTGAATGTTTCCCATATTTATACCCTTCACCACTACTGTGGTACAGGGTATAATAAGTTAGTGCATATGTTTGTAACACCCAGAAGGAGACGAGATAGACACATGGTGTCTTTGGCAATAATGCTCGGGGTGATTCCCTGAGTCGATATAACCATGTCCGTCCGTCCGTCCGTCTGTCTGTGAACACATTATTGTGATCAAAGTCTAGGTCGCAGTTTATGTCCAATCGACTTCAAATTTGGCACATGTTCCTGTTTTGGGTCAGAATAGAACCCTATTGATTTTGGAAGAAATCGGTTCAGATTTAGATATAGCTCCCATATATATCTTTCGCCCGATATGCACTTATATGGATCCAGAAGCCAGAGTTTTATCCCAATTTGCTTGAAATTTTGCACGAGGAGTACAATTCGTAGTATGGTCGAGTGTACTAAATTTGATTGAAATCGGTTCAGAGTTAGATATAGCTCCCATATATATCTTTCGCCCGATATTGACTAATATGGTCCTAGAAGCCAGAGTTTTGGCCCAATTTGGTTGAAATTTTGCACTAGAAGTACAATCAGTAGTGTAGTCATGTGTGCCAAATTTGATTGAAATCGGTCCAGATTTAGATATAGCTGCCATATATAGCTTTCGCCCGATTTACACTCATATGACCACAGAGGCCAATTTTTAACTCCGATTTAGTTGACATTTTGCACAGGGAGTAGAATTAGCATTGGAGCTATGCGTGCCAAATTTGGTTGACATCGGTTCAGATTTAGATATAGCTCCCATATATATGTTTTTCTGATTTCGGCAAAAATGGTCAAAATACCAACATTTTCCTTTTAAAATTGCCACTGCTTAGTCGAAAAGTTGTAAAAATGACTCTAATTTTCCTAAACTTCTAATACATATATATCGAGCGATAAACCATAAATAAATAAATGCGAAGTTTCCTTAAAATTGCTTCAGATTTAAATGTTTCCCATATTTATACCCTGCGTTTTTTACTAAAATTGTGTTCCACCCTAGTGCATTAGCCAACTTAAATTTTGAGCCTATAGATTTTGTAAAAGTCTATCAAATTCTGTCCAAATCGAGTGATATTTAAATGTATGTATTTGGGACAAACCTTTATATATAGCATCCAACACATTTGACGGATGTGATATGGTATCGAAAATTTAGAGCTACAATGTGGTGCAGGGTATAATATAGTCGGCCCCGCCCGACTTTAGACTTTCATTACTTTTTTTTAAAGCAGATTATACAGCCCTAGTATTATATAGTGGATGGATATCCGTGGGAGCACAACATTTTTCTTTCACATGTGGTTTATTTCTCTTCCTGTGGGGTCCTTCAAAGCATTTTTAGTCGTTAAACAGCATCGGTCAGCCCATATTTTTATACCCACCACCATAGAATGGTGACGGAGTTATAATAAGTTTGTCATTCCGTTTGTAACACATCGAAATATCGATTTCCGACTATATAAAGTATATATATTCTTGATCAGGGAGGAATTCTAAGACGATATAACCATGTCCGTCGTCTGTCTGACTGTCTGTTGTAATCATGCTACAGTCTTCAATAATGAAGCAAAGCAAAGCTGAAATTTTGCACAAACTCGTCTTTTGTCTGCAGGCAGGTCAAGTTCGGGCTATATCGGTCCATGTTTTCATATAGTCCCCATATAAACCGGCCTCCCGATTTGGGGTCCTGGGCTTATAGAGACCGTAGTTTTTATCCAATTTGCCTGAAATTAGAAATCTAAAGGTGTGTTAAAACCATAAAAATGTGTGCTGAAAATGGTGGTTATCGGTCCATGTTTTGGTATAGCTCTCATATAGACCGATCTCCCGATTTTACTTTTTGGGCTTGTAAAAACCGTAGTTGTTGTCCAAATTGCCTGGAATTGAAATCTGGTAGTTGTTTAGGACTATAAATAGGTGTGCAAGAAATGATTTTATGGTTTGAGATTCTAGAAACCGTGAAAATCTACAGATTTTAGATTTCAAATCAAGGCGTTATTTCATCATTTTCTAGCACACTTACAACAATGTTAATGATTCCTCTAAAACTCAAACAAACATGGTTCCTATAAATCCAGAATCTGATATAGTCTTCACAGGTAAAATCTTTAAATTTATCTTCGGGAAGTGTACTGGGAAGAATATCTGCCATCAAACCACCCTGGAATTTCAAAGGAAACTATAAGATTTGATTCATGGTGGTGGGTATTTAAGATTCGGCCCGGCCGAACTTACTGTTGTATATACTTGTTACTCATACATGGGGTTCATATACCAATGACCAATATCTACAATTGGTATTTTGTCTGGTCAATTCCTCAAGAATGTTTTCTTAGATATTTATGGGCGATCCAATATCGGGGCCATATATAGCCGATATCTGGCGACGCTATAGCTCCAATTTTCTTATTTTGATTTTCCTGACCAATGTCTACTACTGGTATCCGCGTTACCGTTGGGAATTTTCAAAAAGAGGCACAAAAATCCCTATTAGGGGATCCAACAAAGTGGCAAACGTCGAAAAAAGTAGCACATGCTTTTTATTAACTTATAAAAAAATAAATACTTCTATGAAGTCATTGGCTTTTAAGTAATGCGGATTTATGTCAATTTATGATAAAATTTGATCACAATTTGAAATAATTTGTGATTTGTTTTCGTGGCCTACACATATTTTCGTAATTTCTTTAATATACAAGGAATTTTGCAATATAACTTTTTTTAAATATTTATGTATACTTTTGTAATAGAATATTTTTCGTTAAATATATTAAATAAACAATTTGAGAGGATTTGCTTTAGAATGTTTTGTTAAAGGTATTCATTAGAGGTGTGCGCGTGACACGAAATTCTCGTGATTCATAGCCGTATGTTAACTGAAATTAATTTAACTCTCAAACTATATTCTATTATTGAATTTTGTTACCTTTGCTGATTTCCGTTTGAAGAATGTCGTGAATCAAAATCATTTGTTGACCAAACTACAAGAGTAGCTTAACCAACAGAGGAAAAGTATATTTGTCAAATTTTTCAGAATAGTCTGTCGAACAATCACTCTCAACGAGTGATTGCAAACTTTTTTAACTTAGTTCTCATGGGATCCATCATTAATTGGTTCTTGCGGTCGCACTACAATCCTTAAGCATTTTCATAATTATCATAGAAACGATATTTAACGGTACAATAAATTTGACATATTCAGATTACGCTTTACCAAACTAAATTGAATACTAACACACAAATTTTTTTCTGATTCAATCGCGAAATTAATTAATCCAATTAATTTTTTAATTGAAATGTCTTCCATCACAGAAATGATAGTATCAATTAAAAAATTAATTGTTCAAATTAAAAAATTAATTGATACTATTATTGTTTGCGACTGATTTTGGTTTCAATTAAAAAATTTGTTGAATCAATTAAATTTTTAATTGAATATTTTTTAAAACAAAATTAAAATTGTAATTGGAAAAATTTTCGCGATTTTTTTTCTGTGAAACGTTTACGTATTCAATATTCTGAATAACATAGCCATTTATGGTGTTAACTTCCCATAAAATTTAAACTTTTGAGAAAGTGGCACACATTATTGGAATAGTGGCGCAAAATCGTAAAAAGTATCCCACCGGGCAAAAAAGTGGCAAATTTGACACTAAAGTGGCGCAACGGTAACACTAACTGGCATTCGAAGTAAAATCGTTCCGACAATGCGTTACCAAGTTTTTATTGCTGGATAACCTTGACTCTAAGAGGAAATTTGTCAAACCTAAAAATAAATCGGAGATCTCTTTTTAAAGACCAGGGGAAGTTCCCTTACTTGTACAAAAAATTAAGTACTCCTTTTTAATACCATGGTTGTTGCGAATTAATTTTTTGTATCATTAGGAGACGTCTTTCAGGACTATTTTAAGAATGTGAAAGTGACATAGTTTATACATGAAGGCCCTCTCGCCCACCAAATATCCAAAAATGAAATAGGCGATATTTATCTAGTGACCAACCTAACCTTCCTACATCCTTCTCCATATTGATTACATAAACTCTCATCACGTCTTCGGTGCATTTGAAGTTAATCGGAGAATTATGGGAGTTTCACAGCACTTAACTACCGAACTCACTACCGAAATAAACCTAATGCTAAAAATTTTAATTTTTCCTATGTTTTTACTTGTACTAACAGTATGTAGAACAAAAATTTTAATTTTGAGAATCTATCTCATTTACTTCAAGAGCTATATGAGTTTGTTCTGAAAACTTGATTCATGAATTGTGACCAAATGGCTTTACGAAAATAAGCCCCATTTGTTACAAAAGTTGTGAGTAGACGATATTTCACTCCTGAAGATTCCCAATTAGTAGGCAATATTTGAAATATCAGTCATCATTATACCCTAAACCACATAGTGGTCAGGGTATAATAAGTTTGATCGGTAAAAAAATGTGCCTACCAGATATATTGATTTTAGACCCCATAAAATATATACCGATCGACTCAGAATCACCTCCTGATTCGATCTAGCGCTTGGTGTCCGTCCGTCTGTCCATGTATTTGTTGTTCACACGATTCCGGTCGCAATTATTAACCGATTTTGATACAGTTAGTTTTTTTGGGAACAAGGACGAACGCTATTGAATTTGGAAGAAATCGGATCAAATTTAGATATAGCCCCCATATATATGTATCGCCCGATTTCGACAAATGGGGTCACGTTGCGTTTGTTTTCAAACGGATCGTCACCAAATTTGGAAAAAGGTAATCTTTTTCATAGTTCTTCATGTCTGCAAAATTTCATCTAAATCGGTTCAGATTTAGATATAGCTCCCATATATATATGTATCGCCCGATTTTCCCAAATTTGGCCATAAAAAACCTTATTTATTAAGCGATCTTACTCAAATTTCGATTACTCTAATCTTTTATGGTACTGACAATATGTTCCAAAAATAATCGAAATCGGTTCAGATTTAGATATAGCTCCCATATATATGTATCGCCCGATTGTGCCAAATTTGGCCGTAAAACCCTTATTTATGAACCCATCGTAACCAAGGTTGGCTAAATGTAATCTTATATAGCACTAACTGTATGTGCAAAATTTCATCGAAATCGGTTCAAATTTAGATATATCTCCCATATATATTTATCACCCGATTTTGAAAAATTTGCCACTAATAACCTTATTTTTGATCATAGGTGCCTCATTTATTAACTGATCGTACTCAAATTTTACACAAAGTGACCATCTGTGGTATCAATCATACCTGCAAAATATAGGTCCCATATATATGCATCGCTCGTTTTTGTCATATTTGGCCATAATACTCTTATTTATTAACCTATGTTATTCAAATTTCAAATTTTGATGTACTAGCTGATCGTTGCTGATATTTGCAGAAATTTTGATTTATTACCCACAACTAATTGACCGATTTGCCCTTTTTATACCCTAAACCTAAAATATATACCGATCGACTCAGAATCACCTATATATGTATCGCCCGATTTTGCCAAATTTGACCGTAAAACCCGTATTTATCAACCGATCTTACTCAAAGTTGGTTAAATATAATCTTCTATAGCACTAACTATATGTGCAAAAAATCATCGGAATCGGTTCAGATTTAGATATAGCTCCCATATATATGTATCGCCCGATTTGGTCAAATTTGGCCGTAAAACCCTTACTTATCAACCGATCGTACTCAAAGTTGGCTAAATGTAATCTTCTATAGCTCTAACTGTATGTGCGAAATTTCATCGAAATCGGTTCAGATTTAGATATAGCTCCCATATATATGTATCACCCGATTTTGCCAAATTTGGCCGTAAAACCCTTATTTATCAACCGATTGTAACCAAGGTTGGCTAAATGTAATCTTTTATAGCACTAACTATATGTGCAAAATTTCATCGAAATCGGTTCAAATTTAGATATAGCTCCCATATATATGTATCGCCCGATTTTGAAAAATTTGCCCCTAATAACCTTATTTTTGACCATAAGGGCCTAATTTATTAACTGATCGTACTCAAATTTTACACAAAGTGACCTTCTGTGGTATCAATCATACCTGCAAAATATTATACAAATTGGTTCAGATTTAGATATAGGTCCCATATATATGCATCGCTCGATTTTGTCATATTTGGCCATAATACTCTTATTTATTAACCTATGTAATTCAAATTTCAAATTTTGATGTACTACCTGATCGTATTTAGACTTATATGTAGCTCTTACATAAATCTATTGCCCTATTTGCAGAAATTTGAATTTATTACCCATAACTAACTGACCGATTTCCTCTTTTTATACCCTAAACCACATAGTGGTCAGGGTATAATAAGTTTGATCGGCCAAAAAATGTGCCTACCAGAAATATTGATTTTAGACCCCATAAAATATATACCGATCGACTCAGAATCACCTCCTGAGTCGATCTAGCGCTTGGTGTCCGTCCGTCCGTCCGTCTGTCCATGTATTTGTTGTTCACACGATTCCGGTCGCAATTATTAACCGATTTTGATGAAATTTGGTACAGGAAGGTTCTTGGGCACAAGGACGAACGCTATTGAATTTGGAAGAAATCGGATCAAATTTAGATATAGCTCCCATATATATGTATCGCCCGATTTCGACAAATGGGTTCACGTTGCGCTTTTTTTCAAACGGATCGTCACCAAATTTGGCAAAAGGTAATCTTTTCCATCGCCCTTCAAATCTGCAAAATTTCATCCAAATCGGTTCAGATTTAGATATAGCTCTCATATATATGTATCGCACGATTTTCCAAAATTTGGCCACAAAACCTTTATTTATCAACCGATCTTACTCAAAGTTGGTTAAATATAATCTTCTATAGCACTAACTATATGTGCAAAAAATCATCGAAATCGGTTCAGATTTAACTATAGCTCCCATATATATGTACCGCCCGATTTTTCTAAATTTGGCCATAAAACCCTTATTTATCAACCGATCTTACCCAAATTTGGCTAAATGTAGTCTTCTATAGCGCTAACTATATGTGCAAAAAATCATCGAAATCGGTTCAGACTTAGATATAGCTCCCATATATATGTATAGCCCGATTTTCCCAAATTTGGCCATAGAACCCTTATTTATTAACCGATCTTACTAACAGTTGGCTAGATCCAGTCCTCTATATTACTAACTATATGTGCAAGATTTCATCGAAATCGGTTCAGATGTAGATATAGCTCCCATATATGTATCACCCGATTCTGAAAAATTCGCCCCTAATAACTTTATGTTTGACCATACAGGCCTCATTTCTTAACTGATCTTACTCAAATCTTGCACAAGGTAACCTTTTGTGGTAATAATCAAACCAGCAAACTATTATGCAAATTGGTTCTGATTTAGATATAGCTAATATCGCTAGATTTTCCCAAATTTGGCCATAGTATTCTTATTTATTAACCAATGTTACTCAAATTTCAAATTTTGATGTACTAGCCGATCGTACTTATACGTACTTGTAGCTCTTACATAAGAATATTGCTCGATTTTTACAAATTTGTATTTATTACCCACACTCATTTAACGATTTTCTCTTTTTTAATAATGGGCTCAATAATAGTGGCATACTAACTCCGTAGGTGCAATATTAACACAGCCAGTGTTGCTAGAAGTAGGGGTAATTCCCTATATGTAGGGTTTTTCTAATATTTAGCGTCTTGTAGGGACGTAGGGCCACAATGTAGGACATTTTCACTCAACACAATTTGTAATAATTTTTACATTTTGGTGGCTCTAGAGGAGGAAATTAGAAGCCGGCAAGGCTTGATCTTTAACAATGTGTGGTACACTTTATTCCTGTAGAAAATTTTGTCAACATTTTATTTCTATAGAACATTTTGTCAAAATTGTATTTCTATAGAAATTTTTTTCAAAATATTACTTCTATAAAAATTTTTCTAAAAATGTTATTTCTGTGGAATTTTTTCTCAAAATTTTATTTCTATAGAATTTATTGTCAAAATATTATTTCTATAGGAAAATTTCTCACAAAAATTTGTTTATAGAAACTTTTTCCGAAATTTTATTTTTATAGATATTCATGTTTTAAGATAATAAAGTACTTAGAACCATTTTTGTTATGTAAAATTTTTTAAATTTAACGAAAAATATAGTAGGGAAAATTGTTTGGGAATGTATGGGAAAGTAGGGAACTTTTTTTGTCCTTGTAGGGTAAACCGAGCATTTTCCGTGGCAACATTGACTATGAGCTATAGTCAGATTGACACAAAGCACCCATAGACATGTACCCCTTAATTTTCTTAAATATGCAACTGCGGTTTATCTCCCAGACCTATATATTACCCCACAAATGCTTATGATTACTAATTCTGTAATGGTGGTTTAGGGTATGATATAGTCGGCCCCGCCCGACTTTCTACTTTACTTACTTGTTTAATAATGGACACATTATAAATGGCATACTAACTCTTTTGGTGCAAAATAAACTATAGCTCCTAATATTAGACTGATTGTGACAAGACACGTTCTCCAAAACCTATACCAATGATACTCCACAAATGCTTATGCTTACTAATTCAGTTGGGGTGGTTTAGGGTATTATATAGTCGGCCCCGCCCGACTTTATACTTTACTTACTTGTTTTTTTTTTTGTTTTTGTATAACTTTCTAATAATCATTATGTTATAACATTTTAGGCTGTTAAATGTGATGGGAATTTTTATTGAAGTTTTGTGGTAATGACCGTATCAGGCCACACAAATTATCCTACTGAATTTTATTATCTTTGTTATTGTGTTTGCCACAAAACCCCTAAATAAATCAACCGAGTGAAGTATGCAAATATGTGGTCCTCTCGATGTTCAAATTGATAACAGAATCTTACAAATCTTTGTTAAATTAAATTCTACATTTGGCACTTGTCTAACATTTTTATGAAGAATTTGTCAAAAGATGAAATGAATTTGTTTGCGGTGAACCACGAAAGGACTAATGTTTGTGTTTCCAATGGGCAGACAAATAAATGAAGCCACCACCAGCACGATGCACTTGGAAATTATTTGTATGAAACACATATGCAAGGCCTGAAAAAGCTACACTCTTCTCTTTATCAGGATGTCAATATTCACAGTGTAAACCACAACCTTTCACACAAACATTATTTCAACATCATAAGTAGGTACATTTAAATTTAGGGAATCTGTAAAGGCAGCTCATTTAGAAAGTAGCTCACAGCAATTCGGCTGAGTTGGTAGTAGAGGTGAGTGTGTGTGTGATTGCAATTTCACTCACGAAGAAAACATTTTTACACACACACATTCTTGCATATTTTGTTGGCTTGCAAGGCGGTCCGTGCTTCGATTCTCCGTTCCAGAGAAAGTAAAATCTAAACAAGTAAGGAAAGTCTATAGTCGGACGGGGCCGACTATATACAGTGGGGAGCAAAACCGAGTGCGTATTTTCACTTTTATTAAATAGAAAATGTCTAGTAACACCCACAAAGATTGGGTCGTTGATGACTGGAAATAAGTTAAATGATCAGATGAAACAAAAATAAACCATTTTTAATCTGATGTAATAGAACGTTACTGGTAACGACCTCCGAACATTACTGGTAATGACAAAGCCTCCAAAAATACCACATCACACAAACCGTAAATTGAGAATTTATGTTTTAAACGTGCTTGAGATTACACCAGAGAGTCGGATATTCCAAAAAGTGGAAATCAAGGTGCTTTCCTTCTTCCTGCCTACCATGTCCGACATCGAGGAACAAAGTGTGAAAGGATAGAGTTCCACATCGAACCTGTGGTGGTGGTTATGTTATGCTCATATTTATGCATGCCAACCCTATGAGCCACGCTTAACAATCGAGGCAATCTGACATCTAACACCCGGTGGCAGGATGGCTATTTTTTGCTTTTAAGCATTCATTGATACTTTGTCGTCCTTACGGACGTAAATTCCATTCTCTGTACACAATTTCAAGTAAAACGGATATTTCTGGCCTCCGGTTGTCATACGAATTTAAATCGGTTCAGATTTATATATAGGAGCTGTAGAACTTAATTTGGCACACAGAGAATACAGATTGGTTGTGACAACCGAATTTATTGCCAACCTCCTTTTGGCAGTTGCAGCTACTATCAGTTGGCAGTTGTGTCATCCGAATGATTCGGTCAACACAACTAATACCACATATGGTGTTGGTTGGGTGTGCCGACGATATTGGTTGTGACTACCTTTATCATTCGGTTGTGTTGCCCAACCTAAATAATACTCATGACCGAATTAAAAATATATTTAAAAATCAATTACTTCACCGTTAAATATTATATTTTATTTTATTTACATATAGTTATAGTGGTACAAATAATTCTAAACACGCTAAATGTATGCTAAATGTTAGTAGATAACAATTTTTGTCCAGAATCTCTATTTATTGCATCAAAATGTATCCACACCCAGATTCTTAGAGCAAAAAATTTTTTTTGACGGTGAACTTGTAACATGGTTGCTGCAACCCTGTTATTTTCCCGGTCATTATGTACCTGATTTCAGCAGCATCAAAGATATTTTGTAATTTTTATGGATATCAGTAATTGAACATTCGTGGTGTGAACACATTGATAAAATCGTTCAGATTTAGTAAGATTTTCCACATCCATCTGCATTCGTCTCTGAAATGTAGCTTCTTAAACGGCAGAACTAAATCACTGGTTGCTCCGAGCTGATTGCTCTGCACAAAGTTGTGTCCAGAGTACATAATGTTACATACCTTAAAAATAGGCCACTATTATATGGATATTAACAAATAAAATTAGAAAGTTCTGGGGTACATGTATCCATGTTGGAGTTAATAAAACTAATTTCAGAACATATCCACACATGTATCATATCTTGGATTGCCTGATACAAAACGGGAGGCGCCATGAACAGTTAAAATCCACAGTCTATATTGTCATCCTATATACTATGCATATGCTTTTTGTTTTATGCTACGATGTAGCATAAATTAGTTTTAATTTGAAACAAATAAAAATGTCTTATTTGAATAATAAATAATTTGTTCAAATAGAAATGACATTTGAGAAATTCATCAAAAGGCATTCGGCTGAGACTACCATATATCAATAAGGACTACTAAATGAGAGTTACGAAATTTATTTAAGGTAGGTCGTATTAATCGAATTCAAATAAAATGTTTCAAAAGAGACACATTTAGTTGCTACAATAATTTATTTTCAATTATAACTGAGAATCTATCGAAATTCTAGCCAAATGGTATTAAGGACAAAAAACTGCTTGTGATCCAAGTAAATAGATTGTCAGAACTGATATATAACTCTGAATGTAGAATTTTCGTTAGTACAACAGATTTCCAACCAATCTGTTTTCTGTGTGCATGAATAGTTAAATTGTTAATTCTACTATATCTGTGAAATTTCAAGTAAATCGAAGTAAAATGTTGGCCTCTGTGGTCATAATTCCTCTTCCAAAATTTTGTGGTAAATTTTATATTTATTGAGTTTGGTTCCTACACAACAAGACTCAAGGTCCTATAATTTACAGTACAGGCATTTGATTGTATGCGAACAGATTTATATCATAACAAAATTTAATAAAATTAATTAAACTAAAACGAAATGTAAAATTATGGTTTAGATAAGATAAATGAGAGACACATGAGGTAAAAAGAAATGATTTTTTGCTACGAAAATAAAAAAGCATAAAATTAATATGAAACTGCAGTGAACATCGGGCGAAAAAATATATATGGGAGCTATATATACATCTAAACCGATTTCGCTGAAGTTTTGCGAGATCTGTTGATAAACACGTCAATTATGACCAGATCATAGGTAAATATACATTGCTGCTATATTTTAATATGAATCAATCAATAGCGATGTCTTGGAGCCGAAGTAAGACCCTATGTCAGTCTGGTCCTTCTTAGCATTACATAAAAATGCACTACTACACCACGGTAGTGGTAAAGGATATAAAATCAGAAAAAGAAACTGTTAATAAATAAATTAAAAATAAATAAATTAAAAAAAAAAAATAAATAAATCAAGAAACTGTTAATAAGTCAAGAAACTGTTAATAAATAAATTAAAAATAAATCTTAGCTTATAGTTTTTTATCTTTAATTTCTCTCCGTTAATTTAAAGCCTATTTCTTTAAATCCGAAATATTTTTTGCTTCACAGTAAGAAAAAAAAAACACTTTACTCTATAAAAATGCAACTTTATCGAAGAGACGCAAATTTTAAATTTGAGTATCCTAATTTAATGAAAAAATGTTTACAAAAAACTTTTTAAGTTACCATCCTTTATTCTAACAAAATTACAGCTTCTATAAATTTAGTGTCCTAAAATGTTGGATTTTCATATTAGAGTTACATTTTTTTTCAATACATATCAAATGCCTACAGCTTGGTGTACCGGAATATCTCCCTCTAACATAGCCTCTGTAATTATTTGGGATACGGTTGCTCTGCCACAGCCCTTTGTATTGAAGTTGAACACAATGTAACTTCTAGGGTGAATCGTTAATTCTTAGTAGACTCCATAAAATGGAAATATCTTCCTCATTGCATGCCAGCATGGTGGTATTGTAGTAAGGCTCTCCCATTCTTGTTTACCTTACAAACTCTCAGCCATAAAATTTTGCAAAATGTTGCAACATTCTTAATTACAACTCCTTGCCAAGAAGAATTCCGAACTGAATCTCTTGCATTCGTCTGTTGAGTGGGTAAATGAAAAATCAGGATTTTATGAGCTGCAGGAAGCCGAACGGTATTGTTTGGAAATAATTTCCCCATAGGTTTCTGGTAATTTAAGAACAATAACAGGCAGCCAGGCAAAGTACATTTTAATTAACAACCATCAAGTATTTCAAGAATGGGAGAATTTATTCGAGGCACTAAAACCACTTCCAAGGGAAGAAGGGAATTTTAACTTGGTAAAAAGTTGGAAGTTAATTCAATTTGTTGACATCATTAAAATGCTGCCAGTAGAGAAGAGGTTGTTTTTTTTTTTTTGTTTTCAATTAAACTCTTGACTCTCCTCTCTCTCTCACACACACACACATACATACATATTTCAATTATATGCATTAGTATTAGCTCCAATATGAATCTAAGGACAGATGCCTTCCTTGTTATTGCAAAGAATATGCACTACAATGGAATGCCTGCAGCAGACACCAAAAACTCGAGCAACGAGTTCTTGCGTAATCAGATCGAATTACACTGCTTCAGTGGAATCACTCGATTCCTTGTTTACTGACATATTGGGTTTTGTTCTCGAATTGTATGTGGAATGCAATGTGGTGTGGTGTCATTGTAGCATGAAACAAATTTGCTCCTTCAGTGGAAATCAAGGTGCTTTCCTTCTTCCTGTCTTCCATGTCCGACATCGAGGAACAAAGTGTGAAAGGATAGAGTTACACATCGAACCTAACGGCAATGGTAGAGGTGGTGGTTATGTTATGCTCATATTTATGCATACCAGCCCTAAGTGCCACGCTTAACAATGGAGGCAATCTGACCTCTAACACCCGGTGGCAGGATGACTATTTTTGCTTTTAAGCATTCATTGATACTTTGTTGCCCTTATCGCCCCCCCCCTTTGGTAGTGAGGGGAATGGTCAGGACCAAGGGCAGTGATCACAAATATATCGAAATTGAAATTTTAGCCGAGGCAAGCTGACTTTTGGCATTTGTTTCGCGTGTGTGTGTGTGTGTTTGGGTCAGTTCGTTGCCTTTGTAGCACATGCCATAAACTCTGACCTTACACCGAGATCTCCAATTACAAGAAGTTTGGCCAAGGCAAAAGGAAATCATGGGACGAAAATAATCCAACACAGCTGAAATTATCAATGTTTGTAGTATTTGCACTGAAAGAACATAGATTTTAAGAAGGTGATAACTTGCAGAATTGGTACCGAGGTGCAATGCTAACTCACTCCAAAAATTAGACACTAAAGCCAACTGTAGTTTAGTTTATGCAAATTATTATGTTTTATTTTAAATTTCCCAAAGTTTTTTTTTATAAACTACCCAACAAAAACAAATCGGTGAATCTAACATTGGCTTGTCATAGCACATGCCATAAACTCTGACCTTACACCGAGATCTCCAATTACAAGAAGTTTGGCCAAGGCAAAAGGAAATCATGGGACGAAAATAATCCAACACAGCTGAAATTATCAATGTTTGTAGTATTTGCACTGAAAGAACATAGATTTTAAGAAGGTGATAACTTGCAGAATTGGTACCGAGGTGCAATGCTAACTCACTCCAAAAATTAGACACTAAAGCCAACTGTAGTTTAGTTTATGCAAATTATTATGTTTTATTTTAAATTTCCCAAAGTTTTTTTTTATAAACTACCCAACAAAAACAAATCGGTGAATCTAACATTGGCTTGTCATAGGACGGATGTCCTCCATTTCAGCAGCCATTGCACAGGATTTGCATAAATTTTACCAAGTAAATAATTTTTCAAATTTTTTATGATTTTCAGCACATTCTAACGCTTGTCTGTAATAATGTGAACCACTTTAATTATTCTTACTCTGTTTTTAAAGTATTTGAAACAAAAAAACGTAAAAATTAATACTTAGAAATAGGGAAAAAGAGAGTTATACAAAAATTTAATCAAAATAACCTCCTTGCTAGTTACTATGAAGATCACCTTTGAGAGGACATTTTTAAAAGAGAGAAAATTATATAGTCACAAATAAAACATAGAGTTTTAATTCTTTTTTGATGCTTCATTCGTATAGATTGGAATTTCTCAGAAAGTAGATCAGAATCTTGTATTTTTATACCTTGCGCAACACTGTGGAACAGGGTATTATAAGTTAGTGCATATGTTTGCAACACCAAGAAGGAGAATAGATAGACACATGTTTTTCGCAAAAATGCTCAGGGTGGGCTCCTGAGTCGATATAGCCATGTCCGTCTGTCCGTGAACACATTTTGTAATCAAAGTCTAGGTCGCAGTTTTTGTCCAATCGACTTCAAATTTGGCACAAGTATGTGTTTTGGCTCAGAATAGACCCTATTTTGGAAGCAATCGGTTCAGATTTAGATATAGCTCCCATATATATATTTCGCCCGATATGGACTTATATGGCCCCAGAAGCCAGAGTTTTACCCTAATTTGCTTAAAATTTTGCACAAGAAGAACAATTAGTACTATAGTCAAGTGTGCCAAATTTTATTGAAATCGGTTCAGATTTAGATATAGCTCCCATATATATCTTTCGAACGATATGGACTAATACGGTCCCAGAAGCCAGAGTTTTACCCCAATTTGTTGAAATTTTGCACTAGGAGTACAATTAGTAGTGTAGTCAAGCGTGCCAAATTTTTATTGAAATCGGTTCAGATTTAGATATATCTCCCATATATAGCTTTTGCCCGATTTACTCCCATATGACCACAGAGGCCAACTTTTAACTCCGATTTAGTTGAAATTTTGCACAGAGAGTAGAATTAGCATTGTGGCTATGCGAGCCAAATTTGGTTTAAATCGGTTCAGATTTAGATATAGCTCCCATATATATATGTTTTGCTGATTTCGACAAAAATGGTCAAAATACCAACATTTGCCTTGTAAAATCGCCACTGCTTAGTCCAAAAGTTGTAAAAATGACTCTAATTTTCTTAAACTTCTAATACATATATATTGGGCGATATATCATAAATAAAGTTCTGCGAAGTTTCCTTAAAATTGCTTCAGATTTAAATGTTTGCCATATTTTTATACCCTCCATCATAGGATGGGGGTATATTAACTTTGTCATTCCGTTTGTAACACATCGAAATATTGCTCTAAGACCCCATAAAGTATATATCTTCTGGGTCGTGGTGAAATTCTGAGTCGATCTAAGCATGTCCGTCCGTCTGTTGAAAACACGCTAAATTCCGAACGAAACAAGCTATTGACTTGAAACTTGGCACAAGTAGTTGTTATCGATGTAGGTCGGATGGTATTGAAAATGGGCCATATCGGTCCACTTTTACGTATAGCCCCCATATAAAGGGACCCTCAGATTTGGCTTGTGGAGCCTGTAACAGAAGCATATTTCATCCGATCCGGCTGAAATTTGGTACATGGTGTTGATATATGGTCTCTAACAACCATACAAAAATTGGTCCACATCGGTCCATAATTATATATAGCCCCCATATAAACCGATCCCCAGATTTGGCTTGCGGAGCCTCTAAGAGAAGCATATTTCACCCGATCCGGCTGAAATTTGGTACATGATGTTGGTATATGGTCTCTAACAATCATGCAAAATCTGGTCCACATCGGTCCATAATTATATATATCCCCCATATAAACCGATCCCCAGATTTGGCTTGTGGAGCCTCTAAGAGAAGCATATTTCATCCGATCCGGCTGAAATTTGGTACATAGTGTTGATATATGGTCTCTAACAACCATGCAAAAATTGGTCCACATCGGTCCTTAATTATATATAGCCCCCATATAAACCCATCCCCAGATTTGGCTTGCGGAGCCTCAAAGAGAAGCAAATTTCATCCGATCCGGCTGAAATTTGGTACATGGTGTTGGTATATGGTCTCTAACAACCATGCAAAAATTGGTCCACATCGGTCCTTAATTATATATAGCCCCCATATAAACCCATCCCCAGATTTGGCTTGCGGAGCCTCAAAGAGAAGTAAATTTCATCCGATCCGGCTGAAATTTGGTACATGATGTTGGTATATGGTCTCTAACAACCATGCAAAAATTGGTCCATATCGGTCCATAATTATATATTGCCCCCATATAAACCGATCCCCAGATTTGGCTTGTGGGGCCTCTAAGAGAAGCATATTTCATCCGATCTGGCTGAAATTTGGTACATGGTGTTGGTATATGGTCTCTAACAATCATGCAAAAACTGGTCCACATCGGTCCATAATTATATATATCCCCCATATAAACCGATCCCCAGATTTGGCTTGCGGAGCCTCAAAGAGAAGCAAATTTCATCCGATCCGACTGAAATATGGTACATGATGTTGGTATATGGTCTCTCACAACCACGCAAAAATTGGTCCACATCTGTTCATAATTATATATAGCCCCCATATAAACCGATCCTCAGATTTGGCTTGCGAAGTCTCCAAGAGAAGCAAATTTCATCCAAGCCGGTTGTAATTTTGAACATGGTGTTAGTATATGATCTTTAACAACCGTGCCAGAATTGGTCCATATCGGTAAATAATTATATATAGCCCCCATATAAAACGTTCTCCAGATTTGACCTCCGGAGCCTCTTGGAGAAGCAAAATTCATCCGATCCGGTTCAAATTAGGAACGTGGTATTAGTATATGGTCGCTAACAA
Source organism: Haematobia irritans (assembly GCF_050003625.1). NCBI lineage: Eukaryota > Metazoa > Arthropoda > Insecta > Diptera > Muscidae > Haematobia > Haematobia irritans. Next base: position 84,941,323 of record NC_134400.1, read on the forward strand.
CCATACCAAAATTGGTCCAATCACACAAAAATTGGTCCACATCGGTTCATTATCATGGTTGCCACTAGAGCCAAAAATAATCTACCAAAATTTTATTTCTGTAATAAATTTTGTCAAAATTTTATTTCTATAGAAAATTTTGTCAAAATTTTATTTCTAGAGAAAATTTTGTTAAAATTTTATTCGGTTTATAATAAAATTTTCATCATTTTCAAAATTTTATTTCTATACAAAATTTTGTCAAAATTTTATTTCTATAGAAAATTTTGTTCAAATTTTATTCGGTTCATAACCATGGTTGCCACTCGAGCCACAAATAATCTACCAAGATTTTATTTCTACAGAAAATTTTGTCAAAAGTTTATTTCTATAGAAAATTTTGTTAAAATTTTATTTCTGTAGGAATTTTTGTCAAAATTTTCTTTCTATAGAATATTTAGTCAAAAGTTTTATTTCTATAGAAAATTTTGTGTAAATTTTATTTCTATAGAAAATTTTGTTAAAATTTTATTTCAGTAGAAAATTTTGTCAAAATTTTGTGTCTACTTTGTCAAACTGAATTATATACGTATTGGATCGATCTTTTTGATTTAATATATGCCACGTATGGACTTACATACAATTTAGAAGATGGTGTTAGGAGGTTTTAAGATACCTTGCCATCGGCAAGCGTTACTGCAACTTAAGTAATTCGATTGTGGATGGCAGTGTTTAGAAGAAGTTTCTACGCAATCCATGATGGAGGGTACATAAGCTTCGGCCTGGCCGAACTTACGGCCGTATATACTTGTTTTTTACTAACATTGTGTTCCACCCTAGTGCATTAGCCGACTTAAATTTTGAGTCTATAGATTTTGTAAAAGTCTATCAAATTATGTCCAGATCGAGTGATATTTAAATGTATGTATTTGGGACAAACATTTATATATAGCCCCCAACATATTTGACGGATTTGATATGGTATCGAAAATTTTGATCGACAAAGTGGTGCAGGGTATAATATATTTAGTCGGCCCCGCCCGACTTTAGACTTTCCTTACTTGTTTTTTATACCCTGCTCCACACTGTGGAACAGGGTATTATAAGTTTTAATTTTACCAAAAATGTGTGCAACTTGAAGAACATTTTATTTTAGCTCCAAAATACGAAAATTATCCAGGAAAAAAAAAATAATTATGTATAACACGTTTTTTTAATTGAACGAAAAATATTTATTTATTTTTAATATGTGGACATTTAGTCAGTTAACAATTTCTAAAATTAATCTACAATGTTTTTGCACGAGGGTACACTTTTGCTGAGTGTAGTGTCGGCCTTACATGCACACAGAAAAATATTTCACGAAAGACATTTCAATTAAAAAATTACTTGGATCAAAATGTTTATCGATTTCCTTCTAGTCCCTCATATTCCACTTAGTCAATCTAAAAAACATGATTTTATGTTAATTGACTGATACAGTACATCTTAAATCAGACAAGACCGATATTATGGCTTTATGTGTTAAAACAAAGCCTTTTTCGCATAGCCTTTATTTTCACCCATAAAGGAATATTAATTAAAACCCACAACAAATTATTGCTTTGTATGTTATATAACTATAAGAGATGTTTAGTATATAATTGACGTTTTGTTGAATTTACACATTTGTGTTATTTTAACCAATTTAATGATACAACCTAAAATAACGCTGCGCCCCCACACCGGAACCTCGTGACGCCCTCGACAAGATTTCGAAAAGGTGGCACAAACCCCTGCAAGAAATACTTCAGCAGTAAGAGTTTAGTTGCGCTTTTTGGTATACAATAAAGTAGCAGTGCATCCACACTGCATGAATCGGTGGCAATAACATAAACGAGTAATCAAACTAGTTTATGATCATGCGTTTACGTTATTGCAACCAATTCATGCAGTATAGATGCGTGAAAGGTAGTGTTGTTTTCCTTTACATCAACAATGCTATAAAAGAGGAAACTCAAGATTAAACATCACTTCTGAGTAATTATATCAGCGCTATGTAGAACCTGCTCTAAATCGGGACATCCTAAAGGGAATTTAAATATCCTTGAGTTAAAGTAAACTTTTCTTTGCTCACTTAGACTCAGTCTCATTGTGATACCTCAGTGGTAAACTTCTCTCTTATCACTGTGTGCTGCCCGATTCCATGTTTAGTTCAATGACAAGGAGATCCTCCTTTCTCCTCCTTTCCGAGTACAAATTGCATTTCACTTAGAGAGCTGCATTTCGAAGCTTTGAAACTGCTGGCATTTCTGAGAGGAGATAAACTAGCGAGGGTTTATCTTTCTTGTTCTTCGAACTGAAACTGGGATTGAACCCAGGACCATTTGTATGCAAGATGGACATGGTAACCATTGCACTGCCGTGGCCCCCAAATGTGCCATCTCCACAATATTCTCATACAGTCGACTCAGTTCGCTATTACCATCTTCTTTTTTGATTTTTTTATCGACCCCTTGAAATCGTACCTAATGACATACCATACGACACATCTGTTCTGTATGCAAGCAACTACATCAAGCGGTAGTAGCAGCACATGCCATGCACTTTAACCTTTGTGTGAAGTGTCCAGTTTCAAGTGCTAAAGTAGCTCAATACAACCACACCACAGGATATGCCAGGCCATTGCTATCTGTCCATTGTCCAGTACATCACTTAAAAATTTGTTTGGTTTTGCCCCAAGGCGGAAATTTATTTTCAAAACAAACGGCAGTTGGTCAAATAAATGCTAATATCGATATGAAGGACAACAACAAAATTTCATATTTTGCAAAAAAAATCCCCCCAAAAACAAAAACGAGAAGGGAAAACAACATAAGTTTGAAGACTTTCTGGAAATTATGTCCAAAACAATAATGGAGTCGACAGAAATGTGTGGCATGAAATTTGATATGAATCAAATGCCACGTGGCAACCTTAAATAACCAGAGAAGAGGACATTGTGTCCTCACCATCTCCACCTTCTTGCATATTTAGATCACATTTGTCTAAATTGTTTCTACATTGTCCTGATGTCGACTCTCAAGTATCTGCCAATGGCATGTGTGCTGTTATTGTCCTTAGAATGGCACAACGAAAAGGGGTTCCGCCTAAGTTTTCTTCGTCATTGCTTTTTGGCAGAGGAGGGACCGTTGTGTGTCTGCAACTGTTGCAACTTCTACTGATCTTAGATTCGTTGGTTATCCTTGTTGTTGTTGCAGATGTCCAGTAGGCGTACGTTCGTCTTATTAAACCGCAACCGAAGAAAACGTTAATAATCCAGAGCATTGAAACTTCTTGCTCGAAAGATACATCCCGTTAATTGCCACGAGTGATGATGAACTGAATTGGTGATATTCGCAGTAATTTACCGTGGCACACCGGTAAATTCTACAGCACCGCAATAGCACATCTGTGGAGTAGCTTCAGATCATATCTCATCATCCACATGCCATCGCACTATTGTTCTCGAGATCAGCACAATTGTGCGTAATCAACGAAATGGCGTAAAAATAAGGGCTGCGATCCCTTTTCTCCATTGCAATGCACCGAGTGGCAGTGACTCCTCTGTGGAATAATTTATTGCATCTTGTTAGCATTTCATGTTAAACTGGATGATATATTTGCAAAAGCCAGTGCCAGAGTAGCAGGAACCATTGCTGAAGGAAGCCTTTATTGTTTTGTTCTTCCTCGATTATCAATGAGATCAGCAAATTAGGATCATTTGTTGCATGTTTGGCCCATATGGCACATTTCGGTAAGCGCTTAAATCATCTCCTGAATAAGAGCACTCTTTTTGTTGCAATTGATGACGCATTTTTGAGTTTAGACTCAATTCGGAGTAATTCTTTAAGGTTTTGCCTATGTTTTCCAACAAAGCTCAAAATAAAACGTGCTAAATTTTACATCTTGACAAGACTACGATGGAAAATAAATCAGTCAATTGATTTAAAACACCAATCGGGGAAAAAGTGATTTTCGGAACTTAATAACAATTGATAATTATCTGATTTTTATATAGATCTATCACTTTGTAGTATCCATTAAATTCAGCTATCAAGCGTCGTAAAGGATCATTTTGGCACCAATTTAACTTGCACACCAAATAATTTCGTTTAGTTCCTTTTGAAATTCAATTACATCTATCGATGGTCTGTTTATACTAGAGGTGTGCACGTGACACGAAATTGTTGTGACTCAAGCTTGAATCGTACACACTAGTGTATATCCTTGATCCCTACTGTGGTACAGGGTATAATAAGTTTGTGCCAAGATTTAGTATAGTATACCGATCTCTTAGAATTAAATTCTGAGTCGATTTAGCGACGTCTGTCTGTCTGTGGATGTATTTTTGTTTGTTGAGTACAGCTATCAGTTTAAGTCCGTTCGCCCTCAAATTTGGCAAAGACAATTCCTATTGATTTGTAAAAATTTGATTTGAGATTAAGAGATAGCTGGCATATGTTAATAATCACTGTTGATGGTTTTTCCCCTTCTCAAGATAATAGATAAAAATTATTCCACTTCCATTTTGCCAGCGGACTTTTGAGTCTTTCCACACTTCGGAGACGGTTCACCGGTCGCTGTCCGACTATCGATTGGACTCAGGAGTGTAGTGATGGAGGCATGTTTCATCCACTGTCACATATCGACGGAAAAACTCGGGTGTATTACGAGTTAACAGCTGCAAACACCGCTCAGAATCATCAACACGTTGTTGTTTTGGTCAAATGTGAGCTCGCGCGGCACCCATTTTGCACAGAGCTTCCGCATATCCAAATATTGATGAATGATATGACCAACACATTCCTTTGATATCTTTAAGGCCTCTGCTATCTCGATCAACTTCATTTTACAGTCATTCAAAATCATTTTGTGGATTTTTTTGATGTTTTCGTCGGTAACCACCTCTTTCGGGCGTCCACTGCGTTCACCGTCCTCCGTGCTCATTTCACCACGATCGAATTTTGCATACCAATGAATTATTGTTGATTTCCCTGGGGCAGAGTCCGGAAACTCATTATCAAGCCAAGTTTTTGATTCCACCGTATTTTTCCCTTCAGAAAACAGTATTTTATCAAAACACGAAATTCCCTTTTTTTTCCATTTTTTTCACAATAACAAAAGATGCTTCACAAAAGACGCTCTATCTCACAAACTAATTGACTTACAGACGTCAAATTTTGACACGAATCATTTGAAGGTTGGTACTATATAAAAATAATATGCATTTAATACTAGCGACGCCATCTATGTGTCAGACCGGGGACTTATCAGCCAACCTGTTAATCTACCAAAATTTTATTTCTGTAGAAAATTTTGTTAAAATTTCATTTCTATAGCAAATATTGTCAAAACTTTATTTCTGTAGAAAATTTTGTCAAAATTTTATTTCTATAGAAAATTTTGTTAAAATGTTATTTCTATAGAAAATTTTATCAAAATTTTACTTCTATAGAAAACTTTGTCAAACTGAATTATATACGTATATAATCGGTATTTTTATACCCTGCGCCACACTGTGGAACAAGGTATTATAAGTTAGTGCATATGTTTGCAACACCCAGAAGGAGACGAGATAGACACATGGTGTCTTCGGCAAAAATCCTCAGGGTGGGCTCCTGAGTCGATATAGCAATATCCGTCCGTTCATCTGGGTCGCAGTTTTAGTCCAATCCACTTCAAAAGTGTGTGTTTTGACTCACAATAGAACCCTATTGATTTTGGAAGAAATCGGTTCAGGTTTAGATATAGCTCCCATATATATATTTCGCCCGATATGGACTTGTATGGCCCCAGAAGCCAGAGTTTTACCCTAATTTGCTTAAAATTTTGCACAAGAAGAACAATTAGTACTATAGTCAAGTGTGCCAAATTGTATTGAAATCGGTTCAGATATAGATATAGCTCCCATATATATCTTTCGCCCGATATGGACTAATACGGTCCCAGAAGCCAGAGTTTTACCCCAATTTGGTTGAAATTTTGCATTAGGAGTACAATTAGTAGTGTAGTCACATTTAATTGAAATCGGTTCAGATTTAGATATAGCTCCCATATATATCGTTCGCCCGATTTACACTCATATGACCACAGTGGCCAATCTTTTACTCCGATTTAATTGAAATTTTGCACAGTTAGTAGAATTAGCATTGTAGCTATGAGTGCCAAATTTGGTTGAAATCGGTTCAGATTTAGATATAGCTCCCATATATAGCTTTCGCCCGATTTACACTCATATTACCACAGTGGCCAATATTTTACTCCGATTTAATTGAAATTTTGCACAGTTAGTAGAATTGGCATTGGTGCTATGCGTGCCAAATTTGATTGAAATTGGTTCAAATTTAGATTTATCTCCCATATATATGTTTTGCTGATTTCGACAAAAATGGTCAAAATACTAACATTTTCCTTGTAAAATCGCCACTGCTTAGTCGAAAAGTTGTAAAAATGACTCTAATTTTCCTAAACTTCTAATAAATATATATCGAGCGATAAATCATAAATAAACTTTTGCGAAGTTTCCTTAAAATTGCTTCAGATGTAAATGTTTCCTATATTTATACTCTTCACTATATACGGAGTATAATAGATTTATTTCCACACTGAAAAACACATGCCCTATTCTAATGAGTTTGTCTTTACACTAATGATTTTGGTATTGATTCCGACCCAAAGGTATTAAAGACCTTCAAAAACTTGTTACCGACAACTTAAATTTTCAAACTCGACTTCAAGTATAAATTACGCTGTGTTTCAAGTAAAACCGTTTTTATACTAAAGTATTGAAATAAATCTCCACTTTTTATTTTGCTTTTTAGTCAAGATAAAAGGTTAAAAAGATTTCATTACTCTTTAAGAATTTTTCAGAATTATTAAAGCAAAGTTGACCTCCGACAAACTAAAAACATGGAATTAAGATACCCATTTTTAAGTGGATTCGCTTAACCATAAAGGCATAACGACAAGGACAAGGAAAACAGGTAAGTAATGTAGAAAGTCTGGCGGGGCCGACTATATCATGCCCTAAACCACACCTACTGAATTAGAGATAAACCGCATTTGCATGGTTGGGAACATTGAGGGGTACATGTTTACGGGAGTTATGTTATATTACAATCTGAACATAAATGTCTGATATTAGGAGCTATAGTTGATTTTGCACCTACACTGAAAAAAAGCATGGTAGGTTCCAAGGATTTTGTCTCTAGACTAATTATTTTGGTATTGATTCCGACCGGAGAATTGAAGTAAGAATACTTTTAAGAGGCAATTCTTTTATAAATTTGAGTTTTACTTGACTCTAGGTAGCAAATTTTAATTTATTAAAAAATGTTAACGAAAATATAAATTTCCAAATTCGCACTGGACTTCAAGTAGAAATTTTGCTATGTTTCAAGTAAAAATCGCCTTTAAAATAAAGTGTTGAAAAATATATCCCATTTTTAAACGCATTTTTGCTTTGTTGTCAAGATGCAAAAGGACAACAAATTAAAAGACAAGTTCATTAAGAATTTATCACAACTATTAAGACAAAATTTTCTTTCATTTTAAGATGCCCATTTTTAATTCGAATCACTTAATTATAAGGAAAAAGCGATTTTATAGAAAAGTATTTTGGACAAAGAAATAACTTTACATCAGACAAATCTGTCTTCTGCACCCAGAGAAGGAATATGATCACCTCAAACATGTTTCAAGAGCAAAATTTTATTTTTGGATGGTGACCATGTAACATTTTTATCGCAAATATGTTTTGTTTGTGGAGAAAACAACATTTTTGCGATAAACATGTTACATGGTTACCATCCAAAAATAACATTTTGCTCTGGAAACATGTTTGAGGTGATCATATTCCTTCTCTGTGTGTGTGCTAAGCAAAAAACACATTAGAATTTTGAAGATATGAAATCGTTGTCCTCACGACAATATTTTTTTCAGTGTACAGAGTTAGTATACCACTAATATTGAGTCCATTATTAGAAAAGAGTAAATCGATCAATTAGTGTGGGTAATAAATCCAAATTTGTAAAATGCTGGCATTATTACTATGTAAGAGCTACATGTAAGTCTAAATACGATCGGCTAGTACATCAAAATTTTAAATTTGAGTACCATTGGTAATAAATAAGAGAATTATGGTCATATTTGAGAAAATCGAGGGATGCTTATATAGGAGCAATATCTAAATCTGAACCAATTTTTATAATATTTTGCAGGTTTGATTGATACCACAGAAGATTACATTGTGCACAATTTAATAAATGAGGCCTCTACATGCAAAAAAGAAACATGATTGTCGCAATCATATTCGAAGAGCAAAATAATATGATAGGAGCTATTTTGGCGGCGACCATGTAAAATTTTCACCTGCAACCACGTTGGCTCAGAGAACATGGTTCTAAGAAAAAAAAAATTGTCCTCATCTAAAATGTTATTATATTGATAAAAAGAAATTTGTTTCCATTAAAAGACAATTGTCACGATATAAAATGTTATGGTATTCGTCAAAAATTTTTTTCTTCCAGTTAAGAGAACATGGTCACAACCTAAAATTTTTTGATCTTTATGACAAAACTTTTTTCGTGGTCAAAAAAGGACGCCACTTCAGAAAAGAAACACACAAAATTAACTTTATTTATTTGTTCTTATTTATTTTTAAACTAATTCATTGTTTATTTGTATTTATAATGTCGTGCAAGCAAACATCACATATTTTTACACGCTCTATTTTGGTTCAATTTCAACAATAAATAATCATTCCATATTTACTTCGTGCCCATCAAATGTACCAACGCAGATATCATGTAACTGCAAATAAAAATAAATTATACCATATAACAAAATACAGAACAAACAAGTAAGGAAAGTCTAAAGTCGGGCGGGGCCGACTATATTATACCCTGCACCACTTTGTAGATCTAAATTTTCGATACCATATCACATCCGTCAAATGTGTTGGGGGCTATATATAAAGGTTTGTCCTAAATACATACATTTAAATATCACTCGATCTGGACAGAATTTGATAGACTTCTACAAAATCTATAGACTCAAAATTTAAGTCGGCTAATGCTCTAGGGTGGAACACAATGTTAGTAAACAAAAATATGGGAAATATTTAAATCTGAAGCAATTTTAAGGAAACTTCGCAAAAGTTTATTTATGATTTATCGCTCGATATATATGTATTAAAAGTTTAGGAAAATTAGAGTCATTTGTACAACTTTTCGACTCAGTAGTGGCGATTTTACAAGGAAAATGTTGGTTTTTTGACCATTTTTGTCGAAATCAGAAAAACATATATATGGGAGTTATATCTAAATCTGAACCGATTTCAACCAAATTTGGCAGGGATAGCTACAATGCTAATTATACTCCCTATGCAAAATTTCAACTAAATCGGAGTTAAAAATTGGCCTCGGTGGTCATATGAGTGTAAATCGGGCGAAAGCTATATATGGGAGCTATATATAAATCTGAACCGATTTCAATCAAATTTGGCACGCACAGCTACAATGCTAAATCTACTCCCTGAGCAAAATTTCAACCAAATTGGGCCAAAACTCTGGCTTTTAGGACCATATTAGTCCATATCGGGCGAAAAATATATATGGGAGCTATATCTAAATCCGAACGGATTTCAATCAAACACTTAACTGCACTATTAATTGTACTCCTAGTGCAAAATTTCAAACAAATTGGGCCAAAAATTCTGGCTTCTAGGATCATATTAGTCCATATCGGGCGAAAGATATATATGGGAGCTATATCTAAATCTGAATCGATTTCAACCAAATTTGGCACGCATAGCTACAATGCTAAATCTACTCTCTGTGCAAATTTTCAACCAAATTGGGCCAAAACTCTGGCTTTTAGGACCATATTAGTGCATATCGGGCGAAAGATATATATGGGAGCTATATCTAAATCTGAACCGATTTCTTCCAAAATCAATAGGGTTCTATTCTGATCCAAATTAGGAACATGTGCCAAATTTGAAGGCGATTGGACTTAAATTGCGACCTAGACTTTGATCACAAAAATTTGTTCACAGACAGACGGACGGACGGACAGACGGACATGGTTATATCGACTCAGGGACCCACCCTGAGCATTATTGCCAAAGACACCATGTGTCTATCTCGTCTCCTTCTGGGTGTTACAAACATATGCACTAACTTATAATACCCTGTTCCACAGTGTGGCGCAGGGTATAAAAACAGGTACATTTGTTCAATTACAATTCCCATTTTTTGTTCACATAAAACCACGTGCCACCTCTGAATAAAGAAATTAACACAATAATTCCGTATTCTCCGTCCATTCCAAGAAACAATCAACACACGACTGACGCGCAAAATGAAAATCGTGTGTACCTGCTCAATGTTTTTTATAAAATTCTTTTTGCTGCAAAAAAGTTAAAAAAAAAATAAATGGTCACGAAAACAATGTACGTGATATTTATGGCCATGTAATGGTTCAAGACATGTCCGTACGTAAACCATAAAAATACATTTTTCCCTGCAAAAAAGTCGAAATTTTGAATGGTCAGGCACATGATTTTCCCGACCATGTAATGGTCTCAAATTCTATCATTTAAATAATAGAACATGTTTGCGGCATTAGAGAATCATTTAAATGCTTATGGTCAGCATACATTTTTCTCTGCTCGAAAATTATTTTTACAAAGGCAAAATACATGGTTTTACATAATTGTCGAGATAAGCATTAAATGGATGCGGCCCAATCAAGTTTGTTCGGTGCGTGTACATTATATTTCATATCATAAAACAAATATTGAGTTTTTGACTGAGTTTTTTTTTGAGTGTAATTTTGATAAGTCGTACAATCAATTAGACGGCATTTTATTTCTACAAAAAAGAAACTAAAACTCCTTGAAAACTGTCCACAAAACAAGCGTTTTGTTAGTTTTTGTGGCAAATGATGAAACCTTACATATGGCACAGAAATTGATAAATGTCCCAATTTGTCAATGGGTCTCGCAAGTGCTCACATACACGAATCAGGACATGACGGATAATATTGGTGACACTTCACGCAATCCCCATCATGTTTGATTTGAAAAATTTCTATTTGAATGTCTGATTAATTAATAAAGAAAAAGGATGCATCTTGCATAACTCTTCATTCGGAAAGTACCCTCACTTTGGTAGGGACAGTAAAACTACCTCTGATAAGATTACACTCTGCTCGTTGTTGAGTAATTTAATCCATGTAAATACACATTTTACATGACTCCGTTGAGTCCCTATGCCAGCATGACATCTGTATGCGAGGAGAATTGAACCTTCTGTACTGCAATGTAATTTGGTTGTTTTACAAGCAAAGAGACATTTGGAACTAGGATCCTTACTAGAACTAAAACAAAACCAGCAAGTTGCAATGCGAAGGACGATAGACAAACATGCGTCCATGTTTTGTGTCAACAAAGTCATGTGTCAAGCTGTCGCCACGCGCTGCCTTAAATCCCTCATAGATATGATAGGCAACGGAACCTCAATGCTCAGGACTTGTTCTGTAGCCAAAAACAAAAAGGCATATGCCATGTCCTTTGCCACACAAATCAATATCTACGCGTGTCCTTTTGGGGGCAGCTGTTAAAATGCATCGCATTGGATAGCTGTAATCCTGTGGAACCTTTCGTTCTCTCGATTATTATTGCAGTCCCAATAAATTAAACGACGTTGACAATTGTGTTGTGTGGGTTAATCTCATCATACCATATTCATGTTTGGAGTTGAAGTGATTTCCTGAATTGAACTTCACCTTCTGCTCTTGTTGCTTTGCACCTTTAGACCTAGGGGCATGCACCACCATTAACCGTTATTAGCGTGCGTTGGAGGACTTGTTACGCATGTCATTTGGAATTTTTATGGCGGTCCACTTGGGAGACGATGCCTTTTGTTTTCGATTTTGGTTGCTGACAAACAAACATACGCTTGAGAGACCAAGTGTGGCATTCGGGACATGCCGCTGGAGCATTGAAGACACCAGGCCAAGCTAAAATTAGTCCATGGTTGTCAACAAATAAAATTTAGTGTTTAACACTTCTCCTAATCCTAGGATATGAATGCGTTGGGGCAGATGCAGATGCTCCGAGAAATATGAATTTTAGACTAATTGGAAATGCTTATTAGGGGCATATTTAAGGGTTTAATTTGATTGCATCCGGAGTTTGCATCTGCGCGCAAAGCGGGGGTTCATTGCTTACGTTAGTTTCTGAGATTTAAATTTCCTTCGCCACAGTATCTTTGGTAGAGATTTTAGTCACAATCAAAAAATCAAATCTTTGCCTTTTCCAATATTTTACGAATATTGCAATTGCAGTAGGTTTTTTTAAATAAAGATTCTTCGCGAATTATTTTATCGACTTTTGGATTTTTGAAATGCTAAAACTCGTCTAATCAACTTTTGATATTTTTGAAAATCGACTCAAATCCACTTTTTATGTTTACCAACATCGACTAATCAACTTTTGATGAAACCCTTCGACAACCGATATCCTCTTAGGAGGACATTAGAAAACTACACCAAACTCTATTTCTCCACTTAGTTTTGATTTATTTCTCGATGTTATTTTAAAGTAGAGGCTTTAGTCCAAATAAGTTATAAATATTTTCCATATTGGGGAGCACAAAAATGCATTTTTATAAATTTCTTTAACAATAAACGAAAAATATTAAAATTTGAGACCACTTTGCTTCTAGTAAATGAGCATTTATCCAACCATTTAAGGGACTGTATATTTCTGTTCATAGTTTAAAATTAGTGCGGATTTTTAATTGATTTACATAAAAAATATACAACATGAGTGGTAATAGGATGGTCTATATTTATTCTACATCTGGATCACAGGTTGGAGATGCAACCAGTTTTTTGAATCTATATTTTTTATGTTACAGCCGCTAAACTCGAACTTAATATCTACCTTAAATACTATATGCTATATTCACAATTATGTCTAATTTTATAATATTTTTTATTTCAAATATATTCCGAGAATAATTTCAATAACGTCCCATTAGTCCATGGATATGATTCCAATTATGTACCTAAAGGGTGATACGGTCAAAATTTGGTCAAGGGAAAACGCGTGTAAATCGGTGAAATCGTTTATTTAAAAAATCAAATTAAATTTCTTTTTCAAGTTCAAATAGTATAAAATTCAGGAAAAATATTCAGTTAGGCTTTCGCTTTTCCAAATCCGAATTGCCGGGCCTCACGCTTTACATCTGCCATCAGATTTTGTACAGCCACCTTGACCACTTTCTTCGTCGCAGAAAGCCAGTTTGCGTTGAACTGCTGCTCGTTCTTAGCAGTTTTTTCCGTCTTCTTTAGCTTCCGCTTGACAATAGCCCAGTATTTCTCAATTGGGCGGAGCTCTGGCGTGTTGGGAGGGTTCTTGTCCTTGGGAACCACCTGCACGTTGTTGGCGGCGCACCACTCCATGGCCTTTTTACCGTAATGGCAAGATGCCAAATCCGGCCAAAACAGTACGGAACAACCGTGTTTCTTCAGGAAAGTCAGCAGACGTTTATTCAAACACTCTTTCACGTAAATTTCTTGGTTGACAGTCCCGGAAGCTATGAAAATGCTGCTTTTCAAGCCACAGGTAAAGATGGCTTACCAAACCAGATATTTCTTTGCGAACTTTGACAGTTTTATGTGCTTGAAAATATCTGCTACCTTTCCCCTTCCTTTTGCCGTATAAAACTCCTGTCCCGGAAGCTGCTTGTAGTCGACTTTGACGTAGGTTTCGTCGTCCATTACCACGCAGTCAAACTTCGTCAGCATCGTCGTGTACAGCCTCCGGGATCGCGCTTTGGCCGTCGTATTTTGTTTATCATCGCGATTTGGAGTCACTACCTTCTTGTAAATCGATAGTCCGGCTCGTTTTTTGGCTCGATGCACGGTTGTAGACGATACACCCAGCTTATTTGCGGCATCTCGGAGAGAGAGGTTAGGGTTTCGCTTGAAACTACCGGCAACTCTCTCGTTCCCCAAACACTTTAATTACACTTGTAACGTTTGATTTGGCAACTTTAAGCGATTTTGCCAGCTTTACGTGCGAGTAGCTCGGATTTTCGCGATGCGCGGGCAAAATTTTGATACGCTGCTCTTCTTGCTTGGACGGCATTTTGACAACTGAAGAGTGAATTCCAAAATCGAAATAGGAGCAACATTCTACACACACACACCTTCAAAATGAGGGGTGTTCAGGTTTTTTAAATGCAAAATTGAAAGAAATACGTCAAGTTTATATTGACCAAGTTTTGACCGTATCACCCTTTACTGGATGGATTTTTCAATGTGGTAAGTTTTTCTATAAACGGTATTTTGTCCGTTTTTAATAAAACCAAAATTTCAATTTATTCTCCTTCTTTAAGTTAAAATGAAGAAAGTTGAACTTCGTAAAGTGCCAAAGACATTTTTATTTGTTTGAACGATATGATTTTCGTAGAAATTAGGTAGAATGCATTCCATATATTAGTTAACATTATCCTATATTTATGTACCACTATACTACAGGATGAAAAAAAATTAACTGAATTGAATTCATATATGGAATGATTTTATTGAACTTTTTTCATTCATCTGGACAACTCTTACATATTTGTGGTAAACCTTTTACTTCAAAATTGGAACTGCTTACCTTCGTTTTTAAATACAATTTTATGTATTTATATAAGCAATTTTTCTTCAATAAAAGACATATTTTATTAATATATTAAATAGTGCTTGATATAAACGAAATGGACTGAGCTTTTGGATAAAATATTATTTTTTTATTGGAAAAATGACAATTTTGTAATAAAAAACTGTGTTTGGTATAAAAGTTTGAAATTTTGAAAGGACTCCAAAAACTCTAACAAAAGAAGAACGTTGAGTCGAGTATAAACATACATAAATAATTTTATAATATACACATAAATTTATTTAGGGGTGTACAGTTTTTACATGCTGTTTCTTTTCAAATGTCTACTCTCTTTACTCCGAATACTCATTCTAATATTCAAATTAAATAATATTTAGACTTAAGCATATCAAATTTTTGGCCTTTTCATAAAACAGTTTTCCGAAACAACATACAAGCGGTTTCACACAAGTTGCTCTCTTTTGATTCTCTCGCTGTGTTATGTTGATATCTTTCGTCAACCCTCCCGGTTTCCATCTCTATTTCTTTCTCTATACTACCTCTCTCTCTGTCGCTCTCTGAATAAAATATCACAACATATATATGTTTACTCGAAATTTGTAAATGTATATATGTTTACATTCACCCATATTATTTTTATGAAACATTCATGCCCCAAACATAATATATTCTAACATACTAACATATGTGTCCCAAACATTTAGAGTTAGTTTAGGAACATTACATGTTTGCACTTAAATATATTGTGTTTAAAAATTGTGCCCGAAACACATTTTGTTTATATCGAAACATATGAAAAACATATTTTTCTAACAGTGTACAAATATAAACAAAAAAAATCTTAAACCATTTTTTTCAAAAAACGTTAGCGTCACTGAATACACGGATGAAAAAGACTGTTTTTCATATGTTTGGCTATAAACATTATATGTTTGGAACACAAATTTGTAAACACAATATTTTTGAGTGCAAGCATATAATGTTCATAAACTAGCATAACATGTTTGGGACATATATGTTAATATGTTAGAACATATTATGTTTGGGACATAAAATGTTTGTAAATATAATATGCTTGGATGCAAACATATATTAATTTAGAAAAAAAGCGCTATTTAACAGGGAGCGATATTGAATTAAGTTGGTGGTTGTTGCTTGTTATTACAAAATTAACATTTTATTTTTCCTTGGGCAATTGATCAGCTACTTCTTTGATCCTTACAAACTGTGTGGTCCGCTGTTCGAATCCCCGTCCGGCAAAAGGTAAAATTAAAATAAAAAAAAAATCATACAATTGAATAATTTCTTCTACAATGTTTGTATTACAGAAAAAGGTGCTAAGAACTAAAAAATCTCGTGGAAGTGAGAAAGATGTGGGGGAATATACAATTGGGCAGAAACAAAATTTTGAGCATTCAGGTCGAAAACCTATGTTGTTAGCACCTATATTACCTGTTTATTTTCATAATTCATTATGATTGTAAATATATAAATAAATAAATAAAATTTTGAGCACAATATTGTTTGGGAGAATTTTTTTAAGCATATAATATTTTTGGGTGCAAAATGCTTCCAAACATATTATATGTTCACAAAATAACATATTGTTTTTTGGAAGACAACGTTATGAATTTGGAATCAAAAATACAAAATGTTTGGAACTTAGACTACCCAAACATATATTGTTTAGACCAATATGCTTTCAAATATATGATATATTGGAAGAGATCAAACATATAAATGTTTAGGCAATACCCAAAAATGTATATGCTTGAAGCAAAATATGTTTGGGAGTATATGTTACAGAAGCGATTTTTTATGAGGGTGTATTACCTGATAATTGAAGATTCCAAAATGAAGACGAATAAAGGGGTTATTATTCTGCTGGTGTTTTCTTTTTTTATAAACCAATTTTCAAAAAAAAAAACGAACATTTTTCTCACTAATTTAAAATAACAAATATTTTATATATTTTATTTGTTTTTTATTATATTATTTTTTAACAATCTCTCCGTATAACAACGCGATTCCAACTAAAAAACAACCCACGCGCAAATATATCGATTACATCGATTACAGGTAGATAAAAGAAAACTAGGAAATTTTCCTATATTCTAACAAGTGTGTTTCCTTAAGTTTTGAAAGGATTGAATACTTCTTAGTACGAATGAACTAAAATATTTATCAATGCCAAATGTTATTCGTATGTATGATAAGCATTCTATAATAAAGGAAGTCAGTATTATCATTTTATAAGAAATTTTACTAAATTTGAGGAAACTGAGGTTTAGTTCCGTTTTTGTTTATTTTTGCTAATGCTTTGTTATCAGTGAATAAAATTTTCTTCTTCAGTAGAAAATTCTTATACCCAGCGAAGAAACCAGTATTACTAAAATTCCATGCCTTATTCTAGTTAATGAACTATTCCTAACTGCTTTCAGTTTAGGATTTTTTTTACTGAAACAAGTCAATTTTATTATTTCACACCAGGGATCCGGAGCGGTCCATTTTTTTCGCTCCGCTCCGCTCCCGCTCCGGAGAAAAAAAAACCGCTCCGCTCCGAGAAAAAAAAAATCGCTCCGCTCCACGCTCCGATCCGCTCCTCTTCGAGAAAATTATAGTACAAACATTGTATTATTTGTTCAATTGAGTTTTATTTTATTTAGAAAAATCGGGCGGTACATATATGGGAGCTATAGCTAAATCTGAACCGATTTCGATGATTTTTTGCACATATAGTTAGTGCTATAGAAGATTACATTTCGCCAACTTTGAGTAAGATCGGTTATAAGGGTTTTATGACCTAATTTGACAAAATCGGGCGATACATATATATGGGACCTATATCTAAATCTGAACCGATTTCGATGAAATTTTCAGACTTAAAGGGTGATACAGAAGATTATTTTGTGCTAAATTTGACGACGATCGGTTAGTAAAAAAAGTGCAACGTGACCCCATTCGTCGAAATCGGGCAATACATATATATGGAAGCTATATCTAAATTTGATCCGATTTCTTCCAAATTCAATAACGTTCGTCCTTGTGCCCAAAAAAAAACTCCCTGTACCAAATTTCATCAAAATCTGTTAATAATTGCGACCGAAATCCTGTGAACAACAAATACATGGACAGACGGACGGATGGACGGACGGACGCCAAGCGCTAGATCGATTCAGGAGGTGATTCTGAGTCGATCGGTATATATTTTATGGGGTCTAAAATCAATATTTCTTGTAGGCACATTTTTTGGCAGATCAACTTATTATACCCTAACACCTATGTGGTTTAGGGTATAATGACTTTAAAACAATGTGTTGAAACATTTTATTAATTTTGAAAATTTTTTCAGAAATATTAAATCCATTTTGACTTCATTAAAACGAAATTTGCATTCATGTTAGGATACACATTTTTATGTCGAATCACTTAGCTATAAGGACAAACAGACTTCATTGAAAAGTTTAGAGACTTTTAGACAAGGAAAAACTTTTTTTCAGAGAAATACGTCTTCTATTCTAAGCAAAATTCGTATTCGTATTTTAAGCATGTGAAATATTTGGCCTCCCGACAATATTCTTTGCGGTGCACCATCTACTATTTAATATGTGATAGAAACCAAATTTATGAAAATGGACCAAAATGGACCAAATTCTGTTTGGTCTGACCATCGGACCAAATTTAAAAATTAGAAATCTTTTGGACCAATTTTGGTCCGATCGGACCAAAACGGCAACGCTGATTGGAATTGAAAGTCTATACACAGAGTAGAAGTAACTACTCTCCGAAAGTTTTTTTTTTGTTTTGCAACAGACGTAGAGAAGTGGTTTTGTTATATTTGTAATGTGTGTGTGTATGTTTATGTTTGCAACAACCTCCATCGACATCAGTCCGTGGTATACCTACGAATATTCTTACTCAGATCTAGTGTTACCTAATTTCGCTTTTTTCCCCTTTATTGTATAATAAATGTATATGCGCACATTTTTCAACCAAAATTGAAATTTTAATAAAATTTTCGAGAACTAATATCAGAAATAAGAGAATGCTAGGATATAGTACAATAGTAAAGCAAATGTGAATGAAAAAAAGCATGCCCGGTTCCAAAGATTTTTTCTTTACTTTAACAGTTTGGGTATTAATTCCGAGCCAAAGAAGCGGAGAATACAAGTAAGGATACTTTAAAGACGTAATTCTCTTTTAAATTTGGGGGCTATGTACTTGCTTCTAGGAAGCAAATGTTAATTTTTAATTTTTTTAGATTTTTTCGTCAGTTGTTATCAAAATCATTTAAAAACGAGTTAACGACAATTTTATTTTCCATATCAATACTCGATTTCCAGTAGAAATTATGCTATGTTTCAAGTAAAAAGCGTCTTTAAAATAAAGTGTTGGAAAACATGTCTAATCTTTTAACGATATTTTGCTTTGTAGGCAAGATGCAAAAAAGGAAACAAATTTAAAGACAATTTTATTAATTTTAAAGAATTTTTCTTAATTATTAAAGTCACGTTGACCTTACCTCAAAAATTTTATCTTTCATGTTATGATACACATTTTTAAAAATCACTTAATTATAAGGACATTACAACTTCATTCAAAAGTTTATTGCCTTTTGGACAAGAAAAAAACTTTATTTTAGAGAAATGCGTCTTCCATGTTAAGCAAAATTTGCATTCTTATTCTAAGGACATGGAATCTTTGACTTCACGACAATATTTTTTTTCAGTGTAGAAAACTAAAAAATTAAATATAAATAAGATCGTTTAATTGCATTTATTTGACGTTCATTACAAACATCTTTGTAGTAATACGGAATGAAATTGATCGAAAGTACTGTTGTTACTTTTACCACACATACTAGATATATATTTTGACATTTGCCGTTTTTGTGTTTTCCCCAATGTACGTACGTACAAAAATACATATCGTACATTTTAAACGTTTACTCACACTACGCTAAGTACTAGCTAAATTTGCAATTACCTACACAGTGTAATTTCAAAGTTACACATTTCATTCAAGTAATATTTTATTCGGAGCGGAGCGGTTTTTCATTTGGAAACCGCTCCGCTCCCGCTCCGCTCCGGATTTTAGAAATGCCGCTCCCGCTCCGGCAAAAAAAGGGCTTGCTCCGCTCCGCTCCACGCTCCGCTCCGGATCCCTGTTTCACACAAAAATTTAACTGAATGAAAATAAAATGGCTAAACTAAATTGATGAACATTTTTTCCTTTAGTTTCGAAGACACTTTTTTCTGGGTGTAAGCTGATATTGGCTCTAGGAAATACTCTTGAAAACCGTAAGTTAAAAATCAATATGTACGATAGAATTTGATAATATTTTTCTTATATTTTGTATAACTTTGCAATTTCAGATGCTTATAAGACAAATCCGCCCAACAAAATCTATGAAATTGGACAACAATTCAATGAATATAGCAACTTGTGCCACATATATCTTTCTTATGGATAGAAAACATGGAAATTTTAATTAATTAGTTTAGTCCTAATAACATAGAATAGTACTCTTTTGAAGAAGCAATTACTAACTACCGACAAGTAACTGCATCCAACGTACGAATAAAAATATTTCCTTTATTGTATACCATAAGCCATAGTTTTGTGTAATATAATAATAATTTTTTGAAATAAAATACTGGTGGTTATAGAAAATTTACTTGTTTTGTACGAAAAATGTCTTATTTGTATACAGGCTTGTTGTACCTTTGATTCCTCAATTTCTCTACTTTTTTGAAAATTATACTGACAAATAGTTTATTTCAAACCAATTTCTTAATACAGGTTTCCCAAAAAATTGTTCATTTTTCCGGATAGCAGGAATATTTTGAATGAGTTTAAGTATATTCTTCCCACAGCATAGTAATAATGAACTAAAATACGATGCAATACATGAACAAGTTTATAAGAAAATCATGAACTTATCCAGATGAAATAAATCTTTGGCGACAAATCATGGTCATTCTTACTATGGGTTAGTTCATTTTTCATAAAAATAGTAAACTTTTTTTTTCGGTGCGGCGTCACCCCGTTCGATTCTCTGCCGTCTATACGAAACTAAAGGAAAATAGGATTTAGAACCTACTTTGTAATAATAAATGTTATTTTTTATCAATTAATTTTATTAATTTTTCGGATGGCAATTTGAATTTATAACTGGCGACGTTTCTATAACTAATTTATCAAAGCAGCGCTTCGACCGCAACGCCGGATAAACCAAAAACTGCGACATCTATACAAGGAAATACAAGGAAAATTCAATAAAAAAGATCTGAATCCAAATTTTAATTTTATCCTAGATCCTAGATTTAAAGCTAGATAGGTCCCAAAAAATGTGATTAATTTGGCGAAATCAATATCAAAATCCTTAGGGGAAGGTCAAATTCTTTGTGTTCAAGTAAACTCTTTTTTAGTGTGAGAAACAATTTTCTTTCGTGTGTTATCAAATTCCTTTAAAAATGTCCAAATTCAAACTCAACTTCATGTAGGAGCTATGCTATGTTTAATGCTTTCTTGACTTCATTGAATAGTTTAGCGACAGAGAAATGCGTCTTCTATGCTAAGCAAAATTGGAATTTAGAGCTCACAATTCCCAAAAAGCACAACATGTTTTGGTTTCAATCAAGAGGTTAATTCCTCCGATGAACTCATATGATTGATTAAAGTTGTTGGTAATAAACTAAAATGAACTAAAGGTTAATTTTTTCTGATGTAGACAATTCTCTCCACACTGAAAAAAAAACATGCACGGTTCCAAAGATGTTGGTTTACACTAATGATTTTGGTATCCGAACCAAAGACGCGGAGAATTAAAGTACCGACGCATTTAAGACACAATTCTCTTTAAATTTGAGTTTTGTGTGCTTTATTCAAGGAAATAAATTTTCATTTATTTTTCCAGTTTTCTTCTTCATATGCTATCAAAGTCCATTACCGTGTGTTAACGATAACTTAGATTTCCAAATTCAGCGTCGACAAAAAAAAATATGCTATGATTTAAGTAAAAATGCCTTTAAAATAAAATGTGATAAAACATCCCGTTTTTTTAAACTCTTTTTTGCTGTGTAGTAAAGTTACAAAATGTCAACAAATTTAAAGACGATTTCAGTGTGAAGCATTTTCAGAATAATTTTTAAAGTCAAGTTGACCTTAGTAAAACGAAATTTTCTTTCATATTAGGATACCCAATTTTAAGTTGAATTTCTTAACTATAAGGATAAAACGACTTCAATCTTATCGACTATTGGACAAGGAAAACAACTTCGTAGAGGAAAAATGTGTCTTCTAACATATGCTCAGCAAAATTCGCATTCGTATTTTAAGGACATGAAATATTTGGTCTTACGACAATATTGTGTTCAGTGAACTTTTACCAGAGACTATTAACTTTTCAACTGGAAGAATCTGAATAATTGCCAATTGGTTTGAGCTAGCAGTACTTCTATTGGAGATGGATGAATCCCACAACATACTCTAATATTGTGACTACAATTTCTGTTTGCCTCCTCCTTGCATGGCGCTAAAAAAATCCCGCCACAATGCAATTATTCGACGCATCCATACTGGCTTATTGCCATTGAGAGGAGGGCATGTTATTTAATCCGTTTACTGAAACAGAATTTTGAAGCATTGGTGTTTTTTATGGATTACCACCCTCTCCCAGGATGGCCTTTGTGTCCCTATCGGCATTCCAGTATCATCACTTGGCGAAGCAATTAATCATTTTGGAGATTCAAACTGTTTTGTGATTTTTTTACGAGGGAACCATGTCACAACATCGTTCCGGGGCACAGCCACGTTTGACGTTGATGACAAAACAACTGTGACCAAACCGGCGCACTATGCCGAGGGCGAGTTGTTGTTATTAAACTGATATCCAGTTGATCCTTAAGCACATTTGGTGGGGAAGGAGATGTACATATTCAGCTCATCTGGCGCTTGTCCAATGACCATCATGCAGTGGCAAAGGCGTTGATAGTTTCGGAAGTAATATCGCTGGAGGGATCCTACTGCCTCCGTATCCCCATAAAATTGTTATGTATTTGACGCGTTTTTGTTTTTTATGGTTTGACTGAATGGCATCAATTGTTGGCAGAGCTGATGCTGTTGCCGATACTTGTTTGTGTTTTATTGGTTCCAGCTTTAGGGGGTGTTTTTATTACGGCAAAACACTTTTGGATGTTGCAACAAATAATGTACTTTGGTGGTTTGTCCTCTCTTTGTTCGGCTTTGCCTGGCCCTTATGGTGTGTAGTCCATGAATCTTTGAGTTTTTTTTATGATTTTCGTCGTTTCCTCTTTAATATGTGGGTTATGGCATTTTTAGTGTGTGGATGACTGACTGCGATGACACTGATGGTGGGTCCTTTGATAAATATGCAACAAATGACGCATGTCCTCGACATAAGATTTATGATATTAAAATATTTTACTAAATGGAAGAGGGTGTTGCATTACCCTTTTGGACCCTGTCATTCCCTCGAAAGGGGAATTTGGGAAAAATGACTTTGGTTCCAAGACATTTGGGTTTGCAACATATTTGGGAAGAAGTTTAACCCTTTTGGGGCAGAAGCAGACAACTGTTATTTATTCCTAGTGCGAGGAAAAGTTGTTCCTACAATGCGTTATATTCGGAAAGATGCCTTTCCCGAACATATACCGGCAAATAAAGCACCGTCTAAGAAGGAGCTTCCACTTCCGAGCAAATATCAAAAAAGTAAGTTACTTGTTCCCCTTCCCATCAAATTTTTAGCAAATAGGAAAATTTTAAATATAGAAAAATCACCTACTCTATCGTCCATTTCATAACCTTCCCTACTTAAAGTGAAGGGGTTTTTGTCTAGAGACTACTCTTAACTTTCAAATAAAATTGTGGGACTTGTCTTCATCTTTCAAAATGTCGGGCAAGGAGAAGGTCCCCACAGCCAAATATCGCAAAAAATATAGGACATTTTTTTCTAGACACATTTTAGATTAGTTGGGAAAGGTTTTGTTTACTCACGCAGAAAACAGATAGGTTGAAAATCGATTATTGTAACGAAAATTCTACATGTACAATCAAATCACAGCTGTGTCATTCATTTTACTTTATTTAAAATCGTTATTTCTTTCCTTCTACCATTTGTTGTTTGTAATACAAGGCAATTAGTTGTCTAATGTCGAATTCGATAGACACAACCACCCTTATAAAAACTTTGTAACTGTCATTTAGTAGTCAGCACTATCGCTTGGTACTCACAGCCGAATACTTTTGAATATATTTTTCAAATGTCAATAAAATTATTACCATCAACGTTGAAGTATAGTGTGTTTTTATACCCTCCACCATAGGATGGGGGTATATTAACTTTGTCATTCCGTTTGTAACACATCGAAATATTGCTCTAAGACTCCATAAAGTATATATATTCTGGGTCGTGGTGAAATTCTGAGTCGATCTGAGCATGTCCGTCCGTCCGTCCGTCTGTTGAAATCACGCTAACTTCCGAACGAACCAAGCTATCGACTTGAAACTTGGCACAAGTAGTTGTTATTGACGTAGGTCGGATGGTATTGCAAATGGGCCATATCGGTCCACTTTTACGTATAGCCCCCATTGCTCTAAGAGAAGCACATTTCATCCGATCCGGCTGAAATTTGGTACATGGTGTTAGTATATGGTCTCTAACAACCACGCAAAAAATGGTCCACATCGGTCCATAATTATATATAGCCCCATATAAACCGATCCCCCGATTTGGGTTGTGGAGCCTCTAAGAGAAGCAAATTTCATCCGATCCGGCTGAAATTTGGTACATGATATTGGTATATGTTCTCTAATGACCATGCAAAAATTGGTCCACATCGGTCCATAATTATATATATAGCCCCCATATAAACCGATCCCCAGATTTGGCTTGCGGAGCCTCAAAGAGAAGAAAATTTCATCCGATCCGGCTGAAATTTGGTACATGATGTTGGTATATGGTCTCTAACAACCATGCAAAAATTGGTCCACATCGGTTCATAATTATATATAGCCCCCATAAAAACCGATCCCCAGATTTGGCTTGCGAAGTTTCCAAGAGAAGCAAATTTCATCCAAGCCAGTTGTAATTTGGAACATGGTGTTAGTATATGATCTTTAACAACCGTGCCAGAATTGGTCCATATCAGTCCATAATTATATATAACCCCCATATAAAACGTTCTCCAGATTTGACCTCCGGAGCCTCTTGGAGGAGCAAAATTAATCCGATCCGGTTCAAATTAGGAACGTGGTGTTAGTATTTGGTCGCTAACAACCATACCAAAATTGGTCCAATCACACAAAAATTGGTCCATATCGGTTCATAATCATGGTTGCCACTAGAGCCAAAAATAATCTACCAAAATTTTATTTCTATAGAAAATTTTGTCAAAATTTTATTTCTATAGAAAATTTTGTCAAAATTTTATTTCTATAGAAAATTTTGTCAAAATTTTATTTCTAGAGAAAATTTTGTTAAAATTTTATTCGGTTCATAATAAAATTTTCATCATTTTCAAAATTTTATTTCTATAGAAAATTTTATTTCTATAGAAAATTTTGTTCAAATTTTATTCGGTTCATAATCATGGTTGCCACTCGAACCACAAATTACACTAGGCAACAAATAACAAACTTTTATCTGTGAATTGTTTCTAGCATATTTTTTCTTATTGATTATGACCTACTAAACACGAAAATGATTTTTAAAAAATTTTCTGTCGATTGGTTTTCGAGACATAATTTTTAAAATTTTTTTTTTAATTTTTGGAGGTACACCTACAATTTTGAGCATATCTTTCGTTTTCTTTGACCTTTTTGATCCTAATACTACTCAAATTAAAGAAAATTGAGCCGTCTATAACTCATTCTCAGAAAATTTTCAAATCGGGTAAGTAGTTTGGACGGCTTAAAATATAAAAAAACGGCGTTTTTTAAGTAAAAATGTGGCAAAAAAACATATAAAAATTCATATAAAATATAAAAAAATTTCAATTTATTTCACTTTTTACTCGTCCTACTAGCGATCGTAGACACTTGTTGAATTAAAAAAACGTAGACACTTGTTCAAAAAACAAAGAAGAAGTCA
This sequence comes from Haematobia irritans, assembly GCF_050003625.1. NCBI lineage: Eukaryota > Metazoa > Arthropoda > Insecta > Diptera > Muscidae > Haematobia > Haematobia irritans. The sequence continues at coordinate 84,967,116 of NC_134400.1, forward strand.
GCTGTTTTTCCACATGGCATAAAATTTACAGTTATATCTTTGTTTTTATTCATTTTTTGGCGTTGATTTGGTAATCTTAAATAAATTTAAAAAAATAATATACTAAAACTAATTTGTTTATTTAAAATTAAGTTTTAAATGTATTTATTCGTTTGCGTTGGGTAGGTACACAGAGAAAACAAAATAAGCCAACTTTTCTACATGCAGCGTTTAATTTTTCCTTTCTATACGTGGCGGGCAGCTTTCTACATGTCCCGTGTAACTTTCTGTTTTATACATTTAACGAATTGAATTTAGCAGGGCGAAATACGAACCGCTTAGGATTGCTATTTCTACACGTGCCGTGTAACGAATTTTGTTTTCTCTGTGTAAGCTGTGCAAATAAAGAAAATCAAAATATCGTAAAATATCGGAATTTCAGTCTATTACCAAAAAAATTATCAGTCCGCTATTTGTTGTCAGATTTCGTTAAGTAAGGGCTTAATTTCTTTGTAAAGATTCCAGCTACACGTAAAAAAACTGTTAGAAATTTTTTTTATATTTTATATGAATTTTTATATGTTTTTTTTGCCACATTTTTACTTAAAAAACGCCGTTTTTTACCTTTTTAAGCCGCTAACATCCAAACTACTTACCCGATTTGAAAATTTTCTGAGAATGAGTTGTAGACGGCTCAATTTTCTTTAATTTGAGTAGTATTAGGATCAAAAAGGTTAAAGAAAACGAAAGATATGCTCAAAATTGTAGGTGTATCTCCAAAAATTTAAAAAAAAAAATTAAAAAAATTATATCTCGAAAACCAATCGACAGAAGATTTTTTAAAAATCAGTTTCGTGTTTAGTAGGTCATAATCAATAAGAAAAAATATGCTAGAAACAATTCACAAAATGGTTGTTGGCTAGTGTAATCGAAAAAATTATTCCATGCGCATCCCAAAAAACAGAGGCCAATACTTTGCCAGCGGACTTTTGAGTCTTTCCACGCTTCGGAGACGGTTCACCGGTCGCTGTCCACTCAGCCGACTGTCGATTGGACTCAGGAGTGTAGTGATGGAGCCATGTTTCATCCATTGTCACATATCGACGGAAAAACTCGGGTGTATTACGAGTTAACAGCTGCAAACACCGCTCAGAGTCATCAACACGTTGTTGTTTTTGGTCAAATGTGATCTCGCGCGGCACCCATTTTGCACAGAGCTTCCGCATGAAATTTGAAATCTACAGGTATTATAGGACTATAAAAAGATGTGCCGAAAATGGTGCCTACCGGTCCATGCTTCGATATAGTCCCCATAGAGACCGATCTCCCGATTTTACTTCTTGGGCTTCTAGAAACTGTATTTACTATCCGATTTGCCTGAAATTTGAAATCTGATCTCTCGACTATACTTCTTGGGCTTCTAGAATTAGTAGTTCTTACCCAATTTGTCTGAAATTGGAATTCTAGAGGTATTTGAGGACCATTAAGAGGTGTGTCGAAAATGGTGAGTATTGGTCCTTGTTTTGGTATAGCCCCCATGTAGACCTACCTACCAAATTTATTTCTAGGACTTCTAGAATCCGGCTGACCACAAATAGGAAATCGTCTTTAAATTACCTAAAATATAGATTTTTAGATTTAAGATAAAAACACTTCAAATATAGGCTATGACTTATTTTGAGGATTTCGTACCTTTGGTTTAAAGGCTTTTTTCCGAATTAAGAAAACATTTTTTACTTTGAAGTAGCCATTATAATTTGGATTTTTAAATTGGCATTTGTTTGTACGTGAATAGCCTTATTAATATATCGCAAAAAGAGGATGAAAATTTCAAGAATGAGATCTGTAATTTTAATTTTATTAATCCTAGAATTAAAGCTAGATATGTCCCTAAAAAATTTCTTCATTTTAAAGAAGCCTCATATTTGTCTCGGAATCAATACCAAAAACAAAAGGTGAAAAGGTGAATCTTGGGATCCAAGTAAACTTTTTTTTTTACTCGCGACCAGGGCCAGGCTAACTTTCTGGCTTGTAGTCGTGTTTGCTTTTGAATAAAACAGTAACGAATGTGAACATCTTGGAAGTAACAACAGTTCTTGTCTATCAAGAATTTAAAAATAATAATATTAAAAATAATTTTTATTTTTTTAATTGAATATCTTTGTGTTTTGTTCTCATTTCCTACCTTGTCCCATTTTCCCACGCTCGATAATATGATGTGGTCAAATTCCTTTTGGCCCATTTAATTATAACCACATGTGAGTGTTGGCAATCAATAGAATATCTTGTTGGAAAAAAGTTTGGTGATATAAATTTCTGTTTTTCCATGGCTCACATATCCTAGATAACAAATAGCGATGCAGTAAAATGAATTTTTTATGTTTATGACAAAAGCATAGAAAATTTTCGGTAGCATAGATAATGGAAAATGCAATAAAATTGAGATTTTTATTGTCCCTGGCACTCGACACACAGCAGCATGCATTTGTTCTGGTGGTGGTGATAACCCCAGTTACGTTTTTCGACACACTTCAACAAATGCCCTGCCATCCATACCGATCCATGGCCAGGCATCCATCCATATCTCGAAATGTTCTCGAAACTCCCAACACTTTGGGTTAGAAATTTTGGAAAGCCATATCGTAGCATATGCTGGAGCATAAAAAATTGCATTCATATGAAGGGCACGTAGCATATTTCAAGAACTTTATTAATTTCTCGGTGATATGGTGACATTGCAGGTATTTGGGGGTGAACATTACGAAGATATGGGTCACATGTTGTGAATCGACAATTGTGAATGAAAACTTTTGTGCAGTAAAAAAAAAAGAAATTTGATTATGAATTACAGTACACATGAAGTCACATTTATTCGATTTAGGAATACCTTATTTGTACACAATGACAAATATCCATAAATTAGCAGTTTCTTCTCAATGGCAAGTGGGTAAAACTTAAATTTAAAAATTAATTGCGCTTTAAATGTATCCTTGGTGTAATTCCTCTGAATCAATACCAAGAAAAATGTCAAAATCTGTGGAACTGGATAAGCTTCTTTTTTTTTTTCTATGTATACACTGAAAAAATATTTACGTGATATTAAAGATTACGCTACCTAAATTTTAGGATGCGAAATTTACAAAATATTAAAGACAAATTTCTTTAAAATAATGAAATTTTAATTAAAAATTTAATTATAAATTTGTGTGCCTCCGTTAAAGTCGCATGTCTTTGAACTAACTAAAATTTCCTTAAAGTAAAGAAACACATTTTTGATTTATAGAAATCGTCCTTAAAATAACTGAAATATTGAAACTTTAGATTTAAGATAAAAACGTTTCAAATATAGGCTAAGACTTATTTTTAGGATTTAGCGTCTTTGGTTTAAAGTTTTTTTTTTGTGAACTAAGAAAAATTTTTTTACTTTGAAGCATCCGTTATAATTTGGATTTTTAAAATGGCATTTGTTTGTACGTGAGTACCTTTATTAATAAACCGCTAAAAGAGAATGAAAATTTGATAAATGAGATCTGTATCCTAATTTTATTTTATTGGTCCTAGATTTAAAGCCAGATAGGTTGATAAAAATTTTCTTTATTTTAAAGAAGCCGCATCTTTGGCTCGGAAACAATACCAAAATCCGTAAGGGAAGGTCAGAATCTTTGGATCCAAGTAAACTTTTTTTTGAGGTTTACACTCAACATCAATTAATTAAAAATTTAATTGATGTTGAGTGCAAACCTCAATTATTTTTATACCCTGCGCCACACTGTGGAACAGGGTATTATAAGTTAGTGCATATGTTTGTAACACCCAGAAGGAGACGAGATAGACACATGGTGTCTTTGGCAATAATGCTTAGGGTGGGTCCCTGAGTCGATATAACCATGTCCGTCTGTCCGTCCGTCCCTCCGTCCGTCCGTCTGTCTGTGAACACATTTTTTGTGATCAAAGTCTAGGTCGCAATTTAAGTCCAATCGCCTTCAAATTTGGCACATGTTCCTAATTTGGGACAGAATAGAACCCTATTGATTTTGGAAGAAATCGGTTCAGATTTAGATATAGCTCCCATATATATCTTTCGCCCGATATGCACTAATATGGACACAGGAGCCAGATTTGTGGCCGAATTTGGTTAAAATGTTGCTCTAGGAGTACAATTAGTAGCATAGTCAAGTGTGCAAAATTTTATTGAATTCGGTTCCGATTTAGATATAGCTCCCATATATATCTTTCGCCCGATTTGGACTAATATGGTCCTAAAAGCCAGAGTTTTGGCCCAATTTGGTTGAAATTTTGCACGGGGAGTAGATTTAGCATTGTAGCTATGCATGCCAAATTTGGTTGAAATCGATTCAGATTTAGATATAGCTCCCATATATATCTTTCGCCCGATATGCACTTATATGGACCCAGAAGCCAGAGTTTTATCCCGATTAGCTTGCAATTTTGCACAAGGAGTACAATTGGTAGTATAGTCATATGTGCCAAATTTGATTGAAATCGGTTCAGATTTAGATATAGCTCCCATATATATCTTTCGTCCGATTTGGACTTATATGGCCTCAAAAGCCAAAGTTTTACCCTGACTTGCTTCAGATTTTGCACAAGGGGTACGTTTTATAGTATCGGTAATTGTACAAAATTCGGTTGAAATCGGTTCAGATTTAAATATAGCTCCTATATATATTTTTCGCCCGATTTACACTCATATGACCACAGAGGCCAGTTTTTAACTACGATTTAGATAAGCTGTGTATGCCAAATTTGGTTGAAATCGGTTCAGATTTAGATATAGCTCCCATATATATGTTTTTCTGATTTCGACGAAAATGGTCACAATACCAACATTTTCCTTGTTAAATCGCCACTGCTTAGTCGAAAAATTGTAAAAATGACCCTAATTGTCCTAAACTTCTATTACATATATATCGAGCGATAAATCATAAATAAACTTTTGCGAAGTTTCCTTAAAATTGCTTCTGATTTAAATGTTTCCCATATTTCTTTACTAAAATTGGGTTCCACCCTAGTGCATTAGCCAACTTAAATTTTGAGTCTATAGATTTTGTAAAAGTCTATCAAATTCTGTCCAAATCGAGTGATATTTAAATGTATGTATTTGGGACAAACCTTTATATATAGCACCCAACACATTTGACGGATGTGATATGGTATCGAAAATTTAGATCTACAAAGTGGTGCAGGGTATAATATAGTCGGTCCCGCCCGAGTTTAGACTTTCCTTACTTGTTTTTAATTAAAAACGTAACTATTTTCAATTACCTTCTTAACTGACTTTGGGTCGTGGTAAAATTCTGAGTCGATCTAAGCATATCCGTCTGTTGAAATCACGATAACTTCCGAACGAAACAAGCTATCGACTTGAAACTTGGCACAAGTAGTTGTTATTGATGTAGGTCGGTATTGAAACTGGGCCATATCGGTCCACTTATAGCCCCGTATAGCCCCCATATAAACGGACCCCCAAATTTGGCTTGCGATTGCTCTAAGAGAAGCAAATTTCATCCGATCCGGCTGAAATTTGGTATATGGTGTTAGTATATAGTCTCTCCGGAGCCTATTAGAGGAGCAAAAGTCATCAGCAAAAGCCATAATTGGTCAATATCGGTCCATAATTATATATAGCCCCCATATAAGCCCCAGATTTGACCTCCGGAGCCTCTTAGAGGAGCAAAATTCATTCGATCCGGTTGAAATTAGATACGTGGTGTTACAATGTGGTCTCCAACAAACACGCAAGTATTGGTCCATATCGGTCCATAATTATATATAGCCCCCATATAAACCATTCCCCAGATTTGATCTCCGGAGCCTCTTAGAGGAGCAAAATTCATCCGATCCGGTTGAAATTTGCAACGTGGTGTTAGTATAAGGCCGCTTATAACCATGCAAAAATTGGTCCATATCGGTCTATAGTTATATATAGGCGATCCCCAATCACACATAATCATGGTTGCCACTCGAGCCAAAACTAATCTACCAAAATTTTATTTTTATAGAAAACATTGTCAAAATGTTATTTCTATAGAAAATTTTGTCAAAATTTTATTTCTATAGAACATTTTGTCAACATTTTATTTTTATAGAAAATTTTGTCAGAATTTTATTTCTATAGAAAATTTTATCCAAATTTTATTTCTATAGAATTTTTTTTTCCAAATTTTACTTCTATAGAAAATGTTGTCAAAATTTTATTTCTATAGAAACTTTAAACTTAATTATATACGTATTTAATCGGCTTTTTATACCCTCCATCATAGGATGGGGGTATATTAACTTTGTCATTCCGTTTGTAACACATCGAAATATTGCTCTAAGACCCCATAAAGTATATATATTCTGGGTCGTGGTAAAATTCTGAGTCGATCTAAGCATGTCCGTCCGTCCGTCCGTCTGTTGAAATCACGCTAACTTCCGAACGAAGCAAGCTATCGACTTGAAACTTGGCACAAGTAGTTGTTATCGATGTAGCTCGGATGGTGTTGAAAATGGGCCATATCGATCCACTTTTACGTATAGCCCCCATATAAAGGGACCCTCAGATTTGGCTTGTGGAGCCTCTAACAGAAGCATATTTTATCCGATCCGGCTGACATTTGGTACATGGTGTTGGTATATGGTCTCTAACAACCATGCAAAAATTAGTCCATATCGGTCCATAATTATATATAGGCCCCATATAAACCGATCCCCAGATTTGGCTTGTGGAGCCTCTAACAGAAGCATATTTCATCCGATCCGGCTGAAATTTGGTACATGGTGTTAGTATATGGTCTCTAACAACCATGCAAAAATTGGTCCACATCGGTCCATAATTATATATAGCCCCCATATAAGCCGATCCCCAGATTTGGCTTGCGGAGCCTCAAAGAGAAGAAAATTTCATCCGATCTGCCTGAAATTTGGTACATGATCTTGGTATATGGTCTCTAACAACCATGCAAAAATTGGTCCATATCGGTCCTTAATTATATATAGCCCCCATATAAACCGATCCCCAGATTTGGCTTGTGGAGCCTCTAAGAGAAGCATATTTCATCCGATCCGGCTGAAATTTGGTACATGGTGTTGGTATATGGTCTCTAACAATCATGCAAAAATTGGTCCACATCGGTCCATAATTATATATAACCCCCATATAAACTGATCCCCAGATTTGGCTTGCGGAGCCTCAAAGAGAAGCAAATTTCATCCGATCCGGCTGAAATTTGGTACATGATGTTAGGTTGTGGTCTCTAACAACCGTGACACAATTGGTCCATATCGGTCCATAATTATATATAGCCCCCATATAAAACGTTCTCCAGATTTAACCTCCGGAGCCTCTTGGAGGAGCAAAATTCATCCGATCCGGTTCAAATTAGGAACGTGGTGTTAGTATATGGTCGCTAACAACCATACCAAAATTGGTCCAATCACACAAAAATTGGTCTATATCGGTTGCCACTCGAGCCACAAATAATCTACCAAGATTTTATTTCTATAGAAAATTTTGTCAAATGTTTATTTCTATAGAAAATTTTGTTAAAATTTTATTTCTGTAGAAATTTTTGTCAAAATTTTCTTTCTATAGAAAATTTTATTTCTATAGAAAATTTTGTTAAAATTTTATTTCTGTAGAAAATTTTGTCAAAATTTTATGTCTACTTTGTCAAACTGAATTATATACGTATTGGATCGATCTTGTTTGATTTAATATATACCACGTATGGACTTACATACAATTTAGAAGATGCTGTTAGGAGGTTTTAAGATACCTTGCCATCGGCAAGCGTTACCGCAACTTAAGTAATTCGATTGTGGATGGCAGTGTTTAGATGAAGTTTCTACGCAATCCATGATGAAGGGTACATAAGCTTCGGCCTGGCCGAACTTACGGCCGTATATAGTTGTTTAGTTTAATATATACCACGTATGGACTATGTGGTATATATTACGGTGTTAGGAAGTTTTAAGATACCTTGCCATCTGCAAGTGTTACCGCAACCCAAGTAATTCGATTGTGGATGTCAGTCTTCAGTAGAAGTTTCTACGCAATCCATGGTGGAGGGTACATAAGCTTCGGCCTGGCCGAACTTACGGCCGTATATACTAGTTTTTTGTTTTTTTTTGCAATGCATTCTAATTCTTGTCTGAAACGTTTGAGCTCAAATTTTTCTATAATGGATTTAGCATTTTTATCAAAACAAAAATTTAAATAATTTGCCCTATTTTATTAATTTTTACACTGTTTTTAACCTATATTTGAAACAAAAAATATTAAAATTTTCATTACAAATATGAAAAAATAGAGTTATAACAAGTATATACGGCCGCAAGTTCGGCCAGGCCGAATCTTATGTACCCACCACCATGGATTGCGTAGAAACTTCTACGAAAGACTATCATCCACAATCGAAGTACTTGGGTTGTGGTATCTTAAAACTTCTTAACATCGTTTTCTAAATAGTGATTTAGTCCATACATGGTATATATTAGACAAAAAAAGTTATGTATAGTTAAGTCTACAAATAATTACGAATCGATATGGACTTTTTGTACGTAGAGAGCCAGAATTGAAATATGGGGATCGCTTATATAGGGGCTATATACAATTATGAACTTGATATGGACCAATTTTTTTGTGATTGGGGATCGATTTATCTGAGGGCCATATATAACCATAGACCGATATGGACCTAGTTAGGCATGGTTGTTAACGACCATATACTAGCACAATGTACCAAATTTCAACTCACTCGGATGAAATTTGCTCCTCCAAGAGGTTCCAAAACCAAATCTCGGGATCGGTTTATATGGGGCTCTGTACGATTATGGACTGATATGGACCACTTTTGGCATGGTTGTTAAATATCATATACTACCACCACGTACCAAATTTCAAGCAGATCGGATGAATTTTGCTTCTCCAAAAGGCACCGGAGGTCAAATCTGGGGATCGGTTTATATGGGAGCTATATATTATTATGGACTGATAGGAACCAATTCCTGCATGGTTGTTGGATACCATATACTAACATTACCTACCAAATTCCAACCGAATGGGAAGAATTTTGCTCTTCTCTGGAGGTCAAATCTGGGGATCGGTTTATATGGGGGCTATATATAATTATTGACCGATGTGGACCAATTTTTGCATGGTTGTTAGAGACCATATACTAACACCATGTACCAAATTTCAGCCGGATCGGATGAAATTTGCTTCTCTTAGAGGCCTCGCAAGCCAAATCGGGGGATCGGTTTATATGGGGGCTATATATAATTATGAACCGATGTCGACCAATTTTTGCATGGTTGTTAGAGACCATATACTTACATCATGTACCAAATTTCAGCCAGATCGGATGAAATTTGCTTCTCTTAGAGGCCTCGCAAGCCAAATCGGGGGATCGGTTTATATGGGGGCTATATACAATTATGGACCGATGTGGACCAGTTTTTGCATGGTTATTAGAGACCATATACTGACACCATGTACCAAATTTCAGCCGGATCGGGTGAAATTTGCTTCTCTTAGGGGCCTCGCAAGCCAAATCGGGGGATCGGTTTATATGGGGGCTATATATAATTATGGACCGATGTGGACCAATTTTTGCATGGTTGTTAGAGACCATATACTAACACCATGTACCAAATTTCAGCCGGATCGGATGAAATTTGCTTCTCTTAGAGGCCTCGCAAGCCAAATTTTGGGGTCCGTTTATATGGGGGCTATACGTAAAAGTGGACCGATATGGCCCATTTGCAATACCATCTGACCTACATCAATAACAACTACTTGTGCCAAGTTTCAAGTCGATAGCTTGTTTCGTTCGGAAGTTAGCGTGATTTCAACAGACGGACGGACGGACATGCTCAGATCGACTCAGAATTTCACCACGACCCAGAATATATATACTTTATGGGGTCTTAGAGCAATATTTCGATGTGTTACAAACGGAATGACAAAGTTAATATACCCCCCATCCTATGGTGGTGGGTATAAAAATGAAACTTAAAGTATTTTAAATCTGTGCAGTTAACATTTTTGGAAGTGATAATCACAAGTCCATGTTAAATTCATTGCTTTCACTCCTTTTTTCTTATGCCTAATAAATTTTCTTGAAGTTGGTGGTTGCAATACAGTTGAGTTAAAATTTTCTAAAGTTAATCTACAGTTTCCTGGTAGGTCCATTTTTGTTTCAGTGCAAAATCATTGGCGATATTGCTACAATAAAACCAAAAGCTAAGAATATTTTCCCACTGTACATAGCTACTCATAGAAGGACCTTATTCCCTTAGTTGGGAGTAATTAAATGTGAGAGCCAAAATGGGGCCAGTTTTAAGTGCCCCTATGAGGTCATGCATGCATGCATTCATGCATTATGGCTAACCAAAGCGACTTGCTTTCAAAGACAAGGGCAAGGAGTCCTAGGCATCCAGCCAGCTAGCCTACAAAATAATTGTGGTTTTAATTAATTTTTCGTAAAAACTCTCCATTTGATATTTTATTGGCCACTCTCTTGGTAACTGACAGTTTGATTCCCTTGCAGGCATATGCTGCTTCTGCTGCTGCAATGCTTTCCGGTGCTTGTCGTCCTAGTTTTGGGCGCAGGTTGCCATTAAGCATATCTTGACCATCTGTGTGCATGATCTTGCCTACATGGCATGACAGAATTATTTGGTCAATTTTCTTTGTGGTCAATAAAATTTCTTTTTCCGAGGTCTTGCAATGTTTGTGGCATTTGAAATAAATTGCCAACTTAATTACATTCTATCTGGATTTGGAGAATTACTTTTGCGTTATTTACAATGGGAAACTAACGAGAAGGTGCTGCCATTGAGTTGTTGATGGAAGAAATTAAGGAAGAATTTATGATACAAGCAATCAGTTTGTTGACATTTTTATTTGTGGCCAGAAATAGGCCAACCACTGCGGGCTAAGTCAAAGCAGGTAAATACGGCCAGAAGTTCTGCCGTCATTCGACCCCCAGCAAAGATTCCATATACGAATAACATTTAGCTTATGTGTGTCAGATCTAAATGTACGTATATTGGAGTACGATCTTTTATATACACAGAAAAAAATATCACCAAAATATTTCCAATAAAAAAGTTAATTGAAGTTGAAAATTTTTCAATTAATAAATTAACCCCCATTTTCATAAAGCTCCGTTAGTGTTCCGTTAACTAACCAACTTTTAAACCGTATTATGGACGAAGCTGTCATCTTGCCTCTATATTCCATAGGCCAATTAGGAGCTTAACTGACGAAAATTTTTCAGTTAAAGTTAACCGGAGAGAAGATATTTGCAATTTACTTTCTGTTAACTGGCAGTTAAAGCCTAACGGAGCTACATGAAAATGGCCGTAAATGATACAATTAACTATTTAATCCAATTCCGAAGACCAAGTCAGTTAAAAAAGTGATGATTTTTATTAAATTTTTAATGAAAAATGTATTTCAAACAATCAATTGTTGATCAAACAAAAAACTCTAAGCCAATTCAGAAAGTAATTGAAAATAGTCGCCTTTTTATACCCACCACCATAGGATGGGGGGTATATTAACTTTGTCATTCCGTTTGTAACACATCGAAATATTGCTCTAAGACCCCATAAAGTATATATATTCTGGGTCGTGGTGAAATTCTGAGTCGATCTGAGCATGTCCGTCCGTCCGTCCGTCCGTCCGTCTGTTGAAATCACGCTAACTTCCGAACGAAACAAGCTATCGACTTGAAACTTGGCACAAGTAGTTGTTATTGATGTAGGTCGGATGGTATTGCAAATGGGCCATATCGGTCCACTTTTACGTATAGCCCCCATATAAACGGACCCCAAAATTTGGCTTGCGAGGCCTCTAAGAGAAGCAAATTTCATCCGATCCGGCTGAAATTTGGTACATGGTGTTAGTATATGGTCTCTAACAACCATGTAAAAATTGGTCCATATCGGTCCATAATTATATATAGCCCCCATATAAACCGATCCCCCGATTTGGCTTGCGAGGCCCCTAAGAAAGGCAAATTTCATCCGATCCGGCTGAAATTTGGTACATGGTGTCAGTATATGGTCTCTTACAACCATGCAAAAATTGGTCCACATCGGTTCATAATTATATATAGCCCCCATATAAACCGATCCCCCGATTTTGCTTGCGAGGCCTCTAAGAGAAGCAAATTTCATCCGATCCGGCTGAAATTTGGTACATGGTGTTAGTATATGGTCTCTAACAACCGTGCAAAAATTGGTCGACATCGGTCCATAATTATATATAGCCCCCATATAAACCGATCCCCCGATTTGGCTTGCGATGCCTCTAAGAGAAGCAAATTTCATCCGATCCGGCTGAAATTTGGTACATGGTGTTAGTATATGGTCTCTAACAACCATGCAAAAATTGGTGCACATCGGTCCATAATTATATAGAGCCCCCATATAAACCGATCCCTCGATTTGGCTTGCGAGGCCTCTAAGAGAAGCAAATTTCATCCGATCCGGCTGAAATTTGGTACGTGATGTCAGTATGTGGTCTCTAACAACCGTGCAAAAATTGGTCCACATCGGTTCATAATTATATATAGCCCCCATATAAACCGATCACTACATTTGACCTCCGGAACCTCTTGGAAGACCAAAATGCATCTGATTCAGTTGAAATTTGGTACGTGGTGTTAATATATGGCCTCAAACTCCCATGCAAAAATTGGTCGATATCGGTCCATAATTATATATAGGCCCCATATAAACTGATCCCCAGATTTGACCTCTAGAGCCCCTTGGAAGAGCAAAATTCTTCCCATTCGGTTGGAATTTGGTACGTGATGTTAGTATATGGTATCCAACAACCATGCAAGAATTGGTTCCTATCAGTCCATAATTATATATAGCTCCCATATAAAACGATCCCCAGATTTGACCTCCGGTGCCTTTTGGAGAAGCAAAATTCATCCGATCTGCTTGAAATTTGGTACATTGTGATAGTATATGGTCGTTAACAACCATGCCTAACTAGGTCCATATCGGTCTATAGTTATATATGGTCCTCAGATAAATCGATCCCCAATCACACAAAAATTGGTCCATATCAAGTTCATAATTGTATATAGCCCCCATATAAGCGACCACCATATTTCAATTCTGGCTCTCTACGTACAAAAAGTCCATATCGATTCGTAATTATTTATATACAACTATACATAACTTTTCTGTCTAATATATACCATGTATGGACTAAATCACAATTTAGAAAACGATGTTAAGAAGTTTTAAGATACCACAACCCAAGTAACCCAAGTGGATGACAGTCTTTCGTAGAAGTTTCTACGCAATCCATGGTGGTGGGTACATAAGATTCGGCCTGGCCGAACTTGCGGCCGTATATACTTGTTTTAATTAAACAAGTAAGTAAAGAAGAAAGTCGGCCGGGGCCGACTATATCATACCCTCAACCACCCCTACTGAAATAGTAAACATAAACATTTGTGGGGTAACATTGGTAGAGGTTTGAGCGATAAACCGCATTTCCATATTTAAGAACATTAAGGGGTACATTTTTAGGGAGTTTTGTCACAAGTATAACTAATATTGAGTCCATTATTAAACAAGAGAGTAAAGCAGAAAGTCGGGCGGGGCCGACTATATCATACCCTAAACCACCATTACTGAATTAGTAAACATTGTTTGTGGGGTATCAATGGTATAGGTTTGGGGAAAACTGCATTTCCACATTTAAGAACATTAAGGGGAACATGGGAGTTTTATCACAATCTGAACAGAAATGTCTGATATTACACGCAGAGAAGGAATATGGTCACCTCAAACATGTTTTAAGAGCAAAATGTTATTTTTGTACGGTGACCATGTAACATGTTTGTCACTAAAATGTTATTTTCTCGTCAAATATAACCTGCTTGCCGAAATCAGATACATGATTTCCGATAAAATAACATGGCTGCGAAAACCATGTTACATGGTCACCACCCAAAAATAACATTTTGCTCTTAAAACATGTTTGAGGTGATCATATTCCTTCTCTGGGTGTAGGAGCTATAGTTGATTCTGCATCTACAGAGCTAGTATGCCACTAATATTGAGTCCATTATTAAAAAAAGATGAAATCGCTCAATTAGTGTGGGTAATAAAGCCAAATTTCTGAAAATAGGATAATAGATTTATGTAAGAGCTACATGTAAGGCTAATTACGATTAGCTCATACATGTACATTTGAAATTTGAGCCACAATGGTTAATAAATAAGAGTATTATGGTCAATTTGGGAAAATCGATCGATGCGTATATATTTCGATATTTCCCAGATTTGGTTGATACCACAGAAGGTTACTGTAAAAATTGATGGTATTCCTTATTTCAGTTATCCTTGACTCTAGCTCTTCATGTTGTCCATTTGAAACTTGCATGCAATTTTCAGAGGTAATTATTTTACAAGGAGATTTGATTTCTAAACCAATCGTATCCAAAAATACTGGTAGCGTTTTCGATGTTCACAACATACAGCTCTAACGTTTTACGCTCAGAAACTATCTCGACCTCAACACTTATCTTACCCCTAAGTGGTAATTGATTTCCCCCATATGCTTTCAATATGCTTTTACTGGAAGTGCATTGGGGTGAGTGAAGTCGTCTGTACACTTCCAACCCAATCAACGAACAAGAAGCACCGGTATCAATCTGAAAAATGCAAAATTCTTTGTTTACCTTAAGTTCGATCATTATCTTCCCAGACGCATTATCTATATGGTGAATAACTGTCGGGTCACACTCTTCGATATTACTTATGCAAAGTTCCACAATGCTCTCGGTATTACTCATAGGTTCATCAGTGGTATTATCCATTATTTGACGTACATTTTGTTGTCTATTTACAGTATTTTTCTGCAACCTAGTTGATTGTGATTTACATACTTTTGAAATGTGGCTCAATTTTGCAGAAATATGGCATTTACTTTTATTTTTATACCCTCCATCATAGGATGGGGTTATATTAACTTTGTCATTCCGTTTGTAACACATCGAAATATTGCTCTAAGACCCCATAAAGTATATATATTCTGGGTCGTGGTGAAATTCTGAGTCGATCTAAGCATGTCCGTCCGTCCGTCCGTCCGTCTGTTGAAATCACGCTAACTTCCGAACGAAACAAGCTATCGACTTGAAACTTGGCACAAGTAGTTGTTATCGATGTAGGTCGGATGGTATTGAAAATGGGCCATATCGGTCCACTTTTACGTATAGCCCCCATATAAAGGGACCCTCAGATTTGGCTTGTGGAGCCTCTAACAGAAGCATATTTTATCCGATCCGGCTGACATTTGGTACATGGTGTTGGTATATGGTCTCTAACAACCATGCAAAAATTGGTCCATATCGGTCCATAATTATATATAGGCCCCATATAAACCGATCCCCAGATTTGGCTTGTGGAGCCTCTAACAGAAGCATATTTCATCCGATCTGCCTGAAATTTGGTACATGATCTTGGTATATGGTCTCTAACAACCATGCAAAAATTGGTCCATATCGGTCCTTAATTATATATAGCCCCCATATAAACCGATCCCCAGATTTGGCTTGCGTAGCCTAAAAGAAAAGCAAATTTCATCCGATCCGGCTGAAATTTGGTACATAGTGTTGGTATATGGTCTCTAACAACCATGCAAAAATTGGTCCACATTGGTCCATAATTGTATATAGCCCCCATATAAACCGAACCCCAGATTTGGCTTGCGGAGCCTCAAAGAGAAGTAAATTTCATCCGATCCGGCTGAAATTTGGTACATGATATTGGTATATGGTCTCTAACAACCATGCAAAACTTGGTCCACATCGGTTCATAATTATATATAGCCCCCATATAAACCGATCCCCAGATTTGGCTTGCGAAGTCTCCAAGAGAAGCAAATATCATCCAAGCCGGTTGTAATTTGGAACATGGTGTTAGTATATGATCTTTAACAACCGTGCCAGCATTGGTCCATATCGGTCCATAATTATATATAGCCCCCATATAAAACGTTCTCCAGATTTGACCTCCGGAGCCTCTTGGAGGAGCAAAATTCATCCGATCCGGTTCAAATTGGGAACATGTTGTTAGTATATGGTCGCTAACAACCATACCAAAATTGGTCCAATCACACAAAAATTGGTCCATATCGGTTCATAATCATGGTTGCCACTAGAGCCAAAAATAATCTACCAAAATTTTATTTCTATAGAAAATTTTGTCAAAATGTTATTTCTATAGAAAATTTTGTCAAAATTTTATTTCTAGAGAAAATTTTGTTAAAATTTTATTCGGTTCATAATAAAATTTTCATCATTTTCAAAATTTTATTTCTATAGAAAATTTTGTCAAAATTTTATTTCTATAGAAAATTTTGTTCAAATGTTATTCGGTTCATAATCATGGTTGCCACTCGAGCCAAAAATAATCTACCAAGATTTTATTTCTATAGAAAATTTTGTCAAAAGTTTATTTCTATAGAAAATTTTGTTAAAATTTTATTTCTGTAGAAATTTTTGTCAAAATTTTCTTTCTATAGAATATTTTGCAAAATTTTTATTTCTATAGAAAATTTTGTGAAAATTTTATTTCTATAGAAAATTTTGTTAAAATTTTATTTCTGTAGAAAATTTTGTCAAAATTTTATGTCTACTTTGTCAAACTGAATTATATACGTATTGGATCGATCTTTATACCCTTCACCACTACTGTGGTACAGGGTATAATAAGTTTGTGCATTTGTATGTAACGCCAAGAAGGAAAAGTCTGAGACCCATCGTTTAGTATACCGATCGTCTTAGAATTAAATTCTGAGTCGATTTAGCGATGTCCGTCTGTCTGTCCGTCTGTCTGTCTGTTGATGTATTTTTGTGTGCAAAGTACAGCTCGCAGTTTTAGTCCGATTGTCCTAAAATTTGGTATAGGGTCCTGTTTCGGCTCAAAGACGATCCCTATTGATTTTGGAAAAAATCGGTTCAGATTTAGATATAGCTACCATATATATTCTTCACCGATCGGTTCAGATTTAGATATAGCTCACATATATATCTTTCGCCCGATTTACACTCATTTGCCCACAGAGGCCAATTTATTTCTTCGATTTAGTTGAAATTTTGCATAGGGAGTAGAATTAGCATTGTTACTATGCGTGTCAAAGTTGGTGGAAATCGGTTCAGATTTAGATATAGCTCCCATATATAGCTTTCGCCCGATTTACACTCAAATGACCACAGAGGCCAATTTTTTGCTCCGATTTAGTTGAAATTTTGCACAGGGAGTAGAATTAGCATTGTAGCTATGTGTGCCAAATTTGGTTGAATTCGGTTCAGATTTAAATATAGCTCCCATATATAGCTTTCGCCCGATTTACACTCAAAAGGCCACAGAGGCCAATTTTTTGCTCCGATTTAATTGAAATTGTGTACAGGGAGTAGAATTAGCATTGTTGCTATGTGTGCCAAATTAGGTTGTAATCGGTTCAGATTTAGATATAGCTCCCATATATATGTTTTTCTGATTTGGACAAAAATTGTAAAAATACCAACATTTTCCGCCACTGCTTAGTCGAAAAGTTGTAAAAAGTACTCTAATTTTCCTAAACTTCTAATACATATATAACGAGCAATAAATCATAAATAAACTTTTGCGAAGTTTCCTTAAAATTAAGATTTAAATGTTTCCCATATTTATACCCTGCGCCACACTGTGGAACATTACTAACATTGTGTTCCACCCTAGTGCATTAGCCGACTTAAATATTGAGTCTATAGATTTTGTAGAAGTCTATCAAATTCTGTCCAGATCGAGTGATATTTAAATGTATGTTATGTACTTGGGACAAACCTTTATATATAGCCCCCAACATATTTGACGGATGTGATATGGTATCGAAAGTTTAGATCTACAAAGTGGTGCAGGGTATAATATAGTCGGCCCCGCCCGACTTTAGACTTTTCTTACTTGTTTTTGATTTAATATAT
Organism: Haematobia irritans; assembly: GCF_050003625.1. Classification (NCBI taxonomy): domain Eukaryota; kingdom Metazoa; phylum Arthropoda; class Insecta; order Diptera; family Muscidae; genus Haematobia; species Haematobia irritans. The sequence continues at coordinate 84,985,103 of NC_134400.1, forward strand.
ACCACGTATGGACTTACATACAATTTAGAAGATGGTGTTAGGAGGTTTTAAGATACCTTGCCATCGGCAAGCGTTACCGCAACTTAAGTAATTCGATTGTGGATGGCAGTGTTTAGAAGAAATTTCTACGCAATCCATGATGGAGGGTACATAAGCTTCGGCCTGGCCGAACTTACGGCCGTATATACTTGTTGAAATGATAACAATTATTTCTCTGATGGTCCTTGCCACACCCAGGACATGATTGAGACATGTCTACTGACTAATTTTTTTCAGCTCGATTTTGTTGATATGATAAACGATGAATTGATTGGAAATCGTTTACTCCTGTGGCAGAGTTTTCAATCTCACTGCATGCATTTTTGGTAGCTTCGTATATGGAACATATTTCCAAAACTTCATCCAACGTCGGAATTGACTTTTGTAGGCAAGTGCTTCGAATTCATTCATGGAGCGTGTACAGGACAATTCCAACACACAAATTGGCATTCACTTGCAATTCCTCTTAACTCTGATACCCACTCGATATAAGTTTGATTTGGTTTCATCCTCGTTTGATTATAGAATTTGAATCTGACAGCTAAAATATGCTGCTTCTTCACAAAATGGTTGTCCAATGAAGATAAAATCTCATTATAAGATTTGTCGTCGACTTTACCACCAAATATTTTCTGAAACAATTCTAAAATATCGCACCAACCCAACTGAGGAGACATGAGCGTTTTGTAGCTTCATCCAATATTGAGTTTGCTTTGAAGTTTTGTTCTAGTTAAAAACTGTAATTTGTCCACCTATCCAATTGGGGATTGAATTTCCCAAACATGGTTATTGTCGGTGTATTGCTGTTTTTGCCATTACTCCTAAAATTGCTTTGTTTTGCGCTAAAATTTGTGTAAAAAATTGTTGATTAGCTTCCTGTATGTGGGAAAACATTTGCGAAAGCACGTTCACGTCCATTGTTGCGGTGTTCTTTCCTTATCTCATCGCCAAATGTAAAAATTGATGGTTTATATAACAAGGTTTAAAATCTCCTCTTTATTTTAAAGTAATTCGAAAACAACTAACATGAAAATTTTTAATGTGTCATTTTGAATAATGAAAGCATAGATAGGTTGAATACATTATGTTTCAAACAAAGTGTTTTCATAAGCAGGTTATTATTGAACTCTTCAGTTAACTTGTGCTAAATTAGAGTAACATCGGGTACTAAATAAGGCAATTGGTCAGAAAGAAATTGGTAAGGGGTAATTTGTTCAAAAACGGGCGATAAATATATATTGGACCTATATCTAAATCTAATCTCTATTTTGCAGGTTTTGTTGATATTACAGGAGATTATCTTGTGCTAAATTTGAGTAAAATCGGTTTATAAATGGTTTGTGAAAATTGGGCTCTACATATAACATATATGGGGGCTATGTCTAAATCTGAACCGATTTGGATGATATTCTTCACATATAGTCAGTACTACAGAACGTTATAGTAATCCAAATTTTAGGAATATCGGTTGATAAATAAGGGTTTTATGACCAAATTTCTGAAAATCGGCGATTCATATATATGTTAGCTATAGCTAAATCTGCACCGATTTCGATGATTTTTTTCGCATATAGTAAGTACTATAGAAAATTAGATTTGGCCAACCTGGACTCAGATCGGTTGATAAATAATGGACTTATGGCCAAATTTGGGAAAATCGGGCGATACATATATATGGGAGCTATATCTAATTCTAAACCGATTTCGATGAAATTTGGCACACTTAAAGGGTGGCCTATTGGATTACTTTGTGGCAAATTTGACGCCGATCGGTTGGTAATTGAACGCAACCTGACTCCATTTATCGAAATCGGGCGATACATATCTATGGGAGCTATATCTAAGTTTGATTAGATTTTGTCCAAATTCAAAAGCGTTCGTCCTCGTACCAAAAAAACGCCACATACCAAATTTTATCAAAATCGGGTAATAATTGCGACCGGAATCCTGCAAACAACAAATACATGGACGGAACGACGGACAGACGGGCGGACATAAAGCGCTAGATCGACTCAGGAGGTGATGCCGAATCGATCGGTATATATTTTATGAAGTCTAAAATCAATATTTCTGGTAGGCACATTTTTTTTTTGGCAGATCAACGTTATTATACCCTGACCACTATGTGGTTTAGGGTATAATTAATTGGATCAATTAGTTTCGTGATTGAATCAGAAAAAAAGTTTGTTTGTGGTTCCTAAACATTTTGAAGAATTTAAGATGATATCAAAAATTTTATTCTACAAAATAGCGAAGGATATAACATAGTCGGCCAGCTCGCCTTTAGACTTTCCTTACTTGTTTTGCGAATTAATTTTGAGAAGTCAAAGCTTTGGAAAGTCAATTGTCTTTTAGGTTAGAATAACATTCACATTCAAATTTTATGGGAAAATTAAATTCCTAAACGAAATCATTTCGTGTTCACGTATTGCATTCACCGATTAGTAAATTACAGAAATTTAATTGAATTTGATCATACCCAAAAAGGTAAGGGAACAGAAGTTACCTTCCCATGGCCAACAAATTTGTTAACAGCAGCAATCCAAATATTGATACATTCAATTTTTTCCTCTACACATAATTAAATTTATCAACTACTAAAGAGTTTACTAAATGTCTAAGTCAATAACACAGGCTCATGGAAATGCACAGACAGCACAGCTATGGAATGGAATGTGGGAGATGAACACTTGCAGTACATCCAAAGAATTTCCATGCTTCTGGGTTCTGGGAGCTGTACAGTGGTGAGCAATGGAGTCAAGCACTAAGTATGACGAAGTCCCCCCCCCCCCACAACACCCCATGCCCTAGGACATGATAAATACCAGTCTATGGGCAAATAGACAAAAATTAAATATTTACCAAATAGTTTTGACTGCAGCCTCAATATGGAGGAGCTGATGATATTGGATGCTGGTGGTGGTGATGGTGGCGGCGGCATCATAAAACGACTAAAAACTTTATGTGCTCAAATATTTGAATATTGTTGAACGGTGTTTGGTATTTGGTGGATAGAGAGAGAGAGAGTGGGAGATATGGTGTTGTTGGTACACCGATCCAAAGATACTGCAGCTGATGCTGGCTGTTTAAATGCCCCGCTCGTGTAAGTGAGAAGTTTCATTTCAAATCGATTTGGTTTTCTTTAAAATTTCTCAGCTCTTTCGAAAAAAATTATTTAGGTTTTCCAATAGATATCTGGCAAGGTGGAATATGATATGGCCCTAGAGAGGTGCACTCAAGTTTTATCAGCTTTATAATTTGAGTAATAAAGTCTTTAGAAAGTTAAGCACATATTTAAGATCATATTACGCCGTAAAAAATAATTTGTTTATTTAAAAGCCTCGAAAAAAACAATTGATTAAATATTGGTTAGAAATCAACACTCAATGACGAATTTCCATTTATGCTGGTGGGACAACTAAACATCGATAGGTTTTGAAATGCCATTGGTTGGATAGAAGGAATTTGATCGTTGGATGCTGTGGTGGCCTGAATTCTATGCCATCGATTTAATTTAATGATGTAATTTTAAACTTTAGTAAATTAATTGTTTTGTGATATGCAACGTAAGTGATTACATTTATTAATTTATTATTATTGTTGTTTAAACTTAAGCTTAATCTTATTGTCATACGGTACTAATTGGGATGCTTTTACATATTGACATTTAATATCTCCGAGGATTGTAATGATTGTGTAATTGGAAGATCTTATGACTTTAGATACACAGTCAAAAAAAGTTTTTATTTTATAGGAACCTGCACCCTCAAAAAAAATCGTTTCTTTAACATATGTTCCAAACATATTTTGCAGGAAGCATATATATTATTGGATACTGCCGAAACATTAATATGTTTGTTTTATGTGAACATATTATATGTTTGGAAGCATTTTGAGCCCAAAAATATTGTATGCTTGGAAGAATTTTTCCCAAAGACGATTGTGCTCATTCCCTAACATACTCGTAATTTTCACTTCCACCAAATATTTTTGTTCTTGGCACCTTTTTCTGTAATACAAATAATGTTGAAGAAATTATTCACTTTTATAAATTTTTTAAATTTTACCTCCCGTCTGCACGGAGAATCGAACCGACGACCATACAGTTTGTAAGCCAACACACTATCCACTGGGCTACGTAGCTGTTATAGTCACCAGCAAATAATTATCGTTATAAGTTACATTTATATAGCATAGTTTGCAGCGCCCACGAGCCCAAGCAAACATAACATTATTTAACAGAAATATACATTTGTTTGCCACGTGGAGCAGTGGTTAGCATGTATGCCTTGCATGCAAAGGGTCGTGGGTTCAATCCCTGCTCCGACCGAACACTTTTTTTAATTTAACTTTAAAACTTTGAAATGTGGGTTATTAAAGATTTATAGTCAGTAACAGTGCTTGATATAAACGAAATTGACTGATTTTTGGATAAAATATTATTTTTTTAAAGCAAAAATAACAATTTTGTAACAAAAAACTGTTTTTGGTACAAAACTTTAAAATTTGGTATTCAAAAACCCTAACAAAAGAAGAACGTAGAGTCGAGTATAAACATACATACGTAATTTTGTAATATAAACATAAATTTATTTAGGCGTGAACAGTTTTTTACTAGCATTTAACACCATCGCTCTAAAATGCCTTTTATTTTTCGTTAATAATTCATTTTAAAGAAAATAAACTTTTTAAATTGTTTTAGCTGCAAAACTCGAACTTAATGCCCGCTTTTATATTTGAAGGTGTCCGTCAACTCCTCGTTATTAATAAAGAGGAACTAAACTTTGTTTTTATATATTTTACTGTGTAATTTTTCACTATTTCCTCCTTATTTCATTTTACTGTCCCAACTCTAAAAAGAGTATAGTGCCCTTTCGTTATTTTTATGAAGACCCCTGATTTCTTTTAACGAACCAAGAAACAAATTGTGCCCATAATGCCAAAATGATAAACAAAACACATGTCCACACATACATAAAATGCTGCTCTCAAGGCGAAAACATATGCTGTTTGTTTTTCAAATGTCTATTCTCTTGGTTCCGAATGTCCATTCTCTTTATTCAAATTAAATAATATTTAGACTTAAGCATATCAAATTGTTGGCCTTATCATAAAACAGTTTTCCGAAACAACATACAACATTCTTTCGCTGTGTTATGTTGATATCTTTTGTCAACTCTCCCGGTTCCCATCTCTATTTCTTTCTCTATACTCTCTCTGTCGCTTTGAATAAAATATCACAACATATGTATGTTTAGTCGAAATTTGTAAATTTATATATGTTTGCATTCACACATATGATTTTTATGAAACATTCATGCCCCAAACATAATATATTCTAACATATTAACATAGATGTCCCAAACATTTAGTGTTAGTTTAGGAACATTACATGTTTGCACTTAAATATATTGTGTTTTAAAATTGTGCCCGAAACACATTTTGTTTATATCGGAACATATGAAAAACATATTTTTCTAAGAGTGTGTGTAACAGTATGTGTTTGGGACACATTCCCTGTAGGAATGTCTCGAATTCACTCAAAATCAAACTAACTTTTTACTAACTAATTTGAGGCGACTTTAAGCTAACTCATTATTTATGCAGTCTTGCGTCAGTTGAATTTTTCCCAAACTCACTTTTTCTCGATCAGCAATGAGTTACCTTTTTACTCACTCTAAGCTGATGCATATTTAAGTGAAGTAAAGTCATGGAAACAATTCAAATAAACAAACAAAAAATATGTATTGACTTATATAACTGTCAATTTGGATTTGGCTTTTTATATTTGTTTCAATTTAGCTTTTATTTTCAGAGAACTATTGTAATTTTTTGTCACGGTTAGCGGTAAGTAGCATAGAAATGCATAATTCAAACGCAATTTAATAATTAAACTTTCCTTATTTCCACTAGAACCCATCATTATCAGTGAAGGAATAAATGGAAACTTCGAATAAAAGTGTTAAATGGCTGTTTGAGGACGAAGATATTGTGAAATACACTTAAGCCTTTTGGACTTTCCTGACGAATGCCACTTCCATTCAGTGTGCGTCATTACAAAAGTAGGTACAACTCCCTCTGAGTTAAACGAGAAAATTAACACAACACTCAAGACAAGATGAACTCAACTAATATTATCCGAATTTTTACTTACGTTATATTTTATTTATTGTAAAATAATTTTAAAAAATCTGAATTGTTATTATTTTTTAATTAATTCAAAATAAAATGAATCAAAAATAATAAAACAAAAACAAAATATTTTATTATCCACAAAGAGCTCACCATAAACTAATCAGTGAAGAGCTAACTCATAGTATGCTCATATATTATCAGCCTAAAGCTAACTCATTTTGAGGTAACTTTTGGTTAGCTGAAGCTTATGCAGGTTTGAGTGAGGACTGACTCGTTCCAATGACAACACGTGTTAAAACTGAATAGGATTTTACATGGGAAATGAGTTAGGATTTTAGTCACATGTGACTCAGTTATGACTAACAAATTATTAACTTAAAGTCACCTCAATTTCCTACAGGGTTATTATTATGTAAATACAAGCATATAGTCTTAAAATATTTGATAGCTTTAGATATGAAAACAAAAACAACAAGACTGGTGACGCACACATCGATGAGAATATGTACGAAAGCTAAAAAGGTCCGCAACTATATTTTTCGCTATTTTGTCGAGGAGGAGGAGGACTTCCCCAGTACCCGACCTTTTTAGGTACGGTGAAAACAAAATAATCTCCGGGGCTTCCTCTTACCCGACATTTTGAATCTTGGAGAAAATTTCCTTGATTTTCTTAAAATTTCAGGGAAGTTTAAGGTCTGAACGACAAATGAAAATTTTTTTGTCGATATTTGATCGGGGAAGGGATTGTTCTTTTATAAACTAATAAAACAAAATCTAAACTGCTCCGATTTACTTGAAGTTTACAGGGAGTAATTGTTAAAAAAACAACATTTTTGTTGCTTATTAACAAACGCAAACAAAGCCACCGTGGTGCAATGGTTAGCATGCCCGCCTTGCATACACAAGGTCGTGGGTTCGATTCGGCTTCGACCGAACACCAAAAAGTTTTTCAGCGGTGGATTATCCCACCTCAGTAATGCTGGTGACATTTCTGAGGGTTTCAAAACTTCTCTAAGTGGTTTCACTGCAATGTGGAACGCCTTTCGGACTCGGCTATAAAAAGGAGGTCCCTTGTCATTGAGCTTAACATGGAATCGGGCAGCACTCAGTGATAAGAGAGAAGTTTACCAATGTGGTATCACAATGGACTGAATAGTCTAAGTGAGCCTGATACATCGGGCTGCCACCTAACCTAACCTAACGCAAACAAATCACATGTTTGTTGAAGACACCACTAAACTTGTTACAGATCATAAATAGGCGTTCAACAAACCATATACAAATATTTTCATTCACATTCCAAAATATTCCTTGAGGGTTAAACGTAACGTTCAGCAACAAATATTTTGTAACGTTTGGTGCTCAACAAATTACTTACAAATTATGTTGTTGAGAACACTAATTATTTGTTGCCTTCTGATGGCAACGATTGCTAACAAATTAACAAAGTTTGTCGTTGGTTTTCCAAAAAAAGTTATTGGTTCTGAAATTTATTATTATCTGTGTAATGAGAACAAATGGTTATTAATCTTCAGCAGGGACATAAATGTGATTGCATAAGTGCATACAGTTTGGGTATACTATATCCAAAGAAAACGAGTAAGGAAAGTCTAAAGTCGGGCGCGGCCGACTATATTATACCCTGCGCCACTTTTTAGATCTAAATTTTCGATACCATATCACATCCGTTAAATGTGTTGGGTGCTGAATATATAGAGGTTTGTCCAAATACATACATTTAGATATCACTCGATCTGGACAGAATTTGATAGACTTCTACAAATTCTATAGACTCAAAATTTAAGTCGGCTAATGCACTAGGGTGAAACACAATGATAGTAAAAAAATATGGGAAAGATTTAAATATGAAGCAATTTTAAGGAAACTTCACAAACTTTTATTTATGATTTATCGCTCGATATATATCTATTAGAAGTAGAGGAAAATTAGAGTAATTTTTACAACTTTTCGACTAAGCAGAGGTGATTTTAAAAGGGAAATGTTCGTATTTTGACCATTTTTGTCGAAATCAGAAAAACATATATATGGGAGCTATACCTAAATCTGAACCGATTTCAACCAAATTTGACACGCATAGCTATAATGCTAATTCTACTCCCTGTGCAAAATTTCAACTAAATCGGAGTTAAAAATTGGCCTCTGTGGTCATATGAGTGTAAATCGGGCGAATGCTATATATGGGTGCTATATCTAAATCTGAACCGATTTCAACCAAATTTGGCACGCACAGTTACAATGCTAATTCTACTCCCTGTGCAAATATCAATTAAATCGGAGTAAAAGGTTGGCCACTGTGGTCATATGAGTGTAAATCGGCCGAACGATATATATGGGAGCTATATCTAAATCTGAACCGATTTCAATAAAATTTGGCACACTTGACTACACTACTAATTGTACTCCTAGTGCAAAATTTAAACCAATCTCTCGCCTCTAGGACCGTATTAGTCCATATCGGGCGAAAGATATATATGGGAGCTATATCTAAATCTGAACCGATTTCAATAAAATTTGGCAGACTAGACTATAGTACTAATTGTTCTTCTTGTGCAAAATTTTAAGCAAATTGGGGTAAAACTCTGGCTTCTGGGCCATATAAGTCCATATCGGGCGAAATATATATATGGGAGCTATATCTAAATCTGAACCGATTTCATCCAAAATCAATAGGGTTCTATTCTGAGCCAAAACACATATTTGTGCCAAATTTAAAGTCGATTGGACTAAAACTGCGACTTAGACTTTGATTACAAAAATGTGTTCACGGACAGACGGACATGACTATATCGACTCAGGAGCCCACCCTGAGCATTTTTGCCAAAGACACCATGTGTCTATCTCGTCTCCTTCTGGGTGTTGCAAATATATGCACTAACTTATAATACCCTCTTCCACGGTGTGGCGCAGGGTATAAAAATCATCGAAATCGGTTCATAACTGAGAATTTCACAGCTGAATCAAAATTTCGTACCCCCGAGGTGACCAACTTTCAAGACTACAGGTCCCACAAACGAACTTAGAGGAAAACACCCCAGCTTTCACACAAAGAAAAAAATTATGTAGTTATCTTTATCCGCTCAAAAGTTGCAAAATTATTTCCAAAAAACAATTTGGAATCACTGTGCGATGTCCGTACGTCCGTCTGTTTTAGTCACGCTTAGTTCTGAACGAAACAAGCTATCGATTGGAAACTTGGCTTATGTAGCTAGTATTGCAAATCGGACCTCTTTTACCTACAGCACCCATATAAACCGACACCCAGATTTGGCTTTCGGAGCTTCTAAGGTGAGCAAAGGATCCGTAAGCAAAATCTGTTGATCTTGGAGAAGCAAATTTCATCCGATTCTGTTGAAATTTGGTATATTTGTTAGTACATAATTTTAAATAGCCCCCATATAAACTGTCAGATTTGACCTTTGGAACCTCTTGGAGGAGCCAATTCAGTATATGACCGCTAACGGTTAGTATATGACCGCTAACAACCAGCTATCGATTGGAAACTTGGCTTATGTAGCTAGTATTGCAAATCGGACCTCTTTTACCTACAGCACCCATATAAACCGACACCCAGATTTGGCTTTCGGAGCTTCTAAGGTGAGCAAAGGATCCGTAAGCAAAATCTGTTGATCTTGGAGAAGCAAATTTCATCCGATTCTGTTGAAATTTGGTATATTTGTTAGTACATAATTTTAAATAGCCCCCATATAAACTGTCAGATTTGACCTTTGGAACCTCTTGGAGTAGCCAATTCAGTATATGACCGCTAACGGTTAGTATATGACCGCTAACAACCACGCTCGGATTGGTCCATATTGGTCCATAATTATATATAGCCCCAAGATAAACCGATTTTCAGATTTTACTTCTTGAGCCTCCTGGATAAGCAAAATTGATCTTGTCCTGCTAAAATTTGGTACTAATCACGCAAAAATTGGTTCGTTTCTATTCGTAATTATTTATAGACTCCCCGGTTTATACCGTTCAAGAACTTAATTGTATACAGTCAAAAAAAAAGTTTACTTGGATCCAAAGATTTTGACCTTCCTTTAAGGATTTTGGTTTTGATTCCGAGCCAAAGATGCGGGTTCTTTAAAATAAGGAATTTTTTTGCGACCTATCTGGCTTTAAATCTAGGATCTATAAAATTAAAATTAGGATACAGATCTCATTTATCGAATCTTCATTCTATTTTTCCGGTAAATTAATAAAGCTATTCACGTACAAACAAATGTCATTTTAAAAATCCAAATTATGACGGATACTTCGAAGTAAAAAATATTTTCTTAATTCCAAAAAAACTTTAAACAAAAGATGCTAAATCCTCAAAATAAGTCTTAGCCTATATTTGAAGCGTTTTTATCTTAAATCTAAAGATTCTAATTAATTTAAGGACGATTTCTTTAAATCAAAAATGCGTTTTTTTTACTTTAAGGAAAAAAGACATGCAACTTTACCGAAGGGACGCAAATTTTCAAAATGTGTGTCCTAAATTTAATGAAAAAATTTTTTGAAGCTAAGATTATAAACTTTCTTTTAATTAAAATTTCATTATTTTAAAGAAATTTGTCCTATCCTAAAATTGAGGTTGCGTAATCTTTAATATCACGTAAATATTTATTTCAGTGTAGGTTTTTATAATTTGACTCAGCTTGATTAAGACATTTTTCTTCACATAAAGAAAAAAAAAACGTTTGAAAAACGTTTTTCTTTGGTTAGGGTTTTTTGAATTTCTTCGAAAATGTCAAACTTTTATCACCAAACATTTTTTTGTTACACAATTTTTATTTAAAAAAAATTATCCAAAAACAAAGTGCATGTCGTTTATATCAAGCACTGTTCTTTTCTGAATTTAAGTCTTTAATAAGGCACATTTTGAAGTTTCAGAGTAAAAATTTAATATAGGTGTATTAAATTCCGAACATCTTATAAACAATTTTGGAGTATATTTAACAAAAAAAAAAACTTTTTGAAGTTCGGTCGAAGCAGGGATTGAACCTACGACTCTTTGTATACAAGGTGGTCATACTATAAATATAAATGCTTGACTGGTTGCGTTGATAGCTATGTTATAGCGATCATTGTCTGTTGATTACAATAACAGCTTCGTAGTCCAGTGGATAGTGTGTTCGTGGTTCGATTCTCCATGCGTAACGTAAAATTTAAAATATTTATAAAATCGAATAATTCTTCAACATTGTTTGTATTACAGAAGAAGGTGTTAAGAACTAAACAGACTCGTGGAAGAGGGAAAGATGTAGAATTAACCAGAATGAAAATAAAAATTGAGAATTTAAATACCCACCGCCATGAATCAAATATAAAAAATTTCATTTGAAGACCCTCGTCGTGGCGGGTAACTTGAAAATATCTAGAATTTCAGGTATATTTGGTCACAGATACGCTACTGCAATTTAGTTTTCTTGGCCTAAAATATCTCTAGATTTGCGGTTTCTAGAAGCCGAACAAGTTAAATCATATGATCAGCAAATATGGAGGCACACGCAAAGAAAAAAAAAACGCTTGGAAAACGTGTACCGAAAACGTTTTTCTTTTGTTAGAGTTTTTTGAATTGCTTCGAAAATTTTAAACTTTTATTACCAAAAAAATTCGTTTGTTACAAAATTTTTATGTTTTCAATAAAAAAAGTTTTTTTGAAACAACAACACAGTCCATTTCGTTTATATCAAACACTGTTCTTTTCTGACTTTAGGTCTTTAATAAGACACATTTTACTCTTCAAAATTTAATATAATACAATGTAATGTTGAACATTCTTCCGAACATATCTGGAATTTACATATATTTACAAAAAAAAAAAAAAAAAAACCTTTGGTCGAAGCAGGGATCGAACCCACGACCCTTGGCATGCAAGTCGAACGTAGTAACCACTTCTCCACGGTGCCAAACTAAATGTTTGTTTCGGTTACATAAACTTTGTTTATTCGGTTCGTGGGCGCCGCAAGCTATGCTATATAAATATAACTTATATGGATATTTATCTATTGATGACCATAACAGGTACATAGCTCAGTGGTTAGTGTGTTGGCTTACAAAGTGCATGGTCCGCGGTTCGATTCTCCGTCCAGGCGAAAGGTAAAAAAATTTAAAAATTTATAAAATCGTATAATTTCCTCTACATTGTTGTTATTAAAGGAAAAGGTGTTAAAAACTAAAAAACCTCGTGGATGTGAGAAAGATGTGAGGGAAAATGCAATTAGCAAGAAAACAATGTTTGTTTTTATACCCTCCATCATAGGGTGGGGGTATATTAACTTTGTCATTCCGTTTGTAACACATCGAAATATTGCTCTAAGACCCCATAAAGTATATATATTCTTGGTCGTGGTGAAATTCTGAGTCGATCTAAGCATGTCCGTCCGTCTGTTGAAATCACGCTAACTTCCGAACGAAACAAGCTATCGACTTGAAACTTGGCACAAGTAGTTGTTATCGATGTAGGTCGGACGGTATTGAAAATGGGCCATATCGGTCCACTTTTACGTATAGCCCCCATATAAACCGATCCCCAGATTTGGTTTGTGGAGCCTCTAAGAGAAGCATATTTAATCCGATCCGGCTGAAATTTGGTACATGGTGTTAGTATATGGTCTCTAACAACCATACAAAAATTGGTCCACATCGGTCCATAATTATATATAGCCCCCATATAAACCGATCTCCAGATTTGGTTTGTGGAGCCTCTAAGAGAAGCATATTTAATCCGATCCGGCTGAAATTTGGTACATGGTGTTAGTATATGGTCTCTAACAACCATACAAAAATTGGTCCACATCGGGCCATAATTATATATAGCGCACATAAAAACCGATCCCCAGATTTGGGTTGCGGAGCCTCTAAGAGAAGCAAATTTCATCCGATCCGCCTGAAATTTGGTACATGGTATTGGTATATGGTCTCTAGCAACCGTGCAAAAATTGGTCCATATCGGTCCATAATTATATATAGCCCCCATATAAAACGTTCTCCAGATTTGACCTCTGGAGCCTCTTGGAGGAGCAAAATTCATCCGATCCGGTTCAAATTAGGAACGTGGTGTTAGTATATGGTCGCTAACAACCATACCAAAATTGGTCCAATCACACAAAAAGTGGTCCATATCGGTTCATAATCATGGTTGCCACTAGACCCAAAAATAATCTATCAAAATTTTATTTTTATAGAAAATTTTGTCAAAATTTTATTTCTAGAGAAAATTTTGTTAAAATTTTATTCGGTTCATAATAAAATTTTCATCATTGTCAAAATTTTATTTCTATAGAAAATTTTGTTCAAATTTTATTCGGTTCATAATCATGGTTGCCACTCGAGCCAAACATAATCTACCAAGATTTTATTTCTATAGAAAATTTTGTCAAAAGTTTATTTCTATAGAAAATATTGTTAAAATTTTATTTCTGTAGACATTTTTGTCAAAATTTTCTTTCTATAGAAAATTTTGTGAAAATTTTTATTTCTATAGAAAATTTTGTGAAAATTTTATTTCTATAGAAAATTTTGTTAAAATTTTATTTCTGTAGAAAATTTTGTCAAAATTTTATGTCTACTTTGTCAAACTGAATTATATACGTATTGGATCGATCTTTTTTGATTTAATATATACCACGTATGGACTTACATACAATTTAGAAGATGGTGTTAGGAGGTTTTAAGATACCTTTCCATCGGCAAGCGTTACCGCAACCGTTTTGTTCAACAAGTTACCATTCAAAATGTGCGCAATTAGCAGCACGCACAATTGACAACTTACGTGAAGATAAGGGTCTGCGGTGGTGCTGTGAAAAGTGCAAACATATTGATGGCGAGTTTTTTACCTTTTTTAAAAACTGTAGAGCCAGACTCGATGATATTTCGAGGGATTTTGATTTGATCTCAGATCGCTTTAAAAAATATAAGAATATTCTTGATAATTCTTCAAACTTGGACATAGTGTTACAATCACCAACTGAAAATTCCAGAAAAAGGAAGAAATCTAAATCTAACAAGAATTCATCTAACAATGAGATTGAAACAATTTCTCCGACACTAGTTAACACCAATAATAATATTCAGGATTCAGAGACTGTTGTCATTCCTACTAACAACGCTGAAACTGCACCTTTACCTATTCCACCTATTATTATTACCCCGTCGCATTCGAATTCACTGAACACTGGAACAGTAGTGGCACCAGCTACTGTGTTAACTGATACTAATGCATTCTTTTCTCCTTTTAATACACCTACAAATCAATCGCCTGCTGGTTCAGCTCCAAAACCTTTAAGGGTCTTACCCCCAATGAAAACCATTTTTGCTGCCCGTTTTGCTCCAGAAACAACTGAGGATGATATTCATTACTACATAAAATCAAAACTGAATGCAAATGTAGACATTAAGGTATCTAAACTGCAATTTGTAGAGAGGAGGAACAAGTCGTCATTCAAAATTTTCGTACCTGAGGACATTTTTGACACAGTGGTCAATCCGGAATTTTGGCCTTACAGAGCTGTGGTGCATGAATTTGTTTTTAGAGATAGAGTTGCCCGTTTACCTGCACGTCCCGTTGAGCAATCAAAAAACTGAATAAAACCCTGTCTGATACGAATTTTACTTTAGTTTATCAGAATGTTAGGGGACTTAACACAAAATTATGCAACCTATATACGGATAGCTTTGGCTTTGATTATGATTTGATTATATTTACTGAAACCTGGCTTCAAAGTAATATCTTAAATACTGAAATCTTATGCGACAAGTACCAAATTTATAGATGTGACCGTACAACTGGTTTGAAGAAATCTGGTGGCGGCGTCCTAATTGCTGTTTCTTCGAAATTTGCTTCATCAAAAATTGATATTCCAAATGAACTTCAAATTGAATATATAGGAGTGAAAATAAGGTGCGGCCATAATTCATTGTTTGTGACTTGCTCCTATATTCCTCCTGGTTCTTGTAACGATGTTTATAATGCTCATTTGACTGCTATCCAATCGGTCCTATCTACTGCGAGATCCTCTGATTTGATTGTTTTGTCTGGTGATTTTAACATTCCATCTATTACATGGAAATATTGTGAGGAAATGAATTACTCCGTACCAATGCTAAGAAATGGATATCAATCTGAATTTGTTGAAAACTTGTTAAAAGATGGTCTTTATCAAATTAGCAACATACAAAATTCGAATAATAAATTACTTGATTTATTTTTTACAAATGAACTAAAAGATGTGTTTTTATCACGCGTCAATGCCGTTGTAAATCCTGAAGATGTTCATCATCCCACTGTCTGTATGGATATAAATATGTCTTTTTCGAGATCTATGCGAAATAAACTCGTATTGAAAACTGATAAAATATTCTCTTTTAATAGAACTGATTATGAAAAACTGAACTCATTACTATTAAATGTGGATTGGAATAAAATCTTACCAGCGAGAAATCTTGATGAATCAATAAATACATTTTATGAAACTTTGAATTCATTCATAGCCCAATCTGTTCCATTAATTCGAATAACTTCTCACACTGGTCCACCTTGGAATGACAGTAAATTACGTAACTTGAAGAATAGAAAGAATAAACTTTATAAAAAGTATAAAAAATCTTGATCTGTGACTGACTATGCAAACTACTCAATTGCTCGTTCAGAATACAACCTGTGGAATAAACAATCCTATAACAATTATTTATCGAAAATTAAAAATGAACTGAAGCTTAATCCAAAGTCATTTTACAGATTTGTTAATTCTAAACGTCAATCAAATGTGTATCCAAGAACCCTTCACTATGGTGCTGTTGAAGGGGATGATAATGAATCTATATGTAATTTGTTTTCAAAGTTCTTTGCAACAACTTGCTGCCATAAGGATTTCAAGCAATCTGATGCGTACCCATATATGATACAGGAATATTCGACATTCACTACTCCATTTATTTCTCCTGATATTGTGATGAGTTATATGGAAAAGATAAAATGTTCATATCGCCCGGGCCCTGATGGGATTCCCAGTAACATCCTCAAATATTGTGCTCATTCTCTTTCGACTGCTCTTTCATTTCTGTTTAATGAATCCTTGCGCACAGGTCACTTTCCTACATTGTGGAAGAATTCATTTATCATTCCGCTATTTAAAAATGGAAGCAAGTCAGATATTACGAATTATAGAGGCATTGCTAAATTAAGTGCTATTCCAAAACTGTTGGAGAAAATTATTTCTGATAGTTTGAATCATCAAGTCTCCCCTCTTCTATCGCCTAAACAACACGGATTCCGTAAATCTTGTTCGACCATAACAAATATCTTGGAATTGACTACAATGGTTAATGAAGGCTTTAGAGATCGTTTACAGACTGATGTCATTTATACTGATTTTAGTAAGGCGTTTGACAAAGTAAACCATTCACTTTTACTGTACAAACTGCATCGCATGGGCTTCAGTGAATTAATGGTATCCTGGTTTGAAAGTTATCTAAAGAATCGTACACAATTTGTAGTATTTGATAACATTATTTCAAAATCAATACATGTGCCTTCTGGTGTTCCACAAGGCAGTCATCTTGGCCCTCTATTGTTCTGCTTATTTATAAATGACCTTCCATCAGCCATTAAATATGGTTACACTCTCATGTATGCTGACGATGTTAAAATTATAAAGGTTATTCGGAATAGTGATGACCAATCCTTACTCCAATCTGATCTGAATAGCATGTACAGATGGTGCTCATCAAATATGATGGAACTGAACATAAGGAAATGCAAGCATATCTCTTTTTATAGATTAAATTATATCGACACGAATTATAACTTGAATGGCACAACGCTTGAAACTGTTGAATCCTTTAAAGATCTTGGAATACTTTTGGATCGCATGCTAAATTTTAGATCTCACATTTCTATGACTGTAAATAAGGCCTATGGATCATTTGGATTTGTCAAGCGCTGGAGTAAGGAATTTTCTGACCCATTTGTTACAAGAAATTTATATACTTCACTTGTGCGTCCTATCCTGGAATAGTAATTCGATTGTGGGTGGCAGTGTTTAGAAGAAGTTTCTACGCAATCCATGATGGAGGGTACATAAGCTTCGGCCTGGCCGAACTTACGGCCGTATATACTTGTTTTTTTTTTTTTTGGAGTTAGTCTTTATGAAATTGTTTTTACATCCTGGAAAAGAATAAACGTTTATCACAAAAAGTATATACTTTTCTTCCAAATACACTTCCTTACAGCGAAAAGCAAATGAGAAACGAACTTTGTTTGTCTAAAATTTCGTTTGGGAGGAAAGAATTATTTTTTTGTGTGTACACCAAACCATGGACCGATACACGCCATATTTCGCAAAGCTATTTGTGGTCCCAAAATACTTCCAGGTTTCCAATTGCTGGAAAATCGGATTAAAGTTAGGATTTCTAGAAGTCTATATGGAGACTGTATATTCTAATAAAGATTTTGTGCTAGCTTCTGAACATTATGTGCTTGCACTTAAAAATAAAAATATTCTTTGTGTCTAATACATATGTTTTGTAATGAAACATTCTTCTGTATTTTGTATTTACTTTAAAAATTTTGGTATTGATACAAGTAAGGATACTTTTAAGACACAATTCTCTTTTAAATTTGGGTTTTGTGTACTTGCTTCTAGGAAGCAGATTATAATTTTTCGATTTTTAGTTTTTTTTTTCTTCATATTTCATCAAAGTCCCTTAAAAACGAGTTAACGACAACTTTATTTTCCAAATTCAGACTCGACTTCCGTTATAATTTATGCTATGTTTCAAGTAAAACCCGTCTTTAAAATAAAGTGTTGAAAAACTTGTCCTCTTCTTGAATTATTTTTTGCTTTGTAGTCAAGATGCAAAAAGACAACAAAGTTAAAGACAATTTCATTAATTTCAAAGATTTTTTCTGAATTATTAAAGTCAAGTTGACCTTACCCAAAAAAAATTTTCTTTCATGTTATGATACCCATTTTTAAATCAAATCACTTAATTATAAGGACAATACAACTTCATTGAAAAGTTTATCGGCTTTTGGAGAAGGAAATAAACTTAATATTATAGAGATGCGTCTTCTATGCTAAGCTAAATTTGCATTCGTATTTTAAGGACATGAAATCTTTGGCCTCACGACAATATTTTTTTCAGTGTAGAATCTGAAAAAGTAACATTAGAAGATCGGTTTTAATGAAGCGATATAATCAATGGACGCCTACAATACAAAATTGAGTTTTCGAGATACTATAAAATATAAGTACTTTATCACAACGGAGTTAATAGTAGAGGTGTGCGGGTGACTGAAATTTCACTCACACTCAAGCACATTCACGTAGCAAAATGTTTATTCACGCACGTTCACGCACGATACGTGTGGTGGCCAATCCTTACGCATGAACTACATTTAAAGGCTCACACTCCCTCATGATTCACGACAATTCAGGTGATTCACGACAAATTCAAGACTCACGACATTTTCCAAACGGAAATCAGCAAAGGTAATAAAATTCAAAAATAGAATATAGTTCGAGAGCTAAAGTAATTTCAGTTCACATACAAGTGTGAATTAAATATTGATTTTTTTCGTGAGCGTGTAATTTTGCAGAGATTTTATTCACGCACAATCACGAACCGATTTTATTTCTCACGCACGCTCACGCACGACATATTCATTTTAGTCCCATTTACGCACATTCACGAGAGTGCCTTCAAATTTTGTTCACAACTCACGTGTTTAACGCGTGTCACTTTAACCTATAGTAAGTGTTATTTATGCCATATTACCGTTTTAAGCTATGTTAGGTTAGGTTAGGTTAGGTGGCAGCCCGATGTATCAGGCACACTTAGACTATTCAGTCCATTGTGATACCACATTGGTGAACTTCTCTCTTATCACTGAGTGCTGCCCGATTCCATGTTAAGCTCACTGACAAGGGACCTCCTTTTTATAGCCGAGTCCGAACGGCGTTCCACATTGCAGTGAAACCACTTAGAGAAGCTTTGAAACCCTCAGAAATGTCACCAGCATTACTGAGGTGGGATAATCCACCGCTGAAAAACTTTTTGGTGTTCGGTCGAAGCAGGAATCGAACCCACGACCTTGTGTATGCAAGGCGGGCATGCTAACCATTGCACCACGGTGGCTCCCTTTAAGCTATGTTATGTTCAGTGGATTTAAATCAAAAATTATAACTTTATGTGTATTTCATTTGTGAATAATAAAATATTGTTTAACACTCTCTTAGATGAAGCAACATGTCTCCCTCCCTATTACCCCCACCAATTCAAATTGAATATGGTTTTCAGTTTTTTTCTTTTTGTATTTGCAATATTTGCATATACATTTTTACAAACATCTCCATATTAAATTTCTATATTCAAATGCTGCTGGATGTGATGTGATAAAATGACAGAAACATTATGGGATTCTTGGACTACTAAAATAATGTACAACCATGACCAGAATCTACAAGTTGCGGGAATTGTTTGTCTATTCATGCGAATATGTTAGAGTTATCCTCATAAATGTTCCCAGGACTGATGTTTATGTCATTGCAACGAGGTTGCAGCCTAATCATGTGTGTCAGTGTCCAGCAACTCTAAAGGTAATTCGAATATAGTTCCAGCGAGATGACGTGACTTTGATAAAAGTGTTAAAGCATTGGTGGTGTCCTAGTCTACGCAATCTACTACACTACTCCATGAAGAGCATATACAAATCGACAATGCCTTTGAGAAAAATCTTTTAAAAATATATATAATTTTATTCAGCCATGATATATGCTTACGACTTCGCATGCAATAAATCTAAGAAATCGGTGTATAAAGTGTTTATGTCAAAATCAAAATTTTGATATAAGCCATACTTTTATTATAAATTATTGTTTTGAACATAATTATAAAATATTCTGATTTAACAAAACAACAGTACCAGTACGAAATTTCTACCGGGCCGAATCTTATGTACTGACCCCTACTTTACTAACTATAGCACTGTTTTGGTGTGGTTGTAACCAGGAGGAACCAGTACGTTCATTAAGTCTAATTTGGAGACGGGATTATCTAAGGTTATATCCAATATACACTGATATGAATCAGTTTTTCTGCGACTGCGAAAAACAAATTATTCCCTAGAATGTCTATATGGAGAAAAATTTTATTGAAAATTGTGTTTTTGTTATACTTCGGTGTTATAAAGATATGTTTGTGCTTAAATTTTTAACACATTATTTTTAAAGTCAAAGCATACATTGTGATTTATTTGTATTTTCCAAAATTTGCACAGTGTAGTTATGAAACTGGTATGGGATACTTTTTGGAGGAGGAGTGAGACCTCGCCTTTGCCCGACTTTTTACAAATTGAGCTTAAATTCTCCGAGTTGCTTGAGGTTTTCGGGAAGGTTAGTGGGGACGACTAAACAAAGATTCGCTACTGTATTTTTCGATATTTTGTCGGGTAGGAGGGCCTCCCTTTGCCCCCTTTGCATGACATATTCAAGTTGTACAATTTTCTTAAAATGTTCAAGGAAAGTTGAGCGTGGTTTCTCGATACTTTATTGGGGAAGTGGATGTCCCTTTTTTTAAAGAATAGAGCAAAGTTTCTCTGATTGCTTGAAATGTATAGACAACTTGGGAGAAGTTGATTAATGCAATACAATGTATACGATTTGTCGATATATGTTCGAGGAGTTACACTGTATCTTCGCCCGATTTTTTGAAAATTTTAAATTTTGAGAGTTTCTTGGAACTTGTCTGATTTACTTGAAACCTACTCGTCCTTGGCCAATTTCTGTGAAAACTAAAAGTTTTGACCGACAACGGAAGGTGCTTCATTTTCCGCTATATGTTCGTAAAGGCATCTTCCCATTGCCTAAACTTGGAAAAAATGTTGTTATGATCATTTTTTAAGAACTTTTTAAATATTTACTTTCTCCAATATCATTGATAGGAAACATATAGCGTTTCTATGAAGTTAAAAGAGGGTACCTACATGGATTCCACATAGGAGAAAGAAAAAGTGTACTTAAAATGTTTGTACCAGTAAGGCGACTTCCCCATCCCCTATTTTTTTTAAAGAGTTCTCCGGTTTTTAGTTTTGAAGTACTCCTTTATAATCCAATGGTTTCCAAACATACTGAAAAAAAAAAACATGCCCCGTTCCAAAGATTTTGTCTTTACTCTAATGATTTTGGTATTCATTCCGACCCAAAGAAGCCAAGAATTCAAGTAAGGACAAATTTAAGACACAATTCTCTTTTAATTTTGAGTTTTGCGTACTTGGGCTCGAATACTAGTAGAAATTATGCTTTGTTTCAAGTAAAAAACACCTTTAAAATAATGCGTTGAAAAAAATTTTATATTTTTAAAAGCTTTTTTGCTTAGTAGACAAGATGCAAAAGTCAAAAAAAAATTAAAGCCAGGTTGGCCTTAGTTAAACTATATTTTCTTTCATTTTAGGATACCCAATTTTAAGTCAAAGAACAAAACTTTATATCAGGGAAATGCGTCTTCTATGCTCATCTTTAACCTCACCACAATATTTTTTTCACTACATCATGCCATTGGCAAACAATTGGACGGTAGGACAACAAGGCCTGGATAAATTAAGGATGGATGAACTGATTCTAGCCATATTTTCATAGAAATCAAATTATTATAGTTGGAACACTTGCGATTTAAACAAAATCGTCCATACAGTTCCATAATGTGGTGTAATAGCCCCAATACAGATCTGATGCCCTTGATGATTTATTTTCATATGCTAAGAAAGAACACTTTAGTCTTGCCACACAAGAAATTTCGTCACTGCCATTATGGCTAATGAAAATAGTGTAAATCGCATTCGGTGTGGGCCACCTTAGTAGGATATTTGCACTTAGACTAGCATTCCATGCGACTGTTTAAGGCTATTTACGACGCATCATATTAAAACGGAATTCGCTCGTGGTCAGTCAGACAACAGCGATCAGGCTTGTGACAAATCAGGGTAGGAAATATCAAGCTTGGAGTTAAAATGGAAAACAAAATCATCCATTGCTGGGTGTTGTTGTACGATGGTTATTATGGAGACTAAATAGCCATCTTCTCTGTAGGTTACATTGCATTTGTTTCTGACGTTCCTGATTCTCATGCACCGATAAGTGTTTTGTATTTATGGCGAATGACAGTGGAATTTTAAATGTATATTTCTACAAATATTTGGCATTTGATCTGATCTGAGTTTGGTTGTCGGGCAATAATAATAGAGGGATAATGGAAAACTAATTCGACAAAAATTTGGATATTATTTTAACGTATTGGCCTTCAATTTAAAACCTCAAAAAGATTTGCATAAATTTTCCCACAAAAAATTCTTCCACGTTCACGTATACGTAGAAGTTAAAGAAGTAATATCGCAGCATCGCTGCATAAAAACTTTGGAAGTCATTGCATTTGAAGTACATCCAAATATCTTTTTCAAGGTATAAGCTTTACGGGATTTAAAACTTAATGTAGACAAATCCATCTATCATCTATGAATCGCATTCGAGGCTGTTGTTGTTCAAAGTACATTTAACGTACCTGTAATCATAATGACCTATTTATTAGGCTATCCTCCACCGATTTTACTCATTCAAATTATTAGACTATAATGTGAAAAGGTTCTTCTATTTGCTGAGAACGAGATCTAAAAATTCAAAATGTCAAAGAAACTGCCAACAGTCAAAAGAGAAAAACTGAAATAGCATCATAACTGAAGAACTAATGCGAAGCGGATGCTTAAAAGGATGGCCTCCATTCGACATTCGACTTAAATTCGACACAGGTCTTTGTGGGCTTCAAATACTTCTAAATTTCCAATTCCAGGAATATCGGTTACAAATTACGGTGTATATCAACCCCATAAATTAAATCAGGAAATCGGTCTGTGTGAAGGCTATACCAAAATATTATGCGATTTAAACCAAATTCGACACTTTACTGTGTTGGCTTCAAATACCTTACAATCAAAGAAAAACACGTTCGTGGACATAAAATACATCTACATTTCCAATTTCATACAAATTGGTGCTCAAACAACCAAATCTGGGGATATATGGCGGATATATCAACATCTGGGTCGGTATAGCCCATTTTCGAACTTGACTTTTTGCGGGCCACAACATATCTGTGCCAAATTTTAGAACGATAGGACCATTGTTACAGGCTGTAGAGTGATTGCAAATTTTGCTATGCAAAATTATATAGTGGGAAACCCATATTTCGATGACAAGCTTTACGTTATTCATAATTTGAATGTTGGTTCAATTTAATCCAGAAAATTTATTTTTGTTTATTCACTGAAAATGTTATTCTCATCTACGCGCAGTATGAGCTTCCAGTAGAGACTCTCTAGAGAAAATTAAAAAAAAATAAGACTACTTTCTATACCCATGGATCCAAACGCGAATCAAAAACCTGTTGGAATACCCCTTGCCTCTAGACCAGGGCTGTGGAGTCGGAGTCTGAAGGTTTTGCTGGAGTCGGAGTCGTAGAAATTTTGCTCGACTCCGGCGAAACAAAATTTGAAAAACACTTCGTTCTAACTAAAGAAATATTTCGACAAATTAGATTCCATTAGGATTTTCAATCAAACAACGAAAAACGAAGTGATGGATTTCAGGCCATTCAAAGTGTATATATACGGGTGAAATTTCACGGTGATGTAAAAATTAGGTTTGACTAAAATATGAGCTGAATTGGTCAATTGCATTGTCCATTTTTAACATATTAAAATATCGATTTTTGACCCTATATATTCTCTTGATAAATGTACAACTTTAAGACAATATAACAGTAGAACCTAAAGTTCTAAATTTTTGCCAGGCATGTCGAGTTGGAAGATAGGACATACCGGACAATTTTGTGATATAACAACACATTCATAGCCATCTTCCGATTTTTTAAAGAAATTTTTCCCAGTCTAAAATTTTCATAAGATTTATCAGAAATTTTGAATTTAGAGTTATTTGAGATTCATAAACAAATGGGAAATTTTCCCGTCGGCCTAGTTTTTGAAATAGCCCTACATAATTACTTGTGATGTCTTTGGAAGCTGTAATTATACCCTTCACCACTACTGTGGTACAGGGTATAATAAGTTTGTGCATTTGTATGTAACGCCAAGAAGGAAAAGTCTGAGACCCATCGTTTAGTATACCGATCGTCTTAGAATTAAATTCTGAGTCGATTTAGCGATGTCCGTCTGTCTGTCTGTTGATGTATTTTTGTGTGCAACGTACAGCTTGCAGTTTTAGTCCGATTGTCCTCAAATTTGGTATAGGGCCCTGTTTCGGCTCAAAGACGATCCCTATTGATTTTGGAAAAAATCGGTTCAGATTTAGATATAGCTGCCATATATATTTTTCACCGATCTGGACATAATTGGCGTGTATATCAACCGATCTTCCTCAAATTCCGTACATCCGAATATTTTATGAGTCTCGAAAAACTTGCAAAATATCAGCCAAATCGGTTCAGATTTAGATATAGCTCCCATGTATAGCTTTCGCCCGATTTACACTCATTTGCCCACAGAGGCCAATTTTTTGCTCCGATTTAGTTGAAATTTTGCACAGGTAGTAGAATTAGCATTGTAGCTATGCGTGTCAAATTTGGTTGAAATCGGTTCAGATTTAGATATAGCTCCCATATATAGCTTTCGCCCGATTTACACTCATATGACCACAGAGGCCAAATTTTAACTCCGATTTAGTTGAAATTTTGCACAGGGAGTAGAATTAGCATTGTAGCTATACGTGCCAAATTTGGTTGAAATCGGTTCAGATTTAGATATATCTCCCATATATAGCTTTCGCCCGATTTACACTCATATGACCACAGAGGCCAATTTTTAACTCCGATTTAGTTGAAATTTTGCACAGGGAGTAGCATTGTAGCTATGCGTGCCAAATTTGGTTGACATCGGTTCAGATTTAGATTTAGCTCCCATATATATGTTTTTCTGATTTCGACCTACATTTTCCTTGTAAAATCGCCACTGCTTAGTCGAGAATTTGAAAATATGACTCTAATTTTCCTAAACTTCTAATACATATATATCGAGCGATGAATCATAAATAAACTTTTGCGAAGTTTCCTTAAAATTGCTTCAGATTTAAATGTGTTCCACCCTAGTGCATTAGCCAACTTAAATTTTGAGTCTATAGATTTTGTAGAAGTCTATCAAATTCTGTCCAGTTCGAGTGATATTTAAATGTATATATTTGGGACAAACCTTTATATATAGCCCCCAACACATTTGACGGATGTGATATGGTATCGAAAATTTAGATCTACATGATATGGTATCGAAAATTTAGATCTGCAGGGTATAATATAGTCGGCCCCGCCCGACCTTAGACTTTCCTTACTTGTTTTAAATTAAACCACTGCCGGTCTTTTGGGAGAAAGTTTGTTTCATCAAAGCCACTCAAAATTCTTTACATTAAAGTAATCCCCTGTAATGTCCACAACTGATAGACCATTTATAAATCGATGTTTCACCATTTTATTTCTATAGAAACAATATTCGTAACTGTCTAGCTATTCCTGTCATATGTTGTATGGTAGTTGTTATTTAAGATTCCGCCCGCCCTAATTTTTGGCAGTTTATGTTTGTTTTATATATTTTTATATACATTACATTTTTTAACATCTAAACATTCTATCTGATTACTCCGACATTTTGATTTTATTACTATTTTTCTTTTTTATGTAAATTTATTTTTTTATAAAATGCCTATATAGACCAATACCAGGATTTTACCTCTTAAACTTCTGGAAGCCTAATTATTTTTGAAATTTTTTGTTTTTATAAATACATATTCTGGAGATTGTTGTTATCTACCCATATTTTGATGTGGTCTCTATATAGTCTTGTGACGTATTGGCCTGAAATTAAAAGAGTAAAGATCTTTACATCCCAAAACTGCTGATGTTTGTCGTCGAGTCATATCAACATTTAAAATTAGAGTTCTTTTGGAAATATAAACACATATGGCAAAATGGAATACTTATATCCAAATTGACTCGACTGCACAGTCCTGCTCTAGACAATATCAAAAATCGACTATTCTATTATTGGACTTATATCAATTTTAGAAAAGTCGATTTTAGGCTTTTGAATTTTTGAAACTTTTCGCTTTTTGACTCTTTACTATTTTTAAAATTAAAACAAAAGATCGATTCATCGACCCGCTCTATTATGTACGCACTGAGCACATACGAATACAATGAAGTAGGTAACAATCACAACACCCTAAATGTCAACAACAATGCAATTGTCGTGCATTTGTTTTTGTTTTTGTTGCTACCGCTACCACCATTTTAGCCATTGCAATTTAAGACCGATTACATGCCCAAATGGCATTTTAAATGGCCTATGTGGTTATACATCAATGTCGCACGCCTTGGGGTTTGTAGATGGCGTTTACCAGAAATAGCGATATGAACTTGAACCAAAATCAACCGAATGATGTCAAACGTCAGCTCCCAAACAAAAAAAAGCAACATAAACATAAACCTCTAGACACACAGTAATAGACAGTGTGGAGCTATCTTTCCTACCTTTGTGGACCATCACAATACAACGATCCAAAGGGATCGTTGGTAATCTTGGAAATATGAGAACGCAGCATAAATGTGTAGGCGATAATTTTCCTTGCCAAAATGGAATATTCCATTTAATGTCTCAAAAAATAATTGCAATCATTTCGTGCCTTAACCGATAATCACGGATCACACAGGCATCTCATCCAGAATTGGAGATAAAAGAAATCTTATAAAAGACGTAGATGTGAACAGAGTACAAAATGTATAGAGAGAGGAAAGGAAAATACATTTAGCGTTTGTGCGTTGCTTCAGTAACGACCAGCTAATATACCCTACACCACTGTGTGGTATTAAAAGGTGATACGGTCAAAATTTGGTCAAGGGAAAACGCGTGTAAATCGGTGAAATCGTTTATTTAAAAAATCAAATTAAATTTCTTTTTCAAGTTCAATTAGTATAAAATTCAGGAAAAAGATTCAGTTAGGCTTTCGCTTTTCCAAATCCGAATTGCCGGGCTTCACGCTTGACACCTGTCATCAGATTTTGTACAGCCACCTTGTCCACCTTCTTCGCCGATGAAAGCCTGTTTGCTTTGAACTGCTGCTCGTCCTGAGCAGTTTTTTTTGGTCTTCTTTAGGTTCCGCTTGACAATAGCCCAGTATTTCTCAATTGGGCGGAGCTCTGGCGTGTCTTTGGGAACCACCTGCACGTTGTTGGCGGCGTACCACTCCATGGTCTTTTTACCGTAATGGCAAGATGCCAAATCCGGCCAAAACAGTACGGAACAACCGTGTTTCTTCAGGAAAGGCAGCAGACGTTTATTCAAACACTCTTTCACGTAAATTTCTTGGTTGACAGTCCCGGAAGCTATGAAAATGCTGCTTTTCAAGCCACAGGTACAGATGGCTTGCCTAACCAGATATTTTGCGATCTTTGCGAACTTTGACAGTTTTATGTGCTTGAAAATATCTGCTACCTTTCCCCTTCCTTTTGCCGTATAAAACTCCTGTCCCGGAAGCTACTTGTAGTCGGCTTTGACGTAGGTTTCGTCGTCCATTACCACGCAGTCAAACTTCGTCAGCATCGTCGTGCACAGCCTCCGGGATCGCGCTTTGGCCGTAGTATTTTTTTTATCATCGCGATTTGGAGTCACTACCTTCTTGTAAGTCGATAGTCCGGCTCGTTTTTTGGCTCGATGCACGGTTGTAGACGATACACCCAGCTTATTTGCGGCATCTCGGAAAGAGAGGTTAGGGTTTCGCTTGAAACTACCGGCAACTCTCTTTGTCGTCTCAGCGGCTTCCGGTTTTCGATTTCCCCCCGATCCAGACTTCCTGGCTGTCGACAAACGTTCCCCAAATACTTTAATTACATTTGTAACGGTTGATTTTGCAACTTTTAGCGATTTTTCCAGCTTTGCGTGCGAGTAGCTCGGATTTTTGCGATGCGCGAGCAAAATTTGGATACGCTGCTCTTCTGGCTTGGACGGCATTTTGACAACTGAAGAGTGAATTCCAAAATCAAAATAGGAGCAACATTCTACACACACACACCTTCAAAATGAGGGGTGTTCAGGTTTTTTAAATGCAAAATTGAAAAAAATACGTTAAGTTTTTATTGACCAAATTTTGACCGTATCACCCTTTAATTACATATAACCCCCATATAAACCGATCCCCCGATTTGGCTTGCGGAGCCTCTAACAAAACCAAATTTCATCCTATCCGGCTGAAATTTGGTACATGGTGTTGGTATATGTTCTCTAACAACCATGCCAAAATTGGTCCATATCGATCCATAATTATATATAGCCTCCATATAAACCGATCCCCCGATTTTGCTTGCGGAGCCTCTAAGAGAAGCAAATTTCATCCGATCCGGCTGAAATTTGGTACATGGTGTTGGTATATGTTCTCAAACAACCATGCCAAAATTGGTCCATATCGATCCATAATTATATATAGCCCCCATATAAGCCGATCCCCAGATTTGACCTCTAAGAGAAGCAAATTTCATCCGACCCGGTTGAAATATGGTACGTGGTGTCAGCATATGATATCGATTCATAGTCGTGGTTGCCACTCGAGCCAAAAATAATCTACCAACATTTTACTTCTATAGAAAATGTTGTCAAAATTTTATTTCTGTAGAAAATTTTGTCAAAATTTTTTTTCTATAGAAAAGTTTGTGAAAATTTTATTTCTATAGAAAATTTTGTTAAAATTTTATTTCTATCGAAAATTTTGTCAAAATTTTATGCCTATAGAAATTTTTGTCAAACTGAAGTATATACATATTTGATCGATCTTTTTTGATTTAATATAACCACGTATGGACTTACATACAATTTAAAAGACGGTGTTAGGAGGTTTTAAGATACCTTGCCATCGGCAAGCTTTACCGCAATTTAAGTAATTCGATTGTGGATGGCAGTGTTTAGAAGAAGTTTCTACGCAATCCATGGTGGAGGGTACATAAGCTTCGGCTTGGCCGAACTTACGGCCGTACATACTTGTTTTTAATTTAATTTAGTATTTTTTATATTCGTTGACTTCTTTTACAGCATGTAAAAACATTTTAGTAAATACTGACTTTCGCCATACAAGGATGAAAAATACTGTTTTCATATGTTTCGGTGTAAAAATTATATGTTTAGAACCCAAATTGTTAGCACATTCTTTTTAAGTGTAAGCATATAATGTTCATAAACTACTATAATATAATGTTTCCATATGGATAATTTTCAAAAGAAAACTTTCGCTTTAAAAAAAGAGAACATTTTAACTAAAAAAGAGTTTACAATAAAAAAATTTTATTAAAAAATTAATAATTTTATTGATGGTAAAATTAAAATATTAATAGTTTCTAATGATAGAAACAATGAAATAAATATATAATAAAACAATAAAAAACAAAAAGAATTACATTTTCTTAAAAAACAAACAGAATAAATCCAAAAATACGCTGTCAAAAATAAAATACACACGCTCCTACGATCTCGCCCACAATTGACGACGACAACGTATTGGCGTATTTACGTTCAATTACATCTATTTCTAATTTTTACGCAGTACGTCGAAACGTCGCAATTGTGTTCCGGCCTTTAATTTGTCAACAGATTTAACCCAGTAAACAATTAGTGGCGAACAATTGTGGCGAATTCCTACTAAATAAATAAAATTCCATCAATCTAGGAGGTTTTTGAAACAGAGTACATAAAAAGCACTATTGGACATAAAAATACGGCACCAAAAAAGAGAGTGAACAAAAAGATACGAACACAAAAAGAGAACATGTTCTCTTCAAAAGAGATGTAATGGACAGCCTACTATAATATATTTCGAACATATATGTTATATGTTAGAACATATTATGTTTGGGCCATTACATTTTCTTGAATACAATATCTCTGGATACAAACATATTTTGATTTAAAAATATTCTATAAGCAGATATATGTTTAGAAACGTCACAGAGAGAGCGAGAGAATGGAGAAAACAGATAGAAACAGAGATAGATAACGAAAGACATGCAAAGATATGCAAAACTGCAAGTTTTATTACAACAAATAAAAATGTAGGTCACTTAGTACACCTTCATGATTGCTTATTAAGTTACATATTTTGTATAAATAAATATTTGGGGTGTAAATTCAAATAAATCACAAACATAGGATTTTAGTTGCATTTCAACACAATTATATAAAAATTTTTATTGCAAGCAAACAAACGTTTAGAAATTGGAATAAATATGTTATTCCAAAGATATGCTTAGGGTGAAACATAACATGTTTGCATAATACATACAATTTTTTATTTGAACAAATTCTGAAAATATATATATATGCTTGAAGCAGAATATGTTTAAGAGTATATGTTAAATACACAGAAAAAAACAATCTAGAAAAATTTTCCAATTAAAGTCTTAATTGATTTTTAAATAATATTCACTTAGAAATTTAAATTTTAAGTAGATATTCAGTTAATACTTAACACAATTACGTATAAAATTATTTAAAAAAAAAAAACAAGTATGTACGGCCGTAAGTTCGGCCAGGCCGAAGCTTATGTACCCTCCACCATGGATTGCGTAGAAACTTCTTCTAAACACTGCCATCCACAATCGAATCACTTAAGTTGCGGTAACGCTTGCCGATGGCAAGGTATCTTAAAACCTCCTAACAACATCTTCTAAATTGTATGTAAGTCCACACGTGGTATATATTAAATCAAAAAAGATCGATCCAATACGTATATAATTCAGTTTGACAAAGTAGACATAAAATTTTGACAACATTTTCTACAGAAATAAAATTTTAACAAAATTTTCTATAGAAATAAAATTTTCACAAAATTTTCTATAGAAATAAACTTTTGACAAAATTTTCTATAGAAATAAAATCTTGGTAGGTTATTTTTGGCTCGAGTGGCAACCATGATTATGAACCGAATACAATTTGAACAAAATTTTCCATAGAAATAAAATTTTGATAAAATTTTCTATAGAAATAAAATTTTGACAATGATGAAAATTTTATTATGAACCAAATAAAATTTTAACAAAATTTTCTCTAGAAATAAAATTTTGACAAAATTTTCTATAGAAATAAAATTTTGGTAGATTATTTTTGGCTGTAGTGGCAACCATGATTATGAACCGATATGGACCAATTTTTGTGTGATTGGACCAATTTTGGTATGGTTGTTAGCGACCATATACTAACACCACGTGCCTAATTTGAACCGGATCGGATGAATTTTGCTCCTCCAAGAGGCTCCGGAGGTCAAATCTGGAGAATGGTTTATATGGGGGCTATATATAATTATGGACCGATATGGACCAATTCTGGCACGGTTGTTAAAGATCATATACTAAGACCATGTTCCAAATTACAACCGGATTGGATGAAATTTGCTTCTCTTGGAGACTTCGCAAGCCAAATCTGGGGATCGGTTTATATGGGGGCTATATATAATTATGAACGGATGTGGACAAATTTTTGCATGGTTGCTAGAGACCATATACCAATATCATGTACCACATTTCAGGCGGATCGGATGGAATTTGCTTCTCTTTGAGGCTCCGCAACCCTAATCTGGGGATCGGTTTATATGGGCGCCATATATAATTATAGACCGATGTGGACCAATTTTTGCACGGTTGTTAGAGACCATATACCAATACCATGTACCAAATTTCAGCCGGATCGGATGCAATTTGCTCCTCTTTGAGGCTTCGCAAGCCAAATCTGGAGATCGGTTTATATGGGGTCTATATATAAATATGGACCGATGTGGACCAATTTTTGCATGGTTGTTAGGGACCATATAACAACATCATGTACCAAATTCCAGCCGGATCGGATGAAATTTACTTCTCTTTGAGGCTCCGCAATCCAAATCTGGGGATCGGTTTATATGGGGGCTATATATAATTAAGGACCGATGTGGACCAATTTTTCCATGATTGTTAGAGACCATATACCAACACCACGTACCAAATTTCAGCCGGATAGGATGAAATATGCTTCTCTTAGAGGCTCCACAAGCCAAATCTAGGGATCGGTTTATATTGGGGCTATATGTAATTAAGGACCGATATGGACCAATTTGTCCATGCTAACCACCGTGGTGCAATGGTTAGCATGCCCGCCTTGCATACATAAGGTCGTGGGTTCGATTCCTGCTTCGACCGAACACCAAAAAGTTTTTCAGCGGTGGATTACCCACCTCAGTAATGCTGGTGACATTTCTGAGGGTTTCAAAGCTTCTCTAAGTGGTTTTACTGCAATGTGGAAAGCCGTTCGGACTCGGCTATAAAAAGGAGGTCCCTTGTCATTGAGCTTAACATGGAATCGGGCAGCACTCAGTGATAAGAGAGAAGTTCACCAATGTGGTATCACAATGTTCTGAATAGTCTAAGTGAGCCTAATACATCGGGCTGCCACCTAACCTAACCTAACCTAACATGGGGTCTTAGAGCAATATTTCGATGTGTTACAAACGGAATGACAAAGTTAATATACCCCCATCCTTTGATGGTGGGTATAAAAACAGATTGCATACGTATATAATTCAGTTCTTGACCGGTAGTTTACAAATAATTACAAACCGATATGAACTTTTGCGCTGTAATTGGAGATCCAGAATTGTAGAATGGGGGTCGCTTTATATGGGTGCTATATACAATTACGAACCGATATGGAACAATTATATGGAACAAATAGGATAAAAATGTAGGAATTAATAAAATGATACAAATTATTTAAATTATGTCGAAAAAATGCTAATTCTAATCTAGAAAAATTGCGAATTTTTGAAAATATTTTAGGTCAAACGTTCTCATTGCTCATTATTTAATTGGGAAAATATCTCAAAATCTTTTAATTCACATTCAAGACACTGAATTCGGATCACTTCTTAAGAAGTGATGCAACGGTGGTTGAAATGGTACGTTACGTTACGTTAGGTGGCAGCCCGATGTACCAGGCTTACTTAGACTATTCAGTGCATTGTGATACCACATTGGTGAACTTCTCTCTTATCACTGAGTACTGCCCGATTCCATGTTAAGCTCAATGACAAGGGACCTCCTTTTTATAGCCGATTCCGAACGGCGTTCCACATTGCTGTGAAACCACTTAGATAAGCTTTGAAACCCTCAGAAATGTCACCAGCATTACTGAGGTGGGATAATCCACCGCTGAAGAACTTTTTGGTGTTCGGTCGAAGCAGGAATCGAACCCAATTTAAATCCTACGTTCAACCACAATTTTATTTCATAAATATCAAACTTCAAACATTCACTAATATTAAAATAAAACTATATTTTGCCATCGGCAACTGCTACCATGAAAGTCTTTAGCGGAACTTTGTACGGTCGTATTTACTTGTTTAATATTATATAAAATCAATGGAAAATCATAAATAGGTTTACAAATTCTGGGGGGGTAACATTTTTCTGGAGGTGTCTACGCTTATGGGGAGATAGAGAGAGAGAGAATGTTGCATAAATTGTCTCTCACGCTCTTGAAGCCGATGTTGATCTGGTATATGCAGTACACCTCCATTTGACCGCCCGATACGGATTTTGTTATATGATTATTCAGGTTGTTTCAAGTATATTATCTTGTGAAAATAACGTGAAGCCATATAAGGAGTTAGTGAAAGGTGAACAGTTTTCATATCTTTTTAGTCCAAATACGTTGCGAATTATAGCTTTGTATAGGAATTCTAAAAGTTGTTTACTTTGATTTATGATTTGGCAAGGAAATAATGTTCATAGCTAGCATAACATGCTTGGACACATATTATGTTTGGGACATAAAATGTTTATAAATGTAATATGTTTCGATGCAAACATATATTAATTTAGAAATAGCCTATAAACATATATGTGTTTAGAAAGAGAGAACTAGAGAGTATGCTGCAAGTAAAATAATGGATGTAACCAATTGGCGCTTTAAAAATATATCCACACAAAGAAAATTTAATTAATTTTTTTTTCTACCCTAAGGTGAAACATAATATGTTTGAACAATACAAACAATATTTTGTTTGGACCAATCCTGAAAATATAACATAAATTTGACAAACATTCTTTTCCTCTGTTGGTTTAGCTACACTAGTAGTTTAGTCAATGCATGGTTTTAAACTGAAATCAAAAACAACAACAATGATTAAAGAAAGAAATCAACAATAACAAAACAAAACGAATTAATTTAAAAATTTTTTGAATCAGTTAAAGATTTAATTGAATATTTTTGAAAATTCAATCAAAAATTTAATTAGAACTAGTTTGGTGAACATTTTTTCTGTGTAGGTTTATTTCATGCAGGATTAGCATGTTGGTACACTATTACGGTATATGTTCTGAGTGAAAATGCGTATGAACGCTTCATCGTTTACAAAAATAATTGAAATTAACAATGCTCCTGCACGTAACATATTTGGGCAAAGCCCTATAGACTGCAAGATGGTTGGATGGACGCACGTTTCGGAATTATCGGCATCCACTACTTGCAGCACAACTATCAACCAATTATCAGAATAAATTCAGGACTGCACTCAAATCGATGATTTGATGGTGGCATAGGAAAAGAGAAATGTTTGTATGAATTTATTTCGGCATAAGGCGGCTATCATAAACCTTTTTTCGGAAGGTTCAAGTATGGTTCACCTTGGGTTTATTGAACTGCCTGAATTTATTCTGATAATTGGTTGATAGTTTTGCTGCAAGTAGAGGAGCTGATGAGGAATGTGGTAATTCAGAAACATGCGTTCATCCAACCATCTTGCAGTCCATAGGGCTTTGCCCAAATAAATTTGACAAATATTCTTTTTCTCTGTTGGTTAAGCTACATGCATGGTTTTAAGCTGAATTCAAAAACAATAACATTTTTAAATTAAAATAAAAATCAATCACAAGAATTAAACTATCAATTAATGCTTTAAATGGATCAATTAATTTTTTTATTTGACTTTGGTGGTTGATACTATCATTATTGTGATTGAACACATATCAATTAAAAATTAATTGGATCAATTAATTTCGTGACTGAATCCAAAAATTATTTTTTTTTGTATGTACCATAAATATTGGTTTTACGATTACGTCCAAAAAAGTATATGAAATGCCGACCGATTCGATCTAATATTTGGTATATTTTCATTTTTATTCCCTAAACCACATAGTGGTCAGGGTATAATAACTTTGATCTGCCAAAAAATGTGCCTACCAGAAATATTGATTTTAGACCCTATAAAATATATACCGATCGACTCAGAATCACCTCTTGAGTCGATCTAGCGCTTGGTGTCCGCCCGTCTGTCTATGTATTTGCTGTTCACAGGATTCCGGTCGCAATTTTTAACCGATTTTGATGAAATTGGTACAGCGTGTTTTTTGGGCACAAAGACGAACGCTATTGAATTTGGAAGATATCGGATCAAATTTAGATATAGCTCCCATATATATGTATCGCCCGATTTTGACAAATGGGATCACGTTGCACTTTTTTACTTATATTTTGCATCACCCTTTAAGTCTGAAAAATTTTATCGAAATCGGTTCAGATTTAGGTATAGCTCTCATATATATATATATATATATATATATGTATCGTTCGATTTTGCCAAATTTATTTATTTATTTATTTAGGCTTCCTAGCACAACAAGATGTTTAATCTTATAAATTACAGTATTAGGTTAGTAATGGAATATTATATCATTACAGTAAAATTACATTTAAATTACATTAAAAATTTAATTAAATAATTTGTGAAGAGGTTTTTTAAACATTTTTAGATTGGATGTAAATATTATAATAAATAGTTGCAATAGAAAAAAGTTAAACTTGATTTTTAAAATTCGATTGAAGTGTTTTCTTGAATTCGAATGCGTTGCTTATTAACTGTATATTGATTGGAAGATTGTTCCAAGGACGAATTGTACTAACTAGGAATTGATACTCCGACATAGCATACTTGTAACGCAGTTGAATGATCTTCTTCCCACGATTTTATTGAGAAAATTTTAGTCTTCATAGAGATAGGTAGGTTCACCGGAATAAATAATTCTTTGAAGAAATACAAGGCATTTGAAATGTACGAAGCTGTCGAAACTCATATTGAATATTTGGTAGGCAAAAGATGATATCCGATCGTAGCGTGTTTTATTGAATACATATCTTGCTATGCTGTTGTAAGAAACATTTAGCTTTTGCTTGTTAGCGCTGCTACAGTTTCCAAATATTTGGACTCCATACAGAAGAACAGGAACAAGATATGTTTTAGCCAGGAGCATCCGTTTACGATGTGGTGTTGAGGATTGTACGGTCTACAAGTTTCTCAACATTCCGCATGTTTTCGCAATATTGCTTTGAATGTGGCTAGTCCACGTCAAACGCTCATTAAATGTAACACCAAGACTTGCTGCAGTTTGCACAACCCAGCGGGAAATGGAAGCGACGTGGAATCGATGATGGAAGTGTTGTCCTGGTAGCTATAAGGCCTGGGCGGTGCATTACGTGTTCATTTCAAAATAACATTGTAATGGATTGGAGACCAAGGCCTTGTCTCTTGCTTCTATTCGTATGCCTTCTAGAGGTGGTGTCGTCGATGCCATGTTATCAGGCCTTCAGGCTAAGTACAAAAATCATGCCTTCCAAAGAAGGCCCTCAAAAATGCCTGGACAGGAAGGCATAAAAGAAAGCGTGTAAAAATAAATATTTTGAAGGCAAGGATGTCTATGAACTGAACATTTGCCCTCATACCTTTTACGTTACAATTTAATTTGAATTACTTTTCCTATACAGTTTATCTTATTTTTGTGATTTTAACATTTACCTCAAGTGTATTTTTATTTTTCTGCTCCGTCGGGATTTGAACCGGGGTCCTCGTTATTGGTAGTCCTACACTCATCCACTGGCCTACGACACATTTATGTGATGTGGGCGCCAAAAGGTAAATTTTAGCTACACGTGAGGTCATTCCGCGTTCCCTTCTGTTGGAAGTGAACGTATAATGGGTATCGGATCTTTTATGTCACAGAGAATGTCTTCTAGAAGGCCAACGTTAGGAGTAACTAGACATAAGCAAATTAATAGCTTGGTAGCCAACAAAGAATGAGTATGGGATCATTGGTGGGTTCGAACAGATTCTACCATAGGCAAAGTTATAGATTTTTGTTATTATTAATTTAATTTTTAATTATTTAGAAAGATTTATGTTTATTTATTTAACCGCACTATACAAATAAGTAAATACGACCGTAATGTCAGCCAGGACGAGTCTTATGGACCATCCATCATGTATTACGAAGAAAGTTCTATTAAAGACAAGGTAACTTAAAACCTCTTAACATTGCCTTAATGTACATGGAGGTAGATTAAATGCCTATGTTATATAAGCTAAATCAGTTCTTGATCGGTTAACATAAAATTTCCAATTTCGATTGGATCGTATGAAATGTGCCCCTGCAGAAGCGCAGGAAACCAAATATGGAAATTGCTTAGGCCGATAGCCTCTAGTTGCTAGTGCCCGTATAAATAAGTTTATTGTAATTTGTAATTATAATAAATAAATAGATAAATAAATAAATAATGGAAATTGCTTTTTATGGAGGCTACATATATTTTTGGACCGATATGGGTCACTTTTGCATCGTTGTTAGAGGCCAGTTACTAACACCACGTTCACTGAAAAAGAAGCATACTCGGTTCCAAAGATTTTGTCTTTACTTTAAAAAATTTGGTATTGATTCCGAGCCAAAGAAGCGCAGAATACAAGTAAGGATACTTTTAAGACACAATCCTCTTTTAAATTTAGGTTTGGTGTACTTGCTTCTAGGAAGCAAATTTTAATTTTTCGCTTTCTCAGCTTTTTTCTTCATATGCTATAAAAGTCCTTTAAAAACGAGTTAACGACAACTTTATTTTCCAAATTAGGACTCGACTTCCTGTAGAAATTATGCTATGTTTGAAGTAAAAAACTTCTTTAAAATAAAGTTTTGAAAAACATGTCCTATATTTGAACGATTTTTTGCTTTGTAGTCAAGATGTAAAAAGACAACAAATTTAAAGACAATTTCATTAAATTTAAAGAATTTTTCTGAATTATTAAAGTCAAGTTGTCCTTAGCCTATACATTTTTTCTTTCATGTTAAGATACCCATTTTTAAGTCAAATCACAATACGATTTCATTGAAAAGTTTATCGACTTTTGGACAAGGAAAATAACTTTATTTTAGAGAAATGCGTCTTCTACGCTAAGCAAAATTTGTATTCGTATTTTAAAGACATGAAATCTTTGACCTCACGACAATATTTTTTTCAGTGTACCACATTTCAACTGGATCGAATAAAATTTTTACCTCCAGAAAGCGCAGGAAATAAAATCGGGGAATCGGTTTGGACTAATTTTTGCCTGGTTGTTACAGGCCACGTATCAAATTTCCACCGGATGTGATAAAATTGTCTCCTCCAAGAGGACCGTGGGCTACACCTAAATGTGGTCCATCCGACCTACATAAATATTAGCTACTTGTACAAAGTATCCCGTCGCACAGTGGGGTATTTGACCCCTAAACTGGTATTAATTCAAGGGAACAACCGATTTACATGAAATTTGGCAAAACGTTTGCTCTTGTTAATAGTAGTATCTCTGTCAATTTTCAAAGAGATCGGTTCAGGTATATATATATAGCGCCCGTATATATAATCGCCCGATTTGAGTTTATATCCCATATTACTCAGCCAATTTTTTGAAATTTTGAACAAACATTTTTTCTTAAGTGGCAAGCACTTTCATTATGTTTAGTTCAAACCTGATCGGAGTTATATATTACTCCCAATATGTACAGGGTGGCTGATATGTAATACAACAAGTGCTATACTTTTCAATTTTTTTTTAATTTTATTTTTCAAAAGCAAGGGAGAACAAACTATAGTAACCATGTAGAGATAAAACTGCACATATACAAAAAAATAATTGAAAAAATTCAATATCTTAAATTAAAATCTATTTTATTTAAATTTTGGGCTAAGTTCATCCGTCCCTTCAGCGTTTGACTTTATAGAAAGGAAGCATTTCAGAACTTCACGTTGATCAACACAATTTGGTCATAAAACTCTTATTTATTAACCTCAAACTTAGGTCAGTGTGATCTTTTATAGTGATTTTGCCAAATTTGGCCTTAATAACCTTATTTTTGACCATAGAGGCCTCATTTAGTAACTGATCGTACTCAAATTTTGCACAAGGTAACCAACTGTAGTATCAATCATACCTGCAAAATATTATACAAATTGGTTTAGATTTAGATATAGCTTCCATATATATGCATCGCACGATTTTCACAAATTTGCCCATAATACTCTTATTTATTAACCAATGTTACTCAAATTAAAATTTTTTATGTACTAGCCGATCGTATTTAGACCTTCACACGCACAGAAAAAACATGTTTGGACATGGTTGCCGCATCCATTTAATGCTTATTTAGAGTATGTAATTGTCGCGAAAACCATGTATTTTGTCTTTGTAAAAATAATTTTCGAGCGGAGAAAAATATATGTTGGCAATAAGCATTTAAATGGTTCTCAAATGCCGCAAACATGTTCTATTATTTAAATGATAGAATTTGAGACCATTATATGGTCAGGAAAATCATGTATCTGACCATTCAATTTTTTTACTTTTTTGCAGAGAAAAAAATATTTTTATAGTTTACGTATAGACATGTCTACAACCATTACATGGCCATAAAGACCATGTACATTGTTTTCGTGACCATTTAATTTTTTAATTTTTTTGCAGCGACAAGAATTTTATAAAAACATTGAGCAGGTACACACGATTTTCATTTTGCGCGTCAGTCGTGTGTTGATTGTTTCTTGGAATGGACGGAGAATACGGAATTATTGTGTTTTGTGTTAATTTATTTATTCAGAAATGGCACGTGGTTTTATGTGAATACAAACAAGGAAAGTGTAATTGAAAAATGTACCTGTTTTTTGTTCTGCATTTGGCTATATGGATCATTTATTTTTATTTGCAGTTACATGATGCCTGCGTTTGTACATTTGATGGGCACGATGTAAATATGGAATAATTACTTATTGTTGAAATTGAAATAAAATAGAGTGTGTAAAAATATATGATGTTTGCTTGAACGGCATTATAAATACAAATAAACAATGAATTAGTTTATAAATAAATAAAAACAAATAAATAAAGTTAATTTTGTGTTTTTTTTTTCTCAAGTGGCGTCCTTTTTTCGACGACGAAAAAAGTTTTTTCATAAAAATCAAAACATTTTAGGTTGTGACCATGTTCTTTTAACTAGAAGAAAAACATTTTTGACGAATAACATAACATTTTAGATCGTGACCATTGTCTTTTAATGGAAACAAAATTCTTTTTATCAATATAATAACATTTTAGATGAGGACAATTGTATTTTTCTTAGAACCATGTTCACTGAGCCAACATGGTTGCAGGTTAAAATGTTACATGGTCGCCGCAAAAATAGCTGCTATCATATTATTTTGCTCTTCGAATATGATTGTGGCAATCATGTTTCTTCTCTGCGTGCATGTAGCTTTTACAAAACAACATTGCCCGATTTTTACAAATTTGGATTTATTACCCACAAATTGAGCGATTTCCTCTTTTTTAATAATGGACTCAATATTAGTGACCTACTAACTCTGTAGGTGCAAAATCCTACAAGCTCCTAATATCGGACATTTCTGCTCAGATTGTGACAAGACTCCCACAAACATGTACCCCTTTATATGAAAATGCGGTTTATACCCAAACCTATTTCATTGATACCCCACAAACAATGTCTACTAATCCAGTAGGGATGGTTTAGGATATGATATAATCGGTCCCGCCCGACACACAAACAATGTCTACTAATCCAGTAGGGATGGATAGTCCTGCCAGACTATCTACTTTACTCACTTGTTGATGATTAAATTGTGTTATGACCAAGTTATTTTAGCCGGCGATTATACCTCTAATGCACCTAAAGACAATAACATTGTTGTCTAATTCAATTCAATGGATCGGTACTCACTACTCTGATTGTGTCTACTCACTACTCTGAAATATCAAACACTTTGCTAGACTTATTCCTGGTAGACGACAAAAGTAAAGTTTTAAAATAGGATCAATTATGTGCTCCCAGCTTTTTAAACATTATCTTATATTTATGTCTTATGGTCACTTGCATTTTTGATTTTAATAAAAATAGATTATTGTCAAATGTATGAAGAATTTGTTTCACTACATTGGAATGTTATATCTGATAAGGTATCATTAAATGATCAAATATCACATTTAAATGAGAATGTTTGTAAGCTAGTGAATAAAACTGTCCCAAAGCGTATAGTCCGTCGAGGCAACACTAATAACTCATTGCATATAAACGTTGGAGACGTTTTAAAACCTCCGAACTGCACGAAGAATTCCATTTACTAAGGAAACAAGTAAAAAAAGAAGTAAGAAATGACGATTTGCCGTCGATTCAAAAGGAGGCGAAAAATAAGAGAAATTGGAATTAGTAAACCTTTGACCGATACACTCAATGCGAATCAAGATGAGCTGAATGAAAATTTTCTCAGTTTTTCCGACAACAACATACGAACATCTTGAGTTTCCTACGCAAATCCATTTGATGCAAACTCCTCATTTGAATTCTCGTGCATCACGAAAGTCAAGGTACTTAAAAGTTTGCAAAACCTCAGCTCAAATGCAATGGGTCTGGTTAACTTGCATCCAAGATTCATGAAAATAATACTTCCTCTATTTCTATCGTGCATCAC
Organism: Haematobia irritans; assembly: GCF_050003625.1. Taxonomy (NCBI): domain Eukaryota; kingdom Metazoa; phylum Arthropoda; class Insecta; order Diptera; family Muscidae; genus Haematobia; species Haematobia irritans. Next base: position 85,027,191 of record NC_134400.1, read on the forward strand.
TCATATTTTCAACACGACCATCGAAAGAAATTTACAAAGATTGTGTCAATACCTAAACATAACACCACATCTGAATTTCGATTATTCTGCCATTCATTCGAAATTATTTGAAAAGTTAATATACCAACAAATACATAGTATGCATTTATTTGAATACAAAATTTAATGACAGCAGAACAATCCGAATTCATAGTTGCGTGATAGCACTCGTTAAAGTTATCGATATATAAGATATAAGAATAGAAGTGGACAAAGGTTTCGCCACAATTTTGGTATTGTTAGATCATTCAATTGTGTAATTGCACTCAAGCAGTTGCTATTGGTGAATCCTTATCGGATCCCCTTCTACTATATAGGGGAGTTCCTCAAAGCCCAATACTTGGACCACTCTTGTTCTCCATCTATGTATATGACTTTCCTAACCAGTTATTAAATTCCAAAATCCATTTCTACATATATATTAAAGCTGTAAACACGATTCCTTTGCAGATGGGTTGTCTCGAATTAATCAAGATTTGGAAAGAGTTTGCTGTTGGGCCTTCAGAAATGCATTAACTCTCAACCCGAGTAAATTGAGTAACCGTTCCCCAGCTTCGTGGAACGGTTACTTAATTTTCAACAATAACCTACTTTGGAGCTATCATATATCATCTGCTGCTGGAAAAGTATTTGGAATATTGTGTATACACTATATAATTTTCAATCATTTAAACCTACACCCTCAAAAAATTCGCTTCTGTAACACATACCCCAAACACATTTTGCTTCCAGTACTATGGTATTCTATCGAAAGCGTGCAAATAAAAAATTAACTATTGATAGATATTTTCAGCGGTCAATGCAGCTTTGATCTTTGGGCTACTTAAATATGCAGCAAACTGCTTCACTTAGCAAATAAGGTAGCAGGAGTGAAGTGCTTAAGTGTTCCTAGCTGCCACAATGTTTAGAACATCCATGGGCCATGTGGTGGCTGTTGCCAATGGTAATGGTGGAGGTGATAGAATTTCCTCCATTGCAACACATCTAATCCCCCTTTACGGATTGATATGAATGAGAGCTGGCCACAGTCCCAGAGATATGGATGAAGAGTCGAATTCTAATGCAATTGGATGATGACTCCCTCTGATCGATTCAAGCACTTGAAGTTCTTGTTTTTCGTTTTTTGTGTTGCTGGTGTTGATTTGTTGGATTGGCTGCATGAACGTCTGGATGGATAGCCAGTTTTAACACTTCATTTTCAATGTTTACATGGATGAAGATTATGGTGATGCAGGTGAGTGAGAGTGGTTACCGATACTTTGTTGGTTGCTCCTATTCGAACTCGCCAAGTGTTAGATGATGAATGTATTGACAGATTCTGTATGAATATTGTACCGAACCAAAAATGTTCACGGCTTCCACTCTTTGGACCAGGGATTTGGGGCCACAACAATGGCAAAGCTATCTACACTTGTCCATCGATTGCTACCAAAACGGCAACCGTCTGTCCGTCCGTCTGACGGTCGATTCATTTGGTCTTTTGTTTATTTGTTTGCATGGGGCTGGAGATAGCCATGAAGCGATGTGCAGCTTTGTTTGCACTAAAGCTGCTATGATGTCTATTGATTTGCCACCAGCACGACCCTCTCTCCCCTTCCATAGGTGATGCAATAATCAATGATATGTTAACTATTATCTCACCTGTGGCCAGCACCTAGATCAGGCGTCAAAATGATATTAACAACGTTTTGGAGTTCATTTAATTTGTTTGTTTGGAGATTCCTACAGTGGCAGGCGAACTAGCAAGCATTTGTTGGTATTTCCACTTAAGGTGTAAATGCCTAAGAATCGCTTCTCCATTTTAAATGGATGGGATAAATTAAGCAAGATAATGGATGCTGCCTTTAGACCAAAAACGACCGAAAAAAGCATATAGAAAAGGGGTGTAACGATCCCCCTTCTTGGTCTGATCTCCTCTGACTTCGGCTACCTAATGGCCCCGGCCATGCTCAGTCTTGGGGCGGTTCTTAGTCAGAGAAGATAGTTTTGGATACATTATCATAAACTAAAAGTGTACAATAGGTAGCCTGTTAATATAGTGTTCGTATAGATAAATTAATAGAATGACAGTACTATTTTGGTACTAAATCCAGGGTGTTATATGGCATACATCTTACCTCTGATTAGGCTAGCCTTTCCTTTCGCGAATCCCAAACAAAATTTAGAATTTCATATTAAATTTAATTTAATACAATGGAAGTAAGTGTCGTAGATTAAACATATGAACGTATAACAAAGGAGAGGTCTTATAGCTGATTGAGTATAATGGCATATAAAATGATAAATTTATGTATGGATATATATATAAAATATTAGTAAACTATATGTTTCGACTAAAAGATATAATAATATGTATAACAACGAAATAGCGAGCTAATTCCATATGTATGAGAATGTCAAATACGGTTGACTTACCATTTAAAATCCATCGCAGTCCTCAGGCCTGATGAAGGAGGATAGTGAAGTCGGGGCTTTATAATTTTAGGATCGAATTAACTCGCTCGAAGTGTACGTTCAGTGGAGGTAAATTAGTTGTGAACAATAAAATGTATTAAATTAAGATAAAGCTCTATTATATTAATCTTGCATAGACAGGGGATGGTTCCAGATACAATTATCAATCTTGCATTTACAGCGATATAGTTCCCGAGATAATTCAGAAAACCTTTTATTTGTCGGAAGATTAAATATTGTTGATTTGGTATTTACGAGGACGATATGTAGTATGAACCATATGATCTTTGATCTTCCTTTTCCAGGTTTGTTATAGGGATTCTTGAAATTCACCCACGTAACGGCAATTTACAATTTTTCTAAATTGTTGTCCCCTACGGCTAAGGGCTGCTTGGCTATCCGTAAAATTAAGATTTGTTCCTGCCGCAGGCCCAACTGGTCGATATTCGTATGTATATATTTTTGGAGTTCTATATTATTTTTTATGTATTTTTGGTATTTTTCCAATTAATTTTTCAAGTACCAATTTCTTTTCTATTTTTTTTTTCTTTCGACATAAAAATTTTTATGACTCGTTCTTTTTCCCTTTTTTTTCAATCTCTCAATTTTTTGTCTTTTGACACATTTCAAATTTTTTCAAAAATTTTCTATTTCATTTCAACAGCTCCTATAATTTTTAATTTTTTTCAAGTAGAACTTTTCGTCGCCACAATCCTTCTTACAGGGGGTAAAAATTAGCTGGAGGTACATTCAAATCGGGTGTTGTTGACGTTTAGTAATCTTCCGTAGGTATCCTGAGAAAGAGCTGAACTAGGCCGGAACAGAACAAATTATGTTTTATAACACTCTACGGTGTTATAAAAGAACACCAGCTCTAAGATCTTCAAAGTGATAAAAAAAGTATATACGGCCATAAGTTCGGCCAGGCCGAATCTTATGTACCCTCCACCATGGATTGCGTAGAAACTTCTATTAAGGACTGTCATCCACAATCGAATTACTTCACACAGAAACAAGTAAGTAAAGTCGGGCGGGCCCGACTATATTATACCCTTCACCCCTATGTAGGCCAACATATGTGTTACCGTCTAAACTACTTCACATTTGCTGGAAGCTATATAAAGGAGACAATTTTTTACTTCTACAAAATCTCTAGAATTAAAATTTAAATCGGCTAACGCTATCCAGTTAATTGTAGGAAACTTCCATTGAAAATGGGTCTAAAATGTGTAACAGCCTACCATATTTCCCCAACTCTGGTGTACGTATATATGGGAGCTATATATAATCTGAACCGATTTTGACTAAATTTCACATGTATAGTTAGAATAATAATTCTGCTATCTATGCGAAATTTCACGTAAATGGCAGTATAACTTTTGCCCCCCTGGTCATATGAGTGCAAATAGGACGGAAGATATATATGAGAGCCATATCTAAATCTGAACCGATTTCAACCAAATTTGGCACAATTCCGATACTACTAAACGTACTCCTTGTGCGAAATTTGAAGCAAATCACGGCAAAACACTGGATTTTGTGGCCATATAAGTTCAAGTCGGTCAAAAGATATTTATGGGAGCTGTATCTAAATCTGAATCGATGTTGACCATATTTGGCACATACAATAGTATCGTTAAAAGTACCGCTTGTGCAAAATTTGAAGTAAGCCAGGGCAAAACTCTGGCTTTTGTGGCCATATAAGTTCAAATCGGACGAAAGATATATATGGGAGCTATATCTAAATTTGAACCGATTTCAATAAAATTTACCAAGAATGTCAATTCTACCCTCTGTGCAAAATTTCACGAAGATCGGTAGTAAATTTTGGCCTCTGTGGTCATATGAGCCTAAATCGGACGAAAGATATATATGGGAGCTATATCTAAATCTGAACCGATTTGGCTGATATTTTGCAAGATTTTCGAGATTCATAAAATATTTGGATGTACGGTATTTCAAGAAAATCGGTTGATAAACACGCTAACTATGACCAAATCGGGGATAAATATATATGTCAGTTATATCCAAATCTGAACCGATTTTTTCCAAAACCAATAGCGATTGTCTCTGTCCAAAGAAACGGCCCTATGCCAAATTTGAGGACGATCGGACTTAAATTGCGAGCTGTACTTTGTGCACAAAATTACATATACAGACAGACAGACGGACATCGCTAAATCGACTCAGAATTTAATTCTAAGCCGATCGGTATACTAAAAGATGGGTCTATGACCACTATTCCTTGGGGTTACATACAAATGCACAAACTTATTATACCCTGTACCACAGTAGTGGTGAAGGGTATAAAAAGGGGCTGTGATGCCAACGGAACTTTATTTTAGTTCATGAAGATTAGTTGATTTTAGTTCAATTTTGCACAATATGAGTAAATGATCCTTATTTGAATATTTTTTTGCTAACTTTAATGACGTGAACTAAAAATAAGCAAAAAAGTTGTATACAAATATAGTGCACAATTTTACTACAAAATAAAATAGTTCATATTTTCCTAAAATGGCAGAAGTTTGCTTAAATTGAGTTCATAAGTCTCTCAAATGAGTAAATTTTACTAAAATTGTACCTGTCTTGAACTTCATACAGCGCTAAAGACATTTTAACAATTTTTAAATCCACTTTTTTCTTTCAACATATGAAATTTTCTTAAAAAAAAATTTCTTCAGTTTGACAAAAAGTATTAACTTATTTATAACATGTACCGTATTAACTTATGTATAACATGTACCGTCCGACCTACATCAATAACCACTAGTTGTGCCAAGTTTCAAGTCGATAGATTGTTTCGTTCGGAAGTTAGCGTGATTTCAACAGACAGACGGACGGATGGACATGCTTAGATCGACTCAAAATGTTACCACGACCCAGAATATACTTTATGGGGTCTTAGAACAATATTTCGATGTGTTACAAACGGAATGCAAAGTTAATATACGTCCATCCTATGTTGGAGGGTATAAAAACGTCCATAGCTAACGTTGCAAAATTTACGTATGAGCAAATGTATATTTCCATTGTAGTGCATACAGTTATCCGCAAGCCATATTCGTTTGGTGTCATTACAACCCTTGCAATTCTCCCATCGGACATTCGCCATCATAACAGCCTTCTCACGCAGTATGAGTTTACAGGTAGCCAGAGGTATACCAACAGATTCTAGTTACCCTGGAATATGCATGCTAACTCATCCGCTTCACAGTTCCCTGATATGTTCCTGTGGCCAGACACCCATATTAGGTGAATATTGTACGGCGGCAGTCTATTGCCGTTTTCGAGTTAAGGAACACAAAGTCAAAGGATTTATTGCAAGGTGATTGTCTGAGTATATATTAATGCCAACATTTGTTGGAACATAACATCCCAGTCAATTTGCCACCTTTTTTATTGCTAATATTTCAGCCTTAACAAGTATATACGGCCGTAAGTTCGGCCAGGCCGAAGCTTATGTACCCTCCATCATGGATTGCGTAGAAACTTCTTCTAAACACTGCCACCCACAATCGAATTAAGTAATTCGTTGCGGTAACGCTTGCCGATGGCAAGGTATCTTAAAACCTCCTAACACCATCTTCTAAATTGTATGTAAGTCCATACGTGGTATATATTAAATCAAAATAGATCGATCCAATACGTATATAATTCAGTTTGACAAAGTAGACATAAAATTTTGACAAAATTTTCTACAGAAATAAAATTTTAACAAAATTTTCTATAGAAATAAATAATTTTATACAGAAATAAAAATTTTGACAAAATTTTCTATAGAAAGAAAATTTTGACAAAAATTTCTACAGAAATAAAATGTTAACAAAATTTTCTATAAAAATAAACTTTTGACAAAATTTGCTATAGAAATAAAATCTTGGTAGATTATTTTTGCCTCAAGTGGCAACCATGATTATGAACCGAATAAAATTTGAACAAAATTTTCTATAGAAATAAAATTTTGACAAAATTTTCTATAGAAATAAAATTTTGACAATGATGAAAATTTTATTATGACCTGAATAAAATTTTAACAAAATTTTCTCTAGAAATAAAATTTTGACAAAATTTTCTATAGAAATAAAATTTTGGTAGATTATTTTTGGCTCTAGTGGCAACCATGATTATGAACCGATATGGACCAATTTTTGTGTGATTGGACCAATTTTGGTATGGTTGTTAGCGACCATATACTAACACCACGTTCCTACTTTGAACCGGATCGGATGAATTTTGCTCCTCCAAGAGGCTCCGGAGGTCAAATCTGGAGAACTTTTTATATGGGGGCTATATATAATTATGGACCGAAATGGACCAATTCTGGCACGGTTGTTAAAGATCATATACTAACACCATGTTCCAAATTACAACCGGATTGGATGAAATTTGCTTCTCTTGGAGACTTCGCAAGCCAAATCTGGGGATCGGTTTATTTGGGCACCATATATAATTATGGACCGATGTGGACCAATTTTTGCATGGTTGTTAGAGACCATATACCAATATCATGTACCAAATTTTAGGCGGATCGGATGAAATTTGCTTCTCTTTGAGGCTACGCAACCCAAATCTGGGGATCGGTTTATATGGGCCCCATATATAATTATAACCCGATGTGAACCAATTTTTGCATGGTTGTTAGAGACCATAAATCAACATAATCTACCAAATTTCAGCCGGATCGGATGATATTTGCTTCTCTTTTAGGCTCCGCAAGCCAAATCTGGGGATCGGTTTATATGGGGGCTATATATAATTATGAACCGATGTGGACCAATTTTTGCATGGTTGTTAGAGATCATATACCAACACCATGTACAAAATTTCAGCCGGATCGGATGAAATATGCTTCTCTTAGAGGCTCCACAAGCCAAATCTGGGGATCGGTTTATATGGGGGCTATATATAATTATGAACCGATGTGGACCAATTTTTGCATGGTTGTTAGAGACCATATACCAACATCATGTACCAAATTTCAGCCGGATCGGATGAAATTTTCTTCTCTTTGAGGCTCCGCAAGCCAAATCTGGGGATCGGTTTATATGGGGGCTATATATAATTATGAACCGATGTGGACCAATTTTTGCCTGGTTGTTACAGATCATATACCAACACCATGTGCCAAACTTCAGCCGGATCGGATGAAATATGCTTCTCTTAGAGGCTCCACAAGCCAAATCTGGGGATCGGTTTATATGGGGGCCATATATAATTATGGACCGATGTGGACCAATTTTTGCGTGGTTATTAGAGACCCTATACCAACACCATATACCAAATTTCAGCCGGATCGGATGCAATTTGCTTCTCTTTGAGGTTCCACAAGCCAAATCTGCGGATCGGTTTATATGGCGGCTATACGTAAAAGTGGACCGATATGGCCCATTTTCAATACCATCTGACCTACATCGATAACAACTACTTGTGCCAAGTTTCAAGTCGATAGCTTGTTTCGTTCGGAAGTTAGCGTGATTTCAACAGACGGACGGACGGACGGACATGCTTAGATCGACTCAGAATTTCACCACGACTCAGAATATATATACTTTATGGGGTCCTAGAGCAATATTTCGATGTGTTACAAACGTAATGACAAAGTTAATATACCCCCATCCTATGATGGAGGGTATAAAAAGATTGATCCAATACGTATATAATTCAGTTTGACAAAGTAGACATAAAATTTTGACAAAATTTTCTACAGAAATAAAATTTTAACAATATTTTCTATAGAAATAAAATTTTTACAAAATTTTCTATAGAAATAAACATTTTCACAAAATTTTCTATAGAAAGAAAATTTTGACAAAAATGTCTACAGAAATAAAATGTTAACAAAATTTTCTATAGAAATAAACTTTTGACAAAATTTTCTATAGAAATAAAATCTTGGTAGATTATTTTTGGCTCGAGTGGCAACCATGATTATGAACCGAATAAAATTTGAACAAAATTTTCTATAGAAATAAAATTTTGACAATGATGAAAATTTTATTATGAACCGAATAAAATTTTAACAAAATTTTCTCTAGAAATAAAATTTTGACAAAATTTTCTATAAAAATAAAATTTTGGTAGATTATTTTTGGCTCTAGTGGCAACCATGATTATGAACCGATATGGACCAATTTTTGTGTGATTGGACCAATTTTGGTATGGTTGTTAGCGACCATATACTAACACCACGTTCCTAATTTGAACCGGATCGGATGAATTTTGCTCCTCCAAGAGGCTCCGGAGGTCAAATCTGGAGAACGTTTTATATGGGGGCTATATATAATTATGGACCGATATGGACCAATTTTTGCACGGTGGCTAGAGACCATATACCAATACCATGTACCAAATTTCAACCGGATCGGATGAAATTTGCTTCTCTTAGAGGCTCCGCAACCCAATTCTGGGGATCGGTTTATATGTGCGCTATATATAATTATGGACCGATGTGGACCAATTTTTGCACGGTTGCTAGAGACCATATACCAATACCATGTACCAAATTTCAGCCGGATCGGATGCAATTTGCTTCTCTTTGAGGCTTCGCAAGCCAAATCTGGAGATCGGTTTATATGGGGGCTATATATAATTATGGACCGATGTGGACCAATTTTCGCATGATTGTTAGAGACAACACCATGTACCAAATTTCAGCCGGATCGGATGAAATATGCTTCTGTTAGAGGCTCCACAAGCCAAATGTGGGGATCGGTTTATATGGGGGCTATATATAATTAAGGACCGATATGGACCAATTTTTGCATGGTTGTGAGAGACCATATACAAACACCATGTACCAAATTACAGCGGGATCGGATGAAATATGCTTCTCTTAGAGGCTCCACAAACCAAATCTGGAGATCGGTTTATATGGGGGCTATATATAATTATGAACCGATGTGGTCCAATTTTTGCATGGTTGTTAGAGACCATATACCAACACCATGTACCAATTTTCAGCCGGATCGGATGAAATTTGCTTCTCTTTGTGGCCCCGCAAGCCAAATCTGGGGATCGGTTTATATGGGGGCTATATATAATTATGGACCGATGTCGACCAATTTTTGCATGATTGTTAGAGACCATATACTAACACCATGTACCAAATTTCAGCCGGATGGGATTAAATATGCTTCTCTTAGAGGCTCCACAAGCCAAATCTGGGGATCGGTTTATATGGGGCCTATATATAATTATGGATCGATATGGACCAATTTTTGCATGATTGTTAGAGACCATATACCAACACCATGTACTAAATTTCAGCCGGATCGGATAAAATATGCTTCTGTTAGAAGCTCCACAAGCCAAATCTGAGGGTCCCTTTATATGGGGGCTATACGTAAAAGTGGACCGATATGGCCCATTTTCAATACCGTCCGACCTACATCGATAACAACTACTTGTGCCAAGTTTCAAGTCGATAGCTTGTTTCGTTCGGAAGTTAGCGTGATTTCAAAAGACGGACGGACGGACGGACGGACATGCTTAGATCGACTCAGAATTTCACCACGACTCAGAATATATATACTTTATGGGGTCTTAGAGCAATATTTCGATGTGTTACAAACGGAATGACAAAGTTAATATACCCCCATCCTATGATGGAGGGTATAAAAATACTACAGTGATTTGGTAATCGTTTCGCTATTCGAAGTTCCAGGTCTTTAGAATATATTCCGAAACCCACTTGTCCATCTAATTTTGAGCCATCAGTGTAGAAATCTTTATTCCCCGGGGTGTCACGGCCTCTGTTGGAAATCTGAGGTTCAAACTCACTGTTGGGAATCTGATTTTCAAACTTTCTGTCGAAAAGTGATTTCGCCAGGGTGTAATCCACTACTTTTGGCATATCTGGCATTATTTTTAGGACCGAACTGTGACCGTGCTTTTTTTTTCAACCACATCGATAGCTCGCGTATAGATACAGCCGATGTTACTGCTGACCGTTGTCTAATAAAGGGTGATACGGTCAAAATTTGGTCTATATAAATTTGACGTATTTCTTTCAATTTTGCATTTAAAAAACCTGAACACCCCTCATTTTGAAGGTGTGTGTGTGTAGAATGTTGCTCCTATTTTGATTTTGGAATTCACTCTTCAGTTGTCAAAATGCCGTCCAAGCAAGAAGAGCAGCGTATCAAAATTTTGCTCGCGCATCGCGAAAATCCGAGCTACTCGCACGCAAAGCTGGCAAAATCGCTAAAAGTTGCCAAATCAACCGTTACAAATGTAATTAAAGTGTTTGGGGAACGTTTGTCGACAGCCAGGAAGTCTGGATCGGGGGGAAATCGAAAACCGGAAGCCGCTGCGACGACAAAGAGAGTTGCCGGTTGTTTCAAGCGAAACCCTAACCTCTCTCTCCGAGATGCCGCAAATAAGCTGGATGTATCGTCTACAACCGTGCATCGAGCCAAAAAACGAGCCGGACTATCGACTTACAAGAAGGTAGTGACTCCAAATCGCGATGATAAACAAAATACGACGGCCGACGCGCGATCCCCGACGATGCTGACGAAGTTTGACTGCGTGGTAATGGAACGAAACCTACGTCAAAGCCGACTACAAGCAGCTCCCGGGACAGGAGTTTTATACGGCAAAAGGAAGGGGAAAGGCAGCAGATATTTTCAAGCACATAAAACTGTCAAAGTTCGCAAAGAAATATCTGATTTGGCAAGCCATCTGTACCTGTGGCTTGAAAAGCAGCATTTTCATAGCTTCCGGTACTGTCAACCAAGAAATTTACGTGAAAGAGTGTTTGAATAAACGCCTGCTGCCTTTCCTGAAGAAACACGGTTGTTCCGTACTGTTTTGGCCGGATTTGACATCTTGCCATTACGGTAAAAAGGCCATGGAGTGGTACGCCGCCAACAACGTGCAGGTGGTTCCCAAGGACAAGAACCCTCCCAACACGCCAGAGCTCCGCCCAATTGAGAAATACTGGGCTATTGTCAAGCGGAACCTAAAGAAGACCAAAAAAACTGCTAAGCACGAGCAGCAGTTCAAGGCAAACTGGCTTTCTGCGGCGAAGAAGGTGGACAAGGTGGCTGTACAGAATCTGATGGCAGGTGTCAAGCGTGAGCCCCGGCAATTCGGATTTGGAAAAGCGAAAGCCAAACTGAATATTTTTCCTGAATTTTATACTAATTGAACTTGAACAAGTATAAACGGCCGTAAGTTCGGCCAGGCCGAATCTTATGTACCCTCCACCATGGATTGCGTAGAAACTTCTACGGAAGACTGTTATACACAATCGAATTACTTGGGTTGTTGTATCTTAAATCGTTTTCTAAATTGTGAGTTAGTCCACACGTGGTATATATTAGACAAAAAGGTATGTAAGTCTACAAATAATTACGAATCGATATGGACTTTGGCACGGTACGTAGGGAGCCAGAATTGAAATATGGGGGTCGCTAATATGGGGGCTATATACAATTATGAACTTGATATGGACCAATTTTTGTGTGATTGGGGATCGATTTATCTTAAGGCTATATATAACTATAGACCGATATGGACCTAGTTAGGCATGGTTGTTAACGGCCATATACTAGCACAATGTACCAAGAGGCTCCAAAACCAAATCTTGGGATCGGTTTATATGGGGGCTATATATGATTATGGACTGATATGATCATATACTACCACCACGTACCAAATTTCAACCGAATCCGATGAATTTTGCTCTTCCAAGGGGCTCCGGAGGTCAAATCTGGGGATCGGTTTATATGGGGGCTATACATAATTATGGACCGATTTCGAACAATTTTTGTATGGGTGTTTGAGGCCATATATTAACACCACGTACCAAATATCAACTGAATCAGATGAATTTTGGTCTTCCAAGAGGCTCCGGAGATCAAATCTGGCGATCGGTTTATATGGAGCTATATATAATTATGCACCGATGTGGACCAATTTTTGCATGGTCATTAGAGACCATATATTAACACCATGTACCAAATTTCAGCCGGATAGGATGAAATTTGCTTCTCTTCGAGGCTCCGCAAGCCAAATCTGGGAATCGGTAATATATGGGGGCTATATATAATTATGGACCGATGTGGACCAATTTTTGCATGGTTGTTAAAGACCATATACTAACGCAATATACTAAATTTCAGCCGGATCGGATGAAATTTGCTTCTCTTAGCGGCTCTGAAATCCAAATCGGGGGATCGGTTTATATGGGGGCTATATATAATTATGGACCGATGTGGACCAATTTTTGCGTGGTTGTTAGAGACCATATACTAACACCACGTACCAAATTTCAGCCGGATCGGATGAAATTTGCTTCCCTTAGATGGTCTGCAAGCCAAATTTGGGGGTCCGTTTATATGGGGGCTATACGTAAAAGTGGACCGATATGGCCCATTTGCAATACCATCCGACCTACATCAATAAAAACTACTTGTGCCAAGTTTCAAGTCGATAGCTTGTTTCCTTCGGAAGTTAGCGTGATTTCAACAGACGGACGGACGGACATGCTCAGATCGACTCAGAATTTCACCACGACCCAGAATATATATACTTTATGGGGTCTTAGAGCAATATTTCGATGTGTTACAAACGGAATGACAAAGTTAATATACCCCCATCCTATGGTGGAGGGTATAAAAAGAAATTTAATTTGATTTTTTAAATAAACGATTTCACCGATTTACACGTGTTTTCCCTTGACCAAATTTTGACCGTATCACCCTTTATGTCCAACGGCCATTTTCATGTAGTTCCGTTAGGCTTTAACTGCCAGTTGACAGAAAGTTGAGCAAATATCATCCCTCTGGTTAACATCTAACTAGCCTGTGGAATTTATACGCAAGATGCCGGCCACCAGACCACAACACCATATATCATTATAGGTCTAATTTTCCCTATTGCCTTTTTGCATGAGTACAAGGCTAACATGACTAGCATAAAATTGTCCTTAAAAATTAGATATTTTTTAACAATTAGTCTCTCAGTTTATGAAAATGGCACAGTGAAGCGAGCACACCGAAAAAATTTCCGTAATTGAACTGAAGTTAATTTGAACTTAGTTTTATTAGAAAACAAGTATATACAGCAGTAAGTTCGGTCGGGCCGAATCTTAAATACCCACCACCATGAACCAAATATTAGGGTTTCCTTTGAAATGTCAGGAGGGCTTGAGGACTTGAGGACACTTCCCGAAGATAAATTTAGGATTTCACCTATGAGGACTATATGAGATTCTGGATTTATAAGAACCATTTTTGTTCGAGTTTTAGAGGAATCGTTAACATCTCTTGTAAGTGTGCAAGAAAATTATAAAATAACGTCTTGATTTGAAATCTTAAATCTGTAGAAGTAAATTTTACATTGAGTTTCAAGCAATTTTCATGATCAGTGCGCCTTCTACACCCTCAAGAAGTGAAGTCGGTCTATATGGAGGCATTACCAAATGGACCGATAAAAACTTAATCCGATACACGTTTTTGTGAGCCTAAAATACCAGAATATTTACAATTTCGGGCAAATCAGATAAAAACTACGGTTTCTAGAAACCCATGGAGTTAAATCGGGAGATCGTTCTTATGGGGGCTATACTAAAATATGGACCGATACTCACCGTTTTCGGCACACCTCTTTATGACCCGAAAATACCTCTAGATTTCCAATTTCAGGCAAATAGGATAAAAATTTCGGATTCTAGAAGCTCAAGAAGTAAAATCGGGAAATCGGTCTATATGGGGGCTATACCAAAATATGGACCGATACTCACCATTTTCGGCACACCTCTTTATGGTCCTAAAATACCTCTAGATTTCCAATTTCAGACAAATTGGATAAAAGCTACGATTTCTATAAGCCCAAGACCCCAAATCGGGACGTCTTTTTATATGGGGACCATACCAAAACATGGACCGATACTAACAATTTTTGGCACACATATTTGTGGTCCTACAATACCTCTAGATTTCCAATTTCAGGTAAATTGAATAAAAACTGCGGTTTCTATAAGCCCAAGAAGTAAAATCGGGAGATGGGTCTATATGGGGGCTATACCAAAATATGGACCGATACTCACAATTTTTGGCACACGTATTTGTGGTCCTACAGTACCTCTAGATTTCCAATTTCAGGTAAATTGAATTAAAATTGCGGTTTCTATAAGCCCAAGAAATAAAATCGGGAGATCGGTCTATATGGGGGCTATACCAAAACATGGACCGATACTCACCATTTTTGGCACACCTCTTTATGGTCATAAAATACCTCTAGATTTCAAATTTCAAGCAAATTGGATAAAAACTACGATTTCTATAAGCCCAAGACCCCAAATCGTGAGGTCGGTTTATATGGGGACTATATCAAAACCTGGACCGATATAGCCCATCTTCGAACTTGACCTGCCTGCAGACAAAAGACGAGTTTGTGCAAAATTTCAGCACGATTGCTTCATTATTGAAGACTGTAGCGTGATTACAACAGACAGACAGACAGACAGACAGACAGACAGACGGACAGACGGACATCGTTATATCGTCTTAGAATTTCTCCCTGATCAAGAATATATATACTTTATATAGTCGGAAATCGATATTTCGATGTGTTACAAACGGAATGACAAACTTATTATACCCCCGTCACCATTCTATGGTGGTGGGTATAAAAATATTTGTTTGTAGTTGAATTTTATTTTTTTTTCGTAATTGTCCACAGCCCAATGAAAAATTTCTTTATTTTAAGTATGTCTCTAATATTTTATGAACTAAACGTGGGTATAGAGTTCAATGACCGTACGCATAAGTTCGTACGATTCCCAAAAATAGTAAGAATGAACTACGATATGGTTAAAATAGTCATAATTTCACTGAAAAAAATATTGTCGTGAGGTCAAAGATTTCACGTCCTTAAAATACGAATGCGTTTTTTGCTTAGCAAAGAAGACGTATTTCTCTGATAGAAAGTTTGTTTTCCTTGCCTGAAAGGCGATGAACTTTTCTATAAAGTCGTTTTATTAATTAAGTGATTCAAATTAAAAACGGGTATCTTAAAATGAAAGAAAATTTTGTTTGGCTAAGGTCAACTTGTCTTTAATAAATGTGAAACAATCTTCAAAATTAAAGAAATTGTCTTTAAATTTGTTTTCTTTTTTGCATCTTGACAACAAAGCAAAAAACATTTAAAAATAGGAGACGTTTTTCAAAACTTAATTTTACTTGAGGCAAAGCATAATTTCTACTTGAAGTGGAGTCTGAATTTGAAAATTTATGTTGTCATTAACACGTTTTTAAAGGACTTTAATTGTATATGAAGAAAAAAAAAACAGAAAAAACTAATAAATTAAAATTTGCTGCCTGGTATCAAGTACGCAAAACTTAAATTTAAAAGAGAATTCTGTCTTCAAAGTACTCTTACTTCAATTCTTCGCTTCTTTGACTCGGAATCAATACCACAATCATTAGTGTAAAGACAAAATCTTTCTTTATTTTTAGTTAATTTTTTCTTCTATGACAGGGTGTAATTTTGTGAGTTGTAGTAAAAGTACAGTAGGACATTAAACTTTCGTGGTTTTAACAACGCTTTGTGTAAATCTCAACTTATGGAGTATAATTTAGTTCAATTTTCGCAAGATGTAGTTCATTGTTGTTATAGAACACTTTACTTTTTTTCCGGTGCATATTTATTACATCCCCATCCACTAAAAAAGTCGATAATTTTTATATTACAATTTGCATTTATTACATAAATTCGTGAAACACAAAAAAGTATTTAAAATTCCTATGTTTTCAATAATTAATTCCAAATTA
Organism: Haematobia irritans; assembly: GCF_050003625.1. Classification (NCBI taxonomy): domain Eukaryota; kingdom Metazoa; phylum Arthropoda; class Insecta; order Diptera; family Muscidae; genus Haematobia; species Haematobia irritans. Next base: position 85,043,468 of record NC_134400.1, read on the forward strand.
ATTTATTGAAATAATAAAAAAAATAAATAAATTTAAATTTTATTATGCAAATGTGTCAATATCCTTGTTCACTATAATAACTTTCGCTGTCTTTAGGGCTTTCGTTTGAACATTCACAATATTCGGAAGAATCTGAACCACAAGATTCCTCTGAAGTAACACAATCCACAGGACATTGGTGAAATTCGGGTTTCACAAATTTTTCCGGTTTCTGAACACAAAACCATTGACATCTTAAAGGTCCTTCACCACAATCCACTGCCACGTGTCCAGTGTTGCGATTTATGCTACAATCACACATCAATTTGGGACAATTGCATTTCGAGCATTGTGGCAGATGAAGTTCTTCATTATTTACTTCCTTTCGGCGTTTTGGGGGTGAGCAATCCTCAGTCACTTTCGATGTGACCAATGGTTTTTGACTCCTCTGGGGACAGGTATCACTTGGGCTGTGAGAGGTTATTATGGGAAATTTTTTGTAAGGTAAACTATCGATAGACTTCTTTAAGCCTTGACTTTTGGCACAATGTTTTTCACACTTTCGATTATCTTTTTCAAATTTGACAGGGGAACTAGTTCCACTAATAACCCTCTGTACACATCCTCTGGGTGTGCAGTCCTCTAGGATAACGGGATCAGCACGGCTTTTCAATCGTTTATGTAGTTCCTTGTAAATACTGACAATCTGAGAGGCATAATTTCGCTGGGCATTAAAGAACATGTGCTCGTAACGTTCAAAGAGCATAGCAGTTCTCCTGGCTGCATGTTGCCATACGAAGTCTTGTTCCTTTAAGAGCACTGCTTCAGTAACAGGACTTCGTATGCTGTGATCCGGTTGGCCATAGTAAAAGGCTTTCAGAGCCCTCTTGACAATACAGTAGGCCAGCAATGCTTCAATTCGATTCATCTGACACCTGCTTTCGAAATCTCCGACAATATCGTCACGAAGAATACTAACATCGTTCAAGGCACTAGTGAAACTGTGACGCTTGATGTCATAGAATTGAAAAGCCTTCACCACCACAAATCGCGAAGCTTTGGCCTTGCAACGATGTATACCACATACAACCATGACCTGATCAGATAAAAGTTGTGAGATATAGAAATTGAAGAATTTTTATGGAAATCCCTCAAATATGAACGTACCTCTGCAATAGTATCGGCAATGTCTTTTACATTCTCTTTAAATAGTGGATCGAAATTTCGAAACCCTCTGCTCTTGTTCAAATGATCACCAAGGTGTGGATTCTTAAGTGGCTCCATTCTACGAATTGTTGAGGATTTCCTTTTAAATTCGGTCAAATTATGCAAAAATTTTGGAAATACGTTTCAAATTTTATTCAGTTAATATTTTTAAAGGAATTTTGACAAGTGTGTCTACAATCAAATGCACTGTGAAAAAAGAGCGATTTTAAGAACTATAGGAAGGCATATTTAGGAAGTTAGTTTCAAGCTATCAGGTGACTACAATTTGTTCATTTGAGCAGAATTTTGATTGCCGGTATTTGCTTAATGACATAGGCGTAGCTAAAGGGGGTTTTCATCTACCCCTACCAAATACCATGCAATATTTCTTCAAAATGTGATGATATATCATTGGATTAAATATTCTGGTTTCTTCACATGTACAAGTATTTATTTTTTTCTCTTTTTGAGGTATCTGCACAATGAACACACATTGTAGCTTTTACCCTTTGCGAGAATGTGGATAGCTACGCCAATGTTTTATTGACAATTATGACGAATAAAAATAAAAATTCAAAATAAAATTATTTAATACCAAAAATATTGAAATATTCCATTTGTTTTAAATTTATGACTGAAAAGTATCAAAATAAATGGTCCTGATAATTGATGGTGAAGAATGAAGTAATTCTCAATTATTCTTACGATCCGTAACACATTTCCCCATATTACGAAGCATACATCGATACATATCCAGATTTTCCCTATTTTAAATTTAATTCAATTTAACTGACAATCAATGTTTCAAAATGGCGACTGACATTTTTGTTTTTGTTTGGAGAGACAAACCAGATTTCCATATTTAATAATATTAAGAGGTCCATGTTTATGTGAGTTTTATCACAATCTGAACAGAAATGTTTGATATTAGGAGCTCTAGTTGATTCTGTTAGTGCCACTAATATCAAGTCCATTATTAAAATATCGCTCAATTAGTGTGGGTAGTAAATCCAAATTTGTGAAAATCAGAACATATAGTTATGTAAGAGCTACAGTCTAACAAGTATATACGGCCGTAAGTTCGGCCAAGCCGAATCTTATGTACCCTCCACCATGGATTGCGTAGAAACTTCTACGAAAGACTGTCACCCACAATCGAATTATTTGGGTTGTGGTATCTTAAAACTTCTTAACATCGTTTTCTAAATTGTGAGTTAGCCCATACGTGGTATATATTAGACAAAAAAGTTATGTGTCGATATGGACTTTTTGCACGGTACGTAGAGAGCCAGAATTGAAATATGTGGGTTGCTTATATGGGGGCAATATACAATTATGAACTTGATATGGACCAATTTTTGTGTGATTGGGGATCGGTTTATCTCAGGGCTATGTATAACTATAGACCGATATGGACCTAGTTAGGCATGGTTGTTAACGGCCATATACTAGCACAATGTACCAAATTTCAACTCACTCGGATGAAATTTGCTCCTCCAAGAGGCTCCAAAACCAAATCTCGGGATCGGTTTATATGGGGGCTATATATGATTATGGAAAGATATGGACCACTTTTGGCATGGTTGTTAAATATCATATACTACCACCACGTACCAAATTTCAACCAGATCGGATTAATTTTGCTTCTCCAAAAGGCACCGGAGGACAAATCTGGGGAACGGTTTATATGGGAGCTATATATAATTATGGACTGGTAGGAACCAATGCCTGCATGGTTGCTGGATACCATATACTAACATCACGTACCAAATTTCAACAGAATGGGAAGAATTTTGCTCTTCCAAGGGGCTCCGGAGGTCAAATCTGGGGATCGGTTTATATGGGGCCTATATATAATTATGGACCGATATCGACCAATTTTTGCATGGGAGTTTGAGGCCATATATTAACACCACGTACCAAATTTCAACTGAATCAGATGAATTTTGGTCTTCCAAGAGGCTACGGAGGTCAAATCTGGTGATAGGTTTATATGGGGGCTATATATAATTATGGACCGATGTGGACCAATTTTTGCATGGTTGTTAGAGACCATATACTAACACCATGTACCAAATTTCAGCCGGATCGGATGAAATTTGCTTCTCTTAGAGAATTCGCAAACCAAATATGGGGGTCCGTTTATATGGGGGCTATACGTAAAAGTGGACCGATATGGCCCATTTGCAATACCATCCGACCTACATCAATAACAACTACTTGTGCCAAATTTCAGTCGATAGCTTGTTTCGTTCGGAAATTAGCGTGATTTCAACAGACGGACGGACGGACATGCTCAGATCGACTCAGAATTTCGCCACGACCCAGAATATATATACTTTATGGGGTCTTAGAGCAATATTTCGATGTGTTACAAACGGAATGACAAAGTTAATATACCCCCATCCTATGGTGGGGGGTATAAAAAGTATATGCAGCAGTAAGTTCGGCCGGGCCGAATCTTAAATACCCACCACCATGAATCAACTATTATTGTTTCCTTTGAAATTTCCGGGGGTTTAGTGACAGATATTCTACCAAGCAGAGCAGTTCAATCAGTACCAGCGTTGCCAATTTAGCTATTTTCTCGCTAGATTTGGCTTTTTTGAAGTCGTTTAGCGGGAAAAATATTAATTTAGCGTTTACCTTTTTTTCTGGCTTGTTTTCATTAACGTTTTAGCTATTTTTGGCTTTTTTATTTTCGACATGTTTCTATTGAAATATGGATAAAACGGCTAAGCCTTGTTGCCAGAATAAGGTTTTCCACATATTTCAAAGCTCAATTGAAACATTACATTTAGAATATTAGCATTTGACTCGTTTATCCTTTTTATGTCATTATAATATTCTAAATTATTATGATATTACTAAATTAAAATAGTAGATGTGAATTGCTTTGTACACTGAAAAAATATTGTCGTGAGGCCAAAGAGTTCATGTCCTTAAAATACGAACGCGAATTTTGGTTATAATAGCATTTGTGAATTTCTTTTATATAAACTTTTTTCCTTGTCCAAAAGCCGATAAAGTCGTTTTGTCATTATAGTTAAGTGATTCAACTTAAAAATGGGTATCTTTACATTAAAGAAGGCTAGCGTCAATTCTAAAAAAGTCTTTAAATTTGTGGAGTTTCTGTATCTTGACCACACACCAAAAAAGCGTTCAAAAATAGAAGATGTTTTTCAACACTTTATTTTAAAAATAATAATTTCTCCTTGAAGTCGAGTCTGAATGTGGAAATTTTAAATTGTCGTTAGCGCGTTTTTAAAGTTCTCTTTATAGCACATGAAGAAAAAGCTGAAAAAACGAATAAATTCCAATTTGGAATTCGGAACACAAAATCATTAGTGTACAAAATCTTTGGAAACGGACATGCTTTTTTTTTCAGTGTATGTAAGAAAAAATAGGGCCATTAGAGAAAATTGGACAACAATAGGTTTGTTTAGGTAATTTCCCAACAAAAGTTATTCAGTATAAACTTGCAAGATAGTAAGAATGGGTTTTATTCTCTTGGCTAAAATTAGTAGAAGTGTACACGTTCACGAATTTATCATTAATTCAGCGGTTTTAAACCAATTAAAAGGAAAGATATTTGTATTTTCTAATTCTAGTGCAATTGGTTTTGTTGATGATTAACCAGCTGATAATTGCAAGTTTTTAATGGGAAAAATGTTTTTACTGTGAAATGTAAACGAAGGACGACTACCAGTAAAAATTTGTGATAGTAATCAAAATGTATCGAGTACGCAAACAGAGCTAATATGATTTAAATATTGTTATAGTCTCACAGAAGTAGAATTAAAATGAATACAGTTAAAATAATATGCATTTTAAGTGAAATAAAAATGTAACTTTTCATACAAAAAAATTAGCTATTTTTTCGAATTTTTTAGCTTTTTTGGGCAAATGTAGCGGTTTTTGGTGAACCAATTCTGGCAACGCGGTTCTAGAAGCCCAAGACCCCAAATCGGGGGTCGGTTTATATAGGGGCTATACCACCACATGGACTGATATAGTCCATCTTGGAACTTGACCTGCTTGGAGACAAAAAACGAGTTTGTGCACAAATTAAACAGGATAGCTTTATTATTGAAGACTGTAGCGTGATTACAAAAGACATCCAGACAGACGGACATTCTTATATCGCCTTACAATTTCTACCTGATCAAGAATATATATACTTTATATAGTCGGAAATCGATATTTCGATGTGTTACAAACGGAATGACGAACTTATTATACGCCCATCACCATTCTATGGTGGTGGGTATAAAAAAGCTAGGTCTAGCCAAATTGGCAAAGCTGATCGGGATACCATGAAATGATTCGTTAGTTAGCGTTAGTTATATTCTAGCTACGAGAAATTTCATTGTATTTATGATAATATTTTTTGGTTTGTCGACCGAATTTGAAATTTAGATTAATGCGATCAAAAATGTAACATCATTTAAAAATTCTGTGAAATCTTCCCTTGAATCTGACAGAGATATTCGATGAATTTTTTCTCTGCACCTCGCTACTTAAACCATTCATCATTCTCTATTGCCTCAAGCAAAATGTGAATGCCTAACAAAAACAAAACATTCCTGAAACAATAACAAATCCAACATAATCTAGACCAAATAGAAATTGTCATGGGAAAATTGAAAGAAAAATCCAAATTACAATTCCACTTCAAATGCCGTTTACCGTTGCTTAGAGGCTTTTCTTTAGACCGGACTATAAAGAGTCTCGGTGACTCTTGTGTTTTAACTCAATCGACGCTGTATCATCATTTGTTAAGAACAGAAAGACTTGTATTTAAGCTGCATTCTGCTTTCCTTAAGGCGCATGCGTCGCGGCTATCTGCATATAGTCTCCCGAGTCGCTTAAGGCCTATTCCATGATGTGTTTACCTTCATTAGCAATGAAACAAATACGAGCGTAAATAACATCCATAAATAGATCATTAAACAAAACATATGGTGAGGGACGCATGGAGGTATGAGTAGGACTGCAACAATGTACCATAGAAACCTTGCAACATTGAATGTTATAGCGATTGAGGAAAAAATAGTTGTCAACACTAGCAGTTTACACTAAAAAAAACGTCAACATTGTAGACACAAATAAAATCTTTCCTCCCATACACAAGGTCGTGGGTTTAAAAGTACGGCTTTCCCATGACATTTAGATCCCATAAAATGTTTGGAAACACATATTCAATGGACAGATACCGCTACGGGAAATGAATCTACCCCAGAATAGGTAGAGGACTACTCCATGGTATGAATGGACCAGTCCAACGTATGGAAGGGACCGACAAGGTAAATTTACACTGCAGGACACGGCTTGGACTCATTCCAAAGGACATGATCTGAATACTGGTATATGCAGGACGCATTAGGAAGATGTTACTTCGAACACTACATATGCCTTGTCTACACACAAATTTTTTTTCTGATTCAATCACGAAATTAATTGATCCAATTAATTTTTAATTGAAATGTCTTCAATCACAGAAATGATAGTATCAATTAAAAAATTAATTGAAGGTCAATTAAAAAGTTATTTGATCCAATTAAAAAATTAATTGTTACTATTATTTTGTGATTGATATTTGTTTCAATTAAAAAATTTGTTGAATCAATTAAATTTTTAATTGAATATTTTTTAAAACTCAATTAAAATTTTAATTGGAAAAATTTTCGTGAAATTTTTTTGTGTGTAGCTTCAAACCGGGGACTAGAAATAAATTATGTAATTCGTCTAAGAAGTTAGAGCTCATATCAAAGCGAATATTGACATGGGTGTATATAGGCCTCACGAGACAGCGAAAATTGGATCCTCTTTTTACCTAACATAACCTAGATATATCAAATTCATCAGTTTTTAATGATTATTTAAGTGCCTCTGCAGTACTTTAATTTTGCCAAATGCTTATGAATGTTTTCTCTCATGGTAATAAAAACTACGATTTTTATACCCTCCATCATAGAATGGGGGTATATTAACTTTGTCATTCCGCTTGTGACACATCGAAATATTGCTCTAAGACCCCATAAAGTATATATATCCTGGGTCGTGGTGAAACTCTGAGTCGATCTAAGCATGTCCGTCCGTCCGTCCGTCCTTCCGTCCGTCTGTTGAAATCACGCTAACTTCCGTACGAAACAAGCAATCGACTTGAAACTTGGCACAAGTAGTTGATATCGATGTAGGTCGGACGGTATTGAAAATGGGCCATATCGGTCCACTTTTACGTATAGCCCCCATATAAAGGGACCCTCAGATTTGGCTTGTGGAGCCTCTAACAGATGCATATTTCATCCGATCCGGCTGAAATGTGGTACATGGTGTTAGTATATGGTCTCTAACAACCACACAAAAATTGGTCCACATCGGTCCATAATTATATATAGCCCCCATATAAACCGATCCCCAGATTTGGCTTGCGGAGCCTCAAAGAGAAGAAAATTTCAATCGATCCGGCTGAAATTTGGTACATGATGTTGGTATATGGTCTCTAACAACCGTGCAAAAATTGGTCCACATCGGTCCATAATTATATATAACCCCCATATAAACCGATCCCCAGATTTGGCTTGCGGAGCCTCAAAGAGAAGCAAATTTCATCCGATCCGGCTGAAATTTGGTACATGATGTTGGTATATGGTCTCTAACAACCATGCAAAAATTGGTCGAAGTCTCCAAGAGAAGCAAATTTCATCCAAGCCGGTTGTAATTTGGAACGTGGTGTTAGTATATGATCTTTAACAACCGTGCCAGAATTGGTCCATATCGGTCCATAATTATATATAGCCCCCATATAAAACGTTCTCCAGATTTGACCTCCGGAGCCTCTTGGAGGAGCAAAATTCATCCGATCCGGTTCAAAGTAGGAACGTGGTGTTAGTATATGGTCGCTAACAACCATAACAAAATTGGTCCAATCACACAAAAATTGGTCTATATAGGTTCATAATCATGGTTGCCACTCGAGCCAAAAATAATTTACCAAAATTTTATTTCTACAGAAAATTTTGTCAAAATTTTATTTCTATAGAAAATTTTGTCAAAATTTTTTTTCTATAGAAAATTTTGTCAAAATTTTATTTCTAGAGAAAATTTTGTTAAAATTTTATTCGGTTCATAATAAAATTTTCATCTTTGTCAAAATTTTATTTTTATAGAAAATTTTGTTCAAATTTTATTCGGTTCATAATCATGGTTGCCACTCGAGCCACAAATAATCTACCAAGATTTGATTTCTATAGAAAATTTTGTCAAAAGTTTATTTCTATAGAAAATTTTGTTAAAATTTTATTTCTGTAGACATATTTGTCAAAATTTTCTTTCTATAGAATATTTTGTCAAAATTTTTATTTCTATAGAAAATTTTGTGAAAATTTTATTTCTATAGAAAATTTTGTCAAAATTTTATGTCTACTTTGTCAAACTGAATTATATACGTATTGGATCGATCTTTATACCCTTCACCACTACTGTGGTACAGGGTATAATAAGTTTGTGCATTTGTATATAACGCCAAGAAGGAAAAGTCTGAGACCCATCGTTTAGTATACCGATCGTCTTAGAATTAAATTCTGAGTCGATTTAGCGATGTCCGTCTGTCTGTCTGTCCGTCTGTCTGTCTGTCTGTTGATGTATTTTTGTGTGCAAAGTACAGCTCGCAGTTTTAGTGCGATTGTCCTAAAATTTGGTATAGGGTCCTGTTTCGGCTCAAAGACGATCCCTATTGATTTTGGAAAAAAACGGTTCAGATTTAGATATAGCTGCCATATATATTTTTCACCGATCTGGTCATAATTGGCGTGTATATCAACCGATCTTCCTCAAATTCCGTACATCCGAATATTTTATGAGTCTCGAAAAACTTGCAAAATATCATCCAAATCGGTTTAGATTTAGATATAGCTCCCATATATAGCTTTCGCCCGATTTACACTCCTTTGTCCACAGAGGCCAATTTTTTTGCTCCGATTTAGTTGAAATTTTGCACAGGGAGTAGAATTAGCATTATAGCTATGCGTGTCAAATTTGGTGGAAATCGGTTCAGATTTAGATATAGCTCCCATATATAGCTTTCGCCCGATTTACACTCATATGACCACAGAGGCCAATCTTTTACTCTGATTTAATTGAAATTTTGCACGGGGAGTAGAATTAGCATTGTAGCTATGCGTGCCAAATTTGGTTGAAATCGGTTCAGATTTAGATATAGCTCCCATATATAGCTTTCGCCCTATTTACACTCATATGACCACAGAGGCTAATTTTTTGCTCCGATTTAGTTGAAATTTTGCACAGGGAGTAGAATTAGCATTGTTGCTATGCGTGCCACATTTGGTTGAAATCGGTTCAGATATAGCTCCCATATATATATGTTTTTCTGATTTCGACAAAAATGGTCAAAATACCAACATTTTCCTTGTAAGTTTCCTTAAGATTGCTTCAGATTTAAATGTTTCCCATATTTTTATACCCTTCACCACTACTGTGGTACAGGGTATAATAAGTTTGTGCATTTGTATATAACGCCAAGAAGGAAAAGTCTGAGACCCATCGTTTAGTATACCGATCGTCTTAGAATTAAATTCTGAGTCGATTTAGCGATGTCCGTCTGTCTGTCTGTCCGTCTGTCTGTCTGTCTGTTGATGTATTTTTGTGTGCAAAGTACAGCTCGCAGTTTTAGTGCGATTGTCCTAAAATTTGGGATGGGGTCCTGTTTCGGCTCAGAGACGATCCCTATTGATTTTGGAAAAAATCGGTTCAGATTTAGATATAGCTGCCATATATATTTTTCACCGATCTGGTCATAATTGGCGTGTTTATCAACCGATCTTCCTCAAATTCCGTACATCCGAATATTTTATGAGTCTCGAAAAACTTGCCAAATATCATCCAAATCGGTTCAGATTTAGATATAGCTCCCATATATAGCTTTCGCCCGATTTACACTCAATTGCCCACAGCGGTCAATTTTTTCTCCGATTTAGTTGAAATTTTGCACAGGGAGTAGAATTAGAATTGTAATTATGCGTGCCAAATTTGGTTGAAATGGGTTCAGATTTGGATATATCTCCCATATATAGCTTTCGCCCGATTTACACTCATATGACCACAGAGGCCAATTTTTACTCCGATTTAGTTGAAATTTTGCACAGGGAGTAGAATTAGCATTGTAGCTATGCGTGCTAAATTTGGTTGAAATCGGTTCAGGTTTAGATATAGCTCCCATATATATGTTTTTCTGATTTCGACAAAAATGGTCAAAATACCAACATTTTCCTTGTAAAATCGCCACTGCTTAGACGAAAAATTGTAGAAATGACTCTAATTTTCCTAAACTTCTAATACATATATATCGAGCGATAAATCATAAATAAACTTTTGCGAAGTTTCCTTAAAATTGCTTTAGATTTAAATGTTTCCCATATTTTTTTTACTAACATTGTAAAATTCCATCCTAGTGCATTAGCCGACTTAAATTTTGAGTCTATAGATTTTGTAGAAGTCGGTCCAGATCGAGTGATATTTAAATGTATGTATTTGGGACAAACCTTTATATATAGCCCTCAACACATTTGACGGATGTGATATGGTATCGAAAATTTTATATCTATAAAGTGGTGCAGGGTATAATATAGTCGGCCCCGCCCGACTTTAGACTTTCCTTACTTGTTTTTGATTTAATATATACCACGTATGGACTTACATACAATTTAGAAGATGGTGTTAGGAGGTTTTAAGATACCTTGCCATCGGCAAGCGTTACCGCAACTTAAGTAATTCGATTGTGGATGGCAGTGTTTAGAAGAAGTTTCTACGCAATCCATGATGGAGGGTACATAAGCTTCGGCCTGGCCGAACTTACGACCGTATATACTTGTCAATAAAAGTTAACTTTTAATATTCCAATTCGATTTAACAATTTTTTCTAAAAAACGATTGGGCCTGGCAATATATAGTTCGTAAAATCGAACTTAGACAAATAAGAAATTTTTTCTCAATATCCTACTCATTCATTTTTTTAATAGTTACCTTCTCTTACTCTCACGTATATAAACATATATATGTTCATACGAATTATGTAAATGTACGAATTTTGACAATGTAAATTAATAATGTTTCCATCCAGAGACATTATATTTTCGAAAATATAAGGTCCAAATCATAATATATTCTAACATATTAACATATATATTCCAAACATCCAAGCAAAAAAATTTGGAAGTTGATCCGAAGGCACAACTTTAAAAGCACTTCCAAAAATGTCCTCCAAAAGATGTCATTTATTTTACCTGCACAGGAAGTTCTTTTAATTCCATTTTTATACCCTCCACCAAAGGATGGGGGGTATATTAACTTTGTCATTCCGCTTGTAACACATCGAAATATTGCTCTAAGACCCCATAAAGTATATATATATTCTGGGTCGTGGTGAAATTCGGAGTCGATCTGAGTATGTCCGTCCTTCCGTCTGTTGAAATCGCGCTAACTTCCGAACAATATAAGCTATCGACTTTAAACTTGGCACAAGTAGTTGTTATTGATGCAGGTCGGATGGTATTGAAAATGGGCCATATCGGTCTACTTTTACGTATAGCCCCCATATAAACGGACCCCCAGATTTGGCTTGCGGATCTTCTAAGAGAATCAAATATCATCCGATCCGTCTGATAATATCATGTAAAAATTGGTCTACATCGGTCCATAATTATATATAGCCCCATATAAACCGATCCCCACATTTAGCTTGCGGAGCCTCTAAAAGAAGCAAATTTCATCCGATCCGGCTGAAATTTGATACATGGTGTAGGAATATGGTATCTAATAACTGTGCAAAAATTAGTCCACATCGGTCCATAGCCCCCATATAAACCGCCCAAAAAAAGCGTCGCCAAAAAAGTAGTGAAAATGTTGTTTTTGGATCCGGAAGTGGTACAAAATTGGCGCAGAAGCGATGATTTTAACATGGGTTTGTCATAGGACGGATGTCCACCATTTCAACATCCATTGCACTGAATTTGCATCACTTAATAAGGTGTGATGCGTATCCAGTGATTTGGATGTGAGTAAACAAATTTTGTGATATTTGGACGAATAAATAATTTTTAAATTTTTTATGATTTTTAATGCATTATAACGCTTGTCTGGCACGTTTGACATTAAATATTTTCAAAAATTCGCAATTTTTCTAGAAAGCAGGATTTAGCATTTTTGCGGCAAAACTTAAATAATTTGCACTATTTTATTAATTATACCCTTCACCACTACTGTGGTACAGGGTATAATAAGTTTGTGCATTTGTATGTAACGCCAAGAAGGAGTAATCATAGACCAACCTTTTAGTATACGGATCGGCTTAGAATTAAATTCTGAGTCGATTTAGCGATGTCCGTCTGTCTGTCTGTCCGTCTGTATGTCCGTCTGTCTGTCCGTCTGTCTGTCTGTCCGTCTGTCTGTCTGTCTGTCTGTTGATGTATTTTTGTGTGCAAAGTACAGCTCGCAGTTTTAGTCCGATTGTCCTAAAATTTGGTATAGGGTCCTGTTTCGGCTCAAAGACGATCCCTATTGATTTTGGAAAAAATCGGTTCAGATTTAGATATAGCTGCCATATATATTTTTCGCCGATCTGGTCATAATTGGCGTGTATATCAACCGATCTTCCTCAAATTCCGCACATCCGAATATTTGATAAGTCTCGAAAAACTTGCAAAATATCAGCCAAATCGGTTCAGATTAAGATATGGCTCCCATATATAGCTTTCGCCCGATTTACACCCATTTGCCCACAGAGGCCCATTTTTTGCTCCTATTTAGTTGCAATTTTGCACAGGGAGTAGAATTAGCATTGTTGCTATGCGTGTCAAATTTGGTTGAAATCGGTTCAGATTTAGATATAGCTTCCATATATAGCTTTCGCCCGATTTACACTCATATGACCACAGAGGCCAATTTTTAACTCCGATTTAGTTGAAATTTTGCACAGAGAGTATAATTAGCATTTTTGCTATGCGTGCCAAATTTGGTTGAAATCGGTTCAGATTTAGATATAGCTCCCATATATATGTTTTTCTGATTTCGACAAAAATGGTCAAAATACCAACAATTTCCTTGTAAAATCGCCACTGCTTAGTCGCAAAGTTGTAAAAATGACTATAATTTTCCTAAACTTCTAATACATATATATCGAGCGATAAATCATAAATAAACTTTTGCAAAGTTTCCTTAAAATTGCTTCAAATTTAAATGTTTCCCATATTTTTTTACTAACATTGTGTTCCACCCTAGTGCATTAGCCGACTTAAATTTTGAGTCTATAGGTTTTGTAGAAGTCTATCAAATTCTTCCAGATCGAGTGATATTTAAATGTATGTATTTGGGACAAACCTTTATATATAGCCCCAAACACATTTGACGGATGTGATATGGTATCGAAAAATTAGATCTACAAAGTGGTGCAGGGTATAATATAGTCGGCCCCGCCCGACTTTAGACTTTCCTTACTGGTTTTTAATCTGTTTTTAACCCATTTGAAACAATAAAATTTTAAATTTCCTATTAAAAATATGAAAAAAGCGAGTTATAAACAAGTATATACTGCCGTAAGTTCGGCCATGCCGAAGCTTACGTACCCTCCACCATGGGTTGCGTAGAAACTTCTACTGAAGACTGTCATCCACAATCGAATTACTTGGGTTGCGGTAACACTTGCCGATGGCAAGGTATCTTAAAACTTTCTAACACCGTAATATATACCAAATAGTCCATACGTGGTATATATTAAACTAAAAAAGGCTTATTAAATACGTATATAATTAAATTTAAAGTTTTAAGAAATAAAATTTTGACAAAATTTTCTATAGAAGTAAAATTTTGAAACAATTTTCTAAAGAAATAAAATTTGGAAAAAAATTTCTATAGAAATAAAATTTTGACAACATTTTCTATAGAAATAAAGTTTTGACAAAATTTTCTATAGAAATAAAATTTTGACAAAATTTTCTATAGAAATAACATTTTGACAATGTTCTCTATAAAAATAAAATTTTGGTAGATTATTTTTGGCTCGAGTGGCAACCATGATTACGAACCGATATGAACCAATTTTTGTGTGATTGGGGATCAGCTATATATAACTTTAGACCCATATGGACCAATTTTGGCATGGTTATTAGAGGCCTTATACTAACATTTCAACAGGATCGGATGAATTTTGCTCCTCCAAGAGCCTCCGAAGATCAAATCTGGGGTACGGTTTATATGGGGGCTATATATAATTATGGACCGATATAGGCAAATTCTTGCGTGTTTGTTAGATACCAAATTTCCCAATTTCAGCCGGATCGGATGACTTTTGCTCCTCCAAGAGGCTCCGGAGGACAAATCTGGGAATCGATTTATATGGGGGCTATATATAATTATGGACCGGTATGGACCAATTCTTGCATGGTTGTTAGATGCCATATACCAACACCACGTACCAAATTTCAGCCGGATCGGATGAAATTTGCTTCTCTTAGAGGCTCCGCAAGCCAAATCGGGGGATCGGTTTATATGGGGGCAATATGTAATTATGGACCGATATGGACAAATTTTTGCATGGTTGTTAGGGACCATATACTAAAACCATGTACCAAATTTCAGCCGGATCGGATGAAATTTGCTTCTCTTAGAGCAATCGCAAGCCAAATTTGGGGGTCCGTTTATATGGGGGCTATACGTAAGAGTGGACCGATATTGACCAATTTTTGCATGGTTGTTAGAGACCATATACTAACACCATGTACTAAATTTTAGCCTGATCGGTAGCTTGTTTCGTTCGGAAGTTAGCGTGATTTCAACAGACGGACGGACGGACATGCTCAGATCGACTCACAATTTCACCACGACCCAGAATATGTATACTTTATGGGGTCTTAGAGCAATATTTCGATGTGTTACAAACGGAATGACAAAGTTAATATACCCCCATCTAATGGTGGAGGGTATAAAAAGTGAACTTCCTGTGCAGTTAAAATAAAGGGCATTTTTGGGAGGACATTTTTGGAAGTGTTTTTAAAGTTGTGCCTTAAGAAGTACTTCCAAATTTTTTTTTGACTGGGCGATCCCCCGATTTGGCTTGCGGAGCCTCTAAGAGAAGCAAATTTCATCCGATCCGGCTGAAATTTCGTACATGGTGTTAGTATATGGTCTCTAACACCCATGCAACAATTGGTCGAAATCGGTCCATAATTATATATAGACCCCTGTAAAGGCGTCTTTTAACCAAGAGTGGAGGGGTCAAAATGGCCTTTTGGGGGTTTTCTAGATTCAGTAGAAGTACGATGCACTTGATTCGACAAGTGAACTTTTTTATTATGAGGCGCTCGGCCTAAATCCTTCTCAAATAAAAAGGTGATTAAACTCCTATTCAATAACCCTTTATTGGTGGCCAGTAATACCTGGTTGACTGCAGTTACAAAACTTAACTAAAATCGTCACTAAGACTTTTCAGTCCATTGTGATACCACATTGGTGAACTTCTCTCTTATCACTGAGTGCTGCCCGATTCCATTTTAAGCTCAATGACAAGGGACCTCCTTTTTATAGGCGAGTCCGAACGGCTTTCCACATTGCAGTGAAACCGCTAAGAGAAGCTTTGAAACCCTCAGAAATGTCACCAGCATTACTGAGGTGGGATAATCCACCGCTGAAAAACTTTTTGGTGTTCGGTCGAAGCAGGAATCGAACCCACGACCTTGTGTATGCAGGCGGGCATGCTAACCATTGCACCACGGTGGCTCCCATGCAGAATGATAAACAGGAATATTGGACAAATTTCAAAGATTGGTTAAAAATATTGCTATACGTTTGAGAAGTCATATACAAAGATATACAAAGGTGGGAATATTACTATGCGTTGACCAAATAAATAGAAATGAGCCTCCACATTGCTTTACATTAAATCTCTTGAAGTTACTGGAGATTGCGGGTACGTTCTGGTTATTTCATCCAATGAGTGATTTGGATGTAACATACTAACATGCAAATTTAGTTTTTTTTTACGATTAAATGAACAAACGGCCTTTTTGCATGCAGGGAAGAAAAATGACTCTCCTAGAACAAAATTTAATTTTTGAATGAGGAAAATGGAACATTTGTTCCGCAAAAACGTTGCTTCCTCGCCAGCTGTCGAAATCAGGTGCGGCAACAATGATACATGTTCACCGTAATAAAAATGTTTGGTCTAAGAAGTGATCATATTTATTCTCTGGGTGTGCATACATTTTGATGCAATAAATAGAGATTCTAGACAAAAATGTTTATCTACAAATTACATACACTTAGCGTATTAAGATTTATTTGTACCACTATGCCTATAACATATGTAAATAAAATAAAATATAATATTTAATTGTTAAGTAATTGATTTTTAAATATATTTTTAGTTCGGTCATGAGTATTATTTAGGTTGGGCAACACAACCGAATGATGAAGGTAGTCACAACCAATATCGTCGGCAGACCCAACCAACACCATATGTGGTATTAACATAGTTGTGTCGACCGAATTAAAAAAACTGCCAACTGATAGTAGCTGCAACTGCCAAAAGGAGGTTGGCAATAAATTCGGTTATCACAACCATTCTGTATTCTCTTCTGGAAGTGCTTTAAAGTTGTGCCTTTGGAAGAACTTCCAACTTTTTTTTGCTGGGTGGTTGCAATACATGATCACGACAAACATTTGATTTTTCCTACATCTTCTATTGGACTTTTCGTGATAATTAACAAAATACTCTCTGGCACAGCAGGTTGTAGGGCACAAATACGATCATAATCAAATGCCGAAATGCCAAGTAGTTAAACTGTATGACTGTTTGTAGATCACCTGAACGGTGACAAGACTACCGCCATTGTGATAATGACTACTCGACATTGCCTTAAAGTCAACCTAGAGTGGTTTGTCTATGACGACAAAAACTTATTCCAAATTAATTTTTTTTTCTCTCCACCGAGTGTTGGGGCTGTAATCGAAAACAAATCAAAACAAAAAAGTTCTCATGATGATAGCCCGATATTTGTCGGTCGCTCGGTCTGTCCGTCTGTCTGTTGTTGTTTGCATTTCTTGTTATTATTTGAAATAATAGTGCTGTTGTTGTGTTATATTTTAGTTAACAACAATATGCATGATGAACAACAACAACAACAACAGCAACAAGAACACAAAAAGCAAAACGATTGCCCCACAATAACGACTTTAGCACCAACACAAAACACCAAACAACGACAACAGCCTGGAAAACTTTATCACATCGAAAAGAATGTGGGTCTGGCAGCAATAGACAATCATTCCCAGAGCCATGAATAGCAGAGAGTTGGGTAAATATTTGGAACCCTCCGGATAATTTCCCACAATCATTATTCATAGGCGCTCCATTCGGCCCAATGATCGGCCATAGAAAGGTACACGGATTGCTGCATAGCCTGTACACATGCGTACAATGGCATTTTCATTAGTTGTTAGTGGTGTTACTGTTGTTATTATTGTTATTATGAACATAATGTTTTTATTTGTTTAAACTATTGATTAGAAAGCTCTCCCCTCAAACGAAAAACGAAAAAATTTTTCCCAAAGCCTCAGTTGAACAGTTAATATGTGTGCGAGCAATCTGCCCCAATCTAGATGGCGGCTAGGAGCCCTTCAGTCATAAACTGATAATGTAAGCAAGAACTAAATTTAGTTGGTCAGTTCCATTGTGGCGCTTATTTGTGATATGAGATTATAAATTTGGATGGCACATTTGGAGAACCATGAAGCAGAAGAAAAAAAAGACACAAAGAAAGGAATACGCCGCCACAATTCCTTGGAATTGCGAAACGATCATACCCTTTCATATATTCTGATTTGATTATTATGTATGAAGAATGAGTCCAAATAGCCAATTATCCCTACATCATCTAACGCAGAGAATTGTGGTAAGACATCATTGGATCACAAATCAAATGGGAAAGAATTGTGATGGTGACTGTTTCACTTTAAGCAAAAAGCCACAATACTCCGCAATGGAATTTCATGTAGTCGAGAATAGTTTGTGTTTTACAGTGACAAAAATATTAAACTAATATGCAACCTAAATTTGAAGAACCCCAAGCTACATAACATTAGGCCGGGTTTCTGTTAGTACTGGATACCCAAGTCTTAACGTGCTAAAAGAAAACAGAGAACTCGTTTATTCAGGATATACTCTGAAAAAAAAAAAACAAGTAAGTAAAGTAGAAAGTCGGGCGGGGCCGACTATATCATACCCTAAACCACCCTTACTGAATTAGTAATCATAAGCATTTGTGGGGTAACATTGGTATAGGTCTGGGAGATAAACCGCAGTTGCATATTTGAGAAAATTAAGGGGTACATGTCTATGGGTGCTTTGTGTCAATCTGACTATAGCTCATAGTCAATGTTGCCAGGGAAAATGTTCGGTTTACCCTAAAAGGACAAAAAAAGTTCCCTACTTTCCCATACATTCCCAAACAATTTTCCCTACACAGATAAAAATAATTTTGAGAACCAATAACTTTTGTTGGAAAACCAATAACAAAATTTGTCAATTTTCCTGCAACAAACTAATTTGTACTTTTAATAACCATTATTACAAAAAAGTTGTTAGCAATCGTCACCATCAGAAGGCAACAAATAATTTGTGTTCTCAATAACATCATTTGTAAGTAATTTGTTGAACATCCAACAGTACAAAATATTTGTTGTTGAACGTTACGTTTAATCCTCAACAAATATTTTTGAATTTGAACGAAAAAATTTGTATGTGATTTGTTCAATGACCTGTAACATTTATTGGTGTATTGACAAAAAATTAAATTGAAATTAAAATTGACAGAATTATGCTATGAATTGCACAAAAATTGCAAAATTGCCGGAACAATTTTGGAGATATTTTGTTAAGTACACACAGAGAAGGAATATGACCAAAATGTTATTTTTGGACGTGGAACATGTAACATTTTTGGGTCGAAAATCCTAGTTTTGTAAATGTATGACGATTTTAAATTTGAGCAGCCCAGGGTCTAGCAAGCATTTTGACAACTTTTTGCCCAGTGTTATATATTCTAGTTAATTAGAATTTAATAACTCTAATCCCGATATTAATATGGTTTTATTAATTATCTCATACAACAAACACATTTAAGAAACTTCCAAATGAAAAATATAAATTTTTCACAGACATTTATAAATTTTTTCTGTATTCTCTGATGAGTGAGCTCTTTGCTTGCTATCATACACAAGCATGTGCTCATCCTCATTTTGTTCTAACGGTGTTCTTCGCATACTTCTTTTAGCATTCGTACATATTCTCAGCGATGTGCGCGTAACCAGTCTTGTATTTTTGTTTTTGTTTTCATATCGACAGCAGTCAAATAATTTCGCAACAAAACAATTTGTTGAAAATTCAGAATATTTCTATTATTTCCTCTGTCAAGCATCTACAAACACATTTCAACAACAAATGTCTCATATTCAATAGACAAATTTGTTGAGCATCAGCAGATTTTACATACAAATAAAGTTGTTAATATTTATTTGCAGTTATTTTTTTGTGTGTACTATATTTTAATAATTTAAAATTATTATAATTTAATTAATTATAATTTAAAAAATTTTACAAAACAAAAATGGTTCTAAGTACTTTATTATCTTAAAACATGAATTTGCAACGTATATAACTTAGAATATAAATTTGTATTACCACCACCGTTGCCACAGTTGGTAGAATTCTACCCAAATTAGTAATCTTTTTTGTTAAATCTCTATAAAAATAAAATTTTGGAAAAAGTTTCTATAAACAAATTTTTGTGAAAAAATTTTCTATAGAAATAAAATTTTGACAATAAATTCTATAGAAATAAAATTTTGAGAAAAAATTCCACAGAGATAAAATTTTGAGAAAATTTTTATAGAAATAATATTTTGAAAAAAATTTCTATAGAAATACAATTTGACAATGTTCTATAGAAATAAAATGTTGACAAAATTCACTACTGGAATAAAGTTTACCACACATTGTTAAAGATCAAGCCTTGCCGGCTTCTAATTTCCTCCTCTAGAGCCACCAAAATGTATAAATTATTACAAATTGTGTTGAGTGAAAATGTCCTACATTGTGGCCCTACGTCCCTACAAGACGCTAAATATTAGAAAAATCCTACATATAGGTAATTTCCCCTACTTCTAGCAACACTGGCTGTGTTGATATTGCGCCTACGGAGTTAGTATCCCACTAATATTGAGCCCATTATTAAAAAAGAGAAAATCGTTAAATTAGTGTGGGTAATAAAGACAAATTTGTAAAAATCGAGCAATATTCTTATGTAAGAGCTACAAGTACGTATAAGTACGATCGGCTAGTACATCAAAATTTTAAATTTGAGTAACATTGGTTAATAAATAAGAGTACTATGGCCAAATTTGGGAAAATGGATGCATATATATGGAAGTTATATCTAAATCTGAACCAATTTGCATAATATTTTGCGGGTTTGATTAATACCACAAAAGGTTACCTTGTGCAAGATTTGAGTAAGATCGGTTAAGAAATGAGGCCTGTATGGTCAAACATAAGATTATTAGGGGCGATTTTTTCAAAATCGGGTGATACATATATGGGAGCTATATCTACATCTGAACCGATTTCGATGAAATTTTGCACATATAGTTAGTACTATAGAGGACTTGATCTAGCCAACTTTTAGTAAGATCGGTTAATAAATAAGGGTTCTATGGCCAAATTTGGGAAAATCGGGCTATACATATATATGGGAGCTATATGTAAATCTGAACCGATTTCGATGATTTTTTGCACATATAGTTAGTGCTACAGAAGACTACATTTAGCCAAATTTGTGTAAGATCGGTTGATAAATAAGGGTCTTATGGCCAAATTTAGAAAAATCGGGCGGTACATATATATGGGAGCTATAGCTAAATCTGAACCGATTTCGATGATTTTTTGCACATATAGTTAGTACTACAGAAGATTATATTTAGCCAACTTTGAGTAAGATCGGTTGATAAATAAAGGTTTTGTGGCCAAATTTGGAAAAATCGGGCGATACATATATATGAGAGCTATATCTAAATATGAACCGATTTGGATGAAATTTTGCAGACTTGAAGGGTGATGAAAAATATTACCTTTTGCCAAATTTAATAAATTGAACGTGACCCCATTTGTCGAAATCGGGCGATACATATATATGGGAGCTATATCTAAATTTGACCCGATTTCTTCCAAATTCAATAGCGTTCGTCCTTGTGCCCAAAAAACTCCCTGTACCAAATTTCATCAAAATCGGTTAATAATTGCGACCGGAATCCTGTGAACAACAAATACATGGACAGACGGACGGACACCAAGCGCTAGATCGACTCAGGAGGTGATTCTGAGTCGATCGGTATATATTTTATGGGGTCTAAAATCAATATTTCTGGTAGGCACATTTTTTGGCCGATCAAACTTATTATACCCTGACCACTATGTGGTTTAGGGTATAAATATTGATCTACGAGGGTAGTTCGGAAACTTCTTAGCCTAGCACAAAAAGCGCGGTATAAACAGAAAAAAGTAAAGTGTTTTGGAAACTTCCATCTCTGTTATAAACACATTTTAAATTTTGTTTCGATCTGGCAACTCCTTCATATAGAAACAAGTGTTCAAAAAGACACATTTATGCAATACTAACCCTTTCACTACCGAAATAAAACTAATGTTAAAAACTTTAATTTTTCTTCTGTTTTTACTTGTACAAATAACATGTAGAACAAAATTTGTAATTTTGAGGTTCTATCTCAATTACTTCACGGGCTATATAAGTTTGTTCTGAAAACATGATCCTTCAATTGTGACCAAATGGCCATACGAATATAAACGCTATTTGGCTTATAATATATTTCGAAGTGTGAGAAAAAATACAAAAAAGAAAAATATCAATTTTTGTATGAATTTACAGAATTTACTAGAGACATACAGGGGGAAAATGGTCTCACAATGTCGTATTTTTCGTATTTCTTAAAGAAGTTGATAAAAATACATTTAGGTGCTCACCAATATAGAAAACATTTATAGGTTATATAGATTAAAGCCTCTACTTTAAAATAAAATCGAGAAATAAATCGAAACTAAGTGGGGAGTTAGAGTTTGGTGTTGTTTTCGAATGTCCTCTGTAGTGGACATCGGCAGTGAAAGGGTTAAAGAAAATTGTTATTTTAAAGAAAATGGTTTCTTTAAAATAAAGAAATTTTAATTAAAGTAAAGTTCATAATCTTTAATTCAAAGTCCTATGTCTTTCGAGAAAGGCAAATTTCCCTTAATGTATAGACAAAAATTTTTGGATTAAAGAAATATTCTTTAAATTTGCTGTGATATTAAATCTTCGGATTAAAAATAAAAAGATTTAAATATATGCCAATATTTATTTTGAGAATTTTGGATCTTTGGTTTAAAGTGTTTTTGCAATTACACTGGTAGAAAAAGTTTCGTTATATTAACGAAATGTGTCACTAAAAGTGAGCCAATGAAACAAATTCTTTAATACAACGAAATGTTTCGTTATAATAACGAACTTTCTGTTAATCAACGTACCGTTTCGTACTATTAACGAATATTTTCACGAACGAAGATGTTCCGTTATATCAATGAAAAAATTTCGTTGGCTTAATTTTAATGAAATTTTCTTTGTGTGTAAGAAACCATTTTGTTGCCTTGAAGTATTTGTTACAATTTGGATTTTTAAAGTGACATTTGTTTGTACATTAATACCTTTGTTGATATAACACAAAAAGAGCCCGAAAATTCGATATCTATCTATATCTACCGTGGCGTGCAGCAATGAATACTATTTTATGTTTTTTTTTCTAAACGAAAAAAATATGTAGTAATATAGAAACTCATAATAATTTTATTTTTCATTTATTTCTTTTTCAATTCTAAATAAAACAACAAATAACTCAGAACTAAAAGTAAAGAATTCAGAGAAATAAATAAACATAACAAAAAATACTAAATTTTTGCACTTTTTGATGTACTCAGCACAAAAAACCAATATATATCGTAAGTTTTTATTTTTTTCTTTCTTTATAAACAGTAATATAACTTTGTGTTTAGAAACGTGTTTGCTAGTAAGAGTTAAAGCTTTATTCGAAGTGTACTGCAATAAATCAAGTAAAAATTAAAATGAAAAAGATATCGCGCGATGTAGAGGACAATATAGTTTCCTTAACTAGTAATGGGTCTTCATCGCGAAAAATAGCCAAGGAACTAAACATAAGTCAGTCTGTGGTCATTCGCGTCCAAAAAAGACGAAATGCTACTCCCAAAGAGCAAACCAGAGGCCGCCGAAAACTATTGACCGAAGCGGACGCTCGCCTTATGATGGCAGAAATGAAGCAAAACAAATCCGTAACGCCGAAAAATACTACTGTTGCCAAATAATAAGCAAGTTAGTGAATGGACAGCAAGACGAGCGCTCCACAACATTGGTTATGTTTCAACTGTAAAAAAATAAATCCGAAAAGAATCAAAAGGCGCGAATGAAGTTTGCAAGAGAGCTTAAAAATTGGACGACAGATGACTGGAAACGTGTTATCTGGTCAGATGAATCAAAATTTAACCGTTTCCAATCGGACGGCAAAAAATATTGCTGGCGTCGCCCTGGTGATACCATTCAACCCCACCATGGTGGTGGCAGCATCATGGTTTGGGGCTGCTTCACTTGGTGGCACATTGGGCCACTGCACAAAATTGATGGTATAATGAAGAAGGAAGACTACCTCGCCATTTTGCAGACCCATCTTTGCGAGTTTGTTGACAAGAGTGCCTATCCTGCAGATGAAGTCGTATTTCAACAGGACGGTGATCCGAAGCGTAGTGCAAAAATAGTGAAAAAATGGCATAGTGAGCAAAAATTTCAAGTGATGATTTGGCCAGCGCAAAGCCCCGACCTCAACCTGATTGAGAATTTATGGTCAATCGGGGGAAGACGGCTGGGATTGTACACATCAGCTCCATCAAAATTATAAGACCTGTGGGAACGAGTACAGCTTGAGTGGTAGAATATACCAGATGAAATTATACAGGAATTGGTTGCAATTATGCCAAAACCTATAACTATGGTATTAAAGAACAAGTATATACGGCCGTAAGTTCGGCCAGGCCGAATCTTATGTACCCTCCACCAGGGCTGTGGAGCCGGAGTCGGAGTCTGAAGATTTTGCTGGAGTCGGAGTCGTAAAAATTTTGCTCGACTCCGGCTCAGTCTAAACCAAATTTTTTAAAACACTTCACATTTTTATACCCTTCACCACTACTGTGGTACAGGGTATAATAAGTTTGTGCACTTGTATGTAACGCCAAGAAGGAGTAATCATAGACCAACCTTTTAGTATACGGATCGGCTTAGAATTAAATTCTGTGCAAAGTGCAGCTCGCAGTTTTAGTCCGATTGTCCTAAAATTTGGTATAGGGTCCTGTTTCGACTCAAAGACGATCCTTATTGATTTTGGAAAAAATCGGTTCAGATTTAGATATAGCTGCCATATATATTTTTAACCGATCTGCTCATAATTGGCGTGTATATCAACCGATCTTCCTCAAATTCCGTACATCCGAATATTTTATGAGTCTCGAAAAACTTGCCAAATATCATCCAAATCGGTTCAGATTTAGATATAGCTCCCATATATAGCTTTCGCCCGATTTACACTCAATTGCCCACAGAGGCCAATTTTTTGCTCCGATTTAGTTGAAATTTTGCACAGGGAGTAGAATTAGAATTGTAACTATGCGTGCCAAATTTGGTTGAAATGGGTTCAGATTTGGATATATCTCCCATATATAGCTTTCGCCCGATTTACACTCATATGACCACAGAGGCCAATTTTTACTCCGATTTAGTTGAAATTTTGCACAGGGAGTAGAATTAGCATTGTAGCTATGCGTGCCAAATTTGGTTGACATCGGTTCAGATTTAGATATAGCTCCCACGTATATGTTTTTCTGATTTCGACAAAAATGGTCAAAACACCAAAATTTTCCTTGTTAAATCGCCACTGCTTAGTCGAAAAGTTGTAAAAATGACTCTAATTTTCCAAAACTTCTAATACATATATATCGAGCGATAAA
This sequence comes from Haematobia irritans, assembly GCF_050003625.1. Classification (NCBI taxonomy): domain Eukaryota; kingdom Metazoa; phylum Arthropoda; class Insecta; order Diptera; family Muscidae; genus Haematobia; species Haematobia irritans. The sequence goes on from NC_134400.1 coordinate 85,068,834, forward strand.
TCATAAATAAAATTTTGCGAAGTTTCCTTAAAATTGCTTCAGATTTAAATGTTTCCCATATTTATACCCTTCACCACTACTGTGGTACAGGGTATAATAAGTTTGTACATTTGTATGTAACGCCAAGAAGGAGTAATCATAAACTTTTAGTATACGGATCGGCTTAGAATTAAATTCTGAGTCGATTTAGCGATGTCCGTTTGTCTGTCTGTATATGTAATTTTGTGCATAAAGTACAGCTCGCAATTTAAGTCCGATCGTCCTCAAATTTGGCATAGGGCCGTTTCTTGGGACAGAGACAATCGCTATTGGAAAAAATCGATTCAAATTTAGATGTAGCTGCCATATATATTTATCCCCGATTTGGTCATAGCTAGCGTGTTTATCAATCCATTATCTTTAAATATCGTACATCCAAATATTTTAGAGTCTCGAAAATCTTCAGATTTAGATATAGCTCCCATATATATTTTTCGTCCGATTTAGACTCATATGACCACAGAGGCCAAGTTTACTACCGATCTTCGTGAAATTTTGCACAGAGGGTAGAATTGACATTCTACCAATGCTTGGTAAATTTGATTGAAATCAGTTCAAATTTAGATGTAGCTCCTATATTGATCTTTCGTCCGATTTGAACTTATATGACCACAAAAGCCAGAGTTTTGCCGTGACTTACTTAAAATTTTGCACAAGCGGTACTTTTAACGATACTATTGTATGTGCTAAATATGGTCAAAATCGATTCAGATTTAGATATAGCTCCCTTATATATCTTTCGTCCGATTTGAACTTATATGGCCTCAAAATCCAGGGTTTTGCCGTGATTTGCTTCAAATTTCGCACAAGGAGTACGTTTAGTAGTATTGGTAATTGTGCCAAATTTGGTTGAAATCGGTTAGATATGGCTCCCTTATATATCTTCCGTCCGATTTAAATTTTAATTCTAGAGATTTTGTAGAAGTAAAAAAATTGTCTCCTTTATATAGCTTCCAGCAAATGTGAAGTGGTTGAGATGGTAACACAAATTTTGGCCTACATAATACAGTCGGCCCCGCCCGACTTTAGACTTTACTTACTTGCTTTTTACTAAAATTGTGTTCCACCCTAGTGCATTAGCCAACTTAAATTTTGAGTCTATAGATTTTGTAAAAGTCTATCAAATTCTGTCCAAATCGAGTGATATTTAAATGTATGTATTTGGGACAAACATTTATATATAGCACCCAACACATTTGACGGATGTGATATGGTATCGAAAATTTATATCTGCAAAGTGATGCAGGGTATAATATAGTCGGCCCCGCCTGACTTTAGACTTTCCTTACTTGTTTTAAATTGTATTTCTATTGATAATTTTTTCAAACTTTTATTTCTATAAAAAATTTTGCCAAATTTTATTTCTATATATTTGGTCAAAATTTGATTTCTATAAAAAATTTTGCCAACATTTTATTTCTATAGAAAATTTAGCCAAAATTTTGTTTCTGTAGAAAATTTAGCAAAATTTTATTTACTAGACAAAATTTTTTCCAAAATTGTATGCTCACTGATACTCACTGCTAAGTCGAAAACATGTAGAAATGACTCAAATTTTCAATTTTTTTAATGAATGAATCATAAATGCATTTTGCGAAATTGTCTAAACAATTATAAATATTTCCCAAATATTGGCCGAGATTTTGTAGAAGTCTGATTTGAGATTCAAAATCAAAATGTAGGTCTAAATACAAAGTTGTGCAGAGTATATTATAATCGCCCCGCCGGAACTTAGACTTTCCTTGCATTTTTATTATACCCTGCGCCACACTGTAGAACAGGGTATTATAAGTTAGTGCATATGTTTGTAACACCCAGAAGGAGACGAGATAGACACATGGTGTCTTTGGCAATAATGCTCAGGGTGGGTCCCTGAGTCGATATAACCATGTCCGTCTGTCCGTCCGTCCGTCCGTCTGTCTGTGAACACATTTTTGTGATCAAAGTCTAAGTCGCAATTTATGTCCAATCGCCTTCAAATTTGGCACATGTTCCTAATTTGGGTCAGAATAGAACCCTATTGATTTTGGAAGAATTCGGTTCAGATTCAGATATAGCTCCCATATATATCTTTCGCCCGAATGCACTAATGTGGACCCAGCAGCCAGAGTTTTATACCGATTTGCTTGAAATTTTGTACAAACATAACACATAGTCGTATAGTCAAGTGTGCAAAATTTGATTGAAATCGGTTCAGAGTTAGATATAGCTCCCATATATATCTTTCGCCCGATATGGACTAATATGGTCCTAAAAGCCAGAGTTTTGGCCCAATTTGGTTGAAATTTTGCACAGGGAGTAGATTTAGCAGTGTTGCTTTGCGTGCCAAATTTCGTTGAAATCGATTCAGATTTAGATATAGCTCCCATATATATCTTTCGCCCGATATGCACTTATATGGACCCAGAAGCCAGAGTTTTATCCCTAATACATACATTAGCGTAGCTAGACAATTTTCCTAGGGGGGGGGGCTATAGCCCCCTAGCTAAAATTTATAGACTGAACTTATAGGTTCAATTAATGTTTTATTTCATAAAATTGAATAAACAAGTATATAAAGCAGTAAATTCGGCCGGGCCGAATTTTAAATACCCACCACCATGAATCAAATATAATAGTTTACTTTGAAAACTCTTCGTCGTATTGGGTTACTTGATAATATATAGAATTGTAGGGGGTTTGGTGACAAATCTTCCCCCAAGGCAGTCAGCTCCCGAAGACAAACTTTAAAGATTCTACCTATGAAGACCAGATAAGATTCTAGATTTATGAGAACCAATTTTGTTTGAGTTTTTGAGAAATTATAAACATATCGTGTATATGATTAAATTACGCCTTGATTTGAAATCTTAAATCTGTAGAGTAAAATCTGGAAATTTTACTTTCAGTTTGAAGCAATTTTCATGATCAGTGCGTCTGCTATTTTAGAGAATTTTAGAGTTGAATAAACGAAAATATTTTTTAAAGGAAAGGAAATTTCGTTTGTCTAAAATTTCATTATAAATTACTAATTTCCAGCAAATCGGATAAAAACTACGGATTCTAGAAGTCCAAGAAATAAAGCCGGGAGATGGGTGTATATGGGGGCTATACCAAAACATGGACCGATAGGTACCATTTGCTACTCACATATTTGTGATCTTAAAATACCTCCAGAATTTCAAACAAATCGGCTAAAAAACAGAGTCTCAAGACGCCCAAGAAGTAAAAATCGAGAGATCAGTCTATATGGGGGTTATACCAAAAAATGAACCGATGGGCACAATTTTCGGCACACTTTTTTATGGTCCTCAAATACCTCCATATTTCCAATTTCAGGCAAATTGGATAAAAACTACGGTTTTTATAGGCCCAAGACTCCAAATCGGGAGATCGGTCTATATGGGGGCTATATCAAAACATGGACCGATACGTAACATTTTCGACTCACCTCTTTATGGTCCCAAAATACCTCTAGATTTTCAATTTCATACAAATCGGATAGAAAATACTGTTTCTAGACGCGCAAGAAGCAAAATCGGGAGATCGGTCTATATGGGGGATATACCAAAACATGGACCGATACGGATCATTTTCGACACACCTCTTGATAGTCCCACAATACCTCTAGATTTCCAATTTCAGACAAATCGGATGGTAAATATAGTTTCTAGACGCCCAAGAAGCAAAATCGGGAATTCGGTCTATATGGGGGCTATATCAAAACATGGACCGATACGAACGATTTTCGTCACACCTCCTTATGGTCCTAAAATACCTCTAGATTTTCAATTTCAGACAAATCGGATAGAAAATACTGTTTCTAGTCGCCTAAGAAACAAAATCGGGAGATCGGTCTATATGGGGGCTATACCAAAACATGGACCGATACGGACCATTTTCGACACACCTCTTTATGGTCCCAAAATACCTCTGGATTTCCAATTCCAGGCAAATCTGATAAAAACTACGGTTTTTATAGGCCCAAGACCCCAAATCGGGAGGTCGATTTATATGGGGACTATATCAAAACTTGGACCGATATAGCCCATCTTCGAACTTGACCTGCCTGCAAACAAAAAACTAATCTGTGCCAAATTTGGGGACGATAGCGCCATTATTGAAGGCTGTAGCGTGATTACAACAGACAGACAGACAGACGGACAGACGGATATATCGTCTTATATCGTCTTAGAATTTCTCCCTGATCAAGAATATATATACTTTATATAGTCGGAAATCGATATTTCGATGTGTTACAAACGGAATGACAAACTTATTATACACCCGTCACCATTTTATGGTGGTGGGTATAAAAATTAGACATCAAAATAACTCGGCAAACAATTTATAATAAAGCAACTACAAATAGTTCCACGCTTTTCCCAGCAAAAAAATTGTGAGTTGTTCTAAAGGAACAACTTTAAAAGTACTTCCAAAAATGTCCTCAATTATTTTAACTACACATATTTTAATGTGTAATTTTTTGTTTTCTTTTTTTTTCAAATAGTTTAAAAAAAGAGTAAGAATAAATAAATTGGTACAAATTATTCAAATTTTGCCACAAAACTGCTAAATCCATTATAGAACAAGTATATACAGCAGTAAGTTCGGCCGGGCCGAATCTTAAATACCCACCACCATGAACCAATTATTAGGGTTTCCTTTGAAATTTCAGGAGGGCTTGAGGACTTGAGGACTTGAGGACACTTTCCGATGATAAATTTAAAGATTTCACCTATGAGGACTATATCAGATTCTGGATTTAGTTCTAAATTTCAGGCAAATTGGATAAAAACTACGAATTCTATAAGCCCAAAAAGAAAAATCGGGAGATCGGTTTATATGGGGACTATACCAAAACATGGACCGCTACTCACCATTTTTGGCACACCTCTTTATGGTTCTAAAATACCTCTAGAATTTGAAATTGAGGCAAATTGGATAAAAACTACGGATTCTATAAGCCCAAGAAGTAAAGTCGGGAGATCGGTCTATATGGGGGCTATACCAAAACATGCACTGACACTCACCATTTTTGGCACACCTCTTCAAGGTTCCAAAATACCTCTAGATTTTCAATTTCGCTCAAATTGGATGAAAACTACGGTTTCTATAAGCGAAAGACCCCAAATCGGGAGGTCGGTTTATATGGGGGCTATACCAAAACATGGACCGACACTCACCATTTTTGGCACACCTCTTCAAGGTCCCAAAATATCTCTAGATTTTCAATTTCGCGCAAATTGGATGAAAACTACGGTTTCTATAAGCGAAAGACCCCAAATCGGGAGGTCGGTTTATATGGGGGCTATACCAAACCATGGACCGACACTCACCATTTTTGGCACACCTCTTCAAGGTCCCAAAATACCTCTAGATTTTCAATTTCGCGCAAATTGGATGAAAACTACGGTTTCTATAAGCGAAAGACCCCAAATCGGGAGGTCGGTTTATATGGGGGCTATACCAAAACATGGACCGACACTCACCATTTTTGGCACACCTCTTCAAGGTCCCAAAATATCTCTAGATTTTCAATTTCGCGCAATTTGGATGAAAACTACGGTTTCTATAAGCGAAAGACCCCAAATCGGGAGGTCGGTTTATATGGGGGCTATACCAAAACATGGCCCGATATAGCCCATCTTCGATCTTGACCTGCGCGCAGACAAAAGACGATTCTGTGCCAAATTTCAGGACGATAGCTCCATTATTGAATGCTGTAGCGTGATTACAACAGACAGCCAGACAGACAGACGGACAGACGGACATGCTTATATCGTCTTAGAATTGATCAGGGATCAAGAATATATATACTTTATATAGTCGGAAATCGATATTTCGATGCGTTACAAACGGAATGACAAACTTATTATACCCCGTCACCATTCTATGGTGGTGGGTATAAAAATCGATAATTTTGGAAATTATTCCAGGAAAAACGTTTCAAACAAGCGTCAGAATGCATTAAAAATCATAAAAACAATATAAAAATTATTTATTTGGGAAACAAATTTTTAATTCACATTCAAAACACTGAATTCGGATCTCACCTTAAGAAGTGATGCAAATTCATTGCAACGTCTGTTGAAACGGTGGACATTTGTCCTATGACGAGCTCATATTACATTCATTGCTTCTCCGCCACTTTTGCACCACTTCTAGACCCAAAAAGAACATTTTCACTACTTTTTTGGCAACGCTTTTTCGCAGCATTATTAAGATATTAATTTATGAAAGAATAGTTTTAATATCAATTACTATTTTTATACCCACCACCATAGAATGGTGACGGGGTATAATAAGTTTGTCATTCCGTTTGTAACGCATCGAAATATCGATTTCCGACTATATAAAGTATATATATTCTTGATCAGGGAGAAATTCTAAGACGATATAAGCATGTCCGTCTGTCCGTCTGTCTGTCTGGCTGTCTGTTGTAATCACGCTACAGCATTCAATAATGGAGCTATCGTCCTGAAATTTGGCACAGAATCGTCTTTTGTCTGCGCGCAGGTCAAGTTCGAAGATGGGCTATATCGGGCCATGTTTTGGTATAGCCCCCATATAAACCGACCTCCCGATTTGGGGTCTTTCGCTTATAGAAACCGTAGTTTTCATCCAAATTGCGCGAAATTGAAAATCTAGAAATATTTTGGGACCTTGAGGAGGTGTGCCAAAAATGGTGAGTGTCGGTCCTTGTTTTGGTATAGCCCCCATATAAACCGACCTCCCGATTTGGGGTCTTTCGCTTATAGAAACCGTAGTTTTCATCCAATTTGCGCGAAATTGAAAATCTAGAGGTATTTTGGGACCTTGAAGAGGTGTGCCAAAAATGGTGAGTGTCGGTCCATGGTTTGGTATAGCCCCCATATAAACCGACCTCCCGATTTGGGGTCTTTCGCTTATAGAAACCGTAGTTTTCATCCAATTTGCGCGAAATTGAAAATCTAGAGATATTTTGGGACCTTGAAGAGGTGTGCCAAAAATGGTGAGTGTCGGTCCATGTTTTGGTATAGCCCCCATATAAACCGACCTCCCGATTTGGGGTCTTTCGCTTATAGAAACCGTAGTTTTCATCCAATTTGAGCGAAATTGAAAATCTAGAGGTATTTTGGAACCTTGAAGAGGTGTGCCAAAAATGGTGAGTGTCAGTGCATGTTTTGGTATAGCCCCCATATAGACCGATCTCCCGACTTTACTTCTTGGGCTTATAGAATCCGTAGTTTTTATCCAATTTGCCTCAATTTCAAATTCTAGAGGTATTTTAGAACCATAAAGAGGTGTGCCAAAAATGGTGAGTAGCGGTCCATGTTTTGGTATAGTCCCCATATAAACCGATCTCCCGATTTTTCTTTTTGGGCTTATAGAATTCGTAGTTTTTATCCAATTTGCCTGAAATTTAGAACTAAATCCAGAATCTGATATAGTCCTCATAGGTGAAATCTTTAAATTTATCATCGGAAAGTGTCCTCAAGTCCTCAAGTCCTCAAGCCCTCCTGAAATTTCAAAGGAAACCCTAATAATTGGTTCATGGTGGTGGGTATTTAAGATTCGGCCCGGCCGAACTTACTGCTGTATATACTTGTTTTAATTAAATTGACTAAACTAAATCAATCATAAGTTCAACCACAGCTTTATTTCATAAATATCTGACTTCAAACATTGCCATCGGCAACTGCTACCACAACCCAAGTAATTCGATTGTTCATAAAAGTCTTTAGCGGAAATTTGTGCGATTGTATATACTTGTTTAATTTTTATAAAAATTAAAAAAACTATCGACATTTATTGAAAAATGGAAAATCATAAATAGAGTTTCAAATTCTGGGGGGGCTAAAATTTTTCTGGGGGGTCTAAGCCCCCTCCCCAGAGGCCTTCCTACGCTTATGAATACATATATATCGAGCGATAAATCATAACTAAACTTTTTCGAAGTTTTCTTAAAATTGCTTCAGATTTAAACGTTTCCCATATTTTTTTACTAACATTGTGTTCCACCCTAGTGCATTAGCCGACTTAAATTTTGAGTCTATAGATTTTGTAGAAGTCTATCAAATTCTTCCAGATCGAGTGATATTTAAATGTATGTATTTGGGACAAACCTTTATATATAGCCCCCAACACATTTGACGGATGTGATATGGTATCGAAAATTTAGATCTACAAAGTGGTGCAGGGTATAATATAGTCGGCCCCGCCCGACTTTAGACTTTCCTTACTGGTTTTTTGTTAAAATTGTATTACGTCCCATAACGTTAGATTTAAATTTTAAGTACATAGATTTTGTAGAAGTATATACAATTTTGTCTAAATCGTTTCAGATTCGAATTCATGCATATGGGAATATAAACCTTTATATAGCTCGCAACAAATTTAAAGGATTTGAGATAGTATCAATAATTTTGGTCCACAAATACATATACTGTTGGTATCTTCTCATATAATGATGGGTATTTATATCATTATTTTATTTATTAAACATTGCCCTAAATTTGAAATATAGAGTTCAATTGGCATCTAATGAGAAATTAAGACCTTTTTTGCACACATAAATAAATACGATACTTTATATCGATCCACTTACGGTATCCCCACAATAGAACTACAAATTAGTGGTATTAAAATGAGATTTAGTTATATTACCCGGAGTCGGAGTCGAGCTGATGAAAAATGCTGAAGTCGGAGTCGAGCAAAATTGGCTCGACTCCACAGCCCTGCCCTCCACCATGGATCGCGTAGAAACTTCTATGAAAGACTGTCATCCACAATCGAATTACTTGGGTTGTTGTAATACTTACCGATGGCAAGGTATCTTAAAACTTCTTAACATCGTTTTCTAAATTGTGAGTTAGTCCATACGTGGTATATATTATTGAATTGAATATGGGGGTCGCTTATATCGGGGCTATATAGAATTATGAACTTGATATGGACCAATTTTTGTGTGATTGGGGATCGATTTATCTGAGGGCTATATTAGGGGTGTGCGCATGAGGGAGTTTTCACACACGCTCACGCACGCTCACGCACGCTCACGCACGCTCACAAATTCAAAATGTCATTCACGCACGATCACGCACGCCTGTTTTAGAATTGCTCACACTCACGCACGCTCACGAATGAATTCGTAACATTCACGCACGATCACGCACGCCCGTTTTTGAATTGCTCACACTCACGCACGCTCACGAATGAATTCGTAACATTCACGAACGATCACGCACGCCCGTTTTGGAATTGCTCACACTCACGCACGCTCACGAATGAATTCGTAACATTCACGCACGAAGGTTTTTATTGATTCACGCTCACTCACGTTCACGAACCAAAATCCTGCAAAGATAAACACTCACGATTGCAGAATAGTGACTACCGCACGCTCACGACGGGATATATCAACTCACGCACGTTCACGAACAACAAACTTATTCACGCACACTCACGATTCGAAAAAAAACTACTCACGCACGTTCACGAACAATGAAACGTACTTCCACACACTCACGATTCATAAAAAAAAACTATTCACGCACGCTCACGATGTAAAATGCAACTCACGCACGTTCACGACTATTATACTTACAAAACAAACGAAAAAATGTAATTCACGAATGAGTACGAACTTAAAAACTTACTCACTCTCGCTCGTGATACAAATGAGCTACCCACACAAATTCGCCAAAATATTTCTAATTAAAAACGTACTCAATTAAAAAATTAACAGATACAATTAACATTTTAATCAAATCAAAATATAAATTCAATTAAAATTTGGATTGATTTTGGCCGAAAAACTTAATTAATTTTTAATTGAGGCAATCAATGATTTATAGTGTTATTGTTTACGTATTTTATTTTTTATTATATTATAATTATACTATATAGAATTATTTTTTTTACATCTAAGCCAAAATTTAATGAACAAATGAAACCAATTATTTCCGAAAATTATTAATTTTTTATTTGGAAGTATGTTTTCAATTTAAAAATGTAAAAATGTTCAATCATTATTATACCCTTCACCACTACTGTGGTACAGGGTATAATAAGTTTGTGCATTTGTATGTAACGCCAAGAAGGAAAAGTCTGAGACCCATCGTTTAGCATACCGATCGTCTTAGAATTAAATTCTGAGTCGATTTAGCGATGTCCGTCTGTCTGTCTGTCTGTCTGTCTGTCTGTCTGTCTATCTGTCTGTCTGTCTGTCTGTCCGTCTGTCTGTCTGTTGGTGTATTTTTTTGTGCAAAGTACAGCTCGCAGTTTTAATCCGATTGTCCTAAAATTTGGTATAGGGTCCTGTTTCGGCTCAAAGAAAGATCCCTATTGATTTTGGAAAAAATCGGATCAGATTTAGATATCGCTGCCATATATATTTTTCATCGATCTGGTCATAATTGGCGTGTATATCAACCGATGTTCCTCAAATTCCGTACATCCGAATATTTTATGAGTCTCGAAAAACTTGCCAAATATCAGCCAAATCGGTTCAGATTTAGATATAGCTCTCATATATAGCTTTCGCCCGATTTACACTTATTTTCCCACAGAGGCCAATTTTTTGCTCCGATTTAGTTGAAATTTTGCATAGGGAGTAGAATTAGCATTGTAACTATGCGTGCCAAATTTGGTTGAAATCGGTTCAGATTTAGATATAGCTCCCATATATAGCTTTCGCCCGATATGAACTTATATGGCCCCAGAAGCCAGAGTTTTACCCCACTTTGCTTAACATTTTGCACAAGAAGAACGTGAATTTCATCGTGAGCGTGAATTTTTCGTGAATGTGAGTTTCTTCGTGAACGTGAATTTTCTCGTGAGCGTGAATTTTTCGTGAACGTGAATTTTTTCGTGAACGTGAATGTCATCGTGAGTGTGAAGTTTTCGTTAATGTGAATTTCTTCGTGAACGTGAATTTCTTCGTGAGCGTGAATTTTGTCGTGAGCGTGAATTGTTCGTGAATGTGAATTTTTTCGTGAACCTGAATTTTGTCGTGAGCGTGATTTTGAAAAAATTTACTCACGCACATTCACGAACAGAATTTGATGTTCACGCACGATCACGCACGACACATTTTTGTTCAGTCCCATTCACGCACATTCACGTGATTTGGTCAAAATTTCATTCACGAATCACGTGACTCACGCGTGAATCACGCGTGTCACGAAAATTTCGTGTCACGCGCACACCTCTAGGCTATATATAACTATAGACCGATATGGACCTAGTTAGGCATGGTTGTTAAAGGCCACATACTAGCACAATGTACCAAAATTCAACTGACTCGGATGAAATTTGCTCCTCCAAGAGGCTCCAAAACCAAATCTCGGAATCGGTTTATATGGGGGCTATATATGATTATGGACTGATATGGCATTGTTGTTAAATATCATATACTACCACCACGTACCAAATTTAAACCAGATCGGATGAATTTTGCTCTTCCAAGGGGTTCCGGAGGTCAAATCTGGGGATCGGTTTATATGGGGCCTATATATAATTATTGACCGATTTCGACCACGGTTGTTAGAGACCATATGATGATATTAGCTTCTCTTAGAGCAATCGCAAGCCAAATTTGGGGGTCCTTTTATATGGGGGCTATACGTAAAAGTGGACCGATATCCAGTGGTCCCAACTGTTTTGGGCTGAAAATCGTCAATTTTAAAAATATTTTTCGTCAAAATCGTCAATTCATCCCAAAGAATTCGTCAAAAAATCGTCACTCATAAAACAGTTGAAAAAAAGATTTAGGAACAAAATAAAAATTTTATTCAAACATCTGAGGCATCCATATATTGTATACACAATAAAGCTGTTATTAAAAAAGGGGTTTATTCATTTTAGTTACATGAATAATGCCATTTAAATCTCTAAGTAAGTCATATAGTTTCCAGTTTTTTAAACGACGATTAATTGAAATAAATTTTTAATTAATTTAAATTAATATGTCTGATTGTGACCATATGTACTACATTGTTTAACAAAATTTTCTGGACAGAAAAATTTCCTATTCTCCAAGCGAATTTAAATCCTTATTACTTGCTCATGTATAATTTTTTTATTATTACTATTATCGGTAATGAATGTTTAAGTTTCAAAGCGATTTCGAATTTTAGGTTTATTTATATTGATTGCTTTGAAATTTCTTTCTACATTGGAGACGGCTGGGAGCAAGCTACATATAAATTGTCATATTATTGAGATCCAAAATAACATGTTTACATTACAACTTATGAAAATCGTCAACTTATAACTACATCTCTTTGAAAAATCGTCAAAAACCCTTAAAAGGAAACACTTGAGTCGAGCATTTTAAAAAATCGTCATCTCATAACTAAGTTGTTTAAAATCGTCGTCAAATCGTCAGAGGCCAAATTTACCATCAAAAATCGTCAAAATGACGAAAAATCGTCAGAGTTGGCACCGCTGCCGATATCCGATATCATATATTAACACCACGATATCATATATTAACACCACGTACCAAATTTCAACTGAATCAAATGAATTTTGGTCTTCCAAGAGGCTCCTGAGATCAAATCTGGGGATCGGTATGCATAGTCGTTAGAGACCATATACTAACACCATGTACCAAATTTCAGCCGGATCGGATGACATTTGCTTCTCTTAGAAGCTCCTCAAGCCAAATCGGGGGATCGGTTTATATGGGGGCTATATGTAATTATGGACCGATGTGGACCAATTTTTGCATGATTGTTAAAGACCATATACTACCACCATGTACCATGTGGCTTCTCTTAAACCAATCGCAAGCCAAATTTGGTGGTCCGTTTATATCGGGGCTATACGTAAAAGTGGACCGATATGGCCCATTTGCAATACCATCCGACCTACATCATTAACAATTACTTGTGCCAAGTTTCAAGTCGATAGCTTGTTTCATTCGGAAGTTAGCGTGATTTCAACAGACGGACGGACGGACGGACATGCTCAGATCGACTCAGAATTTCACCACGACCCAGAATATATATACTTTATGGGGTCTTGGAGCAATATTTCGATGTGTTACAAACGGAGTGACACAGTTAATATACCCCCATCCTATGGTGGAGGGTATAATAACAAACAATAAGTCTATCAATGTTCGTGATGGTGTACAAAGAAAGAAAACACCAACAGAATAACAACCCCTTCATTCATCAGGTAACATTCATTCCTGAAAAATTGGTTTATGATTTTTTATATTTGTAGGCATTGAAATTGTCAAATGGGGACAAAATCGTTAGGCACCAACTTATTAAAAGTGAAAGGCACAAGAAGACGAAAAAAACAAGTAAGGAAAGTCTAAAGTCGGGCGGGCCGACTATATTATACCCTGCACCACTTTGTAGATCTAAATTTTCGATACCATATCACATCCTATATATAAAGGTTTGTCCCAAATACATACATTTAAATATCACTCGATTTGGACAGAATTTGATAGACTTTTACATAACATATAGACTCAAAATTTAAGTTGGCAAATGCACTAGGGTGGAACACAATTTTAGTAAAAAACAAGTATATACGGCCGTAAGTTCGGCCAGGCCGAAGCTTATGTACCCTCCATCATGGATTGCGTAGAAACTTCTTCTAAACGCTGCCATCCAGAATCGAATTACTTAAGTTGCGGTAACGCTTGCCGATGGCAAGGTATCTTAAAACCTCCTAACACCATCTTCTAAATTGTATGTAAGTCCATACGTGGTATATATTAAATCAAAAAAGATCGATCCAATACGTATATAATTCAGTTTGACAAAGTAGACATAAAATTTTGACAACATTTTCTACAGAAATAAAATTTTCACAAAATTGTCTATAGAAATAAAAATTTTGACAAAATTTTCTATAGAGAGAAAATTTTGACAAAAATTTCTACAGAAATAAAATTTTAACAAAATTTTCTATAGAAATAAACTTTTGACAAAATTTTCTATAGAAATAAAATTTTGACAATGATGAAAATTTTATTATGAACCGAATAAAATTTTAACAAAATTTTCTCTAGAAATAAAATTTTGACAAAATTTTCTATAGAAATAAAATTTTGGTAGATTATTTTTGGCTCTAGTGGCAACCATGATTATGAACCGATATGGACCAATTTTTGTACCAATTTTACCAATTTTGGTATGGTTGTTAGCGACCATATACTAACACCACGTTCCTAATTTGAACCGGATCGGATGAATTTTGCTCCTCCAAGACGCTCCGGAGGTCAAATCTGGAGAACGTTTTATATGGGGGCTATATATAATTATGGACCGATATGGACCTATTCTGCCACGGTTGTTAAAGATCATATACTAACGCCATGTTCCAAATTACAACCGGATCGGATGAAATTTGCTTCTCTTGGAGACTTCGCAAGCCAAATCTGGGGATCGGTTTATATGGGGGCTATATAAAGGGTGATTCATTTGAGGTTAGGATTTTCATGCATTAGTATTTGACAGATCACGTGGGATTTCAGACATGGTGTCAAAGAGAAAGATGCTCAGTATGCTTTGACATTTCATCATGAATAGACGAACGATCTGCCACAACGTCGAATTTTCAGTGAATGGGCCCTAGCAAAATTGCCGCATTTGGAGTGAAGAGCAACCAAAAGCCGTTCAAGAACTGCCCATGCATCCCGAAAAATGCACTGTTTGGTGTGGTTTGTACGCTGGTGGAATCATTGGACCGTATTTTTTCAAAGATGCTGTTGGACGCAACGTTACGGTGAATGGCGATCGTATCGTTCGATGCTAACAAACTTTTTGTTGCCAAAAATGGAAGAACTGAACTTGGTTGACATGTGGTTTCAACAAGATGGCGCTACATGCCACACAGCTCGCGATTCTATGGCCATTTTGAGGGAAAACTTCGGAGAACAATTCATCTCAAGAAATGGACCGGTAAGTTGGCCACCAAGATCATGCGATTTGACGCCTTTAGACTATTTTTTGTGGGGCTACGTCAAGTCTAAAGTCTACAGAAATAAGCCAGCAACTATTCCAGCTTTGGAAGACAACATTTCCGAAGAAATTCGGGCTATTCCGGCCGAAATGCTCGAAAAAGTTGCCCAAAATTGGACTTTCCGAATGGACCACCTAAGACGCAGCCGCGGTCAACATTTAAATGAAATTATCTTCAAAAAGTAAATGTCATGGACCAATCTAACGTTTCAAATAAAGAACCGATGAGATTTTGCAAACTTTATGCGTTTTTAAAAAAAAAAAAGTTATCAAGCTCTTAACAAATCACCCTTTATAATTATGGACCGATGTGGGCCAATTTTTGCATGGTTGTTAGAGACCATATACCAATATCATGTACCAAATTTCAGGCGGATCGGATGAAATTTGCTTCTCTTTGAGGCTCCGCAACCCAAATCTGGGGATCGCTTTATATGGGCGCTATATATAATTATGGACCGATGTGGACCAATTTTGGCACGGTTGTTAGAGACCATATACCAATACCATGTACCAAATTTCAGCCGGATCGGATGCAATTTGCTTCTCTTTGAGGCTTCGCAAGCCAAATCTGGAGATCGGTTTATATGGTGTCTATATATAATTATGGACCAATGTGGACCAATTTTGGCATGGTTGTTAGAGACCATTTCAGCCGGATCGGATGAAATTTGCTTCTCTTTGAGGCTCCGCAAGCCAAATCTGGGGATCGGTTTATATGGGGGTTATATATAATTATGGACCGATGTGGACCAATCTTTGCATGATTGTTAGAGACCATATACCAACACCATGTACCAAATTTCAGCCGGATCGGATGAAATATGCTTCTCTTAGAGGCTCCACAAGCCAAATCTGGGGATCGGTTTATATGGGGGCTATATATAATTAAGGACCGATATGGACCAATTTTTGCATGGTTGTTAGAGACCATATACCAACTTCATGTACCAAATTTCAGCCGGATCGGATGAAATTTTCTTCTCTTTGAGGCTCCGCAAGCCAAATCTGGGGATCGGTTTATATGGGGGCTATATATAATTATGGACCGATATGAACCAATTTTTGCACGGTTGTTAGAAACCATATACCAACACCATGTACCAAATTTCAGCCGGATCGGATGAAATTTGCTTCCTTTTTAGGCTCCGCAAGCCAAATCTGGGGATCGGTTTATATGGGGTCTATATATAATTATGGACCGATGTGGACCAATTTTTGCATGGTTGTTAGAGACCATATACCAACACCATATACCAAATTTCAGCCGGATCGGATCAAATATGCTTCTGTTAGAGGCTCCACAAGCCAAATCTGAGGGTCCCTTTATATGGGGGCTGTACGTAAAAGTGGACCGATATGGCCCATTTTCAATACCATCCGACCTACATCGATAACAACTACTTGTGCCAAGTTTCAAGTCGATAGCTTGTTTCGTTCGGAAGTTAGCGTGATTTCAACAGACGGACGGACGGACGGACGGACGGACGGACGGACATGCTTAGATCGACTCAGAATTTCACCACGACCCAGAATATATATACTTTATGGGGTCTTAGAGCAATATTTCGATGTGTTACAAACGGAATGACAAAGTTAATATACCCCCATCCTATGATGGAGGGTATAAAAATATGGGAAACATTTAAATCTGAAGCAATTTTGAGGAAACTTCGCAAAAGTTTATTTATGATTTATCGCTCGATATATATGTATTAGGAGTTTAGGAAAATTAGAGTCATTTTTACAACTTTTCGACTAAGCAGTGGCGATTTAACAAGGAAAATTTTGGTATTTTGACCATTTTTGTCGAAATCAGAAAAACATATATATGGGAGCTATATCTAAATCTGAACCGATTTCAATCAAATTTGGCACACATGACTATATTGCAGTGGCGATTTAACAAGGAAAATCATATATATGGGAGCTATATCTAAATCTGAACCGATTTCAATCAAATTTGGCACACATGACTATATTACTAATTGTACTACTAGTGCAAAATTTCAACCAAATTGGGCTTCTGGGGCCATATACGTCCATATCGGGCGAAAAATATATATGGAAGCAATATCTAAATCTGAACCGATTTCAATCAATGTAGCACGCATAGCTACAATGCTAAATCTACTCCCTGTTCTGGGGCCATATACGTCCATATCGGGCGAAAAATATATATGGAAGCAATATCTAAATCTGAACCGATTTCAATCAATGTAGCACGCATAGCTACAATGCTAAATCTACTCCCTGTGCAAAATTTCAACCAAATTGGGCCAAAACTCTGGTTTTTAGGACCATATTAGTCCATATCGGGCGAAAGATATATATGGGAGCTATATCTAAATCTGAACCGATTTCAATCAAATTTTGCACACTTGACTATACTACTAATTGTACTCCTAGTGCAAAATTTCAACCAAATTGGGCCAAAACTCTGGCTTCTGGGGCCATATAAGTCCATATCGGGCGAAAAATATATATGGAAGCTATATCTAAATCTGAACCGATTTTAATCAAATTTGGCACGCATAGCTACAATGCTAAATCTACTCCCTGTGCAAAATTTCAACCCAATTGGACCATATAAGTCCATATCGGGCGAAAGATATATATGCGAGCTATATCTAAATCTGAACCGATTTGGCTGATATTTTGCAAGATTTGCGAGATTCATAAAATAATTGGATGTACGGTATTTTAAGAAAATCGGTTGATAAACGCGCTAACTATGACCACATCGGGGATAAATATATATGGCAGCTATATCTAAATCTGAACCGATTTTATCCAAAACCAATAGCGATTGTCTCTGTCCCAAGAAACGGCCCTCTGCCAAATTTGACGACGATGGGACTTAAATTGCGAGCTTTGTGCACAAAGTTACATATACAGACAGACGGACGGACAGACAGACAGACAGACAGACATACAGACAGACGGACATCGCTAAATCGACTCAAAATTTAATTCTAAGCCGATCGGTATACTAAAATATGGGTCTATGACCACTATTTCTTGGCGTTACATACAAATGCACAAACTTATTATACCCTGTACCACAGTAGTGGTGAAGGGTATAATTACGTTTTACAGTTGATAACATTACATGGAAATTGGAAATAGTGGAATAATAAACTAATATTTCGATGCTGTTGATTCTTAATAAATATATTTATTTAATATAGTAATCAAACATGTCTTTCAATGAAAAAAATTGTCTATATAAATAAATGAAATTGTATTTAAAAACGAAGATAAGCAGATCTAATTTTGAAATAAAAGGTTTACAAGAAATATGTAAGATTTGTCCAAATTAATGAAAAAAGTTCAATAAAATCATTCCATATATGAATTCAATTCAGTTAAATTTTTTCATTCTGTAGTATAGTGGTACATAAATATAGGAAAATGTTAACTAATATATGGAATGCATTCTACCTAAACAAAACAAATAATGTCTTTGGAGCTATACGAAGTTCAACTTTCTTCACACAATCACAATCTTTCGCCCGATTTTCCGTCATATGACCACAGAGGCTAAAGTTGTAGTCCGATTTTCGTGAAATTTTTCACAGGAAGTAGAATTAAAATAATAAGTATGCATGTCAAATTTGGTTGAAATCGGTACAGATTTCTATATATTTTGCAGGAAGCACATATATTATTGGACACTGCCGAAACATTAATATGTTTGTATTATTATATGCTTGGAAGAATTTTCCCCAAGGAAGATTGTACTCATTCCCTCACATAATTTTCACTTCCACGAAGTTTTTAGTTCTTGGCACATTTTTCTGTAATACAAATAATGTTGAAGAAATTCTTCAGTTTAATAAATTTTACCTTTCGTAAGCCAACTGGGCTACGTAGCTGTTATGGTCACTAGTAGACAATTATCATTATGAGTTACATTTATATAGCATAGTTTGCAGCGCCCACGAGCCCATGCAAACATAACAATATTTAACAGAAACGTATGGGAGCCACCGTGGTGCAATGGTTAGCATGCCCGCCTTACATACACAAGGTCGTGGGTTCGATTCCTGCTTCGATCGAACACCAAAAAGCTTTTCAGCGGTGGATTATCCCACCTCAGTAATGCTGGTGACATTTCTGAGGGATTCAAAGCTTGTCTAAGTGGTTTCACTGCAATGTGGAACGCCGTTCGGACTCGGCTATAAAAAGGAGGTTCCTTGTCATTGAGCTTAACATCGGATCGGGCAGCACTCAGTGATAAGAGAGAAGTTCACCAATGTGGTATCACAATGGACTGAATAGTCCAAGTGAGCCTGAAACTTAATCAGGTTGCAAATTTAACTAAACCTATGGGTGGTGCAAGATGAACCGAATCCAACAAAAGTTGCTCGCGCACAAAGCACATCCAAGCAAATTATCGCCAGTTAATTCGGAAAACTGGACTTGCCGCAATCGCACCATTAGAACAACACAGAACAGTGAATTCTGAGTGGCAACCATTTATTTGTCAGTTGTCTTCCAACGACAATGCGAGCTCTCACATATCGGCACAAACAACTGTATTTTTGAGCACTCAAAACGTCGATTTGATGGTCATGCGCCTTATAGTCCTGACTTCATTTTGTTCCCATTCGTAAAAATTAAAATGAGAGTTCAACGTTTTCAGACACCTGAAAAAGTGGTTGATACGTTCAGAATGCATGTTTTGGACATACTTCAAGCAGAGTGCCAAAAGTGCTTCGAAAAATGGCTCAAACGCATTCCGGAGTGTGTATATCTTAATGGGGAATAGTTTAACAAATAATAAAGCGATTTTCGATGATTAATATTTGTGTTTGTTATCTAATACCGAAATGTAAGGAACAACCCTCGTAATATATATCTCAAAAGGAATATGAATATTCGACAAATGAGATATGTATCATAATTTTTAATATATAGAACCTACATTTAAAGCTGGATAGCTTTCCAAACTTCATCTTTGGTTGGGAATTCGTACCAAAATCCTCAATATCAATGGATGTAAATATAATTTTTTGTTGAATGCATCGGCTTCATTTATTAATCCTTAATTGAGGACATCTCAGAATCTTCTCTTCCTTACGACAAAACATTTCACAGCTACTTAGAGTTAATAAGACTCTTGTCACAAAAATCCAATTGGTCCAACATTCTTTTCGATGACCAACAATTACAAAATTGAACAGGCCACACATTAAGGGTCGGCTCATTCGACGAAATTACGGTTGCTTAATTATCGCCATAGACCGCAACGACAACAACGTGGACCTTGCCAGCGTAGTCACACGCACATACAGGGATAATAACACCATCTTTTGGACAACAAAGAGGCCGCCGCCTGTGACGCCACTGAGCTCGAGTCAACTCCCAGTAAATATCTCAAGCAGATGAGGAAGATAAAAGAAACCTTGTCAAGGATTAACACATGAAATTAAATAAAAAAAAAATATTCAATATAAAACAAAAAATCTTAAAACGGTTTAATTAGTATAACTTAAATTTATCTATAAATTTCCCAATGTACTAAAAAAGCAGTTTAGATCGAAAATGAAATTAGCCATCGTCATTTTGACGAAGGATGACTGTCTAGAGTTAACCTAAACAAACCGTGATCACTTCCAGATATATTTTTTATTATTATTTTGATTATAGTACAATTTGGAATATATCTATTGCAATTTTTGGCCACAAGGCATTATTGGGCTACACACAAACAAAAAAATACAATTAATTTTAATTGAAATGTCTTCAATCACAGAAATGACAGTATCAATAAAAAAACAAGAATGTTATATACGGCCGTAAGTTCGGCCAGACCGAATCGTATGTACCATCCACCATGGATTGCGTAGAAATTTCTACGAATGACTGGCATCAACAATCGAATTACTTGGGTTGTGGTATCTTAAAACTTCTTAACATCGTTGTCTGTATAGGTAAGTTTACAAATAATTACGAATCGACATGTACTTTTGCACGATACGTAGAGAGCCAGAATTGAAATATTTGGGTCGCTTATATGGGGGCTATATAGAATTATGAACTTGATATGGACCAATTTTTGTGTGATTGGGGATCGATTTATCTGAGGGCTATATACCCATATGGAAGTAGTAAGGCATGATTGTTAACGGCCATATACTAGCACAATGTACCAAATTTCAACTGACTCGGATGAAATTTCCATCTGCAAGAAGATTCAAAACCCAATCTCGGGATCGGTACCATGCCATAAGTGGACTGATATGGACCACTTATGGCATGGTTGTTAAATATCATATACTACCACCACGTACCAAATTTCAACCAGATCGGATGAATTTTGCTTCTCCAAAAGGCACCGGAGGTCATATCTGGGGATCGGTTTATATGGGGGCTATATATTATTATGGACTGATATGAACTAATTCCTGCATGGTTGGTGGATACCATATACTAACATCACGTACCAAATTTCAACCGAATCGGATAAATTTTGCTCCTCTGAGAGGCTCCGGAGGTCAAATCTGGGGATCGGTTTATATGGGACCTATATATAATTATTGACCGATTTCGACCAATGTTTGCTTGGGTGTTTGAGGCCATATATTAACACCACGTTCCAAATTTCAACTGAATCAGATGAATTTTGGTCTTCCAAGAGGCTCCGGAGGTCAAATCTGGTGATCGGTTTATATGGGGGCTATATATAATTATAGACCGATGTGGACCAATTTTTGCAAGGTTATTAGAGACCATATACTAACACCATGCAACAAATTTCAGCCGGATCGGATGAAATTTGCTTCTCTTAGAGTCTCCCCAAGCCATATCGGGGGATCGGTTTATATGGGGGCTATATGTAATTATGGACCGATGTGGACCAATTTTTGCAAGGTTATTAGAGACCATATACAAACACTATGTATCAAAATTTCAGCCGGATCGGATGAAATTTGCTTCTCTTATAGGCTCCGCAAGCCAAATTTGGGGGTCCGTTTATATGGGGGCTATACGTAAAAGTGGACCGAATGGCCCATTTGCAATACCATCCGACCTACATCAATAACAATTACTTGTGCCAAGTTTCAAGTCGATAGCTTGTTTCGTTCGGAAGTTAGCGTGATTTCAACAGACGGACGGACGGACATGCTCAGATCGACTCAGAATTTCACCACGACCCAGAATATACATATATACTTTATGGGGTCTTAGAGCAATATTTCGATGTGTTACAAACAGAATGACAAAGTTAATATACCCTCATCCTATGGTGGAGGGTATAATTAATGAAAGTCAATTACAAAATTAATTGATCCAATTAAAAAATTAATTGACACTATTATTGTTTGTGATTGAGTTTTGTTTCAAATTAAAAAATTTGTTGAATCAATTAAAATTTTTTATTGAATATTTCTTAAAACTCAATTAATACTTTAATTGGAAAAATTTTAGTGAAAATTTTTACTGTGTATTTGGCTAACAAAAGTTCATGATTGTACAAAAGTGTGCAATTGTAATTCACACAATTTACAAAATTTGGGAAATCTATTCAGCTACCTCAAGTTAATGTAGGAGTGTTTCAATTGTGTTGAGAATATAATTTTTGCATTATCTTTTAGAACTTGTAATATGTAAGTGCTTTTAGTTCAGGAGTAAAGCTATTGTAAGCATTTGCTCCAATAAAATTAATTCATTGATTGATCCTTTCAGATTCTAGATTCATTCTACTTCTCGTATATACATTATTGCGATTTTGCGTAAAAGAAACACATTGGAAAACATAGACAAAAGCCCGTATCTAATAAGTTGTATCTTTGATGTATTCATAACCAATTTGTTCAGCTTCGAGAACTCCAAACTAGTAATGCATCCTTGGGGAACTCGGTGTTCTACACCACCGATAAAGCGTTGATAATCTTCTATTTGAACATATTGTCTCCTATATAAAAAGTAACTTTTAAACAACATAAGTTCTTTGCGCTGAACACCGTAATAAGAAAGTTTATGCAACAGTATTTTCTGTGCCACATCGCCAACCTTACTGGCCCAGTTTGCTCGCCAAGGCTTTGGAAGATGTCAATGTTAAGGATTTGATCACCAACATTGGCTCTGGTGTCGGTACTGCTCCCGCTGGTGGTGCTGCCACTCCTGCTGGCTGCAAATTCATCGGGGTTCACCGTTGTTGCAATAATCTTATTAAACACTATGGTAAACACTGGCACCAATACATTTTTGCAATCCTTTATGAATTTCGGTGAAACATCATATCCGGTATTCTTACTAACTGCCATGATCGCAATAACATACATCACTTCACTGTCGTTTATTTAAAATAAATCAACGGTTTCTTTCTAGCTGGCGAGAAAGTTTTCGCAGTGAGTTAAAATTGAAATCCGTATTCATATGAATTTCGAAAATTACTCCAAATCATTTCGATTTTTTCGGAAGGATTATTGTATCCTGCGAAATATTATGTGAAGTATACACTGGTAGAAAGACTTTCATTTCTACGTTGTATTAACGAAATTCTTCAGTATAAGCCAGCCAACGAAGTACTTCGTTATAACAACGTAATTTTACGTTCTATTTATGAAATCTACTTATGAAATACATTTCGTAGTATTAACGAATTATTAAGTTGCAATAACGTAGCCTTTTCGTTGTATTAACGAAAATATTCGTTATATGATGCGGGTTATACGTTGTGTGAATGAAAATTATTCATTGTATGAACCCAGTTTTTTATACCCTCCACCATAGGATGGGGGTATATTAACTTTGTCACTCCGTTTGTAACACATCGAAATATTGCTCTAAGACCCCATAAAGTATATATATTCTGGGTCGTGGTGAAATTCTGAGTTGATCTAAGCATGTCCGTCTGTTGAAATCACGCTAACTTCCGAACGAAACAAGCTATCGACTTGAAACTTGGCACAAGTAGTTGTTATCGATGTAGGTCGGATGGTATTGAAAATGGGCCATATCGGTCCACTTTTACGTATAGCCCCCATATAAACCGATCCGCAGATTTGGCTTGTGGAGCCTCTAACAGAAGCATATTTCATCCGATCCGGCTGAAATTTGGTATATGGTGTTGTATATGATCTCTAACAACCATGAAAAAATTGGTCCACATCGGTCCATAATTATATATAGCCCCCATATAAACTGATCCCCAGATTTGGCTTGCGGAGCCTCAAAGAGAAGAAAATTTCATCCGAACCTGCTGAAATTTGGTACATGATGTTGATATATGGTCTCTAACAACCATGCAAAAATTGGTCCATCCTCAGATTTGGCTTGTGGAGCCTCTAAGAGAAGCATATTTCATCCGTTCCGGCTGAAATTTGGTACATGGTGTTGGTATATGGTCTCTAACAATCATGCAAAAATTGGTCCACATCGGCCCATAATTATATATAGCCCCCATATAAACCGATCCCCAGATTTGGCTTGCGGAGCCTCAAAGAGAAGCAAATTTCATCCGATTCGGCTGAGATTTGGTACATGATGTTGGTATATGGTCTCTAACAACCATGCAAAAATTGGGCCACATCGGTCCATAATTATATATAGACCCCATATAAACCGATCTCCAGTGTTGGCTTGCGAAGCCTCAAAGAGGAGCAAATTGCATCCGATCCGGCTGAAATTTGGTACATGCTATTGGTATATGGTCTCTAACAACCGTGCAAAAATTGGTCCACATCGGTCCATAGTTATATATAGCGCCCATATAAACCGGTCCGCAGATTTGGGGTGCGGAGCCCCAAAGAGAAGCAAATTTCATCCGATCTGGTTGTAATTTGGAACATGGTGTTAGTATACACGCAAAAAAATAATTCTTTACTCCCAAACGAAATTTTAGACAAGCAAAGTACGTTTCACATTTGCTTTTCGCTGTATGGAAGTGTATTTGGAAGAAAAGTATATACTTTTTGTGATAAACGTTTATTCTTTTCCAGGATGTGAAAACAATTTCATAAAGACAAACTCAAAAAAAAAAAAACATTGTTTTCTTGCTAATTGCATTTTCCCTCACATCTTTCTCACATCCATGAGGTTTTTTAGTTCTTAACACCTTTTTCTTGTAATACAAACAATGTAGAAGAAATTATACGATTTTATAAATTTTTAAAATTTTTTTACCTTTCGCCTGGACGGAGCATCGAACCGCGGACCATGCACTTTGTAAGCCAACACACTAACCACTGAGCTATGTACCTGTTATGGTCATCAATAGATAAATATCCATATAAGTTATATTTATATAGCATAGCTTCGGCGCCCACGAACCGAATAAACAAAGTTTATTTAACAGAAACAAACATTTAGTTTGGCACCGTGAAGCAGTGGTTGCTACGTCTGACTTGCATGCCAAGGGTCGTGGGTTCGATCCCTGCTTCGACCAAAGTTTTTTTTTTG
This sequence comes from Haematobia irritans, assembly GCF_050003625.1. Classification (NCBI taxonomy): domain Eukaryota; kingdom Metazoa; phylum Arthropoda; class Insecta; order Diptera; family Muscidae; genus Haematobia; species Haematobia irritans. Next base: position 85,094,237 of record NC_134400.1, read on the forward strand.
TTTTTTTTTTACATATATTCCAGATATGTTCGGAATATTCCAAAAAATGTTCAACATTACATTGTAGTATATTAAATTTTGAACTGTAAAATGTGTCTTATTAAAGACCTAAAGTCAGAAAAGAACAGTGTTTGATATAAACGAAATGGACTGTGTTGTTGTTTCAAAAATAACTTTTTTTATTGAAAAAATAAAAATTTTGTAACAAACGAATTTTTTTGGTGATAAAAGTTTAAAATTTTCGAAGCAATTCAAAAAACTCTAACAAAAGAAAAACGTTTTCGGTACACGTTTTCCAAACGTTTTTTTTCTTTGCGTGTATGATCTCTAACAAGCGTGCCAGAATTGGTCCATATCGGTCCATAATTATATATAGCCCCCATATAAAAAGTTCTCCAGATTTGACCTCCGGAGCCTCTGGAGGAGCAAAATTCATCCGATCCGGTTCAAATTAGGAACGTGGTGTTAGTATATGGTCGCTAACAACCATACCAAAATTGGTCCAATCACACAAAAATTGGTCCATATCGGTTCATAATCATGGTTGCCACTAGAGCCAAAAGTAATCTACCAAAATTTTATATCTATAGAAAATTTTGTCAAAATTTTATTTCTATAGAAAATTTTGTCAAAATTTTATTTCTAGAGAAAATTTTGTTAAAATTTTATTCGGTTCATAATAAAATTTTCATCATTGTCAAAATTTTATTTCTATGGAAAATGTTGTCAAAGTTTTATTTCTATAGAAAATTTTGTTCAAATTTTATTCGGTTCATAATCATGGTTGCCACTCGAGCCAAAAATAATCTACCAAGATTTTATTTCTATAGAAAATTTTGTTAAAATTTTATTTCTGTAGAAATTTTTGCCAAAATTTTCTTTCTATAGAAAATTTTTATTTCTATAGAAAATTTTGTGAAAATTTTATTTCTATAGAAAATTTTGTTAAAATTTTATTTCTGTAGAAAATTTTGCCAAAATTTTATGTCTACTTTGTCAAACTGAATTATATTCGTATTGGATCGATCTTTTTTGATTTAATATATACCACGTATGGACTTACATACAATTTAGAAGATGGTGTTAGGAGGTTTTAAGATACCTTGCCATCGGCAAGCGTTACCGCGACTTAAGTAATTCGATTGTGGATGGCAGTGTTTAGATGAAGTTTCTAAGCAATCCATGATGGAGGGTACATAAGCTTCGGCCTGACCGAACTTACGGCCGTATATACTTGTTTAGTTTAATATATACTACGTATGGACTATGTGGTATATATTACGGTGTTAGGAAGTTTTAAGATACCTTGCCATCGGCAAGTGTTACCGCAACTTAAGTAATTCGATTGTGGATGGCAGTGTTTAGATGAAGTTTCTAAGCAATCCATGGTGAAGGGTACATAAGCTTCGGCCTTGCCGAACTTACGGCCGTATATACTTGTTTTTCATTCATTGTGATTGAATGACATACGTTGTATCAATGAAAACAAACGTTATATTAATGAAACCTAACGAAGTTTTGAGTTTAGTTTAGTCATTGGTAGTATATTATTTTGTGTTAAGATCTTTGAAATGTAAAGTTCACATCCTCTAAAGATTAGAAATTTACACAAAAATATCTTGCGACTATAAAAAAAATTTAACTCACCCACGATCTATGGTCACAATGTGCAAATATTTGACAGAAATCAAGTAGAATTCGTGGCCAGATCCAAACCAGCAAGCATGTATAGCTTATTATATACTTATATTGGATATATAACATCATGGTAGGATTATTTTCCAAAAAAGGTATACAGACATTTCAAAAATGATTCTGGAAAAATGTTTGTCACTCATTTTGGTAAAATAGTCTGACCATAACCATTTTCACAACGAAACTGTGATGACCCTGTGCACTCTTCAGCGAAAAGAACGTAAATGCTGTATTATACAAACGACCATTTCATTGTACTAACGATCACTTTCGTTCGTGAAAAATTTCGTTATATTAACGAAAAGTAATCAACGAAGTCCGTTCGTTAATATTACGAAGCATTTTTCTACCAGTGCACAGTGGATGCATTTGTATGGGATGGAGCGACAAAAATAGTTTGAATAGAGGTATCGTTCTGAAACTTTTAGAATAAGTGTATAGATATAAAAGTATAATTTTGTGCAATTATGGGCGGGGTTGGACAAAGGGGCGTAGTACCTCCCATACAAATTAAAAAATCAAAAATCCATAATTTCTGCTCCTTTATTTTACTAACTTTATTTAAACAAACTTTGGTATGTGGGTTTAGTGTACATATTATCTATATTTTAATAATGTTTAGATATCTTCCAACAAATCAAAAACAGATGTCAATAAATGTTATTTTTTTGCTGCATGGTAACTTCCTCTGACCTGTGACAAATGGATCTGAACTTAGGAGCAACCGATTTAACAAATCCTCGTTAGTTGCAATGCGTGACGTCTTTCTAGTTTGTTTGAGCCTAAATCTTTTAATATATTTATTTTTTGCTTCGGCAGCTTCCTCAGAAAGTTCCCCAATAGACACTAATGCATGATCTATGATATCGGAAGCATGTATTAAAACTTTATGGACAGTTGGTGGAAGATAGTACCACACTCAACAAAAAGTTTACTTGGATCCAAAGATTTTGACCTTCCCTTAGGGATTTTGGTATTGATTCCGAGCCAAAGATGCGGCTTCTTTAAAATAAAGACATTCTTTACGGACCTCCCTGACTTTAAATCTCGGATTAATAAAATTAAAATTGGAAACAGATCTAATTCATCGAATTTTTATTTTCTTTTTGCGATATTTCAATAAAGGTATTTATGTACAAACAAATTCCAATTTCAAAATCCAAATTATGCCAGGTACTTCAAAGTAAAAAACAGTTTTCTTAATGCAAAAAAAAAAAACTTTAAACCAAAGATGCAAATTTTTAAAAAAGTGTTTGCCTATATTGGGAGCGTTTCTATCTTAAATTTAACAAGTATATACAGTAGTAAATTCGGCCGGACCGAATTTTAAATACCCACCACCATGAATCAAATATAATAGTTGAAAACTCTTCGTCGTATTGGGTTACTTGATAATATATAGAATTGTAGGGGGTTTGATGACAAATCTTCTCCCAAGGCAGTCAGCTCCCGAAGACAAACTTTAAAGATTCTACCTATGAAGACCAGATAAGATTCTAGATTTATGAGAACCAATTTTGTTTGAGTTTTTGAGAAATTATAAACATATCGTGTATATGATTAAATTAAAATCTAATCTAATTAAAAATCTGGAAATTTTACTTTCAGTTTGAAGCAATTTTCATGATCTATTGAGAATTTTAGTGCTATTTTAGAGAATTTTAGAGTTGAATAAACGAAAATATTTTTTAAAGGAAAGGAAATTTCGTTTGTCTAAAATTTCATTATAAATTACTAATTTCCAGCAAATTGGATAAAAACTACGGATTCTAGAAGTCCAAGAAATAAAGCCGGGAGATGGGTGTATATGGGGGCTATACCAAAACATGGACCGATAGGTACCATTTGCTACTCACATATTTGTGATCTTAAAATACATCCAGAATTTCAAACAAATCGGCTAAAAAAACATAGTCTCTAGACGCCCAAGAAGTAAAAATCGAGAGATCAGTCTATATGGGGGTTATACCAAAAAATGAACCGATATACCTCAATTACGGCACCCTTATTTCTGGTCTAAAAATACCTCTAGATTTCGAATTTCAGGCAAATCGGGTAATAAATACAGTTTATAGAAGCTCAAGAATTTCAGACAAAGCGGATGGTAAATATAGTTTCTAGAAGCCCAAGAAGCAAAATCGGGAGATTGGTCTATATGGGGGCTATACCAAAAAATGGACCGATGGACACAATTTTCGGCACACCTTTTTATAGTCCCAAAAGAACTCTAGATTTTCAATTTCAGGAAAATCGGATAGAAAATATAGTTTCTAGAAGCCCAAGAAGAAAAATCGGGAGATCAGTCTCTATGGGGCCTATATCAAAACATGGACCGATGAGCACCATTTTCGGCACACCTTTTTATGGTCCTCAAATACCTCTAGATTTCCAATTTCAGGCAAATCATATTGTAAATATAGTTTCTAGAAGCAAAATCGGGATATCGGTCTATATGGGGGCTATACCAAAACATGGACCGATGGGCACTATATTCGGCACACTTTTTTATGGTCCTCAAATACCTCTATATTTCCAATTTCAGGCAAATTGGATAAAAACTACGGTTTTTATAGGCCCAAGACTCCAAATCGGGAGATCGGTCTATATGGGGGCTATATCAAAACATGGACCGATACGGAACATTTTCGACTCACCTCTTTATGGTCCCAAAATACCTCTAGATTTTCAATTTCATACAAATCGGATAGAAAATACTGTTTCTAGACGCGCAAGAAGCAAAATCGGGAGATCGGTCTATATGGGGGATATACCAAAACATGGACCGATACGGACCATTTTCGACACACCTCTTTATAGTCCCACAATACCTCTAGATTTCCAATTTCAGGCAAATCGGATGGTAAATATAGTTTCTAGACGCCCAAGAAGCAAAATCGGGAGATCGGTCTATATGGGGGCTATATCAAAACATGGACCGATACGAACGATTTTCGTCACACCTCCTTATGGTCCCAAAATACCTCTAGATTTTCAATTTCAGACAAATCGGATAGAAAATACTGTTTCTAGTCGCCTAAGAAGCAAAATCGGGAGATCGGTCTATATGGGGGCTATACCAAAACATGGACCGATACGGACCATTTTCGACACACCTCTTTATGGTCCCAAAATACCTCTGGATTTCCAATTTCAGGCAAATCTGATAAAAACTACGGTTTTTATAGGCCCAAGACCCCAAATCGGGAGGTCGATTTATATGGGGACTATATCAAAACTTGGACCGATATAGCCCATCTTCGAACTTGACCTGGCTGCAAACAAAAAACTAATCTGTGCCAAATTTGGGGACGATAGCGCCATTATTGAAGGCTGTAGCGTGATTACAACAGACAGACAGACAGACAGACAGACAGACAGACGGACAGACGGACATGCTTATATCGTCTTAGAATTTCTCCCTGATCAAGAATATATATACTTTATATAGTCGGAAATCGATATTTCGATGTGTTACAAACGGAATGACAAACTTATTATACCCCCGTCACCATTTTATGGTGGTGGGTATAAAAACTCAAAATGTCACTTGAGTTAAAGACGATATCTTTAAATTAAAAATGTTTTTCTTTATTGTAAGGAAAATTTGCCTTACTTTAAAGATCTACAACTTCAGCAGAGAGACGCAAAATTTCAAGATTTGTGTCCTAAATTTAATGAAGAAATTTTTTGAAGCAAGGATTATAAACCTTCTTTTAAATAAAATGTCATGGTTTTAAAGAATTTTGTCCTTAGCATTGCGTAAATTTTGGGTCCTAAAATTTAAGTTGCATAATCTTCCATATTAGGTTAATATTTTTTTCAGTGCAGGGATATTTCTGTGTTAGTGATCTGGCAGTATCTAGTGCATATGTGTTAAATTTTGTTGAATTTATTTCATACCCTGACGACATGGCTTGTAATGAAGTTGCACATCTAAGAAGTAAGTCTTTATCAAGGCCCGTTATTTCAGCCGACAAATCCACATTGTTGAAAAATCTCCTAGCTGTGTTTCCATCATTCGATGTCCCACTACCTCCTACTTTCGGTCTATCCACAATTAATCCCATTTTATCTTTAAACATTTTTATACCCACCACCATAAAATGGTGACGGGGGTATAATAAGTTTGTCATTCCGTTTGTAACACATCGAAATATCGATTTCCGACTATATAAAGTATATATATTCTTGATCAGGGAGAAATTCTAAGACGATATAAGCATGTCCGTCTGTCCGTCTGTCTGTCTGTCTGTCTGTCTGTCTGTCTGTTGTAATCACGCTACAGCCTTCAATAATGGCGCTATCGTCCCCAAATTTGGCACAGATTAGTTTTTTGTTTGCAGGCAGGTCAAGTTCGAAGATGGGCTATATCGGTCCAAGTTTTGATATAGTCCCCATATAAATCGACCTCCCGATTTGGGGTCTTGGGCCTATAAAAACCGTAGTTTTTATCAGATTTGCCTGAAATTGGAAATCCAGAGGTATTTTGGGACCATAAAGAGGTGTGTCGAAAATGGTCCGTATCGGTCCATGTTTTGGTATAGCCCCCATATAGACCGATCTCCCGATTTTGCTTCTTAGGCGACTAGAAACAGTATTTTCTATCCGATTTGTCTGAAATTGAAAATCTAGAGGTATTTTGGGACCATAAGGAGGTGTGACGAAAATCGTTCGTATCGGTCCATGTTTTGATATAGCCCCCATATAGACCGATCTCCCGATTTTGCTTCTTGGGCGTCTAGAAACTATATTTACCATCCGATTTGCCTGAAATTGGAAATCTAGAGGTATTGTGGGACTATAAAGAGGTGTGTCGAAAATGGTCCGTATCGGTCCATGTTTTGGTATATCCCCCATATAGACCGATCTCCCGATTTTGCTTCTTGCGCGTCTAGAAACAGTATTTTCTATCCGATTTGTATGAAATTGAAAATCTAGAGGTATTTTGGGACCATAAAGAGGTGAGTCGAAAATGTTCCGTATCGGTCCATGTTTTGATATAGCCCTCATATAGACCGATCTCCCGATTTGGAGTCTTGGGCCTATAAAAACCGTAGTTTTTATCCAATTTGCCTGAAATTGGAAATATAGAGGTATTTGAGGACCATAAAAAAGTGTGCCGAATATAGTGCCCATCGGTCCATGTTTTGGTATAGCCCCCATATAGACCGATATCCCGATTTTGCTTCTAGAAACTATATTTACAATATGATTTGCCTGAAATTGGAAATCTAGAGGTATTTGAGGACCATAAAAAGGTGTGCGAAAATGGTGCTCATCGGTCCATGTTTTGATATAGGCCCCATAGAGACTGATCTCCCGATTTTTCTTCTTGGGCTTCTAGAAACTATATTTTCTATCCGATTTTCCTGAAATTGAAAATCTAGAGTTCTTTTGGGACTATAAAAAGGTGTGCCGAAAATTGTGTCCATCGGTCCATTTTTTGGTATAGCCCCCATATAGACCGATCTCCCGATTTTGCTTCTTGGGCTTCTAGAAACTATATTTACCATCCGCTTTGTCTGAAATTCTTGAGCTTCTATAAACTGTATTTATTACCCGATTTGCCTGAAATTCGAAATCTAGAGGTATTTTTAGACCAGAAATAAGGGTGCCGTAATTGAGGTATATCGGTTCATTTTTTGGTATAACCCCCATATAGACTGATCTCTCGATTTTTACTTCTTGGGCGTCTAGAGACTATGTTTTTTTAGCCGATTTGTTTGAAATTCTGGAGGTATTTTAAGATCACAAATATGTGAGTAGCAAATGGTACCTATCGGTCCATGTTTTGGTATAGCCCCCATATACACCCATCTCCCGGCTTTATTTCTTGGACTTCTAGAATCCGTAGTTTTTATCCAATTTGCTGGAAATTAGTAATTTATAATGAAATTTTAGACAAACGAAATTTCCTTTCCTTTAAAAAATATTTTCGTTTATTCAACTCTAAAATTCTCTAAAATAGCACTAAAATTCTCAATAGATCATGAAAATTGCTTCAAACTGAAAGTAAAATTTCCAGATTTTTAATTAGATTAGATTTTAATTTAATCATATACACGATATGTTTATAATTTCTCAAAAACTCAAACAAAATTGGTTCTCATAAATCTAGAATCTTATCTGGTCTTCATAGGTAGAATCTTTAAAGTTTGTCTTCGGGAGCTGACTGCCTTGGGAGAAGATTTGTCATCAAACCCCCTACAATTCTATATATTATCAAGTAACCCAATACGACGAAGAGTTTTCAACTATTATATTTGATTCATGGTGGTGGGTATTTAAAATTCGGTCCGGCCGAATTTACTACTGTATATACTTGTTTAAATTTCTCTTTTTCTTTTTAAAAATGTGGGTTTATCTTCGGGCATAACTTTCCATTTTTTAATGTCCAATCGATAAGAAATGTGAATAAAATATCCAAAAAATCGTATATATGCGTGCAAGGCGATAATCAAAATTCAAAATGTTCTGTCTTGACTGATCTTTCAAGGCACTTTCCTAAATTATTCATCTCTTTTGGGTTGGTAAAATACGCATTGCGAAGATGTGCATGTAACAATAGTGTCAATTATATATATATAAAGAAGGTGAATAATCGACATTCGAAAAAGACAATAACTTTTTGTCTAAACTAATGTTTAGACTTATATTTATCTATCGAATTTCCTATTTAATCGAATTTGCATCTGTACTGAATTATTATGAATTATTGAATTTTTGTATCTGAACTCAACTATTATGAACTATTGTTAATGAAAAATCCATGAAGTTGTAATTTAAGATTAATCGATATTCCTAATCGAATTTATTATTGTGAATTGTTACTTTCTATCTAAAAGTTTCTTGGCTTGTTAAATAAGTTGAATTCGGTCTATTCTTCTCTATATCTCGAACGGTGAGCATACCCCCAAATAAACCAATCACACTTCAAAATTGTAACTCCTGTCTTTTTATTTCCAAATCTTTCCCTATCTCTGCGTTGCTAAACTTGATGGTATATTTTCTCATCCACTGAGAATTTATACCACATACTGATCTACCACAATTCTCCTAGTGCCTCCTCCACAATCTGTTATACAGTCCACACACTCTACTCCAGGAATTGGTGTCCACTACTCTCTCTCTCTAATAACAGTTGCCGTCACCAATCCCCCCATAACTCCAACTTTAAACACTTTTGTTTTTCTATTTTTACATGATGGTTTTTTATCTGGCAAATGTATAAATTCTCTTTTGAAGCTGTAGAGTATTTTTAAGTTAAAATTTTTTTGTTTTTATTTTACTCAAAACAATATAATACAACAAACGAAAAACTAGAATCAAAGAAACAATAACATCAAATGTCAAAATTATAAGAAAATCGGAAAGAACACAAAGAGAATAAACAAAACAATGCCAAGAATTAGTTTTTTTAACTACAAAAACACTATTTTTGATCACTTGTACCAACAAATCTAATGTTTGCGTCAGCTAAACAAAAATCACATTCCAAAACAACGAGGAAGGGTTACAATATCGTTGATAAAACAAACTGATGCACATTTTTGCAGATAAACTAAAGAGTTCCTTAACCTTGACACTTGTACAAATATGTGGAACCAAGATTTGAAGCAGCAAGATTGGGATATATATTTTGAATCTCCATGTAAATTTAAAAACACAGTCAAAAAATTGAATCGTAAAACTATTATATTATAAACACCATATTGATTTTTTATTTTTTTTTTTTTCAAAATTATTATTATATAGAAAGTATCTTATTACCATTTACAACAACTTCCATTTTCGGTATATTTAATTTTGCCACTTATTTTCTTATTTTTTAGCCACGTGCATTTGACTTGAATTTCGAGTTGATTTATATACACCACGGACTTCAATGCATACTTGCACTTCTCTTGCTTATATTTCGTAAGAACCGTTAGAAATCATAAAACAGAACTGAAAGGTAATAAATATGATGTCTTTAACGACTATTTTTTACCCTTCATATCCAGTACGTCGACTTCGATTTTTTTATTTTTGTCGTATGAGTGCATCCACTGTGCAGTGTACGGTTGACTTAGGTAACGCAAAATTTTTCTTAACAAGTATATAGAGCAGTAAGTTCGGCTGGGCCGAATCTTAAATACCCACCACCATGAATCAAATATTAGGGTTTCCTTTGAAATTTCAGGGTGGTTTGATGACAGATCAAGCAGAGCAGTTCAACCAATACACTTCCCGAAGATAAATTTAAAGATTTTACCTATGAAGACTATATCCGATTCTGGATTTATAACAACCATTTTTGTTTGAGTTTTAGAGGAATCATTAACATCTCTTGTAGGTATGCAAGAAAATTATAAAATAACGTCTTGATTTGAAATCTTAAATCTGTAGATTTTCACCCGAGAAGTAAAATCTGGAAATTTTACATTGAGTTTCAAGCAATTTTATAATCAGTGCGCCTTCTATACCTCCAAGAAGTCAAATCTCTATATGAAGGCCTTACCAAATGGACCGATAGAAACTAAATCCGGAACCCGTTTTTGTGAGCCTAAAATACCAAAATATTTACAATTTCAGGCAAATCGGATAAATACTAGAAACCCATAGACTTAAATCGGGAGATCGTTCATATGGGGGCTATACTAAAACATGGACCCGATACTCACAGCTTTCGGCACACCTCTTTATGGTCCTAAAATACCTCTAGATTTCCAATTTCAGGCAAATTGGATAAAAACTACGGTTTGTAAAAGACCAAGACCCCAAATCGGGAGTTTGGTTTATATGGGGACCATACCAAATCATGGAGCGATGCTCACCTCTTTCTAAAATACCTCTAGATTTCCAATTTCAGGCAAATTGGATACAAACTTAGGGTTCTAGAAGCCCAAGAAGTAAAATCGGGAGATCGGTCTATATGGGGGCTATACCAAAGCATGGAGCGATACTCACTATTTTCGGCACGCCTCCTATGGTCCTAAAATACCTGTAGGTTTCCGATTTCAGGCAAATTGGATAAAAACTACGGTTTCTAAAAGACCCAGACCCCAAATCGAGAGTTTGGTTTATATGGGGACCATACCAAATCATGGAGCGATACTCACCTTTTTATGGTTCTGGACTATGTCAAAACCTGGACCGATATAGCACCTTTTCGAACTTGACCTGCCTGCAGACAAAAGACTAGTTTGCGCAAAATTTCAGCACGATTGCTTCATTATTGAAGACTGTAGCGTGATTACAACAGATAGACAGCCAGGCAGACATACAGACAGACAGACGGACATGGTTATATCGTCTTAGAATTTCTCCGTGATCAAGAATATATATACTTTATATAGTCGGAAATCGATATTTCGATGTGTTACAAACGGAATGACAAACTTATTATACCACCATCACCATTCTATGGTGGTGGGTATAAAAATATGATATTTCTAACAGTACACTGGTAGAAAAAACTTCGTTGTATTAACGAAATGTGTCATTACAATTAAGCCAATGAAACAAAATCGTTGATATTTATAACGACATTTTTCGTTATTATTACGATTATTCTCTTAATTAACGAAACGTTTCGTAATACTAACGAACAGTTTCATTGTCTCAGTGAAAATATTTCATTATATCAATGAAAATTTTTCGTTGGCTCAATTTTAATGAAATTTTCTTTATGTGTAGTTAGAAAAATCGACAAAGTACAGCGATGCGGGCCGGGTTCGTGTAGTAATTCAATTAAAAACGGGCATCCATTTTTGGTGAAAGAATTCTGGCAACACTGCGTACTCTGCCCACTCTTCCCCAAAAAGCCTCGGCTGACTGCTCCTACAGATCCTTCAGTTATGTCTCCTAATCACAAAATGAAACGCAACGAATTGTCGGCGACACCCAACTTAAAACAAACTCGTTAAGAACACCTTAAATAAGCCCTTAAAGAGGTGTGTCGTCTCAGCCCAGCCACCAAGACTGATGGTGGTTGGTGTTCATCACATTTGTTTCCACTATGTATCCGGGGCAAATGTTTGAGATTCGACTGGCACTCAATAAATTGGAAATTGGTTTGTTAAGGTTTTCGCCTGGTTGCGTGTTGCATGCATCACACACGCTCACCCTCCTTTAACGATGTTCTCACATCCCCACAAACACACACAAGGTGTGTCACTTGTGGGCCACAACATCCATCGTCTAGATGTCTTTGGCCAAGCAGCCATAAGCGGCTTAAAATATGAGATGCGTGAGCGTTTCGATTGTGTGGACCATCATCTCCCATGCGACTGGATAATCAACGACCACCCGCACTGAACCAATGAACTAGGATGAACACCAAAAGACAAAACATAACCTAACCATCGCTGGCCAAGAAAGGCATCTACTTGCACACATGCGTTCCAGCCATTGACCGTCATCCCTAATAGGGGCGACTGAAGTGGCGCTAAGGTGCTGTTCATCGCTTGATTTAACTAAAGGCGACGATTTTACACCCTAATTAAGTGTTATCTAGGGACCTTCTCATTAACTTAATTGCGCGATATAAATGATGTTGATGGTTGGTCCTTGTTGTGCCCATGCCTCATCTCTGTCTCTCTCTCTCTTTCGTTTATCGCCACAACTGATGAGGCGGATGCTTTGAGCCTGGTTAATTTGGTCGACGATTGGATCTGCGGTCTGTTTGTCGTAGTCGTCATCGTCGCATCCGTCTGATTGTTTTGGTCTTTGTCGGCTTGGCTTTATTGTGTGGTAGGTTTCTTATTTGTTGGCCATGGCCAGGGCGAGTGATCATGTGGGACATCACATGACCGTACACGGCTGTCCACCCGCCATGGTCGTGGTTGTTTTAAACGAGAAATAAAAGGTGTATCTCTGCTGTTATCGCACGAATGAAGATCCCAAATAATTTCATTTAAATTTGTGGCTTTTTTCGTATTTCTCGATTTATGGCTGCTAATTCGTATGGTGGTGCATTCGGATGGCTCCCATGCCTGGTTGTGCAGATTGATAGAATTCTGAGCTTATGAGTCACTCATTCACGTTATCCAGCTCAATCAGAATGTATGGCCGATGAAGGGGTTAAAACATGACCGTGATACAATTATGAGGTGTTTGCCACTTCAACGGAATTGGTATGCAACACCAGAGAGTGAAACCGCTAAAATTGGTGCCCACAGAAAACAATCGAATTAACAAGAAATCGAGTAGGGCAACTGTCTATGGATAGTATGGCAAAGTGACTAAATCACTATGAAGTCACAATTCTTTTACTCCAGCAACCTAACAAATCAAATATTATAATTGGCTGTATTATCATGACAAATGCATTTTGTTCTGATCAACTATTTTCAGCGATTAATAGATTTTATAGCGATATGTCTGCTTTGACTTGGAAATTTCATGAGGCCTTCTTTTTAAGAACTGAAAATAGTTTGGTTTCCATATCACCGATTATCGCTCTACTGGTGAGAAAATCGACGTCAACAATTGTATGAAATAATCACATGACCTATCTGGTCCAAACACGATTGTCATTCTGCCGGGAAATTAGGTCTCTCATGGAGGATTCGAAATCAGCGAGAGGCTAGTACATTGATAATGCCTTGTGACATCCTCTTGGCAACATAAATACGAGTGGGGAACGTGAACGCACAGAAGGGGTGATTGCTATATTTTCTGTATGGGTTCCAATAGCCCTTTTATACCCTCCACCATAGGTTGGGGGTATACTAACTTTGGCATTCGATTTGTAACACATCGAAATATTGGTTTAAGATCGCATAAAGTATATATCGTGGTGAAATTCTAAATCGATCTAACAACATCCGTCCGTCTGTCCGTCTGTTGAAATCACCCTAACTTTCGAACGCAATAAGCTATCGACTTATCGGGTCATATCGGGTCATATCGGACCGCTTTTTCGTATAGCTCCCATAGAAACCGACTACCAGATTTGGTTTGCGGAGCCTTTTTGAGAAGCAAATTTCATCCGATCCGGTTGAAATTTGCTACGAGGTGTTATTAACAGGTTGGCTGATAAGTCTCCGGTCTGACACATAGATGACGTCGCTAGTATTAAATGCATATTATTTTTATATAGTACCAACCTTCAATTGATTCGTGTCAAAATTTGAAGTGTGTAAGTCATTTAGTTTGTGAGATAGAGCCTCTTTTGTGAAACAACTTTTGTTATTGTAAAAAAAAAAACGAAAAAAAGAAATTTCGTGTTTTGATAAAATACTGTTTTCTGAAGGGAAGAAATACGGTGGAAGCAAAAACTTGGCTTGATAATGAGTTTCCGGACTCTGCCCCAGGGAAATCAACAATAATTGATTGGTATGCAAAATTCAAGCGTGGTGAAATGAGCACGGAGGACGGTGAACGCAGTGGACGCCCGAAAGAGGTGGTTACCGACGAAAACATAAAAAAAATCCACAAAATGATTTTGAATGACCGTTAAATGAAGTTGATCGAGATAGCAGAGGCCTTAAAGATATCAAAGGAACGTGTTGGTCATATCATTCATCAATATTTGGATATGCGGAAGCTCTGCACTGATAGAAAAAGTTTCGTTATATTAACGAAATGTTTCATTAAAAGTGAGCCAATGAAACAAATTCGTTAATACAATGAAATTTTTCGTTCTTATAACGAATTTTCTGTTAATCAACGTAACGTTTCGTACTATTAACGATTTATTTCATTGTATTAATGAAAATTTTTCGTTATATCAATGAAATTTTTCGTTGGCCCAATTTTAATGAAATTTTCTTTGTGTGTGTGCAAAATGGGTGCCGCGCGAGCTCACATTTGACCAAAAACAACAACATGTTGATGATTCTGAGCTGTGTTTGCAGCTGTTAACTCGTAATACACCCGAGTTTTTCCGTCGATATGTGACAATGGATGAAACATAGCTCCATCACTACACTCCTGAGTCCAATCGACAGTCGGCTAAGTGGACAGCGACCGGTGAACCGTCTCCGAAGCGTGGAAAGACTCAAAAGTCCGCTGGCAAAGTAATGGCCTCTGTTTTTTGGGATGCGCATGGAATAATTTTTATCGATTATCTTGAGAAGGGAAAAATCATCAACAGTGACTATTATATGGCGTTATTGGAGCATTTGAAGGTCGAAATCGCGGCAAAACGGCCCCATATGAAGAAGAAAAAAGTGGTTTTCCACCAAGACAACGCACCGTGCCACAAGTCATTGAGAACGATGGCAAAAATTCATGAATTGGGCTTCGAATTGCTTCCCCACCCACCGTATTCTCCAGATCTGGCCCCAACGACTTTTTCTTGTTCTCAGACCTCAAAAGGATGCTCGCAGGGAAAAAAATTGGCTGCAATGAAGAGGTGATCGCAAAACCGAAGGAGTACTACCAAAATGGTATCAACAAATTGGAAGGTCGTTATAATCGTTGTATCGCTCTTGAAGGGAGCTATGTTGAATAATAAAAACGAATTTTGACAAAAAAAAATATGTTTTTCTTTGTTAGATCAACCAACCTTTTATATGGTTGGTTGAAGAAGCTGACCTCCGGAGCTTCTTGGAAGGGAAAATTTCATCCGATTCGGTTGAAATTTGGTACATGGTGTAAGTATATAGTCTCTAATAACCATCCAGATATTGGTCCATATCGGTCCATAATCAATATATACCATGCATGGACTAACTTCGAATTTAGAAGACGATGTTAAGAAGTTTTAAGATACCTTGCCATCGGTAAGTACCACAACCTAAGTAATTCGATTGTTGATGGCCTTCTATTGTAGAAATTTCTATGCAATCCATGGTGGAGGGAACATAAGATTCGGGAGCCACCATGGTGCAATGGTTAGCATGCCCGCCTTGCATACACAAGGTCGTGGCTTCGATTTCTGCTTCGACCGAACACCAACAAGTTTTCAGCGGTGGATCATCCCACTTCAGTAATGCTGGTGACATTTCTGAGGGTTTCAAAGCTTCTCTAAGTGGTTTCACTGCAATGTGGAACGCCGTTCGGACTCGGCTATAAAAAGGAGGTCCCTTGTCATTGAGCTTAACATGGAATCGGGCAGCACTCAGTGATAAGAGAGAAGTTCACCAATGTGGTATCACAATGGACTGAATAGTCTAAGTGAGCCTGATACATCGGGCTGCCACCTAACCTAACCTACATAAGATTCGGTCTGGCCGAACTTACGGCCAGAGAACGAGATAGACGCATGGTGCCTTTAACAATACTGCTCAGGGCCGGTCCATGAGTCGATCCAGCCATGTCGGATGAAATTTGCTTCTCTTAGAGCAATCACAAGCCAAATTTGGGGGTGCGTTTATATGGGGGCTATACGTAAAAGTGGACCGATATGGCCCATTTACAATACCATCCAGCGTTGCCAGAATTGTTTCACCAAAAACCGCTAGATTTGCCCAAAAAATAGCTGAAAAAGCTAAAAAATTCTAAAAAATAGCTAGAAAAAAAGCTAAATTTTTTTGTATCAAAAGTCACATTTTTGATTGAAATTTAACAAACTTAAAGGCTTTATTTCACTTACAATGCATATTATTTTCATTTTAATTCCACTTCTGTGAGACTGTAACAATATCTAAGGTATATTAGCTCTGTTTGCGTATTCGATACATTTTGATTACTATCACAAATTTTTTACTGGAAGTCCTTCGTTTTGTGGAAGTCCTTCTATTTTATTTACTTGTTATTTTAAAATATTAAATGATCTAAGCATGCTTTGGATTTGGTAAAAAAATGATTTGTCATTTTTTAAAATAAAATTTTTGTTTGGATTTGAAATTGTGAAAAATTCGAAAAACTTTACTTTTATTTAAATTGTAGAAAATACCTATAGTTTACATTTCCCAGTAAAAACAGTTTCCTTTTCTTCATGAGCTATCAAAGTGCTTTAAAAACGTGCTAACGCCAACTTAAATTTCCAAATTCAGACTCGACTTCAAGTAGAAATTATTGTATATATACGTTTTTAAAATAAAGTGTTGAAAAACATCTTCTATTTTTGAACGCTATTTTGGTTTGTGGTTAAGATGCAAAATCTCCTCACATTTAAAGACTTTTTCATTAATTCTTCCTTCTTTCATGAAAACATACCCATTTTTAGGTTGAATCACTTAATTATAAGGACAAAACGACTTTATCGTCTTTTGGACAAGGAAAACAGTTTATATAAAAGAAATTCACAAATGCTATTATAACCAAAATTCGCGTTCGTATTTTAAGGAGACGACAATATTTTTTCAGTGCACAAAGCTATTCACATCTACTATTTTAATTTAGTAATATCGTAATAACTTTAGAATATTATAATAACATAAAAAGGATAAACGAGTCAAATGATAATATTCCCAATAATTTACTGACAGTTTATCTAACAAATTTGTATGGTAATAGTAGATTTAAAGTTTACGATAACTTTTATGTATATAATGAAAAAACTTTACAACAAGGTGTATTTGCTACAAAAATGCCCGCATAATGGCTGGACTCATTATCAATGTTTCAACTGAGCTTTGAAATATGTGGAAACCCTTATACTTGCATCAAGGCTTATCCATATTTCAATAGAAACATGTCGAAAAAAGCCAAAAATAGATAAAAGGGTCATGAAAACAAGTATATACAGTAGTAAATTCGGCCGGACCGAATTTTAAATACCCACCACCATGAATCAAATATAATAGTTGAAAACTCTTCGTCGTATTGGGTTACTTGATAATATATAGAATTGTAGGGGGTTTGATGACAAATCTTCTCCCAAGGCAGTCAGCTCCCGAAGACAAACTTTAAAGATTCTACCTATGAAGACCAGATAAGATTCTAGATTTATGAGAACCAATTTTGTTTGAGTTTTTGAGAAATTATAAACATATCGTGTATATGATTAAATTAAAATCTAATCTAATTAAAAATCTGGAAATTTTACTTTCAGTTTGAAGCAATTTTCATGATCTATTGAGAATTTTAGTGCTATTTTAGAGAATTTTAGAGTTGAATAAACGAAAATATTTTTTAAAGGAAAGGAAATTTCGTTTGTCTAAAATTTCATTATAAATTACTAATTTCCAGCAAATTGGATAAAAACTACGGATTCTAGAAGTCCAAGAAATAAAGCCGGGAGATGGGTGTATATGGGGGCTATACCAAAACATGGACCGATAGGTACCATTTGCTACTCACATATTTGTGATCTTAAAATACCTCCAGAATTTCAAACAAATCGGCTAAAAAAACATAGTCTCTAGACGCCCAAGAAGTAAAAATCGAGAGATCAGTCTATATGGGGGTTATACCAAAAAATGAACCGATATACCTCAATTACGGCACCCTTATTTCTGGTCTAAAAATACCTCTAGATTTCGAATTTCAGGCAAATCGGGTAATAAATACAGTTTATAGAAGCTCAAGAATTTCAGACAAAGCGGATGGTAAATATAGTTTCTAGAAGCCCAAGAAGCAAAATCGGGAGATTGGTCTATATGGGGGCTATACCAAAAAATGGACCGATGGACACAATTTTCGGCACACCTTTTTATAGTCCCAAAAGAACTCTAGATTTTCAATTTCAGGAAAATCGGATAGAAAATATAGTTTCTAGAAGCCCAAGAAGAAAAATCGGGAGATCAGTCTCTATGGGGCCTATATCAAAACATGGACCGATGAGCACCATTTTCGGCACACCTTTTTATGGTCCTCAAATACCTCTAGATTTCCAATTTCAGGCAAATCATATTGTAAATATAGTTTCTAGAAGCAAAATCGGGATATCGGTCTATATGGGGGCTATACCAAAACATGGACCGATGGGCACTATATTCGGCACACTTTTTTATGGTCCTCAAATACCTCTATATTTCCAATTTCAGGCAAATTGGATAAAAACTACGGTTTTTATAGGCCCAAGACTCCAAATCGGGAGATCGGTCTATATGGGGGCTATATCAAAACATGGACCGATACGGAACATTTTCGACTCACCTCTTTATGGTCCCAAAATACCTCTAGATTTTCAATTTCATACAAATCGGATAGAAAATACTGTTTCTAGACGCGCAAGAAGCAAAATCGGGAGATCGGTCTATATGGGGGATATACCAAAACATGGACCGATACGGACCATTTTCGACACACCTCTTTATAGTCCCACAATACCTCTAGATTTCCAATTTCAGGCAAATCGGATGGTAAATATAGTTTCTAGACGCCCAAGAAGCAAAATCGGGAGATCGGTCTATATGGGGGCTATATCAAAACATAGACCGATACGAACGATTTTCGTCACACCTCCTTATGGTCCCAAAATACCTCTAGATTTTCAATTTCAGACAAATCGGATAGAAAATACTGTTTCTAGTCGCCTAAGAAGCAAAATCGGGAGATCGGTCTATATGGGGGCTGTACCAAAACATGGACCGATACGGACCATTTTCGACACACCTCTTTATGGTCCCAAAATACCTCTGGATTTCCAATTTCAGGCAAATCTGATAAAAACTACGGTTTTTATAGGCCCAAGACCCCAAATCGGGAGGTCGATTTATATGGGGACTATATCAAAACTTGGACCGATATAGCCCATCTTCGAACTTGACCTGCCTGCAAACAAAAAACTAATCTGTGCCAAATTTGGGGACGATAGCGCCATTATTGAAGGCTGTAGCGTGATTACAACAGACAGACAGACAGACGGACAGACGGACATGCTTATATCGTCTTAGAATTTCTCCCTGATCAAGAATATATATACTTTATATAGTCGGAAATCGATATTTCGATGTGTTACAAACGGAATGACAAACTTATTATACCCCCGTCACCATTTTATGGTGGTGGGTATAATAATAGTTAATTTTAATTTCAAATTAATAAAATTTCATATATGTATTTTATTAATTTGTATACATTCTTATTGGATGTACTAATTTACTCAAGTACAATTATAAATATAATCTATTGCTCAATGAAACCCCTCTTTCATTCTGAGCAAGACCGTAACAGATCCGAAAGTGCTCCAACTATATAATCAAAACCGAACGGCGCCAAATCTGATTTCGGCAGAGCGAACAATACCATGATCTATGGTTCTGCTCTATGCCGGCTTGGAACATAAGCAGGTGTAGGAGGCTCCCCGTAACACGGATCCTGCAATAAAAAAAATACGAAATATATACACTGACGTGGCAGTCACTAAAAGCATTTCGAAGCATAATTTATCGATTTATGTCTTCGTGAATGTTGCCCTTTTTCGGACATTTCAAGGCCTTGGATAAATTATTTTATATTTGTTGCAAAAGTTTACTTAGCCCATTTGATAAAATCACTTTTGTGACATACATATGACTGTTTTTACATTCAGGTGCAGGTTCGGTTGCACCAGATATGAACTTAATTAACGTCACCATCCATCACGGCAATCAACTTAAAGTGGGGCAGTAAAATTGCGGGTATGCCAAAGAATGTGGAATTACTTTCAATGGAGTAGAAAGTGGTTCATTTGGGTATTCTAGATGACATTGAAAGAAAGTAAAAGTTCGAGAATTTTTTATACTAAATAAAGTGAAATAATGTGTGGCTGGTGAAAAAATGTCAATTTTTGTGTCCATTTACACTGATGACAGAGCCTGCCCGGTTCCAAAGATTTTGTTTTGCGCTAATGATTTTGGTATTGATTCCGAGCCAAAGAAGCGGATAATTGAAATAAGGATACCTTTAACACATTTTTCCACTTTTGCGTACTTGATTCAAGGAAACAAATTTTAATTTATTCGCTTGTTCAACCATTTTCTTCATGGTCTATCAAAGTCTTTTAAAAACTTGTTAACGACAACTTAAATTTCCTAATTCAGAATCGAGTTCAAGTAGAAATTATGCTTTGTTTCAAGTCAAAAAGTCTTTAAAATAAAGTTCTGAAAAAAAACTCATATTTTAAACGCTGTTTTGCTTTATAGTTAAGATGCAAAAAGTCAACAAAATTTAAAAAAGATTTCATTATTTTTGAAAATTTTTTGAAAATTATTAAAGCCAAGTTTACTTTAGTCAACTAAAAAACTCTTTCATTTAAGGATACCCAATTTTAAATCGAATCAATTAACTATAAGGTCAATATGATTTTATTGAAATGTTTATCGACTTTTGGACAAGGAAAAAAACTTTATAACAGAGAAATGCGTCTTCTATGCTAAGCAAAATTCGAATTCGCATTTTATATATGAAATATTTGAATTTTTATGATATGAAATATTTGACTTCACGACAATATTTTTTCCCAGTGTATATAGATACAATATACATAGTATTTTACAATGTAAACAAAGCTCATGATGTATTTTGTAATGAATTATATACAATATGTTAAACATTTTTGCTCACTATACACACAAAAAAAATTTTCTGATTCAATCACGAAATTAATTGATCCAATTAATTTTTTAATTGAAATGTCTTCAATCACAGAAATGATAGTATCAATTAAAAAATTAATTGTTCCAATTAAAAAATTAATTGATACTATTAATTTTTGTGATTGATTTTTATTTCAATTAAAAAATTTGTTGATTCAATTAAATTTTTAATCGAATATGTTTTAAAACTCAATTAAAATTTTAATTGGAAAATTTTTCGTGAATTTTTTTTCTGTGTACGAGTATATTTACCTTGAGAACGAATGTCCCATGAAATTGCTCGTATGTTAGGAGGAAATATTTTTATTTATATTTTGCCGACACTTACTTAATAAATATGTGTATTTTGATTAAGAATCCACAAGAAAAACTTACTTTTATCGAGCGGTTAATTCTTCATCGTCAAAGGGTTAAACAGCTAATGCACAATTCGTGTTTTTTTTTTTGTAAATTTAAGTAGCCGAGACACAAACCAGGAATATATTCCCCGCCCACCTACTCTATATTGTTTGGCATCAAATGAAAGCTCTTGGGGAAAACTATAAATGCAAATAGATGTCATGTTCGAAAGCATCTCAAAAATATCTATTTTAATTAAAAACAACATTTGTTTGAGCGAATTTACAATATCGGGCACCCGTACCCACTGTGCAATAGCTGCTCTACAGTTTTTAGTATCCGATGAAAGCTCTTGACGAGTGCTATAAGTGGTTTTTATACCCTCCACCATAGGATGGGTGGTATATTAACTTTGTCATTCCGTTTGTAACACATCGAAATATTGCTCTAAGACCCCATAAAGTATATACATTCTGGGTCGTGGTGAAATTCTGAGTCAATCTAAGCATGTCCGTCCGTCCGTCTGCTGAAATCATGCTAACTTCCGAACGAAACGAGCTATCGACTTGAAACTGTACACAAGTAGTTGTTATTGATGTAGGTCGGGTGGTATTGAAAATGGGCCATATCGGACCACTTTTACGTATAGCCCCCATATAAACCGACACTCAGATTTGGTTTGCGGAGCCTCTTGGAGGAGCAAAATTCATCCGATCCGGTTGAAGTTAGGTGCCTAGTGTTAGTATATGGTCTCTCACAACCAAGAAAAAATTGGTCCACATCGGTCCATAATTATATATAGCCCCCATATAAACCGATCCCCAGATTTGTCTTACGGAGCCTCTAAGAGAAGCAAATTTGGTACATGGTATTAGTATATGGTCTCTAACAACTATGCAAAAATTGATCCACATCGGTTCATAATTATATATAGCCCCCATAGGTTAGGTTAGGTTAGGTGGCAGCCCGATGTATCAGGCTCACTTAGACTATTCAGTCCATTGTGATACCACATTGGTGAACTTCTCTCTTATCACTGAGTGCTGCCCGATTCCATGTTAAGCTCAATGACAAGGGACCTCCTTTTTATAGCCGAGTCCGAACGGCGTTCCACATTGCAGTGAAACCACTTAGAGAAGCTTCGAAACCCTCAGAAATGTCAACAGCATTACTGAGGTGGGATAATCCACCGCTGAAAAACTTTTTGGTGTTCGGTCGTAGCA
The DNA here is from genome assembly GCF_050003625.1 of Haematobia irritans. Taxonomy (NCBI): domain Eukaryota; kingdom Metazoa; phylum Arthropoda; class Insecta; order Diptera; family Muscidae; genus Haematobia; species Haematobia irritans. The sequence continues at coordinate 85,116,891 of NC_134400.1, forward strand.
GGAATCGAACCCACGACCTTGTGTATGCAAGGCGGGCATGCTAACTATTGCACCACGGTGGCTCCCATAGCCCCCATATAAATCGATCCCCCGATTTGGCTTGCGGAGCCTCTAAGAGAAGCAAATTTAGTACATAGTGTTAGTATATGGTCTCTAACTACCATGCAAAAATTGGTTCACATCGGTCAATAATTATATATAGCCCCCATATAAACCGATCCCCAAATTTGACCTCCGGAGCCCCTTGGAAGAGCAAAATTCGCCCGATCCGGTTGAAATTTTGTACGTGGTGTTAGCATATGGTCTCTAACAACCATGCAAGAATTGGTCCACACCGGTCTTAATTATATAACCCCCATTTAAACCGATCCCCAGATTTGACCTCCGGAGCTATTGGAGGAGCAAAATTCATCCGACCCGGTTTAAATTTGATATGTGGTGAAATGTGGTATATTTCGCTAGTATATGGCCGCTAACAACCATGCCAAAATTGGTCCATATCGGTCTATAGTTATATATAATCTACTAAAATAATCTATAGAAAATGTTGTCAACATTTTATTACTATAGAAAATTTTGTCCAAATTTTATTACTATACCCAACAAAACTTATGATTACTTGTGGTACCTTCAACTTTTGTGGAAGTGGAAAATCTTACTCAGACTTCACATCATTGTTGTTGCCATCAATCCCTGTTGTTGCTTTCTTCGCCGTTTTGTGGGTTGTTGAAACTTCGTTTGGCTTAATTTAAAATTACTGCATTGTTGTTGTTGGGTGTAATTGGAATTCGGTTGTTGCTATTCTTTTGGACAAACAATCATGTTTTACATAGTAGACTTGAATTGTACGATACCATTGATTTCATATGTTGAGAAATTGTATGATATTCGGACCAACCTAATAAATGCGTAAATGTGCGCATGTGTATACGTAGTGTGGGAACTAAATTATTCAAATCGAAGTAAAGGCAGAGATCTGCAAAATGCGCTCATACCAATGGCCTAGACCGAAGTCATCTGCCTTCCTCGTAAAGGAAGATACATGGAAGACAGAATGGTTGATGAGGCAAAAATATGGTGCAAATCTGACTTTACTCAAATCTCATATGCATATTTATTGCATTTTCTCTTTTACGGTAACGCCCCCATATTTGCCAAGGAATTTCAATTTCATTAACGAATTCCTAAAACACACGAAACGAAAGAAGCATTTCGATTTGTTGAATAAATCTCCACCGACCGGTACTAAAAACTGAAATGAAAATTCCAAAATAACAAATTCCAATTTTAATAATTCGTTTTGTTTTTTTTTTCAATTTTTTGTTTTTAACATTGAAACGAGCCTCTTAATCCCTTTTAGAATGACAGCTACTTCGAATGCAATCTCTCTATACGAATATTCGTTTAGTTGAACTACTACTTTTTATACCCTCCACATTTGAATGGGGTATAACTTTGCTATTCCGTTTGTAACACATCAAAATATTGCTATCAGACCCCATAAAGTATGTACACAGTCTTACACAAGTTTACATACGGTTTAAGAAATTGTATTTTCTTTAATTATTAAAATATAATAAAATATGCATATATATATGCTTTAGATTTTGTAAATTAATTTGAAAAACAAAGTATTTGTCCATTTTCAAGAAGATGTTTTTAGTCTGGATTATAAACAACAACAAGAAACATGTTTAGTTATAAGGTAAAAACCTCAAGGGTATGTAAACTTATGTGAGACTGTGTATATATTCTGCGTCGTGGTGAAATTCTGAGTAGAGGTGTGCACGTGAGGAATATTTTGCTCACGCTCACGCACACTCACGACGGAGAAATCTTATTCACGCACACTCACGCACGATATTTTTTGGTAGGACTCACGCTCACGCACGCTCACGAAAAGAAAATTTGTACTCACGCACACTCACGCACGAAAATCTTTTAAATGTCGTGACTCACGAAAAATGTCGTGACTCACGAAAAACTTCGTGACTCACGAATAATTTTATGAGTGATTTTCCTTTAGAACCTGACTGAAAACATGAGTATGGTTAAAATAGTTTGTGTTATAAAAATCTTACCACCTAGGATGTCACTAAAATTATAAATGAATTCAAATCGTAAGCATTTTATGTTCGTCAGCGGGATTATTTTCGTGAGCGTGTTTTTCCGAAATTCGTACTCACGCACACTCACGAGGATATTATTTTCGTGACTCACGCTCACGCACGACATTTGCTTGATTAATCACGCTCACGCACACTCACGATGTTGCCGCCAGCGTGACTCACGACTCACGCGTGATTCACGAAAATTTTCGTGAGTCACGACAATTTCGTGTCACGTGCACACCTCTAATTCTGAGCAGAGAATGAAGCCGACCCATTTTTGTCGGCGGCGGCTGACACTAATTTTTTGCCTCCGACTTTGACGACTAAGCCGATATGAATTTATCTATTCGGAGGCGGACAATTATCAATTATAAACTCAATTTGAAATTATTCGAATGGTAATGAGATTAGTTGTTCAACCAATCTTACAATCACATTTACATTTCATTAAAATTTTCTTAGCTAAATTGTTACAAAATTATTATAGCAACTTTATACTGACGGATTTTGGGTGGAAAGTCATACATTTTGCCAAAAAATACAACAATTGTTACATGTTTTTCTGATTTATATCAATATTTTTAATTAATTGGCGATTAATTTTGAGTCGAGATAAGTCGGCATATTCGGCGGCGGCTTCGACTGCCAAAATCTTGTCGGCGGCGAATAAAATCGGCGGAGCGACTCGGCGGCTTAATTTTCTGATTCTGAGTCGATGCAACGATGTCCGTCCGTCTGTTGAAATCACGATTAAGTTTCAGGCTCACTTAGACTATACAGTCCATTGTGATACCACATATAACTAAAAGTATCTACATGCTCCTCAAATTCGCTTACGCCTTACACAAAATGCAGGACACTCACACAAGAGGGGTTTACTTAATTCCTTTTCCTCCACATCATGGCAGCTTGTACAATAGTCATTATACTTCGCACCTATAGTTTTTGCAAATTAGCCTATCAGGCAGCGACCCGTTATAGCAGATATCAGGAGTGATATCTGGCGTCTCGAGAACACTAGCATATCTTGTGTGCTGTTTAAATTTAAATGGGGCCATATTTGCTTGGTGTCGTTACAACCCTTGCAATTCTCCCATCGAACATTTGTCACCATAACAGCCTTCTCACGCAGCATGAGCTTGCAGGTAGACAGGGGCATACCAACAGATTCTAGTTCCCCTGGAATATGTACGGTAGTTCCTAGCATTGCTAACTCATCTACTTCGCAGCTCCCCGGTATGTTCCTATGGCCAGGCACCCATATTAGGTGAACATTGTACTGCTCAGCCATCTCGTTGAGAGATTTGCTGCAGTCGATGGCCGTTTTCGAGTTAAGGAACACATAGTCCAAGGACTTCATTGCAGGTTTAACATTACTTCTGAGCCAATTCGCCACCTCTCTTATTTCAGCCTGAAAAACACTACAGTGATTAGGTAATCTTTTCGCTATTTGAAGTTCCAGATCTTTAGAATATACTCCGAAACCCATTTGTCCATCCAATTTGGAGCCATCAGTGTAGAAATCTTTATATCTTGTATTATCCGGGGTCTATGTACAACACGCCTCACTGTTGGGAATTACAGTTTCAAACTTTTTGTCGAAAAGTGGTTTTGCCAGAGAGTAATCCACTCGTTAGGCACATCTGGAAGACCGAACTGTGACCGTATATTTTTTCCGACCACAGCGATAGCCGTTGTTGCAGCTGACTGTTTGGCCAAAATGTCTAAAGGTAATAGATGCAGCATGACATTAAGAGTATTTGTTCATATCTTACTGAATACGCCTGAGATACACAAGCACGACATACGCTGAACTTTATCTAAACTTGTCGGCTGCTGAAGTGCCGGCCACCAGACTACAACATCATATAGCATTATAGGTCTAACCACTGCCGTGTATAGCCAATGCACAATTTTCGGTTTTAGTCCCCACTTTTTTCCTATTGCCTTTTTGCACGAGTACAAAGCTATCGTGGCTTTTCTCGCTCTTTCTTCAATATTAAGCTTAAAGTTAAGCTTCCTGTCGCCAAGGTATTTTGCACACTCACCAAAGGGAATTTCAATACCCCCTAAGGATATGGGCTTAACCGTGGGAGGTTTGCGATCTTTGCAGTACATGACTAGTTCTGTCTTTGCAGGATTTACCCCAAGACCATTATCTTTCGCCCATTTCTCAGTCATCCGGAGAGCTCTCTGTATAATATCTCTAATTGTGGATGGAAATTTTCCCCTGACTGCTAGCGCCAAACCAAAAGGTTATTTATAGCAACATTCCATAGAAGAAGTGATAGAACTCCTCCTTGGGGAGTGCCTCTGTTCACATACCTTTGTATGTTTGCTTGTCCTAGTGTGGCTGAAATACGTCTCTGTGTTAGAAGTTTGTCTAACAGCCTAAGTATACCTGGATCAACATTCAGAGTTGTCAGTCCATTTAAAATCGAGCTCGGATGGATGTTGTTGAACGCCCCTTCGATGTCTAGAAACGCCACGATTGTGTATTCTTTGGCAGATCGCGAGCTTTCAATAAAACTGACAAGTTCATGTAATGCGATCTCAGTAGACCTGCTGTAGTAATCATTCCAAGAGTTATGCTGAGCCTTTCTCAGTTCTCGCTTGTATTCTTTCAGATTCTTCTTGTAACCGTCCCAATCCTCAGGAGCTCTGGTGGACTTTGCTTTATTAATGAGCTTCCTGCAGGATTTCCTCATATTACTCAACTCCGTGGACCACCATGGTGGTCGATTTTTCCCCCATGGCTTCCCTCCAGGGAATGCAGCCTCTCCACCGCGTGTTCGATATCTTGCACTGATTCCCTATACCTATTCCAATCGGCTTTCCTAATATTTGGCGGAAATAAAGGGTGATACGGTCAAAATTTGGTCAATATAAACTTGACGTATTTCTTTCAATTTTGCATTTAAAAAACCTGAACACCCCTCAATTTGAAGGTGTGTGTGTTGAATGTTGCTCCTATTTTGATTTTGGAATTCACTCAAATGTCAAACGTTGTCAAAATGCCGTCCAAGCAAAAAGAGCAGCGTATCAAAATTTTGCTCGCGCATCGCGAAAATCCGAGCTACTCGCACGCAAAGCTGGCAAAATCGCTAAAAGTTGCCAAATCAACCGTTACAAATGTAAATAAAGTGTTTGGGGAACGTTTGTCGACAGCCAGGAAGTCTGGATCGGGAGGAAATCGAAAACCAGAAGCCGCTGAGACGACAAAGAGAGTTGCCGGTAGTTTCAAGCGAAACCCTAACCTCTCTCTCCGAGATGCCGCAAATAAGCTGGGTGTATCGTCTACAACCGTGCATCGAGCCGGACTATCGACTTACAAGAAGTTAGTGACTCCAAATGGCGATTATAAACAAAATACGACGGCCAAAGCGCGATCCCGGAGGCTGTACACGACCATGCTGACGAAGTTTGACTGCGTGGTAATGGACGACGAAACCTACGTCAAAGCCGTCTACAAGCAGCTTCCGGGACAGGAGTTTTACACGGCAAAAGGAAGGGGAAAGGTAGCAGATATTTTCAAGCACATAAAACTGTCAAAGTTCCAACACGCCAGAGCTCCGCCCAATTGAGAAATACTGGTCTATTGTCAAGCAGAACCTAAAGAAGACCAAAAAAACTGCTAAGGACGAGCAGCAGTTCAAGGCATACTGGCTTTCTGCGGCGATGAAGGTGGATAAGGTGGCTGTACAAAATCTGATGGGAGGTGTCAAGCGTGAGGCCCGGCAATTCGGATTTGGAAAAGCGAAAGCCTAACTGAATATTTTTCCTGAATTTTATACTAATTGAACTTGAAAAAGAAATTTAATTTGATTTTTTAAATAAACGATTTCACCGATTTACACGCGTTTTCGCTTGACCAAATTTTGACCGTATCACCCTTTATGGTCTTTGAAGTACGAACAGGCAATCTGAAACTGATGTAGCGATGATCTGAGAAGCTAAGTTCCCTCAAAACTTGCCACTCAGATAACTTATCATTCAGTTCCGGAGAGGCAAATGTGATGTCCAACACCTCTTGCCTGTTTTTAGTGACGAAGGTTGGAGCATCTCCCTTATTGCAAACTACCAGGTTAGTACGCAAAATAAACTCTATTTGCGACTCTCCCCTTGCATTAGTATCACTACTTCCCCAAATACTATGATGTGCATGTGCATCGCATCCCATAATGAGTTCTGTCTTTGTTTTCAGTAACTCCTCAACTAAGGTCTTAACGGCACATGGATGCATCTCCCTATCATGTTCCATGTAGACCGAAGATACCCAGTATTTGCATTTGGATATCTCTGGACTGGCTACGACCGTGTCTGCATTGATCAATGAAGGAAGCAGAAACAAGTTTAGTTCGTTTATGCTCGATTTATATCTTTACTTGTATTATACAAAAGTTTGAAACCCGGAGTGCTTAATTCACTGATCTTATTCTTATATACGTATGGTTCTTGAATAAGAACTATATCTATGTCTCCTTTCATCAGGAGAACTTTTAAGGCAGCACAAGCGTCATATCAGCCGCTTCAATTGAGTCATCAAGGGCTTCCTCGTCACAGTTCTCGGTGAATCTCGCAACAACCCGCGGTTCAGCTTTGGCCTGAAGCTTGTATGTCTCCTTCGGCTTCGCAAGATTTTTTTTCTTCTGACTCTACCGGAGGCTTGTTCGTTTCGGAATCCTTTAGCTGATCGCTTTTGTATACCTTCATATGGATATCATGAAAGCCATAACTTCCATGTCCTTGGGTCTGGGCTAAATGTGGCAGCGACTCTATGTTTAATATAAACACCGCATGTCGTCTTGGTCCATCCACCTCATCCAAACGACCAACCTTCCAATCGGCGGTTGGAAGATCTGGGTTACATTCTTTTAGTCTATCTCTAGTATTGACTCAGGATCAGGAGAATTTGCAGGTATCCATGCATGTGCTCTAGGTTTAACCGGTATGTCTTTTCTATCGACTAACTCCAAAGCGGCACCTTCCCAAACTTCACCAATTAGCATCAAAGCAGCTTTAAAGCCATCCATAGACCTCTGGTCCGCAAATGCTATTAAATTATATCGCCCTTGGTACCATCCAGCATCTTGCCGTCGAGGACTTGGTCCGGGAAACTTTTTTCGCACTTCTGATTAGACACCAGACATCGCGTTCTCAATTTCCCCCCAATTTTTGCTTTGGAACCATACCGTCTTTTGCAACTGAGGCAAACGATCGTTGATGCCTTTTGGAGGATGGCAGCTCATCCGGTGATCGTTCCCTTTTTCCAGCCTCAAAAATTCCTTGAGCCCATTTTAAGGAATCGCTTTGTTTAGCCGACAACGTGCTTGGGTCGACTGATCCTAACTTCTTTAGGATAAACAAGTATATACGGCCGTAAGTTCGGCCAGGCCGAAGCTTATGTATGGATTGAGTAGAAACTTCTACGAAAGACTGTCATCCACAAATTTTAACTCACTTGGATGAAATTTGCTTCTCCAAGAGGGTCCAAAACCAAATCTCGGGATCGGTTTATATGGGGGCTATAAATGATTATGGACTGATATGGACCACTTTTGGCATGGTTGTTAAATATCATATACTACCGCCACGTACCAAATTACAACCAAATCGGATGAATTTTGCTTCTCCAAAAGGCACCGGAGGTCAAATCTGGCGATCGGTTTATATGGGAGCTATATATAATTATGGACTGATAGGAACCAATTCATGCATGGTTGTTGGATACCATATACTAACATCACGTACCAAATTTCAACCGAATGGGAAGAATTTTGCTCTTTCAAGGTGCTCCGGAGGTCAAATCTGGGGATAGGTTTATATGGGGCCCATATATAATTATGGACCGATATCGACCAATTTTTGCATGGGTGTTTGAGGTCATATATTAACATCACGTACCGAATTTCAGCCTGATCGGATGAAATTTGCTTCTCGTAGAGGCTCCGCAAGCCAAATCGGGGGATCGGTTTATATGGGGCCTATATAATTATGGACCGATGTGAACCAATTTTTGCATGGTTGTTAGAGACCATATACTAACACCATGTACCAAATTTCAGCCGGATCGGATGAAATTTTTTTCTCTTAGAGGCTATGCAAGTCAAATCGGGGGATCGGTTTATATGGGGGGCTATATATAATTATGGACCGGTGTGGACCAATTTTTGCATGGTTGTTAGAGACCATATACTAACACCATGTACCGAATTTCAGCCGGATCGGATGAAATTTGCTTCTCTTAGAGGCCTCACAAACCAAATTTGGGGGTCCATTTATATGGGGGCTATACGTAAAAGTGGACCGATATGGCCCATTTGCAATACCATCCGACCTACATCAATAGCAACTACTTGTGCCAAGTTTCAAGTCGATAGCTTGTTTCGTTCGGAAGTTAGCGTGATTTCAACAGACGGACGGACAAGGTCAGATCGACTCAGAATTTCACCACGATCCAGAATATATATACTTTATGCGGTCTTAGAGCAATATTTCGATGTGTTACAAACGGAATGACAAAGTTAATATACCCCCCATCCTATGGTGGAGGGTATAAAAAGGCCGATTAAATACGTATATAAATAAGTTTAAAGTTTCTATAGAAATAAAATAAAATTTGGAAAAAATTTACTATAGAAATAAAATTTTGACAAATTTTTTTTAGAAATAATATTTTGACAACATTTTCTATAGAAATAAAATTTTGACAAAATTTTCTATAGAAATAAAATGTTGACAAAATTTTCCATAGAAATAACATTCGACAATGTTTTCTATAAAAATAAAATTTTGGTAGATTATTTTTGGCTCGAGTGCAACCATGATTATGAACCGATATGGACCAATTTTTGTGTGATTGGGGATTGGGGATCGGCTATATATAACTATAGACCGATATGGACCAATTTTGGCATGGTTATTAGCGGCCTTATACTAACACCACGTTGCAAATTTCAACAGGATCGGATGAATTGTGCTCCTCCAAGAGGCTCCGGAGATCAAATCTGGGAACGGTTTATATGGGGGCTCTATATAATTATGGACCGACATGGACCAATACGTGCGTGTTTGTTAGAGACCACATTCTAACACCATGTTCTAAATTTCAACCGGATCGGATGAATTTTGCTCCTCCAAGAGGCTCCGGAGGACAAATCTGGGCATCGATTTATATGGGGGCTATATATAATTATGGACCGATATGGGCCAATTCTTACATGGTTGTTAGAGACCATATACTAACACCACGTACTAAATTTCAACCGGATCGGATGAATTTTGCTCCTCTAAGAGGCTCCGGAGGTCAAATCTGGGGATCGATTTATATGGGGCTATATATAATTATGGGCCGATGTGGACCAATTTTTGCATGGTCATTAGAGAACATATACCAACATCATGTACCAAATTTCAGCCGGATCGGATGAAATTTGCTTCTCTTAGAGGCCCCGCAGACCAAATAGGGGCTATACGTAAAAGTGGACCGATATGGCCCATTTGCAATACCATCCGACCTACATCAATAGCAACTAATTGTGCCAAGTTTCAAGGCGATAGCTTGTTTCGTTCGGAAGTTAGCGTGATTTCAACAGACGGACGGACGGACATGCTCAGATCGACTCAGAATTTCACCACGACCCAGAATATATATACTTTATGGGGTCTTAGAGCAATATTTCGATGTGTTACAAACGGAATGACAAACTTAATATACCCCCATCCTATGGTGGAGGGTATAACAAAACATATCTGCGTTCCTTGAATCTATTTCGTAAGGGATTACCTCCTTTTGATGTCCTTACCTTCGAAAAGGTTCGACTTGTCAAAGTGTCGCCACCTGTCGACCCGTCTATAGGTCGACTAATTGGGCCTAACTCTTTGTCATTGCCCAAATTTATAACTCCAGTCGATACCCGTCCACTGGGCCCTGAAGTTAGCAGCCCAGTGGATAACTTTGAATTTCGCTGCATGGTGGTTTAATTTTCCACCACACGTGAAATTCGTAATAGGTACCTATTACGATGTACATATTACGATGCTATTAAAAAACACGTCCGTCATATTTCAACATACGGTAGAAATATGAAATTTGTTTGAAATCGCACACAAAAATCGATCCATAATTGTATATAGCTACCACATAAACCGACCCTCCAAGACATGATTATCCATTTGAAATAGAAACGAAAAGTGGGTGAATGATTGACAGTCCCTCTGTGTATTTGCTCCATGAGTGACCAACGATGTCGATGACAATACTCCTGGTTATGATGAGAATGATAGCAATAATAAATTGTGAGGCGCCAAGTTCATTTAGAAATTTCATCGTTAATAGCAAAATATGACACATTCATAAAGTCAAGGTAATTTCTGTTTATCGTTATATTTTTTATAGAAAAAATAAAACGCACCGTTTTCCATTCGTCGTCGATAATTCGAACATTTTGTTTCTCACAGTCGACTGCATTCAAACAAAGGAATATCCATGATCGTTTTACTGCACGTACAAGTACCATAGCAATTCTAGACCACAAGGCAAGCATGCATTATTTTTATTGATTTATTCCTGTTGCAATGACAAAATTGACCAACATACTAAATAAGCCCAGGTATAAATTCGCAATGTCCAATAAATCATATCAATATTAAATCATTTGCTTACACCCAAAAAACTTTCTCAACTAAAATGGCATTGATCCAATGCTGAGAGCTGAAATAACAAAGCAAATTTTATACCATACAATAGGATGATCATATGTACGAATCTAATTATAGAATATCTCTCGGCTAATCGACTTTTGGTGTTTTTATAAAGGGTTATCATTTTTTAAGAATTATAAGAAAACTTTTCACAAAAATGAAATTCAGAAAATCATATGACCTTTTTATCTTTGAGTCGATAGTACAGTTCATATATTGGTTAATGTTTGAAGATAATTCCATGCAAATGTTGACCGTATTGCGGCTCAAATATATCATCGGCTTAATCCAATTTTGGTATACTCTTTCCATATCTCACCAATAATGCTTCAGTATCGTTTGCCAATCACTACTGCCACTCATGCCAAAAATAATCTACAAAAATTTGAAGAAAATTTTACCACAAATCTACCAAATTGAAAAAATCTCTAAGTGTATGGCCACACAGACATACAAAAAATATTTGCCCTACATGAGTGTCAAACTTTTTTCCAGGAGCACTTTTCAAATATTTCGATACCGCTTATGGAAAATACTTTTATTGTGATGTTGATATATCCAATTTATGATAAAAATGTTTGTTCGGTTTGACTGTGGGGACGAATTCGTTCCTGATTTCTGTCAAATATTTGCCCAGTGTGACCATACCATTATAAATTTGGCGAAATTTATGGCGATTTCGATTGGGAAAAGGTGCAACATTCTCGAAATTGATTGCAAAATATGAAGGACATTGTCATAGATATTATGAATTAACAATAACTTTGGAATGACGTTATCATTTGGGCGAAAATACAATAAGGGCAAAAGTAGTGTAACATCTAGGCAATATATTTTTGGCAAACCGAAAACTCCATTAGTCAACGCATGTTTTTAAGATGAAATGAATACAATAATAACAAGTAAGGAAAGTCTAAAGTCGGTCGGGGCCGACTATATATTATACCCTGCACCACTTTGTAGATCTAAATTTTCGATACCATATCACATCCGTCAAATGTGTTGGGTGCTATATATAAAGGTTTGTCCCAAATACATACATTTAAATATCACTCGATTTGGACAGAATTTGATAGACTTCTACAAAATCTATAGACTCCAAATTTAAGTTGGCTAATGCACTATGGTGTAACACAATGTTAGTAAAAAATATGGGAAAGATTTAAATCTGAAGCAATCTTAAGGAAACTTCGCAAAAGTTTATTTATGATTTATCGCTCGATATATGTGTATTAGAAGTTTAGGAAAATTAGAGTCATTTTTACAACTTTTCGACTAAGCAGAGGAGAATTTACAAGGAAAATGTTGGTATTTTGACCGGAGTAAAAGATTGGCCACCGTGGTCATATGAGGGTAAATCGGGCGAACGATATATATGGGAGCTATATCTAAATCTGAACCGATTTCAATAAAATTAGACACACTTGACTACACTACTAATTGTTCTTCTTGTGCAAAATTTTAAGCAAATTATGGTAAAACTCTGGCTTCTGGGGCCATATAAGTCCATATCGGGCGAAATATATATATGGGAGCTCATCTAAATCTGAACCGATTTCTTCCAAAATCAATAGGGTTCTATTCTGATCCAAAACACATACTTGTGCCAAATTTGAAGTCGATTGGACTAAAACTGCGACCTAGACTTTGATCACAAAAATGTGTTCACAGACAGACGGACGGACGGACAGACGGACATGGTTATATCGACTCAGGGACCCACCCTGAGCATTAATGCCAAAGACACCATGTGTATATCTCGTCTCCTTCTGGGTGTTGCAAACATATGCACTAACTTATAATACCCTGTTCCACAGTGTGGCGCAGGGTATAAAAATTTTATTTCTAAAGAAAATTTTATCTAAATTATTGCTTTGATTTCGGCTTATAATCATGCGTTGACTAAACAGCAAGGGTAGATAACCAACAGAGCGAAAATGTTGTGGAAATTGTATTTCTACAACATTTATTGTCAAAATTCTATAGAAAATTTTGCCAAAATTTTATTTTTATACAAAATTTTTCAAACTTTTATTTCTGTAGAATTTTTGTGATGCATCTGGCACCAAGTTCGCGTTTCCCAAGCAGAAACCACAAACAAAAGTGCATAATGTTAGGTTAGGTTATGATTTAGGCAAACATGTTATGTTAGACCAGAAATAATATTTTTGCAGCAAAAATGTTCCATGTTCCCCGTGAAAAAGGAAGATAGTGCTCTTGAGACATGTTTGGGCCTATCATATTCCTTCTCTGAGTATGAAAATAAATTTGAAAATTTTTGATTTACGCGCTGTGAGACACGAACGAAATGATCGGTATGGTCTCCATAGGAACACAATCCTTGCGGTTTCAGCAGAGAAAAAACAATTTCGAATCCTATTAATGGGCCATAGATATTGAAAATTGTATGTCCGGTTTATAAATGATTCAAAACAGTCCTATAGATTCAAATCTTTGGTATAGTTAACTGTATATATCACTTTGATCTAATTTTGAATTCTGAGTGTATAGCTAATTTATTATGATGTATGGTAAGTTTTAATTTTGATTATTTTATTTTATTATCGCCAAGTCAATTTAATAATATTTTTACTACTTTTAAATGGCTAGCAATAATTTCCGTGAGGAATTTTTAACAACTTCACAATTTACGTGACACCCATTTGCAATTGAGTTCCATTGTTCCGTTGCGTGTTTATGTTGAAGATACATTCATATTTGAAATAATATTTCATCCCTACACCATCAGATATGTGACCAAGTTGGTAACTTTGGTCCACTTCAAAATGAGTCTCTTCAAAATGGGGGCAGTTGTACACTCAAAAATAGTTTACTTGGATCCAATAATTTTGACCTTCCATTAAGGATTTTGGTATTGATTTCGAGCCAAAGATGCGGTTTCTTTAAAATAATGAAATTTTTAACGTCCCATCTCGTCCAGGATGCAGATCACATTTGTCGAATTTTTATTCTCTCTTCGTGGTATATTAATAAAACTATTCACTTACAAACAAATGTCAATTTAAACAAGTTATATATATATATATATATATATATATATATATATATATATATATATATATATATATATATATATATATATATATATATATATATATATATATATATATATATATATATATATATATATATATATATATATATATATATATATATATATATATATATATATATATATATATATATATATATATATATATATATATATATATATATATATATATATATATATATATATATATATATATATATATATATATATATATATATATATATATATATATATATATATATATATATATATATATATATATATATATATATATATATATATATATATATATATATATATATATATATATATATATATATATATATATATATATATATATATATATATATATATATATATATATATATAGGGCGTTTTCGATTCGCAAAAAATATGTTGCCTTGGTGTTACACTACTTTTTCCCTAATTGACATTTCGCCCAAATGATAGTGTAATTCTAAAGTTATTGTTAATTTATAATATTGTGAGGTATAAAGGATCCAAAATCTATGGCAGTGTCCTTGATATGTTGCAATCAATTTCGAGAATGTTGCACCTTTTTTCCCAATCGAAATCGCCATTAGACATGCGACTTTAACGGAGGGACGCAAATTTCCAAAATTTGTGTTCTAAATTAATACAAAATTTTTGAAGCAAATATGAATATCATATACCTATACAGTGTATGATATTCACCAGAAGCTTTATACCTGTTCAGCCGGAAAAGGGTTTCTCTTCATGGTCGTATAGATGATACTCTAACCCAGCAAAAAAAGCGTCGCCAAAAAAGTAATGAAAATGTTCTTTTTGGATCCGGAAGTGGTGCAAAATTGACGCAGAAGCGATGAATTTAACATGGACTTGTCAAAGGACGGACGTCCTCCATTTCAACAGCCGTTGCACTGAATTTGCATCACTTCTTTAGGTGTGATCCGAATTCAATGTTTTGGATGTAAATTAAAAAATTCTGTGATATTTTGTCATATAAATAATTTTTATATTTTTTATAATTGCTTTATAATTTTTAATGGATTCTAACGCTTGTCTGAAACGTTTGACCTCAAATATTTTCAAAAATTCACAATTTTTTCGAATTGGATTTAGCATTTTTTTCGATAAAATTTTAATAATTTGTACCATTTTATGAATTCTTAAACTGTTTTTAACCAAATTGAAACAAAAAAAGTTAAAATTACCCTTTCAAAATATAAAAAAAGTCTGTTATAAAAAAGTGAATTAAAAGAACTTCCTGTGTAGTTAAAATAAAGAACATCATTGGGAGTACATCTTCTGGAAGTGCTTTTAAAGTTGTGCCTTTGAACTTCCAAATTTTTTTGCTGGGAACATAAGTAATAAGACCAACTAGAAGAAAAACGACCGAACACTTTCACGAGATGTTTATTATTCCTCTAAAACATATATTAATTTAAAAGTTGCCTGTAAACATATATGTGTTTAGAAAGAGAGACCGAAAGAGTATGTTGCAAGTACAAAAATTGTAACCAATTGACCCCTTAAATATATATACACACAAAGAAAATTTCTATCAGTGTATGTCTACGGTGAAGCATAATATATTTGACCAATACAAACAATATATTTTTGGACAAATCCTGAATGTGTATGGGAGTATATGGTACAGAATCGATTTTTTTAAGGATGTGGTTGAACTGATCTGCTTGGGAGAATATTTGTCATAAAACCCCCTGAAATTCTATATATTATCAAGTAACCCGTTAGGACGAAGAATTTTCGAAGGAAACTGTTATATTTGATTCATGGCGGTGCACTGTTAGAAAAATATGTTTTTCATATGTTCCGATATAAACAAAATGTGTTTCGGGCACAATTTTTAAACACAATATATTTAAGTGCAAACATGTAATGTTCCTAAACTAACACTAAATGAGAGCGACAGAGAGAGATAGAGAGAGAGAGTATAGAGAAAGAAATAGAGATGGAAACCGGGAGGTTGACGAAAAATATCAACATAACAAAGCGAGAGAATGAAAAGAGAGCAAGTTCCGCTTGTATGTTGTTTCGGAAAACTGTTTTACAATAAGGCCAAAAATTTGATATGCTTAAGTCTAAATATTATTTAATTTGAATATTAGAATGAGTATTCGGAGTAAAGAGGATAGACATTCGGAACCAAGAGAATAGACATTTGAAAAAAAACGCATGTGTTTACGCCTTGAGAGCAGAATTTTATGTATATGTGGACATGTGTTTTGTTTGTCATTTTGGCATTATGGGCACAATTTTTTCCTTGATTCATTAAAAGAAATCGGGACGTACGAGGAGTACGTCAAAATATTCAGGCAAAGGAAATTAAAAAAAAAAAAAAAAAAAAAAAAAAACGGTGGAAAATATACAAAAATTACAAAGGGATCATCATAAAAATAACGAAAGGGCACTATACTCTTTTTAAAGTTAGGACAGTAAAATGAAAAAAAGTAGGAAACAGGGAAAAATTAAACACGTGGCAAACAAATGTATGTTTATGTTAAATAAGGTTTTGTTTGCATGGGCTCGTGGGCGATAATTGTCTACTGGTGACTATTACAGCTACGTAGCCAGTAGAACAGCTACGTGTGTTGGCTTACAAACTGTATTGTCCTCGTTTCGATTTTCCGTCCAGGCGAAAGGAAAATTTAAAAAAAAAATTATAAAATTGAATAATTTCTTCAACATTATTTGTATTACGGAAAAAGGTGAAAATTATGTGAGGAAATGAGCACAATCTTCTTTGGGGAAAATTCTTCCAAGTATATAATATTTTTGGGCTCAAAATGCTTCCAAACATATAATATGTTCACATAAAACAAACATATTATTGTTTCGGCAGTATCCAATAATATATGTGCTTCCTGCAAAATATGTTTGGAATATATGTTAGAAAAGCGATTTTTTTGAGGGTGTGGGTGTGTGGATACTTAAAAAAATCACATCTAATCAAATGTACATTATTTTTTTTTTGTAAACTAGTGCAATCAATCTAAACTCAAACTCTAAATTATGACTTTTTGCTTATTATTTGGTATATAGCATGAAATAATTTGTTTTGGCAATATAAAGCAACGTGTGTGCTATAATTTTCACTAAGAAGGAGCGGAGCTATTTTTTTTCCTCTGGAGCGAAAAAATGGGCCACTCTGGATCCCTGGTGAAAGCTATATGTTTTGAACCCAAATTTTTAGCACATTACTGTTAAGTGCAAGCATATAATGTTCATAAATAGCATAATATGTTTGGCACATATATCTTAATATCTTAGAACATATTATGTTTGGGACATAATATTTTTTAACCCTAGACAGCTTATCTACGTCTGAGAGACGTATGAGTTTTTTAGTTTTTCGCTTGTTAACTTTTATATTTTGTTTATTAATAGATATTTGGAGTTCAACATTCAAATAAATTATACTTACATACCTGTGCCATAAACACAAGTATGTTTATGGCATTTCGCTGCAATTAAAAAAATGGAAGTAACGAATTGTTACTTCCATTGCACTATGGTCTGGCGACCCCAATTTTTTGGCCAAAAGTCATAGCGCTTAAGCGGTTGTTCTGATCACCACAAAATGTTCTAGACATTGATCCAAAAGGGCAAAACCTTTAAGACTAATCCATTTTTGGACCCGCCTGCCCCAATACAGGGTGGGTGACAGCGTGTCAAAATATACTGCTTTCATAGTTTTATACCTACCACCATAGAATGGTGTATTATACGTTTGTTATTCCGTGTGTGACACATCAAATTATCGGTTTCCGACTATATACGGTATATAATCGTATATTCTCAATCAGATAGAAATTCTAGGATTTAACCATGTCCGTCGGTCTGCCTGACTGTTATAATCACGCTACAACCTTGAATAATGGTGCTATCGTCATGAAATTTGGCACAGATACGTTTTTTGTCAACAGGCATGTCAAGTTCAAAGTTAGGCTATATCGGTCCAGGTTTTGATGTACACGCATAGAAGTAATATGATAACCCCAACCATGTTTCAAGAGCACAATGTTACTTTTTAACGGAAAATATGTAACATGTTTGTCGAAACCATGTTATTTTCTCGGAAATAATATATCTGATTTCGGAAAACATGTTATGTGTGACGAGAAAATAATATTTTTTTCGACCAAAATGTCACATGGTCGCAGTGAAAAAGTAACATGGTGCTCTTGAAGCATGGTTGAGGAGATCATATTTCTTCTTTGGGTGTAGCACCCATAAAAACCCAACCCCTAATTTGTGGTCGTGGGATTCAAGAAACCGTAGTTTTTATCCGATTTGCTTACACGGATGAAAAAGACTGTTTTTCATATGTTTGGCTATAAACATTATATGTTTGGAACACAAATTTTTAAACACAATATTTTTGAGTGCAAGCATATAATGTTCATAAACTAGCATAACATGTTTGGGACATATATGTTAATATGTTGGAACATATTATGTTTGGGACATAAAATGTTTGTAAATATAATATGCTTGGATGCAAACATATATTAATTTAGAAATAGCCTATAAACGTATATGTGTTTAGTAGCTTGGAGCGCTATTTAACAGGGAGCGATATTGAATTAAGTTGGTGGTTGTTGCTTGTTATTACAAAATTAACATTTTATTTTTCCTTGGGCAATTGATCTGCTACTTCTTTGATCCTTACAAACTGTGTGGTCCGCTGTTCGAATCCCCGTTCGGCAAAAGGTAAAATTAAAATAAAAAAAATCATAAAATTGAATAATTTCTTCTACAACGTTTGTATTACAGAAAAAGGTGCTAAGAACTAAAAAATCTCGTGGAAGTGAGAAAGATATCGGGGAATATACAATTGGGCAGAAACAAAATTTTGAGCATTCAGGTCGAAAACCTATGTTGTTAGCACCTATATTACCTGTTTATTTTCATAATTCATTATGATTGTAAATATATAAATAAATAAAATTTTGAGCACAATATTGTTTGGGAGAATTTTTTTAAGCATATAATATTTTTGGGTGCAAAATGCTTCCAAACATATTATATGTTCACATAATAACATATTATTTTTTGGAAGACAACATTATTGAATTTGGATGCAAAAATACAAAATGTTTGGAACTTAGACTACCCAAACATATATTGTTTAGACCAATATGCATTCAAACATATTATATATTGGAAGAGACCAAACATATAAATGTTTGGGTAATACCCAAAAATGCTTGAAGCAAAATATGTTTGAGAGTATATGTTACAGAAGCGATTTTTTGTGAGGGTGTACAATTGGAAATCCAAAGGTAATTTAGGACTACAAATATGTGTGCCGAATACGGTATGTATCGTTCCATGCACCCAGAGAAGGAATATGCTCATTATTATCTGATTTTGGCAAGCAGGTTATGTTTGACGTGAAAACAACATTTTTGTGACAAACATGTTACATGGCCACCATACAAAAATAACATTTTGCTCTTGAAACATGTTTGAGGTGATCATATTCCTTCTCTGGGTGTGTTTTGGCATAACCCCTATATTAACCGAAATATAGGTATTCATTTTATTGCATTAAAAAAAAAATCTATATATTGTATTTTTGTCTATTTCAGGTAATTTCCTTTTCGATATTTTTTCCAACGATTAAATTGGACAGGAGAATTTTTATCCACAAGAGGTTTGAACAAAAGTTCTCCCTGAAGCCAAGCATTATTGTGTAAATTAAATCTTTCGATTTGTTTGCCTACTTTTTGCCACTTTTGATCCAATTTTACACAATATTTTCGCACTTTTATTTTAATATAGTTAATATATTCCGCTGAAAGACTAAGATCTCCAAAGTTTTTATGAATATGGTTTAAAACGTTAACAAATTTTTATACCCTCCATCATAGGATGGGGGTATATTAACTTTGTCATTCCGTTTGTAACACATCGAAATATTGCTCTAAGACCCCATAAAGTATATATATTCTGGGTCGTGGTGAAATTCTGAGTCGATCTAAGCATGTCCGTCCGTCCGCCCGTCTGTTGAAATCACGCTAACTTCCGAACGAAACAAGCTATCGACTTGAAACTTGGCACAAGTAGTTGCTATCGATGTAGGTCGGATGGTATTGAAAATGGGCCATATCGGTCCACTTTGACGTATAGCCCCCATATAAAGGGACCCTCAGATTTGGCTTGCGGAGCCTCAAAGAGAAGAAAATTTCATCCGATCCGGCTGAAATTTGGTACATGATGTTGGTATATGGTCTCTAACAACCATGCAGAAATTGGTCCATATCGGTCTTCAATTATATATAGCCCCCATATAAACCGATCCCCAGATTTGGCTTGTGGAGCCTCTATGAGAAGCATATGTCATCCGATCCGGCTGAAATTTGGTACATGGTGTTGGTATATGGTCTCTAACAATCATGCAAAAATTGGTCCACATCGGTCCATAATTATATATTGCCCCCATATAAACCGATCCCCAGATTTGGCTTGCGGAGCCTCAAAGAGAAGCAAATTTCATCCGATCCGGCTGAAATTTGGAACATGATGTTGGTATATGGTCTCTAACAATCATGTAAAAATTGGTACACATCGGTCCATAATTATATATAGACCCCATATAAACCGATCTCCAGGTTTGGCTTGCGAAGCCTCAAAGAGGAGCAAATTTCATCCGATCCGGCTGAAATTTGGTACATGGTTTTGGTATATGGTCTCTAATAACCGTGCAAAAATTGGTCCACATCAGTTCATAATTATATATAGCCCCCATATAAACCGGTCCCCAGATTTGGCTTGCGAAGTCTCCAAGAGAAGCAAATTTCATCCAATCCGGTTGTAATTTGGAACATGGTGTTAGTATATGATCTTTAACAACCGTGCCAGAATTGGTCCATATCGGTCCATAATTATATATAGCCCCCATATAAAACATTCTCCAGATTTGACCTCCAGAGCCTCTTGGAGGAGCAAAATTCATCCGATCCGGTTCAAATTAGGCACGTGGTGTTAGTATATGGTCGCTAACAACCATACCAAAATTGGTCCAATCACACAAAAATTGGTCCATATCGGTTCATAATCATGGTTGCCACTAGAGCCAAAAATAATCTACCAAAATTTTATTTCTATAGAAAATTTTGTCAAAATTTTATTTCTATAGAACATTTTGTCACAATTTTGTTTCTAGAGAAAATTTTGTTAAAATTTGATTCGTTTCATAATAAAATTTTCATCATTGTCAAAATGTTATTTCTATAGAAAATTTTGTCAAAATTTTATTTCTATAGAAAATTCTGTTCAAATTTTATTCGGTTCATAATCATGGTTGCCACTCGAGCCAAAAATAATCTACCAAGATTTTATTTCTATAGAAAATTTTGTCAAAAGTTTATTTCTATAGAAAATTTTGTTAAAATTTTAAAATTTTAAATTTTATTCGGTTCATAATAAAATTTTCATCATTGTCAAAATGTTATTTCTATAGAAAATTTTGTCAAAATTTTATTTCTATAGAAAATTCTGTTCAAATTTTATTCGGTTCATAATCATGGTTGCCACTCGAGCCAAAAATAATCTACCAAGATTTTATTTCTATAGAAAATTTTGTCAAAAGTTTATTTCTATAGAAAATTTTGTTAAAATTTTATTTCTGTAGAAATTTTTGTCAAAATTTTCTTTCTATAGAAAATTTTGTGAAAATTTTTATTTCTATAGAAGATTTTGTGAAAATTTTATTTCTATAGAAAATTTTGTTAAAATTTTATTTCTGTAGAAAATTTTGTCAAAATTTTATGTCTACTTTATCAAACTGAATTATATACGTATTGGATCGATCTTTTTTGATTTAATATATACCACGTATGGACTTACATACAATTTAGAAGATGGTGTTAGGAGGTTTTAAGATACCTTGCCATCGGCAAGCGTTACCGCAACTTAAGTAATTCGATTGTGGATGGCAGTGTTTAGATGAAGTTTCTACGCAATCCATGATGGAGGGTACATAAGCTTCGGCCTGGCCGAACTTACGGCCGTTCTTGTTCTTCTTTCCGGTGTGCATTCAACCAAACAATGAGCAAATCCCGGTGTTTGAAACAAAAAGAGCCTAAAATGAAAACGCATTTATTCTTCAAAACCAGACGGTAAAAGCGGAATTTAAAACGTGAGATGTTCTAGAATCGTCCTGTTTTAAAGCCAAGTTGGAATAAGGTGGAATTTTTTAGTATTGTTCCATTTAATTTTACGAAAATGTTTGATTTTGTACATTTGAGGATAGATATAATAGCACTATTATTTCATATCATATTAACATTTTCGCATATTATTTTTTGATAATTAAAGTACTTACCATCATCTTTCATTTCCATATTATAAATATTTATAATATATTTTCACTTTACTTTGAAAAATGTTCTTGATATGTTAAAAATCACTACACGTGTTAAAATGCAGAAAATTGCACATGTTGTCGGCCCTGGCGAATAACTGTTTGTTTTTTGACGTATATTTGAACAAACTATATTTTCTGACATCTGAAGGTATTTATTATCGTATGACAGTAATAAATTTTGAATTAAGAATTTTGATTTTTGGCCAAACCATAGTGCATTGTTTGTATTGTTGTTGCTTGGCCCCGTGGAAATTCTTCATTCTTAAAATAACTCAGCAAATAACAAGACATTACAAGTTTTTATTCAACTCCAATATTAAATATTGGAAATCATACTTCATTGACATACAAAATACTCGGAAACGAGAAAAGAGGAAATTTTTGCCGACAAGGTTTGTGTAGTTGTTCGTCGCGGAAAAATGTTACGCCTACCGCCTATGGCGTATGGTTATATTTACACACTAACATTGCACAAAAGTGGATGCTGTTTTTTGCTGTCTCAGCTGGCTTTTGGACCACCCTCTTACTAGGGTAAAAGTT
The DNA here is from genome assembly GCF_050003625.1 of Haematobia irritans. NCBI lineage: Eukaryota > Metazoa > Arthropoda > Insecta > Diptera > Muscidae > Haematobia > Haematobia irritans. The sequence continues at coordinate 85,139,698 of NC_134400.1, forward strand.
TATTGCCCATATAGGTGGCACATGGATAACATATGCTCAGGTCATCCACTGAGTACTGACCCCGTACAACTTACGCCGCTGCAGTATCAATTGTGTAAGTGATCCTATCCCATTGAACCCCTCCGTCCTCCTTGATACATAATGACACCTGTTCTCAATCGAAATGCTATGATATGCCATGGTTGACAAAAAAAAAAAAACAAAAATAAATAAAAAAGCAGCAGTAAAATGAGACCATTAGCCGTATTAGCTTCTTCCTACAATATTTAAAAGATGAGTTACGTTGCTATGTGCCCATTCGACCACATGTTCGTTGAAGGGATTGAGGATGGTGCAGCTTGGTTTATTAATCGCTCATATTCAGATAGCCACGCGTTTCACATATCGAATTACACCTGACGCACTTTCGATCGATTTAAACGAAAAGGACCATAACTTTGCATGCTTCAATTATTGTGGTACTTTAGGTACTGCTCTTTGGTCCACTTGTTTTAAGATGATTCAGTAGAATGAAGGATACTAAAAAGAGGCATGATATATGAATAAATCCGAAACTTTTTTATCAGAAGAAGTTTCTTATAAGCATATAGACATTTATTTAATAAAAAAGTCAATTTTGAAAATCATAATTAAATAGAATAAAATAAACAAAAAGTAGCATTAATTAAGAAACAAAATTTCTTTTTGTAAATGGATAAAAAAATAATCAATTAATCATTTAACGTATGATGTATAAGCCAGATGCAATGGTTTCGCCTTTCGACCATAGAATATTCCCAAACTAACAGGAATTTTACAATTTGTTCTTACCTTGGTTTACTTATAGGAAATACTAGCAGAACCCGGACCCCTTCGCTGTACTTTCCAGATTTTTTAATTTAAAGAATATCGCATTTTTAAGAAACATTTTGCGTCAAAATTAACATATTCTTCGCAGATTATTTCGAGGTATAAGATAATCTTTCTTAAAAAACCCAAAGGAATGAAGAAATTTGATCTCGGCTTTGTTTTTTGAGGTTCAGGAAGAATATTAAGTCCACGTACCATACAATTGTTCCGCGCGAACACAAATTTTTTCCATCAGCTATGGTTTATTTCTGTACAATTGGTGTCACCCATAATGTTATTAGCCGATAAGCAGAATTGGGCATCATTTCCCAGCAAAAAAAGAGCTTCCAAAAAAGTAGTTTGGATCCCAAATCTGTGATCCGGAAGTAGTGCAAACTTGGATCATCTCCAATGAATTTTACATGGGCTTGTCATAGGACGGAAGTACTCCCTTTTTGGATCCTTTGTATTGCTTTAGAAGTTGTGCCCTGGAAGTTAATTTGAATAAAGAAATTCAAAAAGCGAAAAAAAAAACAATTTTTTTCAACCAATTTCACTGTTTTTTCATCCATATGTTTTATTAAACATTTATTTTCCTATTATCTAATTTTTACAATTTGAAAAACTTTTTCGCTCCGACCAGGGGTTGAACCTGGGTTTGCTGGCACCATAACAGAACGCCTTAGCACACTCAGCCACAAACGCCATTGAACATAAAGCGTCGAAAGGTCAATTCAAATGTTTGTGATATGATCGTAATACGACACCAAGGAATAACATTCTAATTGCTTCTCGAGATATTCTTTATTAGTATGAACGAAAAAATAAGAAACGCAGGTTCAAATCTCCACAGCGGCAATGTTTTTATCAACTATTTGTCTAAAAAAATATTTTTTTTATATTATGCATCGTTTTTATTTTCGGTATATATTTTCGTATAAATATATTTTTTCCATTAAAAATCAACAAAAAATTAAAAATTCTCGTAATTTGCAAAACCTTCTCAAAGAACTTCCACGGAAGCGAAAAAGTCAAACGGCACAGGTCCAAATCCCAGCGGGGATGGATTTTGTTTATTATTATTTTTTTACTTTTTTTATTAATTTTTTGTTTTTATTTTTTATTAGTTTTCTATTTCGTGTAAAATTTAATTGTCCAAAATTTGCACCTAAAATAGCCTGATTGCGTTCTTTCTAATACTGGTCCAAAAGGACTGTATTGGAAGTGGAAAAAAATCATTGGGGGACCCCACGATGCGCTTTAGAAGAAATGTTTGTGGACTTGTCCAAAAGGACTGCACCGGAAGTAGAAAAAACTAGATGGGGGATTCAGGGGTGGGCTTTAAAAGAAATGTTTGTGGAACAACTTCCAATTTTTTTTTTTGCTGGGAGATTCATGCATTGTCTCCGACCCACATTTCATAAAACTTTGATAACAATTTTAATAAAACTTTATTGTTGTTTTAATTTCAGATTAAAAGCATGCATTGGCTAAACTGCAAGAGTAGCTTAGCCAACAAAGGAAAATTAAAACTTGATAAAATGTGAATTCGGGAACATTTTTCCCAAACCGGAGCAAAATTCCCACCAGCGGACCATTTTTAAAACTTCGAAAAAAGCATTTATTGTTGTGCTCTTTTATAAAACCAAATAAAATCAAAAAATAATATTTTCGCTTTGTTTATGATAGGTTTACACTGGTGCATCTGTTTGCCCCCAAATATACATTACTACGATGGTCCCGAAAAATCCATAATATACTATAGATCCGATACTAACTTTGTAATCCGTTTTTTCAAATTTCAATAATAATTGCATGTCATCGGATTATTTAAGGTACGACCCATTCAAAAATATGACCCTACATAATAGAGTACACTTTAAAAAACTTTTGAAATGGTCAGAGTTAAAAAGCCAACAAACCAAGAACTCTGCCTTATGAAAAGAAACATTTGATAAATATGAATACGATGAAAATTCAAATATTTAGTTCTTGGACCATTGATAATGTTAACTCAAATTAATGTCTTGAAAAAAACTATTAAGTATGAAAAAACAAATAAAATTCTGTATGGAAAATTTTGATTAAGTACATGGAAATGAGCCGAAATCAACCAAATTCCACTCGGTCCAACCAAAATTTAAAATTAATTTTTTTTGACCAATTTTGGTCCAATCGGAACAAAATGACAACGATGTTGTCAACCAAAAAAAAAACAAAAAAACGAGATCTCTTTGGCCCAACAAAATTCGTAGAACTTTGCTTTTCGTTTTTAAGGATTAGAGACATACGGTAAAATAAATCATAGAAAATAAATATTTACAAGTTCTTCAAAAATTGGGATTCATAAAATTTTTTGCAATGTCGATCACGGGGTAGATGCCTAGTTCCTATTTAAGGACAATATTCTCACTTCACGAATGTTGGAAAACTTTCAAATTACAAACAAAAAAAGAGAATGAGAAGGGAAAGAAAAAAAAAGGAATGAGAAGGCTCTACGACCAAATATCAAAAAATCACGTACCCCAGTAAACTCCCCCAGTAAACTCCCCCAGTAAACTCCCCCAGTAAAAAGTTTAGACTTTTCACTATTCCAGAGGGGAGTTCCCCTTGAATAATTTTAGTCGTCTTCTCGCACGTTCCTTGTAAATTCTATGTAAATCGCAAAATGTTTAAAAGGGACTTTTTGCAAAAAGCACCCTTGCAGAAATTTAGTTTATTCAATGTACTTTAGAAAAAATCGGTCCGATTGTAGGTTCCCATCCCCGATCAAATATCGGAAAATATCGTAGCGGTTCTTTGTCTAGACGCCACTTCAACGTTCCCTGAAAAGTTCAAGTAAATCGGAGAACTTACGCCTAGTATTAAAAAACGAGTAGTTAGCCTCACCTCAATTTCATAACCTCCCGTCACCATCTTCATAAATATCAAGTAAATCGAAGAAGTTGATTTGTTTTTATTGTACAAAACGGAGGGACAAAATATCGAAGAATTAAGTATCGGAGCTTTGTCTAAAAGCCTCCCTTAAGGTTTAATAAAATTTAAAGCAAATCGGAGAATTTTTATCTAATTATTTTTAGCGTTTTTCTTATGCGAAACATTGTTCATACCGAAGAACAACACGAAAGTGTGGTATTTTACCATTTCACGATGGACTGAATAGTCTATGTGAGCCTTAAAATAAATCTAAATTCTTAAATGCCTTTTTTACGAACTGTGCTGATATCTATTACGTACATTCAGAGAAGGAATATGATCACCTCAAACATATTTTAAGAGCAAAATGTTATTTTTGGGTGGTGACCATGTAACATGGTTTTCGCAACCATGTTATTTTCTCGGAAATCATGTGTCTGATTTCGGCAAGCAGGTTATATTTGACGAGAAAATAACATTTTAGTGACAAACATGTTACATGGTCATCATACAAAAATAACATTTTACTCTTAAAATATGTTTGAGGTGATCATATTCCTTCTCTGCCTGTACCCAGTTCAATGACAGAGATTAATGTACTACAGTATTACTTACCCTCAATCATTGAACTGGGTGAAAAAATTGCTAATTTAAAATGGAATTGCTCATAATCATTATCCAAAAACATGTCATAAACATTGTAAATTGACACTGATATCCATATGCAGCAACTAAAGTAGAATGACATTGCTCCTTGGACATGAAACCGGTTTCTTTACTCATTGACCGTAGTCCGATAGGACACCAACGATCATGGTTGTTATATTAAGTCTATCAAAAAAATTGCTGGAACGTAAATTGACAGTCAATTGATTCGGTAAAATGACCATAAGTTCATGAATCTTATTCGTAGGTGGCAAAATTCGGCTTTTTTTGGAAGTCTTATCCTTTTCGACTGTAACTTGATGAAGCAGATGCTTGGTTTCACTTACGGATGATGATGATGATCCTCTTCTCAATTGGCCACCACTGTTTGCAGGTGGTCTGTATTTTTTAATATTATTTTTTTTTTTGTTTTGTTTCGGAAGTAAAACATTTCAATGTCTTTGGTACCACCCATTGACGGAGTTGGAAAATTTCTCTAGGGGGGGCTAAGACCCCCGCACACCTCAAAAATTTCAAATGAAAACAGTTGGAGTGATTAATAAAAAATGAAAAATATCATACCCGTTTCCAAAGATTTTATCTTTACAGTAAATATTCTGAGTCAAAGAAGTAGAATATTAAAGTAAGGTTACATTTAGAACAAAATTTTGTTTTAAATTTGAATTTTGAATACGTGTCACAGGATTTTTGAAATTATTAGTTTTTTCTTCTTTTTCTCCATGTCTTCCTAGGGTTCTTTAAAACATTTTAATGGCATATTTAATTTCCAAATTCAAACCCGACTTCAAATAGAAATTATTTTGAAGTCGCATTTACCGTCAAATTTACAAAACAAATAAGGAAAGTCTAAAGTTGGAAGGATCCGTCTATGAAAGATTATAAACTTGAGGAAGATAGGAAATTGGCTTGTGTCATACCAAATGTTGTAAAGGGTCATACGGTCAAAAGTTGGTCAAGGGAAAACGCGTGTAAATCGGTGAAATCGTTTATTTAAAAAATCAAATTAAATTAATTTTTCAAGTTCAATTAGTATAAAATTCAGGAAAAATATTCAGTTAGGCTTTCACTTTTCCAAATCCGAATTGCCGGGCCTCACGCTTGACACCTGCCATCAGATTTTGTACAGCCACCTTGTCCACCTTCTTCGCCGCAGAAAGCCAGTTTGCCTTGAACTGCTGCTCGTCCTTAACAGTTTTTTTTTTTTGGTCTTCTTTAGGTTCCGCTTGACAATAGCCCAGTATTTCTCAATTGGGCGGAGCTCTGGCTTGTTGGGAGAGTTCTTGTCCTTGGGAACCACCTGCACGTTGTTGGCGGCGTACCACTCCATGGCCTTTTTACCGTAATGGCAAGATGCCAATCCAGCCAAAACAGTACGGAACAACCGTGTTTCTTCAGGAAAGGAAGCCGACGTTTATACAAACACTCTTTCACGTAAATTTCTTGGTTGACAGTCCCGGAGCTATGAAAATGCTGCTTTTCAAGCCAAGGGTACAGATGGCTAGCCAAACCAGATATTTCTTTGCGAACTTTGACAGTTTTATGTGCTTGAAAATATCTGCTACCTTTCCCCTTCCTTTTGCCGTATAAAACTCCTGCCCCGGAAACTGCTTGTAGTCGGCTTTGACGTAAGTTTCGTCGTCCATTACCACGCAGTCCAACTTCGTCAGCACCGTCGTGTACAGCCTCCGGGATCGCGCTTTGGCCGTCGTATTTTGTTTATCATTGCGATTTGGAGTCACTACCTTCTTGCAAGTCGATAGTCCGGCTCGTTTTTTGGCTCGATGCACGGTTGTAGACGATACACCCAGCTTATTTGCGGCATTTCGGAGAGAGAGGTTAGGGTTTCGCTTGAAACTACCGGCAACTCTCTTTGTCGTCTCAGCGGCTTCCGGTTTTCGATTTCCTCCCGATCCAGACTTCCTGGCTGTCGACAAACGTTCCCCAAACACTTTAATTACATTTGTAACGGTTGATTTGGCAACTTTTAGCGATTTTGCCAGCTTTGCGTGCGAGTAGCTCGTATTTTCGCGATGCGCGAGCAAAATTTTGATACGCTGCTCTTCTTGCTTGGACGGCATTTTGACAACTGAAGAGTGAATTCCAAAATCAAAATAGGAGCAACATTCTACACACACACCTTCAAAATGAGGGGTGCTCAGGTTTTTTACATGTAAAATTGAAAGAAATACGTCAAGTTTATATTGACCACCCTTTATATGCAATTGAAGAAAAGACTATATATAGCAAAGGCTAATATCCTTTGTCAAAAATTTCATTCCAGAGGAAAGTATTTTTTCCTTGTGAGTATGGTTTGTGGATAAATCTGTTTACCCAAACTTTTTTTTGAATATTTCCGATTAATTGAATTAATAAATTGATGCGGTTGGAAGGGGAATTAAAATGGTAGATTCGATTTTTACAAATTGTTTTGCAAAAGTAAAGTAGTGTTTTCTCCATGTCTCACATTACCTCTTTATGCTCGTTTAGATTTCTTTGGAAATGTTCAACTCAAGAGATATGAGTCAAAAAATATGAAAAGTGGTAGTTGTCGCCTTTAATCAACCGTGAGAACCCAATGGCATTTGACATCTATCACATCCCAAATGTACCTCATCCAACATTGTCCACGACACATTAAATTTTCGACATTTCAATTTAGACCACATTAACAAGCTTTAGAAAAATGTTGGCGTTTTTGGGACAAGACATTTCTCATCAAAATCGGATTTGTACAACCTGCGTCTTATTCAAGAACTCAGTGGTGCTAAATGCGGTTAACACGTTTATGGCTTTGTCATTCATATTAGGCGGATATAAGAGTACGCGTTGTGGGAAAAGTTTCTTATTGCCACACATAATCACGTTTAGGTTATGTTTTCACTACAAGCTGATGGACAAGATTAACCATAGTTTAATTCATGGAAAAGAACGCTTGGTAATTTCACATATTACAAATAGAGTATTTTCCTGACACATGTACACATAAGAACATATAAGAAGTACTCGTACACACAAAAAATTTTTTTTCTGATTCAATCACGAAATTAATTGATCCAATTAATTTTTTAATTGAAATGTCTTCAATCACAGAAATGATAGTATCAATTAAAAAATTAATTGACAGTCAATTAAAAATTTAATTGATCCAATTAAAAATTTAATTGATACTATTAATTTGTGTGATTGATTTTTATTTCAATTAAAAAATTTGTAGATTCAATTAAATTTTTAATTGAATATTTTTTAAAACTCAATTAAAATTTTAATTGGAAAAATTTTCCTGAAATTTTTTTCTGTGTAGGGATGCCAGATTTTGAAGAGGCAAAAAGAGCACATTCAGTTTATAAAAAGAGCACATACGAAAAAAAGAGCACACTTTTTCAAATAAAATAAAAACATTTAATTCCATAATAATTCATTTAAACATAAAAAAGGCCCATAACATATACATAAAATAAACCACTTTCAACTCAAGCGAATTTTCTTACAATACTTTGTAAGTCATTTGTTTGGTGTTTTCGTGAAAAATGTTATTGAAAGGAGTTTGATTACATTTAGAAGAGAGTACAAAGTGAAGAAGCAACATCGGCGTACTCTTCTTCGAATCTGATATATAAAGTAAAACACTATTTAATTAGAAAATAACGGCGTAGGAAAATCTCATAGTGTGACATTTAAGTATGTTCAGTTTACTTTTACCATTTATTGAATCGCGTTGGAGTAATATTTGTTGTGATGCATACAAAGAGCACCAAAATAACTAAAAATAGAGCACTTTTGCGTGCTCTTTTGGTCTATCTTGTTTTAAGAGCACATTTTGTAAAAAAGCACATTTGCTCTTTAAAAGAGCACGTCTGGCATCCCTAAGTATACAACACTAAAGCTAATTTCTTTATTTATTTGACAGTGAGACTAAACGTTTTGCGTTTAGTCTCACTGTCAAACATATTCAGTTTGGTCTATAATTTAACCATGAAGCGTCTTACAAACGAGCAAGAATGGCAAATTATTGAATTTTACTATCAAAATTAGGTACGTAAATAAGACGAGTCAGAGGCATTGCCAAAGCTACCAATGCTTCGAGAAACACAGTGTGGTGCGGTTTATAGGATATCCAACATTTTTGTCCAAAATGCAAGAGCTTGACTTGCACGACATTTGGTTTCAACAAGACGATGCCACATGATCCACAGCATGAGTAACAATGGAGTTATTGAGCGATGAGTTCGGTGAACATTTTAAAGAATACGCCAAAATCGCAACACGTTTTAAAGGTCTTTGGTAGCACATGAAGTTGGAAAAACAAGTATACATAGCAGTAAGTTCGGTCGGGCCGAATCTTAAATACCCACCACCATGAATCAAATATTATAGTTTGCTTCCAAGCAGATCAGTTCAACCAGTACGCTTCCCAAGATAAATTTAAAGATTTTACCTATGAAGACTAGATCAGATTCTCAGTTTATAAGAACCGTTTTGTTTGAGTGGAGGAATCATAAACATCTCTTATAAGTGTGCAAGAAAATTATGAAATAACTCTTTTACTTGAAGTGTAATATCTGCAGATTTTACCCCCACTATAAACGAGATGTTACTTCATCTGGAAATTGTTCCTTCGTCCCAAAATACTTCTATATTTGAATTTTAGGCAAATTGGATAAAAGTTACAGTTCCTACACCAAAAAAGGAATATAATCACCTCAAACATGTTTCAAAAGCAAAATGTTATTTTTAGGTGGTGACCATGTTTAATTCGGCCAGGCCGAAGCTTATGTACCCTCCAACGTGGATTGAGTAGGAACTTCTACTAATCTAGAAATAAAATTTTAACAAAATTTTTTATAGAAATAACATTTTGACAAAATTTTCAATAGAAATAAAATTTTGACAAAATTTTCAATAGAATTAAAATTTTGACAAAATTTTCTATAGAAATACAATTTTGGTAGATTATTTTTGGCTTGAGTGGCAACCATGATTATGAACCGATATCGACCAATTTTTGTGTGATTGGGGATCGGCTATAGACCTATATGGACCAATTCTTGCGTTTTTCTTAGAGACCACATACTAACTCCACTTAGAGGCTCCGCAAGCCAAATCTGGGGATCGGTTTATATGGGGGCTATATATAATTATGGACCGATATGGACCAATTTTTGCATGGTTGTAAGCAGGGCTGTGGAGCCGGAGTCGGAGTCGGAGTCTTGGAGTCGGAGTCTGAAGATTTTGCTGGAGTCGGAGTCGGAGTCGTAAAAATTTTGCTCGACTCCGACTCCGGCTAAACCAAATTTTTTAAAACACTTCACATTTTTGTAACTAAGCAAGTTTTTACCCAAATTAGTTTCCATTGCGTTATTCATTCGATCAATGTACAGCATGGTTGTAAATGAAAATCAAGTTCCAATTACGGCTATCTTTTTATGTTTCCTAGAATGTTAGACTAGCAGATGGGCTGCATCGATCCATTTTAATGCCCATATCAATTTATTTGAAATATTTCGAACAATCAAAATTATTTTTTTTTTTAAATTTTATTTTAAGGCCATATACGTATGTGGAATATTGACAGAAAATTTTTCAAAGTTTTTTTTTTTATAGAAAATTTTGTCAAAATGTTATTTCTATTAAAAGTTTTGTCAAAATTTTATTTCTATAGCAAATTTTATCAAAATTTTATTTCTATAAAAAATTTATTCAAAATGTTATTACTATAGAAATATTTTTTTCTATAGAAAATTTAGCCAAATTTTATTTCTATAGAATATTTTGCAAAATTTTATTTCTATAGAAAATTTTGCAAATTTTGTTTGTTACACAAACATTTTTTCAAAATTTTATTTCTATTGATAACTTTATTTCTATAAATATTTAAGTCAAAACTTTATTTCTATAGAAAATTTTGTCAAAATTTTATAGTAATAGATTTTTTATTAGAAAATTTGGTCAAAATTTTATTTCTACAGAAAATTTTGTCAAAATTTTATTTCTATAGAAAATTTAGTCAAAATGTTGTTTCTGTAGAATATTTTGCAGAATTTTATTTACTACATAAAATTTTTTTCAGAATTTTATTTCTATTAGAAAAAATTGTCAAATTTTATTTCTATACCAAATTTTCTCAAAATTTTTTTTCTTATTGATGCTCATTCAAAAGTTTATTTCTATATATTTGTTCAAAATTTGATTTCTATAGAAAATTTTGCAAAAATGTTGTTCCTGTAGAAAATTGTGCAAAATTTTATTTCTATATAAAATTTTGTAAAATTTTATTTACTTGACAAAATTTTTTCTAAATTGTGTGCTCACTGATGCTAAGTCAAAAACTTGTAGAAATGACTCAAATTTTCAAATTTTTCAATGAATGAATCATAAATGCATTTTTGCGAAATTGTCTAAACAATTATAAACATTTCCCAAATATTGCCCGAGATTTGGTAGAAGTCTGATTTGAGATGTTATCAAAATGTAGATCTAAATACAAAGTTGTGCAGAGTATATTATAATCGGCCCGCCCGACTTTAGACTTTCCTTGCATTTTTATTTTTTGTTAAAATTGTGTTACGTCCCATAAAGTTAGATTTAAATTTTAAATACATAGATTTTGTAGAAGTATATACAATTTTGTATAAATCGATGCAGATTCAAATTCATGCATATGGGAATATAAACCTTTATATAGCTCGCAACAAATTTAAAGGATTTGAGATAGTATCAATACATATACTCGTACTGTTGGTATCTTCTCATATTATGATGGGTATTTATATCATTATTTTATTTTATTAAACATTGCCCTAAATTTGAAATATAGAGTTCAATTGGCATCTAATGTGAAATTAAGACCTTTTTTTGCACACATAAATAAATACGATACTTTATATCGATCCAATTACGGTACCCCCACAATAGAACTACAAATTAGTGGTATTAAAATGAGATTTAGTCATATTACCCGGAGTCGACTCCGGAGTCGGAGTCGGAGTCGAGCTGATGAAAAATGCTGGAGTCGGAGTCGGAGTCGAGCAAAATTGGCTCGACTCCACAGCCCTGGTTGTAAGAGACCATATACTAACACTACATACCAAAAACCGATCCGGTTGAAATTTGCAACGTGCAAGAGGCTTCGGAGTTCAAATCTGGGGATCGGTTTATATTGGGGGCTATATATAATTATGGACATGGACCAATTTGTGCATGGTTCTTAGAGACCCTATACTAACACCACATACCAAATTTCAACCGGATCGGATGAATTTTGCTCCTCTAAGAGTCTCCGGAGTTCAAATCTGGGGATCGGTTTATATGGGGGCTATATATAATTATGGACCGATATGGACCAATTTTTGCATGGTTGTTAGAGACCATATACGTACACCATGTACCAAATTTCAGCCAGATCGGATGAAATATGCTACTCTTATAGGCTCCGCAAGCCAAATCTGGGGGTTCGTTTATATGGGGGCTATACGTAAAAGTGGTCCGACATGGCCGATTTGCAATACGATCCGACCTAGATCAATAACGACTACTTGTGCCAAGTTTGAAGTCGATAGCTTGTTTCGTTCGGAAGTTAACGTGGTTTCAACAGACGGACGGACATGATTAGATCGACTCAGAATTTCACCACGACCCAGAATATATATACTTTATGGGGTCTTAGAGCAATATTTCGATGTGTTACAAACGGAATGACAAAGTTAATATACCCCCCATCCTATGTTATGGTGGAGGGTATACAAATTACAAACATGTATGGAACTAGCACCGTCATTGCAACATTTGGTGTGACGTAGGCAAATTTCCCATCTTCTTATCTCTGTTGTTTTTGGTTTTGTCTTAAATGTATCCTTATTTAAATTCTCCGCTTCTATGGCTCGGAATCAATAACAAAACCATTAGTGTAAAGGCAAAATCTTTGGAACCGGGCATGTTTTTTTTTCAGTGCATCTTAAGCTCAATAACAAGGGACCTCCATTGCGGTGAAACCACTTATAGAAGCCCTGAAACACTCAGAAATGTCACTAGCATTACTGTGAGAGGACTATCCACTGTTGAAAAACGACGATGTTTGGTCGAAATTGGGTTTGAACCCACGACCCTGTGTGTCCAAGTACTATGGAGTGACTATAAGTCACTGGTATTAGTAAAATGAGAAATGCTGATAACTTGTTAATATTTTATATATTATAAAGTTATAAGATATATAATGTAGTAAGATTTTCTTGACATAAACCGCTTGTTACGTTGTCAGACAAAAAATTAGAACTCTCTTTTCACTATATCGTCTCCTTGCAGATGTGCGTTAAATTTTCATAATGAAAAACAGCATTTGCGTCATGGGGACATTTCCTACTTATACGTCCAATTTCTGGAAAACAGGCCAAAGGTGCTATGTAAGGTCAGCACTCAACGCAGAGATCAAAAAATTAAAAATCTGTTCTCAGCTGTATAATAACCTTCTATTTGGGAGGGGTGCCCCACCAAATTTTTGATAAATTAAAAACTATATATTAGGCCAATCCAAAAACTAAAGCCGAAATTACATCGACGTAAACCTCATGTCATTATGTTGGCAGAGATACCTACACCCAGAAAAGGTATATTGTCATCTCAACCATCTTTCAAGGGCAACTGTTATTTTTATACGGTGAACATGTAACATATTTGTAGCAAACATGTTATTTTCTCAAAAATTGTGTATCTGATGTTGGCAAGCGTGTATATGTTCGCCGAGAAAACAAAATATTTGCGACAAAAATGTTCCATGGTCACCGTACAAAAATAACATTTTGCTTTCGAAACATATTTAGAGTGATCATATTCATTCTCTGCGTGTAGCGTTTCAGCTTAGCTATGTCTTAATATTTATAGTCTTTGAACTACTTATTAAGCCATCTGAAATGTTGCAATGGAAAGACAACCCTGTGATTCATATAGCCAGTTAAGATGTTTGTACTATACCGGCAACATTTTTCCAAAACACAACAACTATTAATTGGAGCAATGAACTAATTTCCATTGTAATCTTTCGACGACATACTTCACGCCAAGTGTTTCCATGCAATGAACCACCCATCAATCCATTATTACTTTCCCACGCATTCTTTTCATATTTTGTCGCTTTTTTTGATGAAAACATTTGTTTAAATTCACTTCAGTATTTATTTGCCCACATTGAAAAGAGAAGTGTCTAGTGGCGATATCGGAGCCGGTTAGTATTGGCCATGGATTCTTATCTCCAGTTCATATGCGATTACATGACAGCAGTTCACATTAGGGGTGTGTATGTGACATAAGAAATTGCAGAAACCTTGAGTCATACGTGAGTACATCTGAAAACGAATCACATTTTTATACCCTCCACCATAGGATGGGGGTATATTAACTTTGTCATTCCGTTTGTAACACATCGAAATATTGTTCTAAGACCCCATAAAGTATATATATTCTGGGTCGTGGTGAAATTCTGAGTCGATCTGAGCATGTCCGTCCGTCCGTCTGTTGAAATCACGCTAACTTCCGAACGAAACAAGCTATCGACTTGAAACTTGGCACAAGTAGTTGTTATTGATGTAGGTCGGATGGTATTGCAAATGGGCTATATCGGTTCACTTTTACGTATGGCCCCCATATAAACGGACCGCCAAATTTGGCTTGCGATTGCTCTAAGAGAAACAAATTTCATCCGATCCGGCTGAAATTTGGTACATGGTGTTAGTATATGGTCTCTAACACCCATGCAAAAATTGGTCCATATCTGTCCATAATTACATATAGCCCCCATATAAATCGATCCCCCGATTTGGGTTGCGGGGCCTCTAAGAGAAGCAAATTACATCCGATCCGGCTGAAATTTGGTACATTGTGTCAGTATATGGTCTCTAACAACCATGCAAAAATTGGTACACATCGGTCCATAATTATATATAGCCCCCATATAAACCGATCCCCAGATTTGACCTCCGGAGCCTCTTAGAGGAGCAAAAGTCATCCAATGCGATTGAAATTTGGTACGTGGTGTTAGTATATTGTCTCTAACAACCATGCCAAAATTGGTCCATATCGGTCCATAACTATATATAGCCCCCCATATAAACCGATCCCCAGATTTGGCTTGCGGAGCCTCTTAGAGGAGCAAAATTCATCCGATCCGGTTGAAATTTGGTACGTGGTGTTAGTATATGGTCTCTAACAACCATGTAAGAATTGGTCCATATCGGTCTATAATTATATATAGCCCCCATATAAATCGATCCCCAGATTTGTCCTCCGGAGCCTCTTGGAGGAGCAAAATTCATCCGATGCGGTTGAAATCTGAACATGGTGTTAGAATGTGTTCTCTAACAAACACGCAAGTATTGGTCCATATTTGTTAAAATTTTATTTCTACTGAAAATTTTGTCAAAATTTTATTTCTAAAGCAAATTTTGTCAAAATTTTATTTCTAAAGCAAATTTTGTCAAAATTTTATTTCTATAGAAAATTTTGTGAAAATTTTATTTCTAAAGCAAATTTTGTCAAAATTTTATTTCTATAGTAAATTTTTTCCAAATTTTATTTTATTTCTATAGAAACTCTAAACTTAATTATATACGTATTTAATCGGTCTTTTTATACCCACCACCATAAAATGGTGACGGGGGTATAATAAGTTTGTCATTCCGTTTGTAACACATCGAAATATCGATTTCCGACTATATAAAGTATATATATTCTTGATCAGGGAGAAATTCTAAGACGATATAAGCATGTCCGTCTGTCCGTCTGTCTGTCTGTCTGTCTGTCTGTTGTAATCACGCTACAGCCTTCAATAATGGCGCTATCGTCCCCAAATTTGGCACAGATTAGTTTTTTGTTTGCAGCCAGGTCAAGTTCGAAGATGGGCTATATCGGTCCAAGTTTTGATATAGTCCCCATATAAATCGACCTCCCGATTTGGGGTCTTGGGCCTATAAAAACCGTAGTTTTTATCAGATTTGCCTGAAATTGGAAATCCAGAGGTATTTTGGGACCATAAAGAGGTGTGTCGAAAATGGTCCGTATCGGTCCATGTTTTGGTATAGCCCCCATATAGACCGATCTCCCGATTTTGCTTCTTAGGCGACTAGAAACAGTATTTTCTATCCGATTTGTCTGAAATTGAAAATCTAGAGGTATTTTGGGACCATAAGGAGGTGTGACGAAAATCGTTCGTATCGGTCCATGTTTTGATATAGCCCCCATATAGACCGATCTCCCGATTTTGCTTCTTGGGCGTCTAGAAACTATATTTACCATCCGATTTGCCTGAAATTGGAAATCTAGAGGTATTGTGGGACTATAAAGAGGTGTGTCGAAAATGGTCCGTATCGGTCCATGTTTTGGTATATCCCCCATATAGACCGATCTCCCGATTTTGCTTCTTGCGCGTCTAGAAACAGTATTTTCTATCCGATTTGTATGAAATTGAAAATCTAGAGGTATTTTGGGACCATAAAGAGGTGAGTCGAAAATGTTCCGTATCGGTCCATGTTTTGATATAGCCCCCATATAGACCGATCTCCCGATTTGGAGTCTTGGGCCTATAAAAACCGTAGTTTTTATCCAATTTGCCTGAAATTGGAAATATAGAGGTATTTGAGGACCATAAAAAAGTGTGCCGAATATAGTGCCCATCGGTCCATGTTTTGGTATAGCCCCCATATAGACCGATATCCCGATTTTGCTTCTAGAAACTATATTTACAATATGATTTGCCTGAAATTGGAAATCTAGAGGTATTTGAGGACCATAAAAAGGTGTGCCGAAAATGGTGCTCATCGGTCCATGTTTTGATATAGGCCCCATAGAGACTGATCTCCCGATTTTTCTTCTTGGGCTTCTAGAAACTATATTTTCTATCCGATTTTCCTGAAATTGAAAATCTAGAGTTCTTTTGGGACTATAAAAAGGTGTGCCGAAAATTGTGTCCATCGGTCCATTTTTTGGTATAGCCCCCATATAGACCGATCTCCCGATTTTGCTTCTTGGGCTTCTAGAAACTATATTTACCATCCGCTTTGTCTGAAATTCTTGAGCTTCTATAAACTGTATTTATTACCCGATTTGCCTGAAATTCGAAATCTAGAGGTATTTTTAGACCAGAAATAAGGGTGCCGTAATTGAGGTATATCGGTTCATTTTTTGGTATAACCCCCATATAGACTGATCTCTCGATTTTTACTTCTTGGGCGTCTAGAGACTATGTTTTTTTAGCCGATTTGTTTGAAATTCTGGAGGTATTTTAAGATCACAAATATGTGAGTAGCAAATGGTACCTATCGGTCCATGTTTTGGTATAGCCCCCATATACACCCATCTCCCGGCTTTATTTCTTGGACTTCTAGAATCCGTAGTTTTTATCCAATTTGCTGGAAATTAGTAATTTATAATGAAATTTTAGACAAACGAAATTTCCTTTCCTTTAAAAAATATTTTCGTTTATTCAACTCTAAAATTCTCTAAAATAGCACTAAAATTCTCAATAGATCATGAAAATTGCTTCAAACTGAAAGTAAAATTTCCAGATTTTTAATTAGATTAGATTTTAATTTAATCATATACACGATATGTTTATAATTTCTCAAAAACTCAAACAAAATTGGTTCTCATAAATCTAGAAACTTATCTGGTCTTCATAGGTAGAATCTTTAAAGTTTGTCTTCGGGAGCTGACTGCCTTGGGAGAAGATTTGTCATCAAACCCCCTACAATTCTATATATTATCAAGTAACCCAATACGACGAAGAGTTTTCAACTATTATATTTGATTCATGGTGGTGGGTATTTAAAATTCGGTCCGGCCGAATTTACTACTGTATATACTTGTTTAGTTTAATATATACCACGTATGGACTATGTGGTATATATTACGGTGTTAAGAAGTTTTAAGATACCTTGCCATCGGCAAGTGTTATCGCAACCCAAGTAATTCGATTGTGGATGACAGTCTTCAGTAGACGTTTCTCCGCAATCCATGGTGGAGGGTACATAAGCAAACATGTTATAAGGACAAAATGTTATTTTTGGACGGTGACCTTAGAACATTTTGTCGCAAAAATTTTGTTTTCTCGGCAAACATATACATGCTTGCCGAAATCAGATACATAATTTTTGGTAATCGTACCCATAGCCACTAAGTGGTTTAGGGTATAAAAACGGTGAAAATTATATGAGGAAAAATATACAAGTGAAGGTTTATTAAATTCGTTTTACCCAAAATTTTAGCATAAATGAGTCCATCTTGAACTTCGTATGACGCTAACGACATTTTTCCAATTTTCTCCTCCAAACTTTAACCCTTTTGAGACTCACTGTCAGGTATTTTGTGAGTTCATGTTGAACTTCGTATGAGGCTAAAACATTTTTCCAATTTTCTCCTTCGAACTACGAACTTTTCTTTAACCCTTTCGACCCTAAGGTTGCCTGTGGGCAAAAATTTGTGTTTTGAGACTCACTGTCAGCCTTGTTTTTGTTTTTGTTCATAAAACTTTAACGGTATCGAAAGCTACAAGGGTTTTCTTCAAGTTGAATAAAAAACAGCTAATTTGGTTGTCAATTAGCAAAATTTTTTTCATTGGAAAAAGGTTTTTATACATGTGACTTATTTTCAAAAATTACAACAATAATGTTAAAAGTTTTTATTAAATCTGTTGTAGTACAATAAAATATTTGTGGAATTGAAAAAAAAAAAAACAGCAGATGAGAAATTTTTTAGGACATAAGGCCTAGAGAAAAAAAGTTTGAAAAACAATGATTTTGAACAAATTTTGAACTTCGATTGGGATGTCCCACACACAAAAAATTATCACCGAAATTTTTTCAATTAATCACTTAATTGAATTTGGAAACGGATTCAATTAATATGTTAATTGATTCAATTAAATATTTAATCAAATCCGAATAAAAACCAATTAAAAAAATGATTGATATTTGTTACGTTTCCAATTAAAATATTAATTGATTCAATCAATTCGGAAATAATTTTCCTTACAAACGTGATTGCAAATTTTTCCGTTTCCAATTACACATGTGATTGATCCAATCACCTTTGTGATTGATCCAATCACTTTTGTGATTGAAATTGAATAATTTTGAGCAATGGAAAGAGCGAAAAGAGAACAAGAGAATGGATATTTATTCAACAATGTATGATGGAGAGATCAGTCTGTGGAAGTAACTCGTAACGAACGGTTGGGTTTTTGTTTTCGCGTAAATTGAAAAACATGAGTGGCGACATTCTGTCTGCTGCATTCAAAATCAAGGCTGCTAATAAAATTTCAAAAAAAATCGTCACTTTTTTCGATAAAAATCGTCATAATCGGCACTTGCATTTTAAAAATCGTCAAAAAACGGCAATATAAATAATGTTAAAATTAAACACATTTTTTGGGTAAACTCAAAACAAAAGTATTTATTTCATATACAAAACAGAAAATTAATGTACACAACTATGCATTTCAATAAAAAAATATATATTTGTATACAAATAACATAACAATAAAAATTATTTTCTGGTTTAACAAAAATATTTCCTCATTTTTGTATAAAACATCTATTTTTCTAAAATATTGTTATTAATTGAGTAACATTTTTACTTAAAATTTAAATATTTTTCCAAACAGGTGATTTTTTATGGTGTTTCCGATAGATATGTCTATATGTCGTTCTTTTTATACCCTCCGTCATAGGATGGGGGTATATTAACTTTGTCATTCCGTTTGTAACACATCGAAATATTGCTCTAAGACCCCATAAAGTATATATATTCTGGGTCGTGGTGAAATTCGGAGTCGATCTAAGCATGTCCGTCCGTCCGTCCGTCCGTCCGTCTGTTGAAATCACGCTAACTTCCGAACGAAACAAGCTATCGACTTGAAACTTGGCACAAGTAGTTGTTATCGATGTAGGTCGGATGGTATTGAAAATGGGCCATATCGGTCCACTTTTACGTATAGCCCCCATATAAAAGGACCCTCAGATTTGGCTTGTGGAGCCTCTTACAGAAGCATATTTCATCCGATCCGGCTGAAATTTGGTACATGGTGTTGGTATATGGTCTCTAACAACCATGCAAAAATTGGTTTACATCGGTCCATAATTATATATAGCCCCCATATAAACCGATCCCCAGATTTGGCTTGCGGAGCCTCAACGACAAGAAAATTGTCCATAGTTATATATAGCGCCCATATAAACCGGTCCCCAGATTTGGGGTGCGGAGCCTCAAAGAGAAGCAAATTTCATTCGATCCGCCTGAAATTTGGTACATGATATTGGTATATGGTCTCTAACAACCATGTAAAAATTGGTCCACATCGGTTCATAATTATATATAGCCCCCATATAAACCGATCCCCAGATTTGGCTTGCGAAGTCTCCAAGAGAAGCAAATTTCATCCAATCCGGTTGTAATTTGGAACATGGTGTTAGTATATGATCTTTAACAAGCGTGCCAGAATTGGTCCATATCGGTCCATAATTATATATAGCCCCCATATAAAAAGTTCTCCAGATTTGACCTCCGGAGCCTCTTGGAGGAGCAAAATTCATCCGATCCGGTTCAAATTAGGAACGTGGTGTTAGTATATGGTCGCTAACAACCATACCAAAATTGGTCCAATCACACAAAAATTGGTCCATATCGGTTCATAATCATGGTTGCCACTAGAGCCAAAAATAATCTGCCAAAATTTTATTTCTATAGAAAATTTTGTCAAAATTTTATTTCTATAGAAAATTTTGTCAAAATTTTATTTCTAGAGAAAATTTTGTTAAAATTTTATTCGGTTCATAATAAAATTTTCAAAAGTTTATTTCTATAGAAAATTGTGTTAAAATTTTATTTCTGTAGAATTTTTTGTCAAAATTTTCTTTCTATAGAAAATTTTGTCAAAATTTTTATTTCTATACAAAATTTTGTGAAAATTTTATTTCTATAGAAAATTTTGTTAAAATTTTATTTCTGTAGAAAATTTTGTTAAAATTATATTTCTGTAGAAAATTTTGTCAAAATTTTATGTCTACTTTGTCAAACTGAATTATATACGTATTGGATCGATCTTTTTTGATTTAATATATACCACGTATGGACTTGCATACAATTTAGAAGATGGTGTTAGGAGGTTTTAAGATACCTTACCATCGGCAAGCGTTACCGCAACTTAAGTAATTCGATTGTGGATGGCAGTTTGTAGATGAAGTTTCTACGCAATCCATGATTGGAGGGTACATAAGCTTCGACCTGGCCGAACTTACGGCCGTATATACTTGTTTATACTGTACTAGAATTTTATCATAATAAGTAAACGTATCTATTGCACATTCTGGGTAAATCATTATCAATTTTGGTATTAAAACAACTTGAATTAATTTATTTTAGGTTATTTTTGGAACGGAATATTCCATCCAATGAATTATTCTCCAGCTATCATCTAATTTTAGTTTCTTGCTTTCTACGTTTGCTGTGGAGTGTGGAAGAATCATGATTATTTGTCCGAATTTTGACAAAACTCGAAAAGCCAAAGTACTCAACGTTTTGTTTCCGATTTTTTCCCAAAAGTTTTCATATTTAATTAAATATTTTCAAAAATTTTGTTCAAAATGTAAAAACTTTAACTCCCTAAACTATGTGTCTGAAGAACGTATAACGTTAAAATCGGAATTATTTCATGGAAAAAAGTTCTTTCTTTTGAATTTAAAAATATGAAAAATATCCGAAAATTATAAAAATATGTATTTTCCATTTATATTTTTTTTTTTCTATTTCCAGAATTTGCAAAGTATCATCAATATTATACCAAAATTACATTGTTTTGCCATTATTTTTGTCTTTGATTGGTTCAAATTTTAATAGACGATTTCAATGTGTTGAAATTTTGGAAAGGAATTGTTACTGAAATTAAATTACCGAGCTCCTTAATACACCTTTTTATGCTAAAAGATTACAACCGCAAAAGAAGATTATAAATCTGCAACCTGGAACTAAGAATTGAACTTGATATTCTTTGAAGGTAATGTTTAACAAAATTAACTTTTAATTGAACAAAATTAAATTCGAAATATTGTGTTTACGTTCAGAAAAACTAATTTAGATTACAGGCTACTGATATATCGGAAATCTAGGCGCATCTACATATATTAGAAGGAACATGCTGATATGCACGGATGAAAAAGACTGTTTTTCATATGTTTGGCTATAAACATTATATGTTTGGAACACAAATTTTTAAACACAATATTTTTGAGTGCAAGCATGTAATGTTCATAAACTAGCATAACATGTTTGGGACATATATGTTAATATGTTAGAACATATTATGTTTGGGACATAAAATGTTTGTAAATATAATATGCTTGGATGCAAACATATATTAATTTAGAAATAGCCTATAAACATATATGTGTTTAGTAGCTTGGAGCGCTATTTAACAGGGAGCGATATTGAATTAAGTTGGTGGTTGTTGCTTGTTATTACAAAATTAACATTTTATTTTCCCTTGGGCAATTGATCAGCTACTTCTTTGATCCTTACAAACTGTGTGGTCCGCTGTTCGAATCCCCGTCCGGCAAAAGGTAAAATTAAAATAAAAAAATCATAAAATTGAATAATTTCTTCTACAATGTTTGTATTACAGAAAAAGGTGCTAAGAACTAAAAAATCTCGTGGAAGTGAGAAAGATGTGAGGGAATATACAATTAGGCAGAAACAAAATTTTGAGCATTCAGGTCGAAAACCTATGTTGTTAGCACCTATATTACCTGTTTATTTTCATAATTCATTATGATTGTAAATATATAAATAAATAAATAAAATTTTGAGCACAAAAATGTTTGGGAGAAGACAACATTATTGAATTTGGATGCAAAAATACAAAATGTTTGGAACTTAGACTACCCAAACATATATTGTTTAGACCAAACATATTATATATTGGAAGAGATCCAACATATAAATGTTTGGGCAATACCCAAAAATGTATATGCTTGAAGCAAAATATGTTTAGGAGTATATGTTGCAGAAGCGATTTTTTGTGAGGGTGTGGTTATTATGATAAGCAAGATAATGATTTATATAGTTTATTTTTACACCCTATAGCTGTTATTGATAGTAATTGTATGTGTAAGTTATGTTAGAACAAAACACACAAATGAGAAGAACCAAATTTATTTGTCTTTTGCATAATTCAAAAAAGAATAAAATATTGAATATGTTTTATAAGAAACACATATTTTTTTATTTCAAATAAAACTAAATACGATTTTGGGGGCGCAATATATAAATTTTTTGAATGAAATTTATAGCCAATTTCAATTAATTATTTAATTGAACAAAATTAAATTCGAATTATTCTGTTTACTTTCAGAAAAACTATTTTAACTTACAGACTGCTGATTTATTGGAAATCTAGGCGCATCTAAACATTCTGACATCGTTAATATGATAAGGACGATAATGATTTATATAGTTTATTTTTTTAACCCTTTAATTGTTATTGATCATAATTGTATGTCTAATTTATGTTAGAATAAAACACACAAATAACAAAAACAAAATTCTTTAGTCTATAGCCTAATTCAGAAAAATAAAATATTGAAGATTTTTTTATAAGAAACGCATATTTTCTGTTATTTCAAATAAAACTAAATAAGATATTGGGGGCGCAATATATGCAATTTTTGATTGAAATTTATTGCCCATATCAATTAATAATTTAATTGAATCAATCAAATAGTTGATTGATGTTAATTGATTCAATTAAAACTATGAGTTTTATGGTAAAAATCAATCACGTTTTTAATTGATTCATCACACAATTAATTGATTCCGTGACAAAAGTCAATTAAATTTTTAATTGAAAATCGTGTTGGTTTTCAATCAAAATGGGCGATTAATACTATCATTTTCGTGATTGAAGACATTTCAATTAAAACAAGTATATACGACCGTAAGTTCGGCCAGGCCGAAGCTAATGTATCCTCCACCATGGATTGCGTAGAAACTTCTACTGAAGACTATCATCCACAATCGAATTACTTGGGTTGGGGTAACTTTTGCCGATAACAAGGCATCTTAAAACTTCCTAATACCGTAATATATACCACGTAGTCCATACGTGGTATATATTAAACTTAAAATGGCCGTTTAAATACGTATATAATTAAGTTTGACAAAATTTTCTATTGAAATACAATTTTGACAAAATAAAATTTTGACAACATTTTCTATGGAAGTAAAATTTGGACAAAATTTTCTATAGAAATACGATTTTAACAAAATTTTCTATAGAAATAACATTTTGACAAAATTTTCGATAGAAATAAAATTTTTACAAAATTTTCAAAAGATTTAAAATTTTGACAACATTTTCTACAGAAATAAAATTTTGCAAAAATTTTCTATAGAAATAAAATTTGACAAAATTTTCTATAGAAATAAAATTTTGACAAAATTTTCTATAAAAATAAAATTTTGCTAGATTATTTTTGGTCGAGTGGCAAGCATGATTATGAACCGATATGGACCAATTTTTGTGAGATTGGGGATCGGCTACATAACTATAGACCGATATGGACCAATTTTGGCATGGTTATTAGCGACCATATATTAACACCACGTTGCAAATTTCAGCCGGATCGGATGAATTTTGCTCGTCGAAGTGGCTCCGGAGTTCAAATCTGGGCATCGGTTTATATGGACCAATTTTTGAATGGTTCTTAAAGACTATATACTAATACCATGTACCAAATTTCAGCCCTATCGGATGAAATTTGCTTCTCTTAGAGGATCCGCAAACCAAATCTGGGAATCGGTTTATATGAGGGCTATATATAATTATGGACCGATATGGACCAATTTTTGCATGGTTGTTAGAGATCGGATGAATTTTGCTCCTCTAAGAGGCTCCGGAGTTCAAATCTGGGGATCGGTTTATATGGGGGCAATATATAATTATGGACCGATATGGACCAATTTTTGCATGGTTGTTAGAGACCATATACTAATACCATGTACCAAATTTCAGCCGTATCGGATGAATTTTGCTCCTCTAAGAGGCTCCGGAGTTCAAATCTGGGGATCGGTTTATATGGGGGCTATATATAATTATGGACCGATATCGACCAATTTTTGCATGGTTGTTAGAGACCATATACTAATACCATGTACCAAATTTCAGCCAGATCGGATGAAATTTGCTTCTCTTAGAGCAATCGCAAGCCAAATTTGGGGGTCCGTTTATATGGGGGCTATACATAAAAGTGGACTGGTATGGCCCATTTGCACTACCATTCGACCTACATCAATAACAACTACTTGTGCCAAGGTTGAAGTCGATAGCTTGTTTCGTTCGGAAGTTAGCGCGATTTCAACAGACAGATGGACGGACATGCTCAGATCGACTCAGAATTTCACCACGACCCAGAATATATATACATTATGGGGTCTTAGAGCAATATTTCGATGTGTTACAAAGTTAATATACCCCCATCCTATGGTGGAGGGTATAAAAATTTTGTGTGCAGTAACGAGGAATGCGGCGATGATGTGGAAAACATATCTGCAGTGCTGGGGAGGAATTTGGAAGGAATCGTAAAAATGGAGGAACCCATAGATATAGGCCTTCTTGGCAACATACTGGTGGATTAGCACGAATATTGGTGCTTTATTATAATTTTTTTACACCGCCAGTTAAAATGGCATGGGTTCAAAACAAAAAAATAAAACATATTCTTGAATCACGCAGGCCTCACGCGAAGCCGTTAACGAAATTTAAACCAAATCTTGTGAATGTGCGTGAACGGGACCAAACTGAAATGTGTCGTGCGTGAGTAGAAATCAAATTGTGTTCGTGATTTTGCACGAGTAAAATTTCTCCGAAATCATGTTCGTGAACCACGAGATTTGTCGTGAAGCATTAACGTTGTTTATGTGTGAGAGTGCGCGATTACATTTCATTTCGTGAATTTGCGTGAGCGTGAATTCCTACCTACATGGCGTGCATGAGTACAAATATTTGTTCTTGATTGTGTCTGAGCGTGAGTGAAATTTCTCTCACATCCAAGTATATATTTACTGTAAAAATAACAACAAACTTTAAAAAAATCCAATGAGACGTAATACGTCCATCATTACAAAATAAACTATTTTATGGACACAAGGGCCCAAAGTTGCGATATATACAGGATGTATAAACTTAGCATATATTCCAGAAAAGTAGAGGGAAA
Organism: Haematobia irritans; assembly: GCF_050003625.1. Taxonomy (NCBI): domain Eukaryota; kingdom Metazoa; phylum Arthropoda; class Insecta; order Diptera; family Muscidae; genus Haematobia; species Haematobia irritans. Next base: position 85,165,353 of record NC_134400.1, read on the forward strand.
CAAAAGTCGTTTTCATACCTAAAGCGGGAAAAGCCTCTTACTCGAGTGCGAAGGAATTCCGACCAATCAGCTTATGCTCATTCCTACTTAAGACTCTGGAGAGGATGATAGATATTTATCTTAGAGCTAGCGTCGATTCAAGTTTGCTCTCGAAACGACAGCATGTATACTCGAAGGGAAGGTCCACTGAGACCGCATTGCTTGAACTAGTCAGCTTTATTGAAAGCTCACTATCTGTCAATAGGAAATAGGAAAAATGTAGGGACTAAAACCGAAACATATAATGCTATATGGTGTTGTAGTCCGGTGGAAGGCACTTCAGCTGTTGTCGGAAAAAATGTACGGTCACAGTTCAAAATAATGCCAGATGTGCCTAACGAAGTTGATTACACTCTGGCGAAACCACTTTTCGACAAAAAGTTTGAAACTCTAATTGCCAACAGTGAGGCGTGGTGTACACAGATCCCGGTGAATAAACGATATATAGATTTCTACACTGATGGCTCCAAATTGGATGGACAGGTGGATTTCGGATTATATTCTATTCGCGGAGGTAGAAAAACATTGATGGAGGATCCCGGAATACTCTTAAAAAGTAAAGCTTGTGGACAAACATCCAATATTTTTGCTTAGTACACCATCATCACCAATGCCTGTATGTGAGACCCTTTGCTTTCTTATTTATTCTAAAACCATACAAAATCTGTAGGGTCGATATAGACGCAGCTGGGCCAAAGCCACATCAGAAAATTTCCACGGCTATAATGAAAATATTTGAGGCTCTTCTTAAATGTCATTGTCAATATTTCATTCTCAAATTAGGCGATTTAACTCAAAAGTTAATGGTGGTATCTGCTGGTCACTCACTGTTCGCCTGGAACATTGACCAAACGAAACGAACGAAATTTTTCAGTTATAAGCCACACAACATCTAGCCACACACGTTGCTCGCATAAAATATAAAAACGTCAAATGCAACACCGAGATTTGTTTCCACTCTTGCCACCAATTTGACCCTTTGGCTTACAGAGTCTGTTTGGTTGGATGGGTTTCTGTTTTCATTTTTTATTTTTTAATTAATAAATGTTTCTGTTGCCGCTAACATGATTTGGCTTTTTATGACCACACGGAAATCACCTCCAAATCCATCCACCCCTTTCCAATGGTCGAATAACGTGAAATGAAAAATACGAAAGTATTAATCAAGATATAAAAAGGGCCTTTAAAACATAAAACAAAAATTACAATGAAGTCATCTCCAGCTAGAACGACCACATACCCATGCCCCACACTGCGCCGAAGCTCAATTTTCTCAACAAACCCAAAATGAAAATGTCAACCTATTTTAAGTGAAAATAAAATAAAATAAAATAATCTCATGAAGCATTAACGAAAACCTGCGGTGTCCATGTTCAAACAGGCAGGTGATAATCACCGCATTTTATGTTGTACTCGTTCATCTTCGCAGATCCATGTGATAATGCAACGAATGGTAGTGTTACATGTTCTCTGGATTTGGAGTAAGTCAATGGTGGTAATAAAAGTCTGTACACCCGCCACCATGAGTTTGAATCGTAAGGCTATGCTGTACACAAAAAAAAAAAATGCCGCAATAAAGCCAATTTATTAAACACTGAAAGAAAAAGTGATAATTTTAGAAAATTTTAAGTATAATGTATTACAAACGCAAATGACTCGCCGATTTCATAAAATAAGGAAATCTTTTCGTTAAATTCAAAAAAAAAATATTAATAATATTTTTTTTTTCACTTCTTAAAGAAAATTTCGTAGTTTGAAGGAAAAAATTGGAGTTAAAAAAAGCAGAAATGTCTTTTGTGGGTGCCAAATGGGCGACTCATGTGTATAAAATATTTAGTTAAATTTGTCGACATAAATCGTAAACCGAGGCGACGTAAATCGCGTGCTTGCTGTACAATTAACATTTTACCAATGTGATTACACAATATGAGGGACACTGATATATATAGAGGATCCTATATCCCTCACAACAATAACTTAGAATGACACTATCATTTTGGGTTAAAATAAAATGAGGGAAAAAGAAGTGTAACACCAAGGCAACATATTTTTTTTTTTGCGAAACGTAAACGCCCCTAGTTAACCGCATCCTTCGACCGATGAGTTCATAAGATACCCAACAAAAACATTTGGAAGCTCTTCTAAAGGCACAACATTAAAATCACTTCAAAAAATGTTCTCCCAAAGATGTACTATACAGGAAGTTTTAATGGGTAATGTAAATTTTGTGTTTCAAATAGGTTAAAAACAGAGTAAGATATAATAAAATGGTACAAATTATTTAAATTTTGTGGCAAAAACTGCAAAATATATTCAAGAAAATTGCTAATTTTAGAAGTCAATCAAATATAAAATATAACAAGTAAGGAAAGTCTAAAGTCGGGCGGGGCCGACTATATTATACCCTGCACCACTTTGTAGATCTAAATTTTCGATACCATATCACATCCGTCAAATGCATTGGGGGCTATATATAACGGTTTGTCCCAAATACATACATTTAAATATCACTCGATCTGGACAGAATTTGATAGACTTCGACAAAACGTATGGACTCAAAATTTAAGTCGGCTAATGCACTAGGGTGGAACACAATGTTAGTAAAAAATATGGGAAACATATAAATCTGAAGCAATTTTAAGGAAACTTTGCAAAAGTTTATTTATGATTTATCGCTCGATATAAATGTATTAGAAGTTTAGGAAAATTAGAGTCATTTTTACAACTTTTCGGCTAAGCAGTGGCGATTTTACAAGGAAAATGTTGGTATTTTGACCATTTTTGTCGAAATAAGAAAAACATATATATGGGAGCTATATCTAAATCTGAACCGATTTCAACCAAATTTGGCACGCATAGCAACAATGCTAATTCCACTCCCTGTGCAAAATTTCAACTAAATCGGAGTTAAAAATTTGCCTCTGTGGTCATATGAGTGTAAATCGGGCGAAAACTATATATGGGAGCTATATCTAAATCTGAACCGATTTCAACCAAATTTGGCACGCATAGCTATAATACTAATTCTACTCCCTGTACAAAATTTCAACTAAATCGGACCAAAAAATTGGCCTCTGTGGTCATATGAGTGTAAATCGGCCGAAAGCTATATATTGGAGCTATATCTAAATCTGAACTGATTTCAACCAAATTTTGCACGCATAGCTACAATTCTAATTCTACTCCCTGTGCAAAATTTTAACTAAATCGGAGCAAAAAATTAGCCTCTGTGGTCATATGAGTGTAAATCGGGCGAAAGCTATATATGGGAGCTATATCTAAATCTAAACCGATTTCAACCAAATTTGGCACGCATAGTTACAATGCTAATTCTACTCCCTGTGCAAAATTGCAACCAAATTGGGGTAAAACTCTGGCTTCTGGGACGGTATTAGTCCATATCGGGCGAAAGATATATATGGGAGCTATATCTAAATCTGAACCGATTTGTTCCATAATCAATAGGGATCTATTCTGAGCCAAAACACATACTTGTACCAAATTTGAAGTCGATTTGCCTAAAACTGCGACCTAGACTTTGATTACAAAAATGTGTTCACGGACAGACGGACATGGCTATATCGACTCAGGAGCCCACCCTGAGCAGTTTTGCCAAAGACACCATGTGTCTATCTCGTCTCCTTCTGGGTGTTGCAAACATATGCACTAACTTATAATACCCTGTTCCATAGTATGGAGCAGGGTATAAAAATTATTTATTTGCCACAATATCACAATTTGTTTAAATTCACATCCAAATCACTGAATTCGGATTACACCCTAAGAAGCGATGCAAATTCAGTACAGCAGCTATTGAAATGGTGGATATCCGTCCTATGACAAACCCATATTGACTTCATCGCTTCTGCGTCAATTTTGCACAACTTGCGGATCTAAAAATGACATTTTCATTACTCTTTTGGCGAGTTTTTTTGTTGGCTAAATGAACAAAAATTCGAAAAGATTTAAACTGTTTTAAAGTAGAAGTCAGGGAGTGAAAACTCCGTGGTTTCCACACACGTGTCCTTTAGGTTAGGTTAGGTTAAAGTGGCACCTCGATTAAATTTCAGGCTCACACAGACTATTCAGTCCATTGTAATACCACATTAAACTAAAAGTACCTACTACATATGGGCATTTCTATTTTTAACCACAGAACCTTCACTAATATTTTCTTTTGTTAAACCAACCAGATTGTTTCAAAAACATTAACAGACTGCTTAAGTTAACGTTTTCCAGGTCCGCCAGTAATCTAAAGCTATATGCCCCTAAAATTCGCTTACGCCTTACACAAAATGCAGGACACTCACACAAGAGGTGTTTAATTGATTCCTTTTCCTCCGCATTATGACAGTAACATAGTCATTATACTTCGCACCAATAGTTTTTGCAAATTCGCCTATCATGCAGCGACCCGTTATAGCAGATATCAGAAGTGATATCTGACGTCTTGAGAACACTAGCATATCTAGTGTGCGGTTCAAGTTTAAATGGGGCCATATTTGCTTGGTGTCGTTACAACCCTTGCAATTCTCCCATCGAACGTTTGCCATCATGACAGCCTTCTCACGTAGTAAGAGCTTGCAGGTAGCCAAAGACATACATTCTAGTTCCCCTGGAATATGTAGTTCCTAGCCTTGCTAAATCATCTGCTTCGCTGTTCCCCGGTATGTTCCTATGGCCAGGCACACATATTAGGTGAATATTGTACTGCTCAGCTATCTCGTACACGCAAAGAAAAAAAAACGTTTGGAAAACGTGTACCGAAAACGTTTTTCTTTTGTTAGAGATTTTTGAATTGCTTCGAAAAGTATACACTTTTATCACCAAAAATATTCGTTTGTGACAAAATTTTTATTTTTTCAATAAAAAACGTTATTTTTGAACCAACAGCACAGTCCATTTCGTTTATATCAAACACTGTTCTTTTATGACTTTAATAAGACACATTTTACAGTTCATAGTAAAAATTTAATATAGTAGAATGTAATGTTGAACATTTTTACGGAATCTTCCGACCATATCTGGAATATATAAAAAAAAAAACAAAAAAAAACTTTGGTCGCAGCAGGGATCGAACCCACGACCCTTGGCATGCAAGTTGGACGTAGCAACCACTGCTCCACGGTGCCAAACTGAATGTTTGTTTCTGTTAAATAAACTTTGTTTATTCGATTCGTGGGCGCTGCAAGCTATGCTACATAAATATAACTTATATGGATATTTATCTATTGATGACCATAACAGGTACATAGCTCAGTCGTTAGTGTGTTGGCTTACAAAGTGCATGGTCCGCGGTTCGATTCTCCGTCCAGGCGAAAGGTAAAAAAATTTTAAAATTTATAAAATCGTATAATTTGTTCTACATTATTTGTATTACAGAAAAAGGTGATAAGAACTAAAAAACTTCGTGGAAGTGAGAAAGATGTGAGGGAAAATGCAATTAGCCAGAAAAAAAATTTTTGAGTTAGTTCTTTATGAAATTGTTTTTACATCCTGGAAAAGAATAAACGTTTATCACAAAAAGTATATACTTTTCTTCCAAATACACTTCCTTTCAACGAAAAGCAAATGAGAAACGAACTTTGTTTGTCTAAAATTTCGTTTGGAAGGAAAGAATAATTTCTTTGCGTGTAGAGAGATTTGCGGCAGTCGATGGCCGTTTTCGAGTTAATAAAATCCTAGGATTTTATTGCAGGTTGCCTGTCTGAGTATAACATTTTTTGGAACATTACTTCTCAGCCAATTCGCCACCTCTCTTATTGCCAATATTTCAGCCTGAAAAACACTACAGTGATTAGGTAATCTTTTCGCTATTCGAAGTTCCAGATCTTTAGAATATACTTCGAAACCCACTTATCCATCCAATTTGGAGCGATCAGTGTAGAAATCTATATATCTTTTATTCCCCGGGGTCTGTGCACGCAAAAAAATAATTCTTTCCTCCCAAACGAAATTTTAGACAAACAAAGTTCGTTTCTTATTTGCTTTTCGCTGTAAGGAAGTGTATTTGGAAGAAAATTATATACTTTTTGTGATAAACATTTATTCTTTTCCAGGATGTAACAACAATTTCATAAAGACTAACAAAAAAAATTTTTTCTTGCTAATTGCATTTTCCCTCACATCTTTCTCACATCCACGAGTTTTTTTAGTTCTTAACACCTTTTCCTGTAATACCAACAATGTAGAAGAAATTATACGAATTTATAAATTTTTAAAATTTTTTTACCTTTCGCCTGGACGGAGAATCGAACCGCGGACCATGCACTTTGTAAGCCAACACACTAACCACTGAGCTATGTACCTGTTATGGTCATCAATAGATAATTATCCATATAAGTTATATTTATATAGCATAGCTTGCGGCGCCCACGAACCGAATAAACAAAGTTTATTTAACAGAAACAAACATTTAGTTTGGCACCGAGGAGCAGTGGTTGCTACGTCTGACTCTCATGCCAAAGGTCGTGGGTTCGATCCCTGCTTCCATCAAAGTTTTTTTGTTTTTTTTGTTTTTTTTTACATACATTCTACATATGTTCGGAAGATTCCGAAAAAATTTTCAACATTACATTGTACTATATAAAATTTTGAACTGTAAAATGTGTTTTATTAAAGACCAAAAGTCAGAAAAGAACAGTGTTTGATATAAACGAAATGGACTCTGTTGTTGTTTCAAAAATAACTTTTTTTATTGAAAAAATAAAAACTTTGTAACAAACGAATTTTTTTGGTGATAAAAGTTTAAAATTTTCGAAGCAATTCAAAAAACTCTAACAAAAGAAAAACGTTTTCGGTACACGTTTTCCAAACGTTTTTTTTCTTTGCGTGTGTACACCACGCCTCTATGTTGGGAATTACAGTTTCAAAGTGGTTTCGCCAGAGTGTAATCCACTACGTTAGGCACATATGGCATTATTTTGAGGACCGAACTCTGACCGTAATTTTTTCCGACCACAGCGATAGCTCGCGCAACCACACAGCCGTTGTTGCAGCTTGGTCAAAATGTCTAAAGGCAATAGATGCAGCATGACATTAAGGGAATCTGTTCCTGTCTTACTGTGTGCGCCTGGGATACACAAGCACGCCATACGCTGAACTTTATCTAAACCTATCGGTTGCTGAAGTGCCGGCCACCAGACTACAACACCATATAGCATTATAGATCTAACCACTGCCGTGTATAGCCAATGCACAATTTTAGGTTTTAGTCCCAACTTTTTATACCTTCCACCATAGGATGGGGGGTATATTAACTTTGTCATTCCGTTTGTAACACATCGAAATATTGCTCTAAGACCCCATAAAGTATATATATTCTGGGTCGTGGTGAAATTCTGAGTCGATCTAAGCATGTCCGTCCGTCCATCCGTCCGTCTTTAAAATCACGCTAACTTCCGAACGAAACAAGCTATCGACTTGAAACTTTGCACATGTAGTTGTTATTGATGTAGGTCGGATGGTATTGCAAATGGGCCACATCGGTCCATAATTATATATAGCCCCCATATAAACCGATCCCCCGATATGGCTTTCGGAGCCTATTGGTCCAGTTCTTTTTTGTTTATATATAAATGATTTGCCATCAATCATTACTCATTCTCATATTTTAATGTATGCTGATGATGTAAAAATTTTTCATACATTCGACGATCCTTTGGAACAGACTCTGTTACAATTTGGATGTCTTCAGTAAATGGTGTGATGTAAACCTCATGCAATTGAACATACTTAAGTGCAAACATATGTCCTTCTATAGACGTAAACGTTTGGATTCAAGTTATTATATAAATGAAAAGGAACTTGTGCGTGTTGATCTAGGTATACTTCTAGATGCAAGATTGAACTTTAAGCAACATATTTTGATGATGATAAACAAAGCGTGTAGTTCTCTGGGTTTTATGAAAAGATGGGCTAAGGAATTTTCTGACCATTCCATTTCGAAAAAATTATATATCTCTCTAGTTCGAAGTACGCTAGAATATGGATCCGTGGTTTGGGACCCTGTATATAATATCTACTCGAATAAAATAGAAGCAGCTCAGAAGCAGTTTCTTCTCTTTTGTCTGCGAAGCAATGGCTGGACTTATCACAATCTCCCCTCATATAAAGATAGGCTTGCCATCGTTAAACTACCTACATTAAGCAGTCGAAGAAAAATGTTAAATGTAACCTTTATCATGAACATTTTAAAGGGTACGATTATCTCGGAATTCACTTTAAGTCGTTTGTATTTTAATATTCCATTAAGACCAATAAGAAACTTTACGTTATTGGCTATTCAATACTTTCAGAGAGACTATGCTAACCATGACTCTCTTCGTCTTCTCTTTTATGATTTCAACAAGTACTACCACCTTATTGATCTTTCTGAAAATAGATGCTCTTTAAAGCGTAATATTATACAATATTTGAATGAATGAATTATGTTATCAATAAATCTAGAATTTGTAAATATGTATCCATAACGTTTATATTTTAGTCTGTAAGGATATTGTAATCTATAGACTATAGAAAATAATAAAAAAAAGAAGCAAATTTCATCTGATCCGGCTGAAATTTGGTACATGGTGTTAGTATATGGTCTCTAACAACCATGCAAAAATTGGTCCATATCAGTCCACTTTTACGTATAGCCCCCATATAAACGGACCCCCAAAATGTGGCTTGCGAATCCTCTAAGAGAAGCAAATTTCATCCGATCCGGCTGAAATTTGGTACATGGTGTTTGCATATGGTCTCTACCATCCATGCAAAAATTGGTCCACATCGGTCCATAATTATATATAGCCCCCATATAAACCGATCCCCCGATTTGGCTTGCGGAGCCTCTAAGAGAAGCAAATTTCATCCGATCCGGCTGAAATTTGGTACATGGTGTTAATATATGGTCTCTAATGACCATGCAAAAATTGGTCCACATCGGTCCGTAATTATATAAAGCCCCCATATAAACCGATCACCAGATTTGACTTCCGGAGCCTCTTGGAAGACCAAAATTCATCTGATTCAGTTGAAATTTTGTACGTGGTGTTAATATATGACCTCAAAGACCCATGAAAAAATTGGTCGAAATCGGTCCATAATTATATATTGGCCCTATATAAACCGATCCCCAGATTTGACCTCCGGAACTTCTTGAAAGAGCAAAATTCATCCGATTCGGTTGAAATTTGGTACCTGAAGTTAGTATATGGTATCCAACAACAAGGAATTGGTTCACATCAATCCATAATTATATATACCCCCATATAAACCGATCCCCAGATTTGACCTCCGGTGCCTTTTGGAGAAGCAAAATTCATCCAATCTGGTTGAAATTTGGTACGTGGTGGTAGTATATGATATTTAACAACCATGCCAAAAGTGGTCCACATCAGTCCATAATCATATATAGCCCCAATATAAACCGATCCCAAGATTTGGTTTTGGAGCCTCTTGGAGGAGCAAATTTCATACGAGTCAGTTGAAATTTGGTACATTGTGCTAGTATATGGCCGTTAACAACCATGCCTAACTAGGTCCATATCGGTCTTTAGTTATATATAGCCATCAGATAAATCGATCCCCAATCACACAAAAATTGGTCCATATAAAGTTCATAATTGTACACAGAAAAAAATATCACCAAAATATTTCCAATTAAAAAGTTAATTGAAGTTGAAAATTTTTTCAAATAATAAATTAATTGATACAATTAACTTTTTAATCATGATAGAAACATTAAGTTAATTAAGTCAATGATTGAAATTTTTAAAATGAAAAAATTAAAAAATTAATAGATACAATTAACTTTTTAATCAAATTCGGAAGACTAATTCAGTTAAAAAAGTGCTGATTTTTTTTTTTACTTTTTTAATTAAAAATGTATTTCAAACAATCATTTGTTAATCCAAATAAAAACTCTAAGCCAATCTAACTAAGTAATTAAAAATAGTTACCTTTTTTAATTAATAAATTAATTGCGTTTTGCAATCAACATCAATTAAATTTTTAATTGAATCAATTAAAAAATTAATTGAATTTTGCTGAAAAAATCAATTAATTTTTTAATCAAGAATTTTTTCTATGCCCAATTAAAACTGTGATTGATACTATCATTTTCGTGATTGAAGACATTTCAATTAAAAAATTAATTGGATCAATTAATTTGGTGATTGAATCAGAGAAAAAATTTTTTGTGTGTATATAGCCCCCATATAAGCGATCCCTATATTTCAGTTCTGGCTCTCTACGTATTGTCTAATACATACCACGTACGGACTAACTCACAATTTAGAAAACGATGTTAAGAAGTTTTAAGATACCACAACCCAAGTAATTCGATTGTCGATGACAGTCTTTCGTAGAAGTTTCTACGCAATCCATGGTGGAGGGTACATAAGATTCGCCTGGCCGAACTTACGGCCGTATATACTTGTTTCCTATTGCCTTTTTGCACGCGTACAAAGCTACCATGGCTTTTCTCTTCAATATTAAGCTTATAGTTCGGCTTCCTGTCCAGAATAACGCCAAGGTATTTTGTACACTCACTAAAGGGTATTTTAATACCCCCTAAGGATATGGGCTTAACCGTAAAGTTTTGCGATCTTTGCAGTACATGACTAATTCTGTCTGCAGGATTTACTCCAAGACCATTCTCTTTCGCCCATTTCTCAGTCATCCGGAGTGCTCTCTGTATAGCATCTCCGATTGTGGATGGGAATTTTTCCCCTGACTGCTAGAGCCACATCGTCTAGGGAAACCAGAAGGTTGTTTATAGCATCATTTCAAAGAAGAGGTGATAGAACTCCTCCTTGGGGAGTGCCTCTGTTCACATACCTTTGTATGTTTTCTTGTCCTAGTATGGCCGAAATACGTCTCCTCATTAGCAGTTCATCTAGTAGCCTAAGTATACCTGGATCAACATTCAGAGTTGCCAGTCCATTTAATATAGAGCTCGGATGGACGTTATTGAATGCCCCCTCGATGTCTTGAAACGCCACGATTGTGTATTCATTGACAGATAATGAGCTTTCAGTAAAGCTGACTAGTTCATGCAAAGCAGTCTCAGTAGACCTACCCTGCCTTAAATGTCTATCATCCTCTCCAGAGTCTTAAGTAGGAATGAGAAAAAGCTGATTGGTCGGAAATCCTTCGCACTCGAGTGAGAGGCTTTTCCCGCTTTAGGTATGAAAACGACTTTTGTTTCCCTCCAATTTTCTGGAATATATGCTAAGTATATACATCCTTTATATATCACCGTCAACCAGGGGATAATTCTTTCAGTCACTGCTTGTAACTCCGCCGGAGTAATTCCATCAGGTCCGGGGGATTTGAATGGCCCAAAGCTATTTAACGCCCATTTTATTCTAGATTCCGATACAATTTCCTTGATAGGAAGCGCCACTGTGGCACCACCAAAACATGGTTCAACCATCTGATTTCCAGGAAAATGTGTGTCCAATGGTACCCCCTGCGTCTCCTCCAATTGCCCTCCGATGTTTTAATGAAACCTGGAGCGGAGTTAGTGGAGGCTGGTACCTTCCGTAGTCTGGAAACCTCGGACGTATTCTCAACACTGCTGCAGTAAACATTCCAAGAGTTATTCTGAGCCTTTCTCAGTTCTCAGTTGTATCCTCTCAGATTCTTCTTTCAAGCGTCCCAATCCTCAGGAGCTCTGGTGGACTTTGCTTTGTTAAAAAGCTTCCTGCAGGATTTCCTCATATTACTTAACTCCGTAGACCACCATGGTGGTCGATTTTTCTCCCTTGGCTTCCCTCTAGGGCATGCAGCTTTCAGTGAGATGTTGAAGGCCTTAGTAATCCGCTCCACTGCGTGTTCGATATCTTGCACAGTGCTCATATTTGTCTCTGGTATTTCCGGTATCATCATATTGAACGATTCCCTATACCTAGTCCAATCAGCTTTCCTAACATTTGCCGGAAATATGGTCTTTGAAGTACGAACAGCCAATCTGAAACTGATGTAGCGATTATCTGAGAACTATGTGTCCTTTACATTTCAAACAAATCGGACAGCTTGCGTGTTTATTTATATAAAGATATACGGTGCATATGATCCGGTGTTAAATCGTCCGTCGGGGAGAATCGGAAAAAGTAAAAGTACTTAAAAAATTGTGCATATTAACATTTGTTAAAACGTTGGTCACGGAGAAGACGCCTTTCCCGAACATATACTAGTAAATGAAGCACTCTCTACGTTACCTGTCAATTTCATGTAAATTAATTTGTTTACTTAAAAAGTCTGGCAAGAAGCTATGAAACTAATATAAAATTATGTACCGAGTTCACATCTAAAGACAAGTAAATCGGAGATGTTTAGAGTTTGCTCTATTTTTCTAAAAGGGACGCCCATTTCCTCAATCATATATCAAAAAATATGAAGAGGAAAATTTCGGAATTTTACTTCAAGTTTCAAATTGTGGGGCAAGGAGGTCCCCTACCCGTCCAAATAATAAAATATGAGGTACACCATATTGATTTTATAACCCCCCCCCCCGCCCCCATGTACCAAATTTCAGCCGGATCGGATGAAATTTGCTTCTCTTAGAGCAATCGCAAGCCAAATTTGGGGGTCCGTTTATATGGGGGCTATACGTAAAAGTGGAGCGATATGGACCAATTTTTGCATGGTTGATAGAGACCATATACTATCACCATGTACCAAATTTCAGCCGGATCGAATGAAATTTGCTTCTCTTAGAGCAATCGCAAATCTATTTTGGGGGTCCGTTTATATGGGGGCTATACGTAAAAGTGGACCGATATGGCCCATACCGTCCAACCTACATCAATAACAACTACTTCTGCAAAGTTTCAAGTCGATAGCTTGTTTCGTTCGGAAGTTAGCGTGATTTCAAAGACGGACGGACGAACATGCTCAGGTCGACTCAGAATTTCACCACGACCCAGAATATATATACTTTATGGGGTCTTAGAGCAATATTTCGATGTGTTACAAACGGAATGACAAAGTTAATATAGCCCCATCCTATGGTGGAAGGTATAATAAATACCACAACAAGGACGGTCAAATCAGGAGAACGCTCTATATGGGGGCTATACAAAGACAACACGATTCACACAATATTCGCCACTCCTCTTTACGATCCAAAAAAACCTCCATATTTTGAATTTCAGGTACATCGAATAAAAATTGGGATGTCTATACGCTAAAGTGGTCAAATCGGGTCGGTTTGTATGGGGGCTATATCAAACTCTGGAACATCATCGAACTTGACCTGCTTGCAAACAAAATACAAATTTGTACAATAGCTTCATTATTGAAGACTGTAGAGTGAGAGACAGTCCTACTGGTTATTTGGTCTTAGAATTTCTTCCTGATCCAGTATATATACTCTATGTAGTCGGAAATATATATATTTCGATATGTTATAAACGGTATGCCAAACTCATTATACACCCCCATCACCAGTCTATGATGGTAGGTATAAAATAAGATTAAGGGATTATAGATATGTGGTGGAAATGGTTCAATCTGGAAAGAAAAATTCGCCAATGTAATATTCATTAGAAATTAGGATGTAAGACCAAAAAAGGAGTCATCTCCCTCCGCCAGATCTATTGGCGAAGGGAGATGACTCCCAGCAAAAAAAATGCAGCTTCTAAGATTGTAAGGGAGAGAGGCAGTACTGACTGTCTACAAAACAACCGAATCAGAGCTAATTTCTGTGGGCGATGTCCCGATTTAGAGCAGCTTCTAAATAGCGCTAATATAATTGCAAATTTTAATAGAAATATTGCTCAGATGTGATATATAATCTTGAGAATAGCATTGCTGGCGTGAAGGAAAACCGCATCTATACGGCAATTGGTTGCAATAACGTAAACGAATGATCATAAACCAGTTTGATTACTCGTTTACGTTATTGCCACCGATTTATGCAGTATGGATGCACTGCCTATTTTATTGTATACCAAAAAGCGTAACTAAACTCTTACTGCTGAAGTATTTTTTGCTGGGCTGCTTTGTCGAATAAGATCGTATAATAGTATGTAAGACATTTCCATTGTTATTATATCATCGTTTGCAATATAGTTTAGTTAATTAATTTGGTTATGTTTTCGAATTTATTATATAAGGCATTCGATGGCAGGACTTTCAACATCACAGGGATGCTCTACCAGTACCAGGCAAACGAATGAAGGCGAGAGATAAGACTTTGGCTTCCAATTTTCAGCTGTGTTCTTTTGAAATGAAAGCGTAAGCCTGTGTACAGGCCTTATAGAAAACTCAACATTACTTCCATCATCCATCCATATTTGCTTCCACTGGGATATATGACCACTGATAATACAGAAAATAAGTGCATTGTGAGACATTCGAAGTGCATACAATTATTTCCTTTAGATTATGGGTTATTACAAATGTACCACAATAATAGTAATGGCTGCAATACCATTGACCATAGTGGGCAATAATTTCATTTCATCACATGTTCTAGGTATTTATGAAAATGACACGTTCTAGTCTTTGGCGATAGTAGAAGGATGTATGGCCGGGCGAACGGACGGCCGGTCACACTCAAATTGATAGCAAAAGTGGCAATTTTAATAATGTATTCATTCGCCCAAGGTAAATTTGCCAACACGTAAATCCACTATTGGCAATGAATGCAATCTGGCAATGACGACCACATATACAAGAATTTAAAGTAACATAGAATTAACATTATGATGATTACATAAGAAAATAATTAATATCCTGTAAACAGAGTAGTATAATTAATTTTTTGTAATACTCGTAGAATAATTTTCGTGTCCATTTGTCATATTTCGATATATCGGTTTCTGTCCATACAATGAGACGAAATTCCCTAAGTCGAATCTGGACGGAACTAGAAAACCAATTAGAAATTTTACTATTGAGAGACTACTAAATCGTATCCCTTCTTTTCATTTAGTAGTTATGTCGTCCCGTTTGTAACAGATCGAAATATCGGTTTGTGACCATATAAAGTTTATGTATTCTTGATCATGGTGCAAATGCTTACGATATTTATATAAAATTGTGGATTTATTTTTATCGATTTTAAACTTACAAACCTACTACGACCTAATTTTTATACCCACCACCATAGAATGGTGATGGGGGTATAATAAGCTTGTCATTACGTTTGTAACACATCGAAATATCGATTTCCGACTATATAAAGTATATATATTCTTGATCAGGGAGAAATTCTAAGACGATATAATGATGTCCGTCTGTCTGTTGTAATCACGCTACAGTCTTCAATAATGAAGCAATCGTGCTGAAATTTTGCACAAACTCGTCTTTTGTCTGCAGGCAGGTCAAGTTCGAAGATGGGCTATATCGGTCCAGGTTTTTATATAGTCCCCATATAAAACGACCTCCCGATTTGGGGTCTTGGACTTATAGAAATCGTAGTTTTTATCCAATTTGCCTGAAATTTGAAATCTAGAGGTATTTTATGACCATAAAGAGGTGTGCCAAAAATGGTGAGTATCGGTCCATGTTTTGGTATAGCCCCCATATAGACCGATCTCCCGATTTTACTTCTTGGGCTTATAGAAACCGCAGTTTTTATTCAATTTACTTGAAATTGGAAGCCTAGAGGTATTGTAGGACCACAAATACGTGTGCCAAAAATTGTGAGTATCGGTCCATGTTTTGGTATGGTCCCCATATAAAACGACCTCCCGATTTGGGGTCTTGGGCTTATAGAAACCGTAGTTTTTATCCAATTTGTCTGAAATTTGAAATCTAGAGGTATTTTATGACCATAAAGAGGTGTGCCAAAAATTGTGAGTATCGGTCCATATTTTGGTATAGCCCCCATATAGACCTATCTCCCGATTTTATTTCCTTGGCTTATAGAAACCGCAGTTTTTATTCAATTTACCTGAAATTGGAAATCTAGAGGTATTGTAGGACCACAAATACGTGTGCCAAAAAATGTGAGTATCGGTCCATGTTTTGGTATAGCCCCCATATAAAACGACCTCCCGATTTGGGGTTTTGGGCTTATAGAAACCGTAGTTTTTATCCAATTTGTCTGAATTTTGGTATAGCCCCCATATAGACCTATCTCCCGATTTTATTTCCTTGGCTTATAGAAACCGCAGTTTTTATTCAATTTACCTGAAATTGGAAATCTAGAGGTATTGTAGGACCACAAATACGTGTGCCAAAAAATGTGAGTATCGGTCCATGTTTTGGTATAGCCCCCATATAAAACGACCTCCCGATTTGGGGTTTTGGGCTTATAGAAACCGTAGTTTTTATCCAATTTGTCTGAAATTGGATATCTAGAGGTATTTTAGGACCATAAGAGGTGTGCCGAAAATGGTGAGTATCGGTCCATATTTTGGTATAGCCCCCATATAGACCGATTTTACTTCTTGGGCTTCTAGAATCCGAAGTTTTTATCCTATTTGCCTGAAATTGGAAATCTAGAGGTATTTTCGGGTCATAAAGAGGTGTGCCGAAAACGGTGAGTATCGGTCCATATTTTAGTATAGCCCCCATAAGAACGATCTCCCGATTTAACTCCTTGGGTTTCTAGAAACCGTAGTTTTTATCTGATTTGCCTGAATTTGTAAATATTCTGATATTTTAGGCTCACAAAAACGTGTATCGGATTTAGTTTTTATCGGTCTATTTGATAATGCCTCCATATAGACCGACTTCACTTCTTGACGGTGTAGAAGGCGCACTGATCATGAAAATTGCTTGAAACTCAATGTAAAATTTCCAAATTTTACTTCCACAGATTTAAGATTTCAAATTAAGACGTTATTTTATAATTTTCTTGCACACTTACAAGAGATGTTAATGATTCCTCTAAAACTCAAACAAAAATGGTTCTTATAAATCCAGAATCTGATATAGACCTCATAGGTGAAATCTTTAAATTTATCTTCGGGAAGTGTCCTCAAGTTCTCAAGCCCTCCTGAATTTTCAAAGGAAACCCTAATATTTGGTTCATGGTGGTGGGTATTTAAGATTCGGCCCGGCCGAACTTAGTGCTGTATATACTTGTTTAATAGTGGATTTCTTTATCGGTTTTGTAAGCGATAAAATGCCTACAATATTTTTGTTGAATAGTGGATTTTGTATTATTTCTAATTAGAAAATATTTTCGTTAAACACCTACAACTATGGACTTTGAATCTTTGAAAAAGTTTATCGCAGGAAAATCGAATAATATTTCATTTGGATCTTCATATTTTTTTATCAAATAAAATTACTTTTTTCGTTCTGTGCATATACCCTCATGGCTATAGCGATATAGCCTAGTGAATAGTGTGTTGGCGGCTCACAAACTGTTGGTCCGCGTTTCGATTCTCCGTCTGGGCGAAAAATATTTTTTTTAAAATCGAATAATTTCTTCTACATTGTTTGTATTACAGAAAAAAGTGTTAAGAACTAAAGAAGTGAGTGAAGATGCAATTATCCATATAATAAAAAAAAATCAATTTTTTTTTTTTGCAACAAGCCTCAATTTGGCTTTGCCTTTCCCTCGCTATATTTGCCACTAAACACACACTTTTTATAGTCGTCGACATTAATGCCTATTCCTTTAATTTCTATGAGGAATAATTTAATTATGTCCATTAGCCCGCAATGTAAGTCATTTTTACATTTCATGCAATTATCATCATTTGTATCTTAAAATCTTCCAAAAATGCATTTCGACCAAGCGTGCTACTCGTTTTGTCCTTCGGCGACAACTTAATAATACTGCCTTTATGGAGTACCCGGCTTATCAGCTGCAAAAGTTGTGTGAGTGGAAAGGCTTTTATCGAAATATCAATGGGGAAGCCTAAAATGATGAAATGAATGATATTTTTCTTTTTTGGAACGAAATTCAGAAAGAGATAAGTGCCCTTTTATATGCCCATATGCCAGTTTCGTACAAAGTGTTCGTTCCAGTCGCTGTTATTTTATTTAAGGTTGGTCATATTTTTCCACAATGATAAAGTTTTGGCTGAGTGAAAAAGTGTTAAAAACATTTTCAGCCAAATGACGACACTTTGTTTTGGTGTTAAGGTTTTTTAGTATGGTTGTATTGTCGCACAGTGTGGTCACAGCGTATGGAGAAAAAAGAATTGAACAAATACATGGATTAAAGTTCGGCCAGACCACCATAGATTGTTTAAAAATGTTGCATCAAACTATGGACTGATATATACCAATTTTTGTGGGTTTCTGGGCGGTGAATATCGACATTACGGATCGAACACTTACGAAGTTAAAAGGGAAATCGGTCTAAAAGGGGAAAATATTTCCTCTATTCGCCACAAAATTAGTGTGATTACCATGGACATGGTTAACCTAGACCTCAGAAATTCACAAAGCCAAAGAATGTTATAAATTATCCGCCCGTCCGTCTGTTGCAATCGTGTATTAGGGCTGACATTAGAACACGATCATATTCGAAGAGCTAACATTACACATTTTTGTAAAGACAACAGTCTCGATCTAAATTCCGTCAGGAACATAGGATGTGTACATAGAATCTCCATCGGTCTCTGTCCGCTGCGATGTATGTTAGCGTAGTTGGGCAAAGGATTTGCCAGTCGCATTGAAAATTGTTCGTCTCCAGCTTGTCTTCGGTCTGCTTCTCCTCTTCTGCTTCTCCGTGAGGATTCAATTCGAGGGTCCCGTGACATATTTCATCATATGCATTTCGAAGGGTGTGTCCCAACCAGTTGTGCTTTCTCCTTTATGGTATTTGTCAAAAGTGTTTTCTCTCAGTTAAAGGAGCACGGTCACAACCTAAAATGATGGCCTCAGTTGTCAATGCTTTTTATATCTTTATACTAATATTATATTTACTATAAATTTAGTATCAACTATAAATAAATAAATAAAATGTTATGATCTTTATGAAAAAACTTTGTTCGTTGGCTGAAAAAGGACGCCACTTGTTTTTATAATGTCGTGCAAGCAAACATCACATATTTTGATACACTCTACACCCTCAGAACATATATAGCTTCTGCAACATATACTCCCAAACACATTCTGATTCAAGCATATATATTTTCAGGATTTGTCCAAACAAACTTTTGCTTGGTTACTTCCATTGTTTAGTTGCCGCAAAATCCTATGACACAATTTTCTGCCCAGGGTGTTTTTAAGAACCGGTTCCTAACTGCCTGATGGGAACTTAACTGCTGAAATTTTTCAGTTAACGGTAACCGGGGAAAAGATATTTACTATTTACTTTCTGTTAACTGGAAGTTAAATTTTAACGTAGGTACATGAAAATGACCGTAAGTCAGTAAAAAAAAATTATTATGGATTGAAGAATTATTTGAAACAATCAATCAAAACTAAGAAGTGATTGAAATATATGTGTATATAGAAAGTGATCGGAATATTATATAGTGATTGAAAAAAGTTTCAAAAAATTAATTGAGTTTAACAAACAACCTTAATTAAACTCTATAAATTAAACCAATTAAAGAATTTATTGAAATTTGTTAATTAAATTAATTAACTTTTTAATCAAGTAATTTTTTGCCCCATTAATACCGTGATTGAAGACATTTCATTTAAAAAAATAATTTTATTGATTAATTTCCTGATTGAACCAGAAAAACACATTATCCTGTGTAGTCATCAGTACAAATATAATGGTGTCTAGAATTATTCTTGAGGTAGTAAATAAAAAGTGAAGAGGAAACGATAGTCCATCTAACGGTCTTGCAGTCTCTTGGTTTTTGCCCTTATCAGTTTCACAAACATACTTTTTCTCTAAACAGTTTCTGCAAAAGCTATTCGAAGAGAAGATTAGAAAATTAGAGAAGAAAATTAGTAGCGACATTTGTAGCCTATATGAAAAACTGTTCCTAGTACCCCGAAACGGGGTAAAGACTGCTGTTAATAGCAAACACTGTCTGTTTTTTTTTTCAGCAAACAAAATACTGATGTTTTAGCATTTTTTTTTTTTTTTTGCTGAAAACGCGAACAATCTGCTATTTTGGAAGAGTAAATATACTGCTGAAAACTCAGTAATTTGTTGAAACTTTCTGCTGATTCGAAAAAAGCAGAACATTATATGGTAAAGTTCCTACACAGACGAAAAAGACAGTTTTTCATATTTTTTCGGTGTAAAAATTATGTGTTTGGAACTCAATTTCTTAGCACATTATTTTTGAGTGCAAGCAAAAAATAATGTTCATAAACTAGTATAAAATGTTTGGGACATATATGTTAATATGTTAGAATATATTATATTTGAGACATTACATTTTCTTAAATAAGGTTGGCTGATAAGTCCCCGATCTGACACATAGATGGCATCGCTAGTATTAAATGCATATTATTTTTATACAGTACCAACCTTCAAATGATTCGTGTCAAAATTTGACGTCTGTAAGTCAATTAGTTTGTGAGATAGAGAGTCTTTTGTGAAGCAACTTTTGTTATTGTGAAAGAAATGGAAAAACGGAATTTCGTGTTTTGATAAAATACTGTTTTCTGAAGGGGAAAAATACGGTGGAAGCAAAACCTTGGCTTGAAAATGAGTTTCCGGACTCTGCCCTAGGGAAATCAATAATAATTGATTGGTATGCAAAATTCAAGCGTGGTGAAATGAGCACGGAGGACGGTGGACGCCCGAAAGAGGTGGTTACCGACGAATACATCAAAAAAATCCACAAAATGATTTTGAATTGCCGTAAAATGAAGTTGATCGAGATAGCCGAGGCCTTAAAGATATCAAAGGAACGTATTGTGTCATTCATCAATATTTGGATATGCGGAAGCTCTGTTCAAAATGGGTGCCACGCGAGCTCACATTTGACAAAAAAAACAACGTGTTGATGATTCTGAGCGGTGTTTGCAGCTGTTAACTCGTAATACAGCCGAGTTTTTCCGTCGATATGTGACAATGGATGAAACATGGCTCCATCACTACACTCCTGAGTCCAATCGACAGTCGGCTGAGTGGACAGCAACCGGGGAACCGTTTCCGAAGCGTTGAAAGACCATCTCCGAAGCGTGGAAAGACCTGGCCTCTGTTTTTTGGGATGCGCATGGAATAATTTTTATCGGTTATCTTGAGAAGGGAAAAACTATCAACAGTGACTATTATATGGCGTTATTGGAGCGTTTGAAGGTCGAAATCGCGGCAAAACGGCCCCATATTAAGAAGAAAAAGTGTTGTTCCACCAAGACAACGCACCGTGCCACAAGTCATTGAGAACGATGGCAAAAATTCATGAATTGGGCTTCGAATTGCTTCCCCACCGTATTCTCCAGATCTGGCCCCCAGCGACTTTTCTTGTTCTCAGACCTCAAAAGGATGCTTGCAGGGAAAAAAATTGGCTGCAATGAAGAGGTGATCGCCGAAACTGAGGCCTATTTTCAGGCAAAACCGAAGGAGTACTACCAAAATGGTATCAAAAAATTGGAAGGTCCTTATAATCGTTGTATCGCTCTTGAAGGTAACTATGTTGAATAATAAAAACGAATTTTGACAAAAAAAATGTGTTTTTCTTTGTTAGACCGGGGGCTTATCAGCCAACCTGTTATATATATGTTACGAACCTTTTTTATGTTTAAATGAATTGTTATGGAATTAAATGTTTTTATTTTATTTGAAAAAGTGTGCTCTTGTTTTTTCGTATGTGCTCTTTTTATAAACTGAATGTACTCTATTGGTCTCTTCAAAATCTGGCATCCCTAACAACACTACAACTCAACTGCTAATACCTCTTTAATTGACTTTGATGAAATTCAATTTATTCCACACGTTAAATAAATGTAGATGCTATAGTGTTAAATGTTTTATGGGGTTAATTTCAAAATATCGTTGCTGGGACAACAAACATTTTTAGTTGTTATAGCAGAAGAAAAGTCAGCTATTTTAACTAATGCGGGTTGCTATTTCAGCAGCGATATTTGTCAAAAACTGTTAGCAAGCACGTTTGCGAATTCAACAGTATTTGTTTGCTATTTCAGCAGTAAAAAGTTTCATTTAACGGATGTTTGCTGAAACAACTACATGCTACTGCTTTCTCCTTTTCAGCAAACAAAAACTGCTGTTTTAGCAAACTTTTTTGCTGTTCTGAATAACAAAATGCTTTGGGTGCAGCGCAAATCAAATTTAATATTCTTCCAAACATTTTGTATGCCACTGTGTCACTGCCATTATAGTTGAGCCTTCTATATTCACAGTTTTATCTGACATATTTTAGCGATGGGCAGGTGCCACCATTATTGCCAGCCCTCTTTTTTTATACCCACCACCATAAAATGGTGACGGGGGTATAATAAGTTTGTCATTCCGTTTGTAACACATCGAAATATCGATTTCCGACTATATAAAGTATATATATTCTTGATCAGGGAGAAATTCTAAGACGATATAAGCATGTCCGTCTGTCCGTCTGTCTGTCTGTCTGTCTGTCTGTCTGTCTGTTGTAATCACGCTACAGCCTTCAATAATGGCGCTATCGTCCCCAAATTTGGCACAGATTAGTTTTTTGTTTGCAGCCAGGTCAAGTTCGAAGATGGGCTATATCGGTCCAAGTTTTGATATAGTCCCCATATAAATCGACCTCCCGATTTGGGGTCTTGGGCCTATAAAAACCGTAGTTTTTATCAGATTTGCCTGAAATTGGAAATCCAGAGGTATTTTGGGACCATAAAGAGGTGTGTCGAAAATGGTCCGTATCGGTCCATGTTTTGGTATAGCCCCCATATAGACCGATCTCCCGATTTTGCTTCTTAGGCGACTAGAAACAGTATTTTCTATCCGATTTGTCTGAAATTGAAAATCTAGAGGTATTTTGGGACCATAAGGAGGTGTGACGAAAATCGTTCGTATCGGTCCATGTTTTGATATAGCCCCCATATAGACCGATCTCCCGATTTTGCTTCTTGGGCGTCTAGAAACTATATTTACCCTCCGATTTGCCTGAAATTGGAAATCTAGAGGTATTGTGGGACTATAAAGAGGTGTGTCGAAAATGGTCCGTATCGGTCCATGTTTTGGTATATCCCCCATATAGACCGGTCTCCCGATTTTGCTTCTTGCGCGTCTAGAAACAGTATTTTCTATCCGATTTGTATGAAATTGAAAATCTAGAGGTATTTTGGGACCATAAAGAGGTGAGTCGAAAATGTTCCGTATCGGTCCATGTTTTGATATAGCCCCCATATAGACCGATCTCCCGATTTGGAGTCTTGGGCCTATAAAAACCGTAGTTTTTATCCAATTTGCCTGAAATTGGAAATATAGAGGTATTTGAGGACCATAAAAAAGTGTGCCGAATATAGTGCCCATCGGTCCATGTTTTGGTATAGCCCCCATATAGACCGATATCCCGATTTTGCTTCTAGAAACTATATTTACAATATGATTTGCCTGAAATTGGAAATCTAGAGGTATTTGAGGACCATAAAAAGGTGTGCCGAAAATGGTGCTCATCGGTCCATGTTTTGATATAGGCCCCATAGAGACTGATCTCCCGATTTTTCTTCTTGGGCTTCTAGAAACTATATTTTCTATCCGATTTTCCTGAAATTGAAAATCTAGAGTTCTTTTGGGACTATAAAAAGGTGTGCCGAAAATTGTGTCCATCGGTCCATTTTTTGGTATAGCCCCCATATAGACCGATCTCCCGATTTTGCTTCTTGGGCTTCTAGAAACTATATTTACCATCCGCTTTGTCTGAAATTCTTGAGCTTCTATAAACTGTATTTATTACCCGATTTGCCTGAAATTCGAAATCTAGAGGTATTTTTAGACCAGAAATAAGGGTGCCGTAATTGAGGTATATCGGTTCATTTTTTGGTATAACCCCCATATAGACTGATCTCTCGATTTTTACTTCTTGGGCGTCTAGAGACTATGTTTTTTTAGCCGATTTGTTTGAAATTCTGGAGGTATTTTAAGATCACAAATATGTGAGTAGCAAATGGTACCTATCGGTCCATGTTTTGGTATAGCCCCCATATACACCCATCTCCCGGCTTTATTTCTTGGACTTCTAGAATCCGTAGTTTTTATCCAATTTGCTGGAAATTAGTAATTTATAATGAAATTTTAGACAAACGAAATTTCCTTTCCTTTAAAAAATATTTTCGTTTATTCAACTCTAAAATTCTCTAAAATAGCACTAAAATTCTCAATAGATCATGAAAATTGCTTCAAACTGAAAGTAAAATTTCCAGATTTTTAATTAGATTAGATTTTAATTTAATCATATACACGATATGTTTATAATTTCTCAAAAACTCAAACAAAATTGGTTCTCATAAATCTAGAAACTTATCTGGTCTTCATAGGTAGAATCTTTAAAGTTTGTCTTCGGGAGCTGACTGCCTTGGGAGAAGATTTGTCATCAAACCCCCTACAATTCTATATATTATCAAGTAACCCAATACGACGAAGAGTTTTCAACTATTATATTTGATTCATGGTGGTGGGTATTTAAAATTCGGTCCGGCCGAATTTACTACTGTATATACTTGTTCTGTAAACTTTTTGCACACCCAACAGTACCATCACCATTCGTACAAAGCATTTGGCATATTCACTTTATTGCTGGGTTTACTGGTGCTTTTTTTGGCACATGTGAGTACAACAGCCATTTGACCATTATTTGGGAAAACTGATAAGACCGCATGATTACACAAGAATGGTAATGAGTCGTATATGAAATGTAATTAAAAGCCAAGCCGCCTCCCTCTACCCCTAGACAAATGGTGGCCAAGAACATTTATGGGACATTCGATAGTTATCTCCAATTACTTACCAAAGAGCCTTTATAAACATTTTGAAATTGTACTCGTATGCCTCTCGAATGGTGACATTTTCAATTGTTCTTGAAATTTATTTTAAGGTGTTTTTTTGCAATTAAATTTACGCTGGGGAAATGATTGGTTATAAATTCATGGTGAGGTACAGACAACACTGACAAGATGTCTTAGCCACTTCTGTACATCACCGTAAACAATGAAATCTATAATAGACATTTATTTGGTTTTGGCGAAATAATTACTAATTGTGTTTCTTACCATCCCTCGTAGTCGTAAAAGGTGTCCGATATGTATTACAACGAACTTAGGGATGCATTCATTTGTAAATTGCTCATCTAACAGCTGACAGATTAATTCCATTGACAGTTCATTTATTGTTTACACACCCTCAAAAAACAGTGGGTGTGTAAACAATAAAGGTAGCATTACATACCATGCGTTCAATGCGTTAAATGCGTCCGATGATTGAAGAGTTGAAATTTCTCTTTGAAATCAAAAGTTCGAATAGTCTACCGCAAATAGAAAAGAATCAACCCTTCCATCAACGCACGGATTGACGCATGGTGTGTAATTCCACCTTAAAGGAAGGACAAATTTGTTTCATTTTAGAAAATTTTAACTAAACTGTATAACAAACGCCGATAAGTAAATATTTTTCGACAAATTCAAGAAAATTTATTAGACATAATCATATTTTTTTTACTTGTTAAAGAAAATTTCGTGATAGTGTGATTGCTTTATATTTGAATGGAAAGCCATAAGAGGCTATCGTTAGATTCCTCCAGCATCCAAATGTGAATAAATAAATTAAATTAAATTTTTATGTTTTTGTTGTTTTTCGATCTTTATTTTCAAATAAATTAAATTACTCCTTATCGAGGTATTGGCACCATTACACTTAAAAAAAGTCGAACCTATTTGACATTAAAACCAATTTAATTCTATTTTAGTATGGAGTTACTATGTTTTGAGAAAATTACCATGACTATTAATTTTTTTCCGTACGTTAATTTAATGAACTCAAAGAGGGGAAAATTTTTCCAAATATGAAGTATAAAGATTTACTAAATTCGTGTCTCCCACAAATTAGTTCAGAAGCACCCATTTTGATCTTTTGTTCTTTTTGGATCCGGAAGAGGTGCAAAATTGACGCAGAAGTAATGAATTTTACATGGGCTTGTTATACCATTTCAACATCCGTTGTATTCAATTTGCATTACTTCTTAAGGTGTGATCCGAATTCAGTGTTTTGGATTTGAATTAAAAATTTTATGATATTTTTCCAAATAAATAATTTGTACAATTTTTTTTTTGTTTTAACGCTTGTCTGAAACGTTTGATCTCAACTATTTTCAAAAATTCGTAATTTTTCTAGAACAGCTTTAGCATTTTTTTCGACCAAATTTTAAACATTTGTACCATTTTATTTAATACTCTGGTTTTAACCTAGTTGAAACATAAAAGTTAAAGTTACTTATTAAAAATACGAAAAAAACTAATTATAAATAATTGAATGAATTGAATTCCTGTGTAGTTAAAATAAATAACACCTTTTGGAGTACAATTTTAGAAGTGTTTTCATAGTTGCGCATTTTTATAAAATTAGCGTGGCATCTACATTTATAATACAGTTTAGTTAACATTTTCTAAAATTAACCTAATTTTTCCAAAATTACCCAAAAATTTCCTGGTTCACTGTTTATACCCTTCACCACTACTGTGGTACAGGGTATAATAAGTTTGTGCATTTGTATGTAACGCCAAGAACACAGAAAAAAAATTCACGAAAAATTTTCCAATTAAAATTTTAATAGAGTTAAAAAAAAATATTCAATTAAAAATTTAATTGAATCAACAATTTTTTTAATTGAAACAAAAATCAATCACAAAAATTAATAGTATCAATTAATTTTTTAATTGATACTATCATTTCTGTGATTGAAGACATTTAAATTAAAAAATTAATTGGATCAGTTAATTTCGTGATTGAATCAGAAAAAAAATTTTTGTGTGAAATAATGGTCATAGACCCATCTTTTACTATACCGATCGATTTAGCGATGTCCGTCTGTCTGTCTGTCCGTCCGTCCGTCTGTATATGTAATTTGGTGCACAAAGTACAGCTCGCAATTGAAGTCCGATCGTCCTCAAATTTGGCATAGGGCAGTTTCTTGGGGCAGAGACAATCGCTATTGGTTTTGGAAAAAGTCGGTTCAGATTTAGATATAGCTGCCTTATATATTTATGCCCGATTTGGTCATACCTAGCGTGTTTATCAACCGATTTTCTTGAAATACCGTACATCCAAATATTTTATGAATCTCGAAAATCTTGCAAAATATCAGCCAAATCGGTTCAGATTTATATATATCTTCCATATATATCTTTCGTCCGATTTAGACTCATATGACCACAGAGGCCAAAGTTTACTACCGATCTTCGTGAAATTTTGCACGAGGGTAGAATTGACATTCTACCAATGCTTGGTAAATTTGATTGAAATCGGTTCAAATTTAGATAGGGTTCCCATACAGATCTTCCGTCCGATTTGCACTGATATGAGGGCCAAAGTTATACTCCCATTTACGTGAAATTTCGCATAGATAGCAGAATTATTATTCTAACTATACATGTCAAATTTAGTCAAAATCGATTCAGATTATATATAGCTCCCATATATACGTACACCAGAGTTGGGGAAATGTGTTATGGTAGACTGTTACACATTTTAGACCCATTTCCAATTAACTGGATAGCGTTAGCCGATTTAAATTTTAATGCCAGAGATTTTGTAGAAGTAAAAAAATTGTCTCCTTTATATAGCTTCCAGCAAATGTGAAGTAGTTGCGATGGTAACGCAAATTTTGGCCTACACGTTTTTTCATATGTTTGGGTATAAACATTATATGTTTGGAACTCAAATTTTTAAACACAATATTTTTGAGTGCAAACATATAATGTTCATAAACTAGCATAATATGTTTGGGACATATATGTTAATATGTTAGAACATATTATGTTTGGGACATAAAATGTTTGTAAATATAACATGCTTGGATTCATACATATATTAATTTAGAAATAGCCCATAAACATATATGTGTTTACAAAGAGAGACAAAGTGTGTGCTGGAAGTAAAATAATGAAAGTAACCACTTGGCGCATTACAAATATATATACACAAAGAAAATTTCATTAAATATAGGAAAAATACTATGTGTGAATATAAACAAGTATAAATTTACATATTATGAGTAAACATATATATGTTGTGATATAAGACTTCGCCAAAAATTGTATATCCTTAAGTAAAATATTAAAATGAGTATTCGGAGAGAAAATTCATTAGGAACCAAGATAAAATATATTTGAAAAAAAAGAGCATGAGTTTTGTTTATCATTTTCGCATTACGGGCACAATTTTTTTTTTTTTGTTTCATCAAAACAAATCGGAACGTAGGACGAGTAAGTCAAAATATTCAAACAAAGGTAATTAAAGGGATCTTCATAAAAACTAACGAAAGGGCACTATACACTGAACAAAAAGTATGTCCGGTTCCAAAGATTGTGTCTCCACTTTAACAATTTTTGTATTGATTCCGAACCAAAGAAGCGGAGAATACAAGTAAGGATGCTTTTAAGACACAAGTCTCTTTTAATTGGGGTTTTGTGTACTTGACTCTACGAAGCACATTTCAATTTTTCGCTTTTTCAGCTTTTTTCATATGCTATAAAATGTCCGTTAAAAACAAGACTTCCAGTAGAAATTATGCGATGTTTCAAGTAAAAAATATCTTTAAAAGAAAGTATTGAAAAACATATCCTATTTTTGAATGATTTTTGCCTTGTAGTCAAGATGCAAAAATGCAACAAATTTAAAGACAGTTTCATTAATTTTAAAGAATTTTTTCCGAATTATTAAAGTCAAGTTGACCTTAGTCCAAAATTTTTTCTTTCATGTTATGATACCCATTTTTAAGTCAAATCACTTAATTATAACGACAACACGACTTCATTGAAAGTATCGACCTTTGAATATGGAAAAAAAACTTTATATTAGAGAAATGCGTCTTCTAAGCTAAGCAAAAGTTGTATTCTTATTTTAAGGACATGAACTCTTTGGCCTCACGACAATATTTTTTCAGTGCACTCTTTTTAGAGTTGTGAAAGTAAAATGAAAACAGGGGAAACAGTGAAAAATTAAACAGTAAGATCTATAAAAACAAAGATTAGTTCCTCTTTATTAATGAGTAGTCCAAGGGGAGTTGACGGATTTTTTCGAAAATAAAAGCGGGCATTGAGTTCGAGTTTTGCAGCTAAACTTATTCCTCATTTTAGCGGCAAAACCAGAATAACATTACAACTTTTTCCGGTAAATTGTATTATAACATGGTGGGGAAAGATCCAAGGCAACAATTGAATAAGTTTATTTTCTTTAAAAGAAATTATTAAAGAAAAGTAAAAGGGTAAACATGGCCATTTTAACGCGATAATGCCAATTTATACCGGCCTTAAGAATTAAATTAAGTACAAAATTATTCGTTAATAAAAAATCATATTTATTTGTATTTCTAAATTAATGGTATTACATGCTAGCAAACAATTGTTTACACCAAAATAAATTTATGTGCTGTTGTAAAATTACTGTTTAGAATTTAAATATAATGTGCTTTTGAATGGTTATCGTTAACCTTAGGATTCGATGGAAAAAAATTTATATATACTGGACTTCACGTTCTTCTTTTGTAAGAGTTTTTGAATTTCTTCGAAAATTTTAAACTTGTATACAAAAACCTTTATATGTTACACAATTTTTATTGTTGCAATAAAAAAATAATATTTGATTTGAACTCAGTCCATTTCGTTTATATCAAGCACTTTTCTTTTCTGACTTTAAGTCTTTTATAAAACACACTTTACAATTTCGTAGTAAAAATTTAATATAATAGTATGTAATGCTGAACACCTTTTCGGGAACTTCCGAACGTATCTGGAATATATGTTAAAAAATATCGAAATATCGAAGCAGGGATCGAACCCAGGTCCCCTGTAACGCAAGGCGGACGACCAACCACTGCTCCACGCTGCCAACAAATGTATGTTTAACAATGTTATATTGTTAAACTCAGGGCTGTGGAGTCGAGCCAATTTTGCTCGACTCCGACTCCGACTCCAGCATTTTTCATCAGCTCTACTCCGACTCCGGAGTCGACTCCGGGTAATATAACTAAATCTCATTTTAATACCACTACTTTGTAGTTCAATTGAGGGGGTACCGTAAGTGGATCGATATAAAGTTTCGTATTTATTTATGTGTGCAAAAAATTGTCTTAATTTCACATTAGATGCCAATTGAACTCTTATTTCAAATTTAGGGCAATGTTTAATAAATAAAATAATGATATAAATACCCATCATTATATGAGAAGATACCAACAGTATATGTATTTGTGGACCAAAATTATTGATACTATCTCAAATCCTTTAAATTTGTTGCGAGCTATATAAAGGTTTATATTCCCATATGCATGAATTTGAATCTGAATCGATTTAGACAAAATTGTATATACTTCTACAAAATCTATGTACTTAAAATTTAAATTTAACGTTATGGGACGTAACACAATTTTAACAAAAAAATAAAAATGCAAGGAAAGTCTAAAGTCGGGCGGGCCGGTTATAATATACTCTGCACAACTTTGTATTTAGATCTAAATTTTGATAAAATCTCAAATCAGACTTCTTCAAAATCTCGGGCAATATTTGGGAAATATTTATAATTGTTTAGACAATTTCGCAAAAATGCATTTATGATTCATTCATTGAAAAATTTGAAAATTTGAGTCATTTCTACAAGTTTTCGACTTAGCAGTGAGTATCAGTGAGCATACAATTTTGGAAAAATTTTTGTCTAGTAAATAAAATATATATCTATATAAAATAAAAATAAAATTTTGCAAAATTTTCTACAGAAACAAAATTTTGACTAAATTTTCTATAGAAATAAAATTTTGAATAAAATTTTTATAGAAATAAAATTTGGCAAAATTTTTTATAAAAATAAAAGTTTGAATATTCTATAGAAACAAAATTTTGACCAAATTTTCTAATAAAAAAATCTATTACTATAAAATTTGAACAAAATTTTATATAGAAATAAAATTTTGACTTAAATTTTTATAGAAATAAAATTATCAATAGAAATAAAATTTTGCAACATATTCTTAGAAACAAAATTTTGACTCCATTTTCTATAGAAATAATTTTGACTCAATTTTCTATAGAAATAAAAATTTGACTAAATTTCCTATAGAAAAAAATATTTCTATAGTAATAAAATGTTGAATAAATTTTTTATAGAAATAAAATTTTGACAAAATTTGCTATAGAAACAAAATTTTGACAAAACTTTTTATAGAAATAACATTGTGACAAAATTTTCTAAAAAAAAACAGCTTTGAAAAATTTTTTCTTTCAATATTCCACATGTTTGTAAAGGGTGATTCTTTTGAGGTTAGGATTTTCATGCATTAGTATTTGACAGATCACGTGGGATTTCAGACATGGTGTCAAAGAGAAAGATGCTCAGTATGCTTTGACATTTCATCATGAATAGCCGAACGATCTGCCACAACGTCGAATTTTCAGTGAATGGGCCCTAGAAAAGTTGGCAGAAAATCCGCTTTTTTATCGACAAATTTTGTTCAGCGATGAGGCTCATTTCTGGTTGAATGGCTACGTAAATAAGCAAAATTGCCGCATTTGGAGTGAAGAGCAACCAGAAGCCGTTCAAGAACTGCCCATGCATCCCGAAAAATGCACTGTTTGGTGTGGTTTGTACGCTGGTGGAATCATTGGACCGTATTTTTTCAAAGATGCTGTTGGACGCAACGTTACGGTGAATGGCGATCGCTATCGTTCGATGCTAACAAACTTTTTGTTGCCAAAAATGGAAGAACTGAACTTGGTTGACATGTGGTTTCAACAAGATGGCGCTACATGCCACACAGCTCGCGATTCTATGGCCATTTTGAGGGAAAACTTCGGAGAACAATTCATCTCAAGAAATGGACCGGTAAGTTGGCCACCAAGATCATGCGATTTGACGCCTTTAGACTATTTTTTGTGGGGCTACGTCAAGTCTAAAGTCTACAGAAATAAGCCAGCAACTATTCCAGCTTTGGAAGACAACATTTCCGAAGAAATTCGGGCTATTCCGGCCGAAATGCTCGAAAAAGTTGCCCAAAATTGGACTTTCCGAATGGACCACCTAAGACGCAGCCGCGGTCAACATTTAAATGAAATTATCTTCAAAAAGTAAATGTCATGGACCAATCTAACGTTTCAAATAAAGAACCGATGAGCTTTTGCAAATTTTATGCGTTTTTTTTTAAAAAAAGTTATCAAGCTCTTAACAAATCACCCTTTATATGGCCTTAAAATAAAATTAAAAAAAATCGATTCTTCGAAATATTTCAAATAAATTGATATGGGCATTAAAATGGATCGATTCAGCCCATCTGCTAGTCTAACATTCTAGGAAACATAAAAAGATAGCCGTAATTGGAAGTTGATTTTCATTTACTATCATGCTGTACATTGATCGAATGAATAATGCAATGGAAATTAATTTGCGTAAAAACTTGCTTAGTTACAAAAATGTGAAGTGTTTTAAAAAATTTGGTTTAGCCGGAGTCGGAGTCGAGCAACATTTTTACGACTCCGACTCCGACTCCAGCAAAATCTTCAGACTCCGACTCCAAGACTCCGACTCCGGCTCCACAGCCCTGGTTAAACTATGTTATGTTTGCATTGGATCGTGGGCGCCGCAAGCTATGCTATATAAATATAACTTATAACGATAATTATCTCTTGATGACCATAACAGCTACGTAGGCCAGTGGTTAGTGTGCTGGCTTACAAACTGTGTGGTCCGCTGTTCGAATCCCCGTCCGGCAAAAGGTAAAATTAAAAAAAAAATATATAAAATATAATAATTTCTTCTACAATATTTGTATTACAGAAAAAGGTGCTAAGAACTAAAAACACGCATGGAAGTAAAAAAAAAATGTGAGGCAATATACAATTGGGAGAAAATTCTTCTCAGCATATAATATTTTTGGGTCCAAAATGCCTCCAAACATATTATATGTTCACATAATAACATATAGTTTTTTGGAAGACAACATTATTGAATTTGGATGGAAAAATACAAAATGTTTGGAACTTAGACTACCCAAACATATTATATTGTTTACACCAATATGCTTTCAAACATATTATATATTGGAAGAAATCAAACATATAAATGTTTGGGCAATACCCAAAAATGTATATGCTTGAAGCAAAATATGTTTGGGAGTATATGTTACAGAAGCGATTTTTTTTGAGGGTGTACATAGGGGTATAATATAGTCGGCCACGCCCGACATTAGACTTTACTTATCCGCAAAGTAAAGGCCTGATTTAATTGAAATCCATGTCGCAGTGGTAGAAAACTTACTCATGAGCTGAAAATTTTACTAGAACGGATGCAACGCTTAACTTGGAGTAAGGCCATTGAAGTTCCAAAAAGTGCAAGATCACACCAATGAACAAACAAGTGAGTAAAGTAGAAAGTCGGGCGGGACCGACTATATCATACCCTAAACCATACCTACTGAATTAGAATACATTGTGTTGGGGTATCAATGTTAAAAGGTTGGGTGATAAACCGCATTTTCATATTTAAGAACATAAAGGCTTACATGTTTATGGGAGTCTTGTTACAATCTGAGCAGAAATGTCCGATATTAGGAGCTATAGTTGATTTTGCGCCTACAGAGTTAGCATGCTACTAATATTGAGTCCATTATTAAAAAAAAGAGGAAATCGTTTAATTAGTTATGGGTAATAAATCCAAATTTGTAAAAATCGGGCAATATTATTTTGTAAGAGCTACATGTAAGTCTAAATACGATCGGCTAGTAAATCAAAATGTGAAATTTGAGTAACATTGCCTAATAAATAAGAGTATTATGGCCAAATTTGGAAAAATCGAGCGAAGCACATATATATGTGAGCTATATCTAAATCTGAACCAATTTGTATAATATGCAGGTATGATGGTGCAAAATTTGAGTACAATCAGTTAATAAATGAGGCCTCTATGGTCAAAACTAAGGTCATTATGACCAAAATTGGCAAAATCGGGCGATACATATATACCCAGCAAAAACTAGGTAACCACATCTCATTACAATTGACATTACCAGGTGTAAAGCTGTCATTACACGTTGCATTACATTGCGACGAGTTATAGTGACTAACTTGTAATGACAAAAATAAATACTTCTCGGTAATTTTCGAATTGTTATTCTCAAATTTTATGCAGTTGTAGTTAACGAATTAATAAAATAGAATAAATGATGGTACCATTATGTATAATTATTCACATAATCGATCACTTACATAAAAAATCAAAAATAATATGTAATGTAACGGTAATTCTGAAAATTTTTCCGTTAAGAAATTTTTATCACAAATATTTCATAATAATTGTGTTTAATGACATTGTCATATTATGTTTTAAATAAATGCTTTCTTATACCTCATTCACATTACACTTCCAAAATGCGCTTAAACTAAATTTCAAATGCCATTTGCCTTATAAAAAAGGGACTTAAAACTTTTAGTAGATTTTGAACCTTATGTGAATTGGCTATTGGATATATTATAACGTAATTCACGAATCCAACTCCCTTAAACAACCTACATTTATTTCTATTTTAAGTGTGAAATTAATTTGCATCTTATTTAGATTATTTATTAGATTTTTTGTTTATTTATACAATATTTGTTTCTATTCAAGTAGTCCTTCTATTACAGCATTACTCGCCATATTTTGATCCATTGTAATCGGCGATAGAAATCAATATTTTCGAGATTTGGTTGCCTGAGACAATAAGTGGCTATTTTGCAAGCTTTGGTGTATCTACGAATAAGTCATTACATATTAGGTGATTATATGCTTTAAATGCACTACTTATTTTATAGCCGAAAGTATGCCTGGGGAGAAGTACTTTCCTTCTAGGACATGTGTATGTAAATGTAATCCGAAGCGATGCCAATTAATAAGTGGTTATTAATTTTTAAATAGTCTTACCCACAAGATTACAGGGTAATGAGAGTTTTTGCTGGGTATGAGAGCTATATCTAAATCTCATCCGATTTCGATACAATTTTGCAGACTTATAGGGTGATGGAAAAGGTTACTTTGTGCATCATAAAGTAATCTCTGTAAAGGGCTACGTGACCCTATTTGTCGAAATCAGGCGATACATCTAAATTTGATCCGATTCAACAGCGTTCGTCCTTGTACCCAAAGAACACCCTGTACCAAATTTCATCAAAATCGGTTAATAATTGCGACCAGAATCCTGTGAACAACAAATACATGGACAGACGGACACCAAGCGCTAGATCGACTCAGGAGGTGATTCTGAGTATATTTTATGGGGTCTAAAATCAATATTTCTAGTAGGCACATTTTTTGGCAGACCACTATGTGGTTTAGGGTATAAAAATGCAGAATAAATACCTACATAATCCTCTTTAGCTCTTGACCACTTTATACATAAACGGATATGAACCAATTTGCGCACTGGCCAAATTTCAACCGCATCAGATAGAATTTGTTCCTCCAAGAGACTTCCGAAGTTAAATCTTGGGGGTCGGTTTATATGGGAGCTATATGTACATATAATTATGGACCGATATTGGTCCAAATTTTAAATCTTGGGGGTCGGTTTATATGGGAGCTATATGTACATATAATTATGGACCGATATTGGTCCAAATTTTTGCATGGTTGTTAGAGGGCATATGCTTCAACGGGTTCGGATGAACTTTGCTCTTCCACGAGGCTCGGCAAGAAACTTTTGGGGCAGAGGGTGCATTTACATACAGCAATATGGACCGAATGTGCTGAAATCGCTCAGGTCTTAGCAAATTTAAACGGTTTTTGATTGCAACGACAGCATTTGTCTACAAGGTCTGAAGGATATAATACTGCTGGCCCCGATCGATTGTAGACATTCCTTGTGGGATTTTTTAAAAATGGATTTTTGTAATCATTTTTTGGCGTTTCTGCTCTATACTCCATTGTGACCTTGAACTTTATTAGTTTTATCTTTTGCGTTAATCTTGACACTGCGCACAAAATATAAAGAACATTTAGACATACGAGCAGTTTTTCGGTTTAATAGTTTTCTGTGTTGTGCATGGGTGAGTCAAATTCGATTCACATTCATCTCATTACACTACTTTACACTTAAAAGGTACACTTGATGAAATCAACAGTTTTTGAGATATCCCGTTGTTTCTAAATTTTCGCTCTTTTTTTACTAAACACAATATATCTCGATTATAACGTTGTTGGTACTTAAATGAAAGGTAATAAGATGACGAATAATCGTGTGTAATTGGATCTGTGACAAGTTAAGTGGTTCCAAAAATATCAATGCGAAAAGTCAAAATTTTCAAAAAATCGTATTGAGTGAACAAATCCGATGGCAAATCATGCAAATATGAGCCAATCACCCACACAAAAATTCCTCTCGGCCACAGAGAAATGCATTTTTGTGAGGATCAGTGGCTCATAGAGTATCATCTATACGACCGTGAAAGGAAAAGTTTTTTTAAATAGTTTATACTTTTCTGGCGGAAAGGGTCCTTGTAAAATACGATTTTTTTTTTTTGAAAATTTTGACTTTTCGCATTGATATTTTTTGAACCACTTAACTTATCACAATTACACACGATTATTCGTCATTTTATTACCTTTCCAACCACGTTATAATCGGACATTTCTAACTCGAGATATATTGTATTTAGTGAAAAAAGAGCGTACATTTAAAAATAACGGGATATCTAAAAACTGTTCCATAATTTTTTTAATTTTTTTCGAATTCAGCAGCTCAAAATACACAAGAAAAGCTGATTTTCATCAAGTGTACATGAATTTTTTTTATTTTTTGTAAACTAGTGTTATTAAACATTTCATTTTAGTTTGCATCTTCTTTGTATGCGAACATCTGCCCACTCCAGTGCAATGACTTCTACGATAAATATTTCAGTTCACAAATTACCGATCAATTAAATCAACTCGATGGTGAATGAAAACTGACCTCATGCATAGTGGAGAAGAAAACTAAGTAATCGAAGGGACGGACCACAGCAGCCCATCCATATTAAGCGATAAGTACGACGAGAAACAGAAGCAAAAATTCTCTGGTATTATTGAAATTGTGGCTAATGTTGTTGCACTTACACTGCCTAGAGAGTAATGATGAATCGTCCAGATGCTCACCATAATTATTCCCACTTTATTTGCTGGCCTCTGATAGCATTGTTCCCCAGGTGGAATGACCACGTAACGTAATAGGCTCTATGGATAACCAACTGGACAACGTCTGGTATATATGCCACACACACACACACAGTACCACCGCACACGAAAAGGAGCCGCATTTTGATTGAGGTATTAGCTTAATTGAAATGTTTTCTTTCATTAACTTTTCAATCATTCCAATTGCAGCGGGGCGCTTCATCGATCCCATGATTGCCACCACAGACGATTGTGTCCACACTGTAGTTAAAAAGGTAGGGCAATGTGGACCTCCAATGCCCATGTAAATGCCCCATGAGGAGTGTGATGAAAAGCCATCTATCAACACATATCTATCATAGGTTAAATTACGTATGCCTATGTTTGACTCCAGTGCAAACATCATCTGATGCCATGGAAAGACTGCAACTCCACGGGTCACAATGGCCGTAGATAGGCACATCTCAAGCTTATTTCTTTTTAATTTCCAAACAAAATGGGCGTTAAATAACTGAATAGATGGATCAAAAACATCAAAGTCATAATAGCCGATTTCAAATATCACACATTTGGGTAATAGGGTGGAGCGAAAAATACAAGGAATGGATAAACGTAAATAGATAAAGGGAAGAGTGAACATGTCTGTGTTAATCGAGAGAAGCAAATAATAATCAATTATATACACGGTTAGAAAAATATGTTTTTCATATGTTTCGATATAAACAAAATTTGTTGCGGGTACAATTTTTAAACACAATATATTTAAGTGCAAACATGTAATGTTCCTAAAAGAGAGAAATTTCTGTGAAACCGCTTGTATGTTGCTTCGGAAAACTCTTTTATGTTAAGGCCAAGCTTAATCTAAACATTATTTAATTTGAATATTAGAATGGGCATTCGGAGTAAAGAGAATAGACATTCGTAACCAAGAGAATAGACATTTGAAAAAAGAAAACAGCATGTGTTTTCGCCTTGAGAGCAGCATTTTATGTATGTGTGGACATGTGTTTTGTTTATCAAGAAATCGGAACGTACGAGAAGTAAGTCAAAATATTCAGACAAAGGAAATTAAAAAAGAAACTGTGGAAAATATACAAAAATTACAAAGGGATCATCATAAAAATAACGAAAGGGCACTATACTCTTTTTATAGTTGGGACAATAAAATGGAAAAAAGGAGGAAACAGTGAAAAATTAAACAGTAAAATGTATAACAACAAAGTTAATTCCTCTTTATTAATAAGTACTCCAAGGGGAGGTGTCGGACACCTTCAAATATAAAAGCGGGCATTAAGTTTGAGTTTTGCAGCTAAAACAATTGAAAAAGTTTATTTTTATACCCTCCATCATACACTAAAAAAAATATTGTCGTGAGGTCAAAGATTTCATGTCTATAAAATACGAATACAAATTTTGCTTAGCATAGAAGACGCATTTCTCTAAAATAAAGTTATTTTCCTTGTCCAAACGTCGATAAACTTTTCAATGAAGTCGTATTGTCCTTATAATTGAGTGATTTGACTTAAAAATGGGTATCTTAACATGAAAGAAAAAATTTATAGGCTAAGGTCAACTCGACTTTAATAATTCAGAAAATTCTTTAAATTTAATGAAATTGTCTTTGAATTTGTTGTCTTTTTGCATCTTGACTACAAAGCAAAAAATCGTTCAAATATAGGACATGTTTTTCAAAACTTTATTTTAAAGAAGATTTTTACTTCAAACATAGCATAATTTCTACTGGAAGTCGAGTCCTAATTTGGAAAATAAAGTTGCCGTTAACTCGCTTTTAAAGGACTTTGATAGCATATGAAGAAAAAAGCTGAGAAAGCGAAAAATTAAAATTTGCTTCCTAGAAGCAAGTACACAAAACCTAAATTTAATAGAGAATTATGTCTTAAAAGTATCCTTACTTGTATACTCTGCTTCTTTGGCTCGAAATCAATACCAAATTTTTTAAAGTAAAGACAAAATCTTTGGAACCGAGTATGTTTTTTTTTTCAGTGTAGGATGGGGGTATATTAACTTTGTCATTCCGTTTGTAACGCATCGAAATATTGCTCTAAGACCCCATAAAGTATATATATTCTGGGTCGTGGTGAAATTCTGAGTCGATCTGAGCATGTCCGTCCGTCCGTCCGTCCGTCTGTTGAAATCACGCTAACTTCCGAACGAAACAAGCTATCGACTTGAAACTTGGCACAAGTAGTTGTTATTGATGTAGGTCAGATGGTATTGTAAATGGGCCATATCGGTCCACTTTTACGTATAGCCCCCATATAAACGGACCCCCAACTTTGGCTTGCGAGGCCTCTTGCGAGGCCTCTTGCGAGGCCTCTAAGAGAAGCAAATTTCATCCGATCCGGCTGAAATTTGGTACATGGTGTTCGTATATGGTCTCTAACATCCATGCAAAAATTGGTCTACATCGGTCCATAATTATATATAGCCCCCATATAAACCGATCCACCGATTTGGCTTGCGAGGCCTCTAAGAGAAGCAAATTTCACCAGATCCGGCTGAAATTTGGTACATGGTGCTAGTACAGGGTGATTCTTTTGAGGCTAGGATTTTCATGCATTAGTATTTGACAGATCACGTGGGATTTCAGACATGGTGTCAAAGAGAAAGATGCTCAGTATGCTTTGACATTTCATCATGAATAGCCGAACGATCTGCCACAACGTCGA
Organism: Haematobia irritans; assembly: GCF_050003625.1. Lineage (NCBI taxonomy): Eukaryota > Metazoa > Arthropoda > Insecta > Diptera > Muscidae > Haematobia > Haematobia irritans. The sequence continues at coordinate 85,205,220 of NC_134400.1, forward strand.
ATTTTCAGTGAATGGGCCCTAGAAAAGTTGGCAGAAAATCCGCTTTTTTATCGACAAATTTTGTTCAGCGATGAGGCTCATTTCTGGTTGAATGGCTACGTAAATAAGCAAAATTGCCGCATTTGGAGTGAAGAGCAACCAGAAGCCGTTCAAGAACTGCCCATGCATCCCGAAAAATGCACTGTTTGGTGTGGTTTGTACGCTGGTGGAATCATTGGACCGTATTTTTTCAAAGATGCTGTTGGACGCAACGTTACGGTGAATGGCGATCGCTATCGTTCGATGCTAACAAACTTTTTGTTGCCAAAAATGGAAGAACTGAACTTGGTTGACATGTGGTTTCAACAAGATGGCGCTACATGCCACACAGCTCGCGATTCTATGGCCATTTTGAGGGAAAACTTCGGAGAACAATTCATCTCAAGAAATGGACCGGTAAGTTGGCCACCAAGATCATGCGATTTGACGCCTTTAGACTATTTTTTGTGGGGCTACGTCAAGTCTAAAGTCTACAGAAATAAGCCAGCAACTATTCCAGCTTTGGAAGACAACATTTCCGAAGAAATTCGGGCTATTCCGGCCGAAATGCTCGAAAAAGTTGCCCAAAATTGGACTTTCCGAATGGACCACCTAAGACGCAGCCGCGGTCAACATTTAAATGAAATTATCTTCAAAAAGTAAATGTCATGGACCAATCTAACGTTTCAAATAAAGAACCGATGAGATTTTGCAAATTTTATGCGTTTTTTTTTTTTTAAAGTTATCAAGCTCTTAACAAATCACCCTTTATATGGTCTCTAACAACCGTGCAAAAATTGGTTCACATCGGTCGATAGATATATATAGCCCCCATATAAACCGATCCCCCGATTTGGCTTGCGAGGCCTCTAAGAGAAGCAAATTTCATCCGATCCGGCTGAAATTTGTTGCTGGTGTTGGTATATGGTCTCTACCAACCACGCAAAAATTGGTCCACATCGGTCCATAATTATATATAGGCCCCATATAAACCCATCCTCAGATTTAACCTCCAGAGACCCTTGGAAGAGCAAAATTCTTCCCATTCGGTTGAAATATGGTACGTGATGTTAGTATATGGTATCCAGCAACCATGCAGGAATTGGTTCCTATCAGCCCATAATTATATATAGCTCCCATTTAAACCGATCCCCAGATTTGACCTCCTATGCCTTTTGGAGAAGCAAAATTCATCTGATCTGCTTGAAATTTGGTACGTGGTGATCTTATATTATATTTAACAACCATGCCAAAAGTGGTCCATATCAGTCCCCAATCATATATAGCCCCCATATAAACCGAGATTTGGTTTTGCTGCCTCTTGGAGGAGCAAATTTCATCCGAGTTAGTTGAAATTTGGTACATTGTGCTAGTATATGGCCGTTAACAACCATGCCTAACTAGGTCCATATCGGTCTATAGTTATATATAGCCCTCAGATAAATCGATCCCCAATCACACAAAAATTGGTCCATATCAAGTTCGTAATTGTATATAGCCCCCATATAAACGACCCCCATATTTAAATTCTGGCTTCCTACGCCCTCAAAAAAAATCGCTTCTTTAACATATGTTCCAAACATATTTTGCAGGAAGCACATATATTATTGGATACTGCCGAAACATTAATATGTTTGTTTTATGTGAGCATATTATATGTTTGGAAGCATTTTGAGTCCAAAAATAGAATATGCTTGGAAGAATTCCTCAAAGAATATTGTGCTCATTCCCTCACATAATTTTCACTTCCACGAAATTTTTGAGTTCTTCGAATCTTTTTCTGTAATACAAATATACTTTTTATACCCACCACCATAGAATGGTGACGGGGGTATAATAAGTTTGTCATTCCGTTTGTAACGCATCGAAATATCGATTTCCGACTATATAAAGTATATATATTCTTGATCAGGGAGAAATTCTAAGACGATATAACGATGTCCGTCTGTCCGTCTGTCTGTCTGTCTGTCTGTTGTAATCACGCTACAGTCTTCAATAATGAAGCAATCGCGCTGAAATTTTGCACAAACTCGTCTTTTGTCTGCAGGCAGGTCAAGTTCGAAGATGGGCTATATCGGTCCAGGTTTTGATATAGTCCCCATATAAACCGACCTCCCGATTTGGGGTCTTGGGCTTATAGAAATCGTAGTTTTTATCCAATTTGCCTGAAATTAGAAATGTGGAGGTATTTTATGACCATAAAGGGGTGTGCCAAAAATGGTGAGTATCGGTCCATGTTTTGGTATAGCCCCCATATAGACCGATCTCCCGATTTTACTTCTTGGGCTTATAGAAACCGCAGTTTTTATTCAATTTACCTGAAATTGGAAATCTAGAGGTATTGTAAGACCACAAATACGTGTGCCAAAAATTGTGAGTATCGGACAATATTTTGGTATAGCCCCCATATAGACCGATCTCCCGATTTTACTTCTTGGGCTTATAGAAACCGCAGTTTTTATTCAATTTACCTGAAATTGGAAATCTAGAAGTATTGTAGGACCACAAATACGTATGCTAAAAATTGTGAGTATCGGTCCATGTTTTGGTATGGTCCCCATATAAAAGGACCTCCCGATTTGGGGTCTTGGGCTTATAGAAACCGTAGTTTTTATCCAATTTGTCTGAAATTGGAAATCTAGTGGTATTTTAGGATCATAAAGAGGTGTGCCGAAAATGGTAAGTATCGGTCCATATTTGGTATAGCCCCCATATAGACCGATTTCCCGATTTTAATTCTTGGGCTTCTAGAATCCGAAGTTTTTATCCTATTTGCCTGAAATTGGAAATCTAGTGGTATTTTAGGACCATAAAGAGGTGTGCCGAAAATGGTGAGTATCGGACCATATTTTGGTATAGCTTCTTGGGCTTATAGAAACCGGTATTGTAGGACCACAAATACGTGTGCCAAAAATTGTGAGTATCGGTCCATGTTTTGGTGTGGTCCCCATATAAAACGACCTCCCGAGTTGGGGTCTTGGGCTTATAGAATCCGTACTTTAAATACAATTTGTCTGAAATTGGAAATTTATAGGTATTTGAGGACCATAAAGGGGTGTGCCAAAAATGGTGAGTATCGGTCCATGTTTTGGTATAGCCCCCATATAGACCGATATCCCGATTTTACTTCTTGGGTTTCTAGAATCCGTAGTTTTTATGCGATTTGCCTGAAATTGTAAATATTATTTTAGGCTCCAAAAAACGTGTATCGGATTAAGTTTTTATCGGTCCTTTTGGTAATGCCTCCATATAGACCGACTTCATTTCTTGAGGGTATAGAAGGCGCACTGATCATGAAAATTGCTTGAAACTCAATGTAAAATTTTCAGATTTCAGATACTTCTCGGGTGAAAATCTACAGATTTAAGATTTCAAATCAAGACGTTATTTTATAATTTTCTTGCAGAGATGTTAATGATTCCTCTAAAACTCAAACAAAAATGGTTCTTATAAATGCAGAATCTGATATAGTCCTCATAGGTGAAATCTTTAAATTTATCTTCGGGAAGTGTCCTCAAGTCCTCAATCCCTCCTGAAATTTCAAAGGAAACCCTAATATTTGGTTCATGGTGGTGGGTATTTAAGATTCGGCCCGGCCGAACTTAGTGCTGTATATACTTGTTTTTCTATTCTCTTGGTTCCGAATGTCTATTCTCTTTATTCCGAATACTCATTCTAATATTCAAATTAAATAATATTTAGACTTAAGCATATTAAGTTTTTGGCGGTTTCACAGAAATTGCTCTCATTTCATTCTTTCGCTGTGTTATGTTGGTATCTTTTTATTCAACCCTACCGGTTTCCATCTCTATTTCTTTCTCTATACTAACTCTCTCTCTCTCTCTTTCTTCGCTCTCTGAATAAAGTATCACAACATATATATGTTTTATGTTTACATTCACACATACTATTTTTATGAAACATTCATGCCCCAAACATAATATATTCTAACATATTAATATAATTGTCCCAAACATTTTGTGTTAGTTTAGGAACATTACATGTTTGCACTTAAATATATAGTGTTTAAAAATTGTGCCCCAAACACATTTTGTTTATATCGGAACATATGAAAAACATATTTTTCTAACAGTGTACGTACCGTGCAAAAGTCCATATCGATTCGTAATTATTTGTAGACTTACCTATACATACCTTTTTTGTCTAATATATGCCTTTTATGGACTAACTCACAATTTAGAAAACGATGTAATTCGATTGTGGATGACAGTCTTTCGTAGAAGTTTCTACGCTATCAATGGTGGAGGGTACATAAGATTCAGCCTGGCCGAACTTACGGCCATATATACTTGTTTTTATTTAAAAAAGGTTAAAAACAGAGTAAGCCTTAATAAAATTGTACAAATTATTAAAATTTTGTCGAAAAAATTCTAAATCCATTCAAGAAATATTGCGAATTTTTCAAAATATTTTAATTCAAACGTTTCGGACAAGCGTTAGAAATCATAAAAGATTATAAAAAATATTTATTTTTCAAAATATGACAACATTTCTTAAGTCACATCCAAAACACAGAGTAAATTCAATGCAACGGCTGTTGATATGGTGGACATCCGTCCTATAACAAGCCTGCGTTTGCACTACTACCGGATCCAAAAAGAACATTTTCACTACTTTTTTGGCGATGCTTTTTTACTGGATTTATCATAGATAGGGGGCTATAGATAATTTTTTCTTTAAAGTACACTAATAGAAAAAGTTTCCTTATATTAATAAAATGTGTCATTAAAATTGAACCAATGAAACAAATTCGTTAATACAACGATTTTTTCATTTTGGGGTCTTATATGCTAATTTCTTGTGAAAATTACATATTTTTATTGTTTTAATGAAAACGTTTCGTTATATCAATGAACAATTTTTGTTGAACTCTGTTCAACAGTAATTTTTATCGTGTAACAATTATTGAATTGATTAATTGAATCTATGAATTGCTAAAATGAATTACACCTAGATAGTTAAGTTCATATCTGCTTATTTATTGATATAGTGGTAACCCTAGCAGCTTTCTCTTTCACACAGGGAAAGTTTTCACTCAAATTATTTTCAAATATTTGTCCTTTTCTAAATTACCTTGTACTAATTAATTATGTCTGCCTAATGAATTTTCAATACTTCACTTGTGTTTTGTCAGTCAAACTGGTAAGCAGCCGCCATCCACAATAAACCTAAATTTTATAACGTTTATACTGAAACTGCCTCTTTTTATTTACTTTCTGTTTTTCATACTGACTTACGATTCTGGGAGATTATTAAACTATACAGTCCATTCCAGTCTAAGCCGTCTCGGAATTGTACAATTTTTGTTTGCTCAATTTTAATGAAATTTTCTTTGTGTTATAATTTGGATATTTAAACTGGCATTTGTTCTTTATTAATATACCGCGAAAAGAGAATGGAAGTCGATGAATAGGATCCGTATCATAATTTTAATTTTATTGACACTAGACCCAGTAAAAAAGCGTCGCTAAAAAAGTTGTGAAATTTTTCTTTTTGGATCCGGAAGTAGTGCAAAATTGACACAGAAGCGATGAATTTAACACGGGCTTGTTATAGGACGGATGTCCATTATTTCAACAGCCGTTGCTCTGAATTTGCATCACTTCTTACTCTGTGATTCAGATTCAGTGGTTTGAATGTGAATTAAAAAAATGCTGTCATATTTTGCCACATAAACCATTTTTATAATTTTTTATGATTTTTAATGCATTCTAACGCTTGCCCCAAACGTTTGAATTAAAATATTTCGAAAAATTCGCAATATTTCTTGAATTTTTTCGACTAAATTTCAATAATTTGTACCATTTTGTTAATCCTTATTCAGTTTTTAACCTTCTTGAAAAAAAATTAAATTTACCCATTAAAAATAAGAAAAAAGCGGGTTATAAATAATTGAATTAAAAGAATAAATAAATAATTGAATTAAAAGAACTTTGGGAGTACATCTTTTGGAAGTGATTTTAAAGCTGTACCTTTGGAAGAAATTCCAAATTTTTTTGCTGGGGATTTATAGCCAGATAGGTTGCTAAAAAATGTCTCTATTTTAAAGAGATCACATCTTTGGCTCAGAAACAATTTTAAAATCCTTAAAAGAAGGTCAAAATCTTTGGATCCAAGTAAACTTTTTTTGAGTGTATGGACTTTTCAGCAGCTTGTTTGAATCAACGATTATCACTATAATCTCATTTATGTAATCACGTGGAAAGAGTCCGGAAAATGACTATATACGCAATTTTCAATATATTTGCATATCTGCTAGATAAATTAAAAAAAAAAAAAAAAAACAAGTATATACGGCCGTAAGTTGGGCCAGGCCGAATCTTATGTACCCTTCACCATAGATTGCGTAGAAACTTCTACGAAAGACTGTCATGGACAATCGAATTACTTGGGTTGTGGTATCTTAAAACTTCTTAACATCGTTTTCTAAATTGTGAGTTGGTCCATGTGTGGTATATAGTAGACAATACGTAGAGAGCCAGAATTGAAATATGGGGGTCGCTTATATGGGGCCTATATACAATTATGAACTTGATATGGACCAATTTTTGTGTGAGTGGGGATCGATTTATCTGATGGCTATATATAACTATAGACCGATATGGGCCTAGTTAGTACCAAATTTCAACTGACTCGTATGAAATTTGCTCCTCCAAGAGGCTCCAAAACCAAATCTCGGGATCGGTTTATATGGGGGCTATATATGATTATGGACTGATATGGACCAATTTTTGCAAGTTTGTTAGAGACCATATACTTATACCATGTACCAAATTTCAGCCGGATCGGATGAAATTTGCTACTCTTATAGGATTCGCAAGCGAAATTTGGGAGTCCGTTTATATGGGGGCTATACGTAAAAGTGGACCGATATGGCCCATTTGCAATAACATCTGACCTACATCAATAACAACTACTTGTGCAAAGTTTCAAGTCGATAGCTTGTTTCGTTTGGAAGTTAGCGTGATTTCAACAGACGGACGGACGGACATGCTCAGATCGACTCAGAATTTCACCACGACCCAGAATATATATATACTTTATGGGGTCTTAGAGCAATATTTTAATGTGTTACAAACGGAATGACAAAGTTAATATACCCCCCATCCTATGGTCGAGGTATAAAAATGTGATATAATGGAACCGATATTTTCATACCCCCCAGTGTATGTTGTATTAACAACCGATAAAATTAATTTGTATTAAATTAAAATAAAAAGTGATCAATATCCAAAACAGTTTTTACATGATTACTTTCTTGGCGCATCATTGACAGCTACATCATCATCCTCATCATCAGAACTACAGCCAAAATAAAAACAAAGAATTTCCTACCCCCTTTCCACATCAAATTCAGCAACAGATTTTGACGTCATACATTTTATAGTCTTATGAACGCTGTACGGTTGATGCTCCCTGTGGACGAGTATACCCCGAATGAATGGAGATGTTCTGGGCCATCATAGACAAATGCAATCATCACTTTGAGCGATGACGATGATACCCATGGACTCATGCAACGTAACCACCAGAATTGATTTGGAGCTAACAAATGGACCACCCAGCCATCGAAGACCTCACACACATGCTGCGTCCAAAAAGAGTAAGGTTGCCCATTAAGAAGATGCATTGGCAAATAATGCGTGATTCTTTTGAATGCCTATTAAATTCACTGTGTGATACAATTTCCAAATTAATACAAAATATTGATGCTCATAAGAATTACAACTCAGTGAGAGATGTTTTAAATTTAAGTGAAGAATCACAGCGGATTAATATGCTTAGGTTAGGTGAATCGATGTGGTTGTTACAGATAAACATAGGCCACCACGGTGGCTGTTTTTCTGGAATATAGAAAATGAAGACGAATATACTTTTGACTACGGCGGATGGTACAAATTTTTTTAATATATAAGCTTAGGGACACATATTTTCTGGGGTGGGCTTCAGTTCGCCCTGAAAAACAATAAATGGAACTTGGTGTTATTTTAACCCTTTGACTACCGATATCCACTACAAGGAAGTTTCAAAAAACGACACCAAACTCTAACTCTCCACTTAGTTCCGATTTAGTTTTCGATGTTATTTGAAGTATACACGGACGAAAAAGACTGCTTTTCATATGCACTGAAAAAAAAGCATACCCGGTTCCAAAGATTTTGTCTTTATTTTAAACATTTTGGTATTGATTCCGAGCCAAAGAAGCGGAGAATAAAAGTAAGGATACTTTTAAGACACGATTCTCTTTTAAATTTGGGTTAAGTGTATTTGCTTCTAGGAAGCAAATTTTAAATTTTCGTTTTTTCAGCTTTTTTTCTTCATATGCCATCAAAGTCCTTAAAAAACGGGTTAACGACAACTTTATTTTCCAAATTCATGCTCGACTTCCAGTAGAAATTTTGGTATGTTTCAAATAAAAAAGTCTTTAAAATAAAGTGTTGAAAAACATGTCCTATATTTGAACGATTTTTTGCTTTGTAGTCAAGTGCAAAAAGACAACAAATTTAAAGACAATTTTATCAATTTTAATGAATTTTTCTGAATAATTAAAGTCAAGTTGACCTTAGCCCAAAATTTTTTTCTTTCATGGTATGATACAATTTTTTAAGTCAAATCTCCTAATTATAAGGACAATACGACTTCTTTGATAAGTTTATCGATTTATGGACAAGGAAAAAAACTTTATATTGGAGAAATGCGTCTTCTATGCTAAGCAAAATTTGCATTCGTATTTGAAAGACATGAAATCTTTGACTTCACGACAATATTTTTTTCAGTGTGTTTGGGTGTAAAAATTATATGCTTGGAACTCAAATTTTTTAACACAATATTTTTAAGTGCAAGCATATAATGTTATAAGCTAGCATAACATTTTTGGGACAAAAAGTGCTGGTAAATATAATATGTTTGGATGCAAACATATAGAAATTTAGAAATAGCCTATAAACATATATGTGTTTAGAAAGAGAGACCTAGAGAATATGCTGCAAGTAAAATAAAGCAAGTAACCAATTGGCTCCTTAAAAATATATCCACACAAATAAAATTTCATTAAAATTTTTTAGCACCAGTTTTGTTTGGACCAATCCTGAAAATATATATGCTTGAAGCAAAATGTGTTTGGGTTACTGAAGCGATTTTTTTGAGGGTGTAGGGGCTATAGCCCGGTAGTTTGGAAATTTTCTAGATACGCTAATGTCCAAGCCTCGGTTCTTATGACCTCACATCACATAGGAATGCATATTTAAGGACTAGCTCACATTTGAAGTTATGCGACTACAGAAAAGTTTTTGTCACTGACACATCTCGCACCATATACCTCAAGCAAGTAGTGCGAATTGTAAAAATTCCATATTTTCTCATCATCTTCGAAATAAACACAGATTTGTGGCAACACTTAAAGTTTTGCAAGACGTTTCACATTTTCCATTGATTTAAGTTTTCTGGCATTTCGTGAGATATGATTAATTTTTGCAAACATCCTGCCGCGAAAAGAAAATCCAGTGGAATAAATGTGCAATCTATGAAATTGCAAGGACACAATGACAAGCGTGGAAAATTAAGTTTTCCAATGTATTTGCTTACTCGGCACAAACAAAACAAATTTTGTAAAAGTTTTTCCTGTTTTCTAGGCACTCTCTACACCATAGGATGCATCATTCCATCTTTGTCATTCCGTTTGTACCACATTGGAATATTTGATCTAGGACAATTTGTGTTGATTTAGCCATATTCTTCTATGAGCCTGTTGAAAGCGTAATTAATTATGCCCTCAACTATAGGATGGGGCTATACTAACTTTGTCATTCCGTTCGTAACGCATCGAAATATTGGTTTCAGACCGCAAAAAGTATTTTGGATCGTGGCTAAATTCTGTGTCGATATACACTCAAAAAAAGTTTACTTGGATCCAAAGATTTTGACCTTCCTTTAAGGATTTTGGTATTGATTCCGAGCCAAAGATGCGGCTTCTTTAAAATAAAGACATTTTTTACGGACCTTCCTGGCTTTAAATCTAGGATCGTTAAAATTAAAATTGGATGCACATCTCATTTATCGAGTTTTTATTCTCTGTTTGAGATATATTGATAAAGGTATTCATGTACAAACAAATTCCAGTTTCAAAATCCAAATTATACCAAGTACTTCAAAGTAAAAACTGTTTTCTTAATGTTAAAAAAAAAAAAAAAAAAAAAAAAAAAAAAAAAAAAAACTTTAAACCAAAGATGCAAATCCTTAAAATAAGTCTTAGCCTATATTTGAAGCGTTCTTATCTTAAATTTAAAAATTCAATATGTCAGTTGAGTTAAATACGATATCTTTAAATTATAAATCTTTTTCTTTATTTTAAGGAACATTTGCCTTACTTCAAAGATATACAACTTTTTCAAGATTTGTGTCCTAAATTTAATGAAAACAATTTTTGAAGCAAGGTTTATAAACTTTCTTTTAATTAAAATGTCATTATTTTAAAGAATTTTGTCCCTGGCATTGCGAAAATTTTGAGTCCTAAAATTTAAGTTGCACAATCTTCCATATTAGGTCAATATTTTTTTCAGTGTAGCTATGTCCTTCCGGTAGTCCCTCCGTTTGTTGAAATCACGTTAACATCCGAATGAAACAATTTATCTACTTGAAAGTTGGCACAAGTAGTTGTTATTGATGCATGTTGGCTGTTATTGCAAATGACCATACACTGGAAAAAATATTTACGTGATATTAAAGACTACGCAACCTGAATTTTAGGATGCGCAATTTACAAAACATTAATGACACATTTCTTTAAAATGATATTTAAATTAAAATAAAGTTTATAAGCTCTGCTTCAAACTATTTTTCATTATATTTACGACACAAATTTTGTAAATTTGCATCCCTCCGTTAAAGTCACATGTCTTTGAGCTAAGACAAACATTCCTTAAACTAAAGGAACACATTTTTGATTTAGAGAAATCGCCATTAATTAACCAAAATATTGAATCTTTTGATTTAATATAAAAATGCTTAAAATATAGGCTAAGACTTACTTTGAGGATCTAGCATATTTGAGTTTTTGTTTTTTTTTGGAATTAAGAAAACATACATACAAGAGAACTGCCAAGTGGATGAGTTAGCAAGGATAGGAACTACTTTAAATATTCCAGCGAAACTAGAATCTATTGATGTACCTGTAACCCCTTACAGCGTGCGAAGGCAGTTATGATGACGAATGCCCTATGGGAGAATTGTAAGGGTCGCAACAACACTAAGCAAATATGGCCCCATCTAAGATATCATTCCTGATATCAGTAGAAACATGTGGCTGGCTGATATAACAGGTTGGCTGATAAGTCCCCGGTCTAACAAAGAAAAACACATTTTTTTTTGTCAAAATTCGTCTTTATTATTCAACATAGTTCCCTTCAAGAGCGATACAACGATTATAACGACCTTCCAATTTGTTGATACCATTTTGGTAGTACTCCTTCGGTTTTGCCTCAAAATAGGCCTCAGTTTCGGCGATCACCTCTTCATTGCAGCCAATTTTTTCCCTGCGAGCATCCTTTTGAGGTCTGAGAACAAGAAAAAGTCGCTGGGGCCAGATCTGGAGAATACGGTGGGTGGGGAAGCAATTCGAAGCCCAATTCATGAATTTTTGCCATCGTTCTCAATGACTTGTGGCACGGTGCGTTGTCTTGGTGGAAAAACACTTTTTTCTTCCTCATATGGGGCCGTTTTGCCGCGATTTCGACCTTCAAATGCTCCAATAACGCCATATAATAGTCACTGTTGATGGGTTTTCCCTTCTCAAGATAATCGATAAAAATTATTCCATGCGCATCCCAAAAAACAGAGGCCATTACTTTGCCAGCGGACTTTTGAGTCTTTCCACTCTTCGGAGACGGTTCACCGGTCGCTGCCCACTCAGCCGACTGTCGATTGGACTCAGGAGTGAAGTGATGGAGCCATGTTTCATCCATTGTCACATATGGACGGAAAAACTCGGGTGTATTATGAGTTAACAGCTGCAAACACCGCTCAGAATCATCAACAGAGCTTCCGCACAGAGCTTCCGCATATCCAAATATTGATGAATGATATGACCAACACGTTCCTTTGATATCTTCAAGGCCTCTGCTATCTCGATCAACTTCATTTTACGATCATTCAAAATCATTTTGTGGATTTTTTGATGTTTTCATCGGTAACCACCTCTTTCGGGCGTCCACTGCGTTCACCGTCCTCCGTGCTCATTTCACCACGCTTGAGTTTTGCATACCAATCAATTATTGTTGATTTCCCTGGGGCAGAGTCCAGAAACTCATTATCAAACCAAGTTTTTGCTTCCACTGTATTTTTTGCCTTCAGAAAACAGTATTTTATCAAAACACGAAATTCCTTGTTTTCCATTTTTTTTTTTTCACAATAACAAAAGTTGCTTCACAAAAGACGCTCTATGTCACAAACTAATTGACTTACAGACGTCAAATTTTGACACGAATCATTTGAAGGTTGGTACTACATAAAAATAATATGCATTTAATACTAGCGACACCATCTATGTGTCAGACCTGGGACTTATCAGCCAACCTGTTAAAGGGTTTTCCTTATTCTGAAGTCGACAAACTTTACAGTTATGAAGTCGTTTTGTCCTTATAGTTAATAATTAATCATTTTAAGCAATTAAATTTATTTATTTATTTACAAAATTAGACTTATAGTATAATATAAGAATAATATTACAATAGTAGCATTGGCTACAAAGGCCATCAGCTAACTAACATAAAATTAATTGTAATTGTTTTATATGATCACTTTGGATTGCGAAATGAAAGCAATTAAATTATATTTACATTTGTTGACAAAAATAGGAGATGTTTTTCAACTATAGTGTTTACTTAAAACATACACCCAGAGTAGGAATATGATCACCTCAAACATGTTTTAAGAGCAAAATGTTATTTTTGGGTGGTGACCATGTAACATGGTTTTCGCAACCATGCTTCAATTTGGAATTTTCTGAATTATTAAGGCCAAAATGACGTTAGACATACAAAATTTTCATTCATGTAAAGATATCCAGTTTTCAGTCAAATCACTTAACGATTAAAAAATCAACTTCATTGGAAAGTTTATTGATTTTTGAACAAGGAAAAAACTTTATATCAGAGATATGCGAGGCCAAAAAATCGTTGGCCTCACGACAATATTTCTTCAGTGAACAGAAGAAAGTGATAGTATGGGTTCCAATAGAAGTTTATCACTATGGACTGATAAGCAAACAAATTTCCCGCCGTAGTCATAACAAAACATTCGACAAAAACATTTTCCAATAGGAAATAAAAGTTGAAAGTCAACTTTTTGTAAATAAGGTCGAAATCGACTGTTTGCAATCTTCGAATTCAACAAATCAACTTTTGAGTTGTTTGAACATCGATTCAAAGCGGCTAATCGAGTTTTAATAGGGCCCACAATGGATCAATGACAATGACATCGTAGTTGGAAAAGTCGCATTTGAATTGAAAAGGAGAAGTAAAAATGTCACTATAGCATTTTCCTTTTCGGTTATGTTGGGTTTATTGGAAGCCACTTCTGTAACAATAGAATAAATGGATTAAGTAAATCGTCCAATAAGGGGACTTGATGAGGTCAGCAATGATAGTCTAATAAAAAAACAGTCATTATATCGTTACCGATTCTAAGGTACGTTACATGTAAAGGGTGATTCTTTTGAGGTTAGGATTTTCATGCATTAGTATTTGACAGATCACGTGGGATTTCAGACATGGTGTCAAAGAGAAAGATGCTCAGTATGCTTTGACATTTCATCATGAATAGACTTACTAACGAGCAACGCTTGCAAATCATTGAATTTTATTACCAAAATCAGTGGCAGAAAATCCGCTTTTTTATCGACAAATTTTGTACAGCGATGAGGCTCATTTCTGGTTGAATGGCTACGTAAATAAGCAAAATTGCCGCATTTGGAGTGAAGAGCAACCAGAAGCCGTTCAAGAACTGCCCATGCATCCCGAAAAATGCACTGTTTGGTGTGGTTTGTACGCTGGTGGAATCATTGGACCGTATTTTTTCAAAGATGCTGTTGGACGCAACGTTACGGTGAATGGCGATCGCTATCGTTCGATGCTAACAAACTTTTTGTTGCCAAAAATGGAAGAACTGAACTTGGTTGACATGTGGTTTCAACAAGATGGCGCTACATGCCACACAGCTCGCGATTTTATGGCCATTTTGAGGGAAAACTTCGGAGAACAATTCATCTCAAGAAATGGACCGGTAAGTTGGCCACCAAGATCATGCGATTTGACGCCTTTAGACTATTTTTTGTAGGGCTACGTCAAGTCTAAAGTCTACAGAAATAAGCCAGCAACTATTCCAGCTTTGGAAGACAACATTTCCGAAGAAATTCGGGCTATTCCGGCCGAAATGCTCGAAAAAGTTGCCCAAAATTGGACTTTCCGAATGGACCACCTAAGACGCAGCCGCGGTCAACATTTAAATGAAATTATCTTCAAAAAGTAAATGTCATGGACCAATCTAACGTTTCAAATAAAGAACCGATGAGATTTTGCAAATTTTATGCGTTTTTTTTTTAAAAAAAGTTATCAAGCTCTTAACAAATCACCCTTTATTTTATGCAATAAAAAAATACAACAAAATGAATATTGCCACCAATGTTGGTTGATATAAATATTTTGTCGGAGAGGAAAGAATTATGTTTTTTTTCTGAAAGGAAAATATTCCGTGAAAAGGAAAATATTCCTAAGCGAGTCACAAATACCTGGCATTTACTACTACCTAACGTACCCTGAAAAAAAAGCATGTCCGGTTCCAAAGATTTTGACTTTACTTTAAAAATTTTGGTATTGATTCCAAGCCAAAGAAGCGGAGAATATAAGCAAGGACACTTTTAAGACACAATTCTCTTTTAAATTTCGGTTTTGTGTACTTGCTTCTAGGAAGCAAATTTTAATTCTTCGTTTTTTCAGCTTTTTTTCTTCATATGCTATCAAAGTCCTTTAAAAACGAGTTAACGACAACTTTATTTTCCAAATTAAGACCCGACTTCCAGTAGAAATTATGCTATGTTTCAAGTAAAAAATAAGGTGTTGAAAAACATGTCCTATATTTGAACTATTTTTTGCAAAAAGACAACCAATTTAAAGACAATTTCATTAAATTTAAAGAATTTTTCTGAATTATTAAAGTCAAGTCCAAACATTTTTTCTTTCTTGTTACGATACCCATTTTTAAGTGAAATCACTTAATTTTAAAGATAATACGACTTTATTGAAAAGTTTATCGACATTTGGACAAGGAAAAAAAACTTTATATTAGAGAAATGTGTCTTCTATGCTAAGCAAAATTTGCATTCGTACTTTAAAGACATGAAATCTTTGACCTCACGACAATATTTTTTCAGTATATACTGGACAAAATACTAATCTAATATTGATAGATAATGTAACCTAAATTTTAGGAAGGCAATTTACACAATCGAAATTCTACAAAATAACGAACTTTTAATAAAAAGAAATTTTAATAAATAAATTTTGGGCACAAATCTAGGAAATCTACGTCCCTCCGTTAAAGTCGCATGACTTCGAAATAAGGAAATCTCTTTTAAAGTAAACAAAAACATTTGTGGTTTAAAGAAATCGTTAGTCAATTAACTGATATCATTAGCGTAGCTTGACAATTTTCCTAGGGGGGGCTATAGCCCCCTAGCTAAAAATTTATATTTCATTTATTTATATTTCAATTAATGTTTTATTTCATAAAAATGAATGAAAAAATTAGACATCAAAATAACTCGAAAATTAATTTATAATAAAGCAACTAAAAGTAGTTCCACACATTTCCCAGCCAAAAAATTTGGAAGTTTTTCCAAAGGCACAACTTTAAAAGCACTTCCAGTAGATGTACTCCCAATGATGTTCTTTATTTTAATTACTCAGGAAGTTCTTTAAATTCAATTTTTTATAATTTGGTTTTTTCATACTTTTAATGGGAAATTTTAACTTATTTGTTTCAAATACCTTAAAAACGAAGTAAGAATTCATAAAATGGTACAAATAATTTAAATTTTGTCGAAAAAAAATTCTAAATCCAATATGAAAAACTTGTGAATTTTTAAAAATATTTGAGGTCAAACGTTCCGACAAGCATTAGAATCCATTAAAAATTATAAAAATTATTTATTTGACAAAATATAACAGAATTTTTTAATATACATTCAAAACATTGAATTCGGATCACACCTAAAGAAGTGATGCAAATTCAGTGCAACGGCTGTTGGAATGGAGGACTTCCGTCCTATGACAATCCCATGTTAAATTCATCGCTTCTTCGCCAATTTTGCACCACTTCCGGATCCCAAAAGATCATTTTCATTACTTTTTTGGCGACGCTTTTTTGGCTGGGCTTGTTTATTTTTTATAAAAATGGAAAATCGTAAATAGGTTTTCAAATTCTGGGGGGGGGGGCTAAAATTTTTCTGGGGGGGTCTAAGCCCCCTCCTCAGAGGCCTTCCTACGCTTATGACTGATATTGAATCTTAAGACTTAAGACAAACACGCTACAAACATGGGCTAAGACTTATTTTGAGGATATTGCATATTTGGTTTAAAGATTTTGTGGAATTAGGAAAACATTTTTGGTTGTGAATTGAATTTGTTTGTACACTGAAAAAAATATTTACGTGATATTAAAGATTGCGCAACCTCAATTTTCGGATGTGCAATATACACACTATTAAGAACAAATTTCTTTAAAATAATGAAATTTTAATTAAAAGAAATTTTATAATCTTTGCTTCAAAAATTTTTTTCATTAAATTTAGGAAACACATTTCGTTAAAGTAGCATGTCTTTAAGCTGAGACCAATTTTCTTAAAAGTAAAAAAACGCATTTTTGATTTAAGGAAATCGTCCTTAAATGAACTGAAATATTAAATCTGTAGATTTAAGAAAAAACGCTTCAAATATAGGCTAAGACTTATTTTGAGGATTTAGCCTCTTTGGTTTAAAATTTTTTTTTTGGAATTAAGAAAATATTTTTTACTTCGAAGTATTCGTCATAATATGGATTCTTAAACTGGCATTTGTTTGTACGTGCTTTATTAATATACCGGAAAAATAGAATGAAATTCAATAAAAGAGGTCTGTATCCTAATTTTAATTTTATAGATCCTAAATTTAACGCCAGATTGGTCGCAAACAAATTTCCTTATTTTAAAGAACCAGCATCTTTGGCTCGGAATCAATGCCAAAATCCTTAATGGAAGGTCAAAATCTTTGGATCCAAGTAAGCTTTTTTTTGAGTGTACGTGAATATCTGTATTAATATATCTCAAGAAGATATTGGATAACACAAGGGAACAATGGTTCCGTTGATTAAGAACTGACATATATTGGAATAACTTGAAAACTGTTCACCATATTAAATTAAAAACATAATCCGAAACTCCCAATCAATATTCTCTTTAAGCCGTGCTCACATTGTTTTAAAATTTTCCAAGTCGTTTTAGAGACATCATTCAAGTTTTGAAAAAAAACATTTTTCTTTAAAAATTCCTCAAAAAATTACAGTTTTGGTCTATAAACAGTTAGTTAAAAAAATCTATAAAACTGCTTGGAAAATTTAAAAACAATGTAAGCACGCCTTAAAAAGAATTAGTTTGGGAGTTTCGGATTTTTTTTTTAATTTAATATGGTGAACCGTTTTCAACTTATTTCAATATATGTAGCGGAAGTGCCTTAATATTGATCATAACGGTATATCACGAAAAGTCGAGCAGATAGAAAAAACCAAGTGCAGATTTGGATTCAGTGACCTCAAATTGGTAAAAATTTGCTATAAATTCTAAATCAACACAAAAACACTTCAAAAAAGAAATTTGTATATTTAAAGTAGTAGCAGTATCTTTGGCTCTGGGTCAATTTCAAAATCCTTTGGGGGAAGGCCAAAATCGATGGATCTAAGTAAACTTATTTTTAAGGGTAAAATAAGTGTAGTGATTCAAATTCCCACATTGAACAATAGGCCTATATAACCAACTTTGAAGGTCCAGAATTCCTAACTACGGTGTCTTTAGAATACAAATTTCTTTTCATACTTTCTTTCCATACTTGCTGGATGGTGTCTAATATTCGGTTCGGTGGAAGTTTCGCTCATGTAAGCTTATTTTTTGCTCACCCCCACGGATTTTCGATAAAAATAAGTTGGGCGTAATGCATTCGAAAAAAGAATTCAGCATTTTTTTTTTGTTTTTTTTGTTTTCAAAATAGAACCAGAAAACTTGCTCACTAGTCAAGAAAAAGGATTCCCATTCAAATACCAACACCAACGAACAAGAAATATGGCTTGCTCCATAGGATGACTTATTGTGAAAGGGGTGGGCGATGAATGAACACCAAGCCACCCAAAGAGCACGTAGCTCTTAAGAAATCGCTGACGAAGAGTCTCGCTTGGTTTGGAATGAAATGCGATTTGCGAAATGATAAAAATATATTTTTTTGTAAACTGATGGTGTGAATTAAATGTAATTTGAGTCATATTTCATTTCACTCTTTCTCTCTCTCTCTCTCAATTACTTTACTATCAGAATCTAAATGTTCAACTCCATTACATTTATTGCAAGGCGATGATGCAAATGCCAGCCCCATCATCAGGCAGCATTTTTACACCAGTACTAGCTAGCACCAACAACTTACACCAAAGTGAAGTCATAAACACAAAGGAATGCAATAAAAATCTATCATGGCATAGCTTATAACAGAGAAATTATGATAATGCATCTCGCTGTTCAAAATTATTTTATATTTACCAAGAGGCACAGTGGACCGGAGAGAATGCAAAAACACATTGATACTGCTGGGTCAGCTCACAAAAAGTGTAAGGGTCAGAAATTTCATTGATATTTTGAAGGTTTAAATCGTATGCTAAAATTGAAAGTAAAATTCCTGCAGTTGTTATTTTGTTTTTGCAATTTCAAAAAAGGAAACATTAATATAAATATAGAGAAAAAATGTCTTGGTAAATGAGCGTAATATGACGATATTTGGTCCTTACACTAATAATTTTGGTTGGATTGAATCGGAGCCAAAGAGGCGGACAATTGAAGAAAGGATACCTTTCTAATTCTTTTTATACCCTAAACCACATAGTGGTCAGGGTATAACTTTGATCTGCCAAAAAATGTGCCACAAATATTGACTTTAGACCATAGAATATATACCGATCGACTCAGCATCACCTCCTGAGTCGATCTAGCGCTTGGTGTCCGTCCATGTATTTGTTGTTCGCAGGATTCCGGTCGCAATTATTAACCGATTTTGATAAAATTTGGTATGTGTCGTTTTTTTGGTACGAGGACGAACGCTATATAGCTCTCATATACGAGGGCGGTTCGGAAACTTCCTAGCCTATGAATGAAAGAGAATAGTTAGTTTTTCAAAAATATTTTTATTTCATTCGTTTTGTTTTGTTATTGTTGGTTTTGTTCTTTAAACATTGTTGTTGTTTTTATACCCACCACCATAGAATGGTGACGGGGGTATAATAAGTTTGTCATTCCGTTTGTAACGCATCGAAATATCGATTTCCGACTATATAAAGTATATATATTCTTGATCAGGGAGAAATTCTAAGACGATATAACGATGTCCGTCTGTCCGTCTGTCTGTCTGTCTGTCTGTCTGTCTGTCTGTCTGTCTGTCTGTCTGTCTGTTGTAATCACGCTACAGTCTTCAATAATGAAGCAATCGCGCTGAAATTTTGCACAAACTCGTCTTTTGTCTGCAGGCAGGTCAAGTTCGAAGATGGGCTATATCGGTCCAGGTTTTGATATAGTCCCCATATAAACCGACCTCCCGATTTGGGGTCTTGGGCTTATAGAAATCGTAGTTTTTATCCAATTTGCCTGAAATTAGAAATGTGGAGGTATTTTATGACCATAAAGGGGTGTGCCAAAAATGGTGAGTATCGGTCCATGTTTTGGTATAGCCCCCATATAGACCGATCTCCCGATTTTACTTCTTGGGCTTATAGAAACCGCAGTTTTTATTCAATTTACCTGAAATTGGAAATCTAGAGGTATTGTAAGACCACAAATACGTGTGCCAAAAATTGTGAGTATCGGACAATATTTTGGTATAGCCCCCATATAGACCGATCTCCCGATTTTACTTCTTGGGCTTATAGAAACCGCAGTTTTTATTCAATTTACCTGAAATTGGAAATCTAGAAGTATTGTAGGACCACAAATACGTATGCTAAAAATTGTGAGTATCGGTCCATGTTTTGGTATGGTCCCCATATAAAAGGACCTCCCGATTTGGGGTCTTGGGCTTATAGAAACCGTAGTTTTTATCCAATTTGTCTGAAATTGGAAATCTAGTGGTATTTTAGGATCATAAAGAGGTGTGCCGAAAATGGTAAGTATCGGTCCATATTTGGTATAGCCCCCATATAGACCGATTACCCGATTTTAATTCTTGGGCTTCTAGAATCCGAAGTTTTTATCCTATTTGCCTGAAATTGGAAATCTAGTGGTATTTTAGGACCATAAAGAGGTGTGCCGAAAATGGTGAGTATCGGACCATATTTTGGTATAGCTTCTTGGGCTTATAGAAACCGGTATTGTAGGACCACAAATACGTGTGCCAAAAATTGTGAGTATCGGTCCATGTTTTGGTGTGGTCCCCATATAAAACGACCTCCCGAGTTGGGGTCTTGGGCTTATAGAATCCGTACTTTAAATACAATTTGTCTGAAATTGGAAATTTATAGGTATTTGAGGACCATAAAGGGGTGTGCCAAAAATGGTGAGTATCGGTCCATGTTTTGGTATAGCCCCCATATAGACCGATATCCCGATTTTACTTCTTGGGTTTCTAGAATCCGTAGTTTTTATGCGATTTGCCTGAAATTGTAAATATTATTTTAGGCTCCAAAAAACGTGTATCGGATTAAGTTTTTATCGGTCCTTTTGGTAATGCCTCCATATAGACCGACTTCATTTCTTGAGGGTATAGAAGGCGCACTGATCATGAAAATTGCTTGAAACTCAATGTAAAATTTTCAGATTTCAGATACTTCTCGGGTGAAAATCTACAGATTTAAGATTTCAAATCAAGACGTTATTTTATAATTTTCTTGCAGAGATGTTAATGATTCCTCTAAAACTCAAACAAAAATGGTTCTTATAAATGCAGAATCTGATATAGTCCTCATAGGTGAAATCTTTAAATTTATCTTCGGGAAGTGTCCTCAAGTCCTCAATCCCTCCTGAAATTTCAAAGGAAACCCTAATATTTGGTTCATGGTGGTGGGTATTTAAGATTCGGCCCGGCCGAACTTAGTGCTGTATATACTTGTTTGATTTCAGCTTAAAACCATGCATTGACTAAACTACAAGTGTAGCTTAACCAACAGAGGAAGAGAATGTTTGTCAAATTTATTTGGGCAAAACCCTATAGACTGCAAGATGGTTGGATGGACGCACGTTTCGGAGTTACCACATTCCTCATCAGCATCCTCTACTTGCAGCAAAACTATCAACCAATTATCAGAATAAATTCAGGCAGTTCATTAAACCCAACAATGAACCACACTTGAACCTTCCGAAAAAAGGTTTTGCATGATAGCCGGCATGATAAGCTGAAATCAAAAACAAAAACCACATCCTATGGTGGAGGGTATAAAAAAGCGTGTCCTGAAAATTAGGTTGCACAATTCATAATT
Organism: Haematobia irritans; assembly: GCF_050003625.1. Lineage (NCBI taxonomy): Eukaryota > Metazoa > Arthropoda > Insecta > Diptera > Muscidae > Haematobia > Haematobia irritans. The sequence goes on from NC_134400.1 coordinate 85,227,006, forward strand.
CATTCATATTAGGTCAATATTTTTTCAATGGACCAAAAGCATTCAAGTCATACCCCGGAATTACAATGTACGTGGAAATAACGACTTAACATCACACGCACAGAAAAAAAAAACATGTTTAGACATGGTTGCCGCATCAATTTAATGGTTGCCGCATCCATTTAATGTCGCGAAAACCATGTATTTTGTCTTTGTAAAAATAATTTTCGAGCAGAGAAAAATTTATGCTGGCAATAAATATTTAAGTAGTTCTCAAATGCCGCAAACATGTTCTATTATTTAAATTATAGAATTTGAGACCATTACATGGTCGGGAAAATCATGTACCTGACCATTCAATGTTTTTACTTTTTTGCAGAGAAAAAAGTATTTTTATAGGTTACGTATAGATATGTTAGAACCATTACATGACCATAGAGACCATGTACAATGTTTTCGTGACCTTTTATTTATTTTTTACTTTTTTGCAGCGAAAATAATTTTATAAAAACATTGAGTAAAAAGGTTAGGTTAAAGTGGCAGTTTCAGGCTCACTTAGACTATTCAGTCCATTGAGTAGGTACACACGATTTTCATTTTGCGCGTCAGTCGCATGTTGATTGTTGCTTGGAATGGTCGGCGAATACGGAATTACTGTGTTTCGTGTTAATTTACTTACTCAGTGGTGGCACGTGGTTTTATGTGAACACAAAAAAGGAAAGTGTAATTGAAACAAATTTACCTGGTTTTTATTCTGCATTTTCCTTATGGTATAATTTATTTTACATTTGATGGGCACGAAGTAAATATGGAATGATTACTTGTTGTTGAAATTTAACCAAAATAGAGCGTGTAAAAATATGTGATGTTTGCTTGCACGACATTATAAATACAAATAAACAATGAATTAGTTTATCTATATATATAAAATTCAATCTATGTTTGTTTATTTGTTTGTTTGTTTATTTGTTTGTTTGTTTGTATGTTCCGAGTTGGCTCCGAAACGGCTGAACCGATTTACTTGAAACTTTCAGAGATCGTAGGGGGCGTTCATGTGGTGAAAATAGGGTACCTCATTTTTTGACACCTGGTCGCGGAGGGGGACCTCCCCTTTGTCGGACTTTTTGAAAATTGGACCAAAGTTGACCGATTTGCTTGAAATTTTCATTGAAGATTGGGTTTGATATCTAGACAAAGATCCGCTACTTTATATTTCTATATTTGGAGGCGGAGGGGGGCCTCCCCTTTGTTCGACTTTTTTTAAAGTACAGTGAAAAAACTAAAATTCTCTAAATTATCTGAGATTTACAGAGAACATGCGGTGAGGTTATGGAATTAATATGGGGTACCTGATGGTTTCATATGTAGACGAGGAGGGGGACCTCCCCCTTGCCCTACTTTTTTAAACTTGCAACAAAATTATGCGATTTGCTTGAAATTTTCATTGAATGTTGGGGTTGGCATCTAGACAAAAATCCGCTACATTATTTTTCGATATTTGGTCGGGGAGGGGGACCACCCCTTTGCCCGACTTTTTTTTAAAGTATAGTGAAAACAAAACTCCCCCGACTGAAATTTTACGGAAAAATGAGTGAGGTTATGATATTTATATCAGGTTCCTGATTTTTTAATAAAAATAAAAGGGCATTCGCTTCTCTTAAATACATACAGAGAAACAATTAAACTTACCGAGTTAGTTGAAATTTACAGAGGACTGGGGAGAGGTTACGATATTAATAGTTGATAACTGATTTTGTGATATTTGGACGGAAGAGAGGCCCCTTTAGGCTTATAATTTGTTTGACATTTTCTGGGACGTTTACAAAAGATACGCTACATCACTTTTCGATATTTGGTCGGGGAGGAGGTCCTCCTCTAAAACTGCAGAAAAAAAACAAAAATTCTTAAGTTTTCTTGAAATTTACAAAGGCAGTGGGGGAAGGTTATGAATCAAGAGGCAACCTTTTTTGAAATTTTTGAAATTTAACTTTAAGTGTGGGGCAACACTTAAAGGAAAATTTCAAAAATTTTCAGGGAAGGTTAGGGGTGCTATTCACTACGGTGTTTTTCGATATTGTATCGGGGAAAGTGACGTCCCTTTAAAACAATAGAGCAAAATTTACACATCTCCGATCTACTTGACATTTACAGGGAACGTGGGAGAAGGTGATTAAATTTATCCATGATTTTTAAATTAGTATATGATTTTTCTATATCTGGTTGGGGAAGGGAATAATTGAAATAAACTTTGTCGATTTACTTTGATAGATTTTATAGGGACCATTGAGTAGTTGTGAAATTAATATAGGGTATGTGATAGTCCGATATCAGGTTGGAGTGGAGCGAAGGTGTGGAGAGGGTTCCCTTTTGTCCGTTTTTTTTTTTCTTAAATTGAAAGTAGAGGGTTGTCTGTAAATGGGAACTCGGTACATAATTTTATGATTTTTGCACAGGCTTCTGCCAGACTTCTTTTTAGTAAAGAACTTAAATTTACATGAAATTGGCAGCCAACGTAGAAGGTGCATCATTTTCCAACATTTTAGCAAATGTTAATGTGGTAAAATTTTTTACAACTTTTGCTTTTTCCGATTTATTGGATGGGAAACAGTAATTCTTTGTATGTTATTATAATATAGTGCTTAATTTTCAGATATGTTGAGGAGAAGGATACCTTTCCTTGACAAACCACACTTAAAAATCACAAGAAATATAGAAGATTGTCCAACTACTTGAATACGGAACATTATTTAAAAATTTGGAGGAAAGGGTACACCCTCTCCCCGACATTTTTTAAGACGAACCGCCGTATTTGTACCTATATTTAAACGAAAAAGCACGTAGTCCGAAATGTTTGAAAGAATTCAAATCTTTTCGAATTTGTTTTCAGCACGAAGGATATGGTTGACTAAGTTAACGCAAAATGTTCCTACAAATACGCTTCGGAAGGCGCAGCGAAGCGGGCCGGGTTACGCTAGTAAATAAATAAAAACAAAACAAGTATATACGGCCGTAAGTTCGGCCAGGTCGAAGCTTATGTACCCTCCACCATGGATTGCGTAGAAACTTCTTCTAAACACTGCCATCCACAATCGAATTACTTAAGTTGCGGTAACGCTTGCCGATGGCAAGGTATATTAAAACCTCCTTACACCGTCTTCTAAATTGTATGTAAGTCCATACGTGGTATATATTAAATCAAAAAACATCGATCAACTACGTATATAAATCAGTTTGACAAAATTTTCTATAGGCATAAAATTTTGACAAAATTTTCCATAGAAATAAAATTTTGGTAGATTATTTTTGGCTCGAGTGGCAACCATGATTATGAACCGAATAAAATTTTAACAAAATTTTCTATTTTAACAAAAATTTTTTATAGAAATAAAATTTTAACAAAATTTTCTATAGAAATAAATTTTTAACAAAAATTTCTATAGAAATACAATTTTGACAAAATTTTCTATAGAAATAAAATTTTGAGAAAAGTTTCTATAGAAATAAAATTTTGAGAAAAGTTTCTATAGAAATAAAATTTTGGTAGATTATTTTTGGTTCGAGTTGCAACCATGGTTATGAACCGATATGGACCAATTTTTGTGTCAAATTTGGTAGTCCGTTTATATGGGGGCTATATGTAAAAGTGGACCGATATGGCCCATTTGCAATACCATCGACCTACATCAATAACAACTACTTGTGCAAAGTTTCAAGTCGATAGCTTGTTTCGTTCGGAAGTTAGCGTGATTTCAACAGACGGACGGACGGACATACTCAGATCGACTCAGAATTTCACCACGACCCAGAATAGATATAGTTTATGGGGTCTTAGAGCAATATTTCGATGTGTTACAAACGGAATGACAAAGTTAATATACCCCCCATCCTATGGTGGAGGGTATAAAATTGAAACAAAAAGATCTCAAGCTTGGTTAAAATATAGAATATTATTTAAACAAAAAAGATCGAATACGAAACAAAATAGCTTAAGTTAAGCATAAATATGAATTTGCTTAAATAAAAAGTTAACTAACATACACCACACTGAAAAAAAAAAAACGGTGAACCCACCAGGAAGAAAACTTTTGGTTAATTTTAGAAAATTTACATTATATTTAGAAAATTTTAACTAAACATTATTAAAAACGCTGACATCACGCCGATATCAAAATAATGAGTAAATATTTTTGGACAAATTCAAGAAAATTTTTTAGGCATATTTTTTTTTTTTTACTTGTAAAAGAAAACTTTGTAGTTTGAAGGAAAAACTTGGAGTTCAAAATTGCAAAAATGTCCAACGTGCCATACGGAGTTCAAGATGAGCGTATTTGTAGTAAAATTTACAAATTTAAAGAAATAATGAACTGTTTTGTGAGAAGTACGAATTTAGTAGATCTTTATGCTGCATTTATGTATAATTGTATTTATATAATTTTAAAAATAATTATAAATTTCTTAAATGTCTTACTGAACCCTATATTTGTAAAATTCCATACAAGGGCAGACAGTCTTCATTATAGCGACGTCACAAAATTGGAATTGTTAATAAATAAATGGCATCCAGAAGGAAACTGCCAACTTTGCTATGCTTCGACTGCTCCAAGATAGTGCATCGAGAAGCATGAAGTATGGACATAGCAGCAACAAGTGTAGACTGGCCATATCTTAAACACTAACAACAATTGCCTGTGCAAGGACAATGGAACGCACCATGCGGTGCTGCTCGGCTATATACAAAGCAGCGGTCTTCACTAATTTACCCATAGGATCTGAACAAAGGACATCAACAACAGTAAGTAGAAGAGAAATTCTTATTTCACTTTGCTATGGTTATAGGTGACGATATTGGGTGTTTCAAAAAACTTCCACTTAGGATCCTACTCCTTCCTACCGTGAGGCAAGCAATTAGCACAACATTAGATATACAGCGCCCGGCAATCAGACTAAGAAGAATTTTAATTTCAAGGTGCTTGACCTCGTCTCCGAGTGGACATTGCATTGCTGTCCATTTGGATCTTCAATTTAGGTGCTGGCGACACAAACATTTGTTAAGGACAATGGTCAGTCGACCATAGTGGGCGAATGTGTTTGTGAAGCACTTGTGATGTCCTTGTGCCTGTAAATGTGGCATAACGCATTTATGTCAAAACAATAATATTCAGTGCTGAGTGTTTACGACTTGAGAATGAGCGAGGCAATGCATTGTCCTTTTTGCGGTTAAGTTATTGTTTATGGACTTTATATCCCTACTTGCGTCGGTAATGTCGAATGCAGTGTCATGTGGAGTCATTGTCATATCTGTGTAGCACAGCATTTACGAGCGACATTGTGCGGAAATGTCCTTTCTGCCCTTCAAATATCATAAAAATTTATGTTTATTTTGACACATTTATTTATCCAAGACGAAAAATGGCGCCGCACAATTTCACGCAGGTTAATATTTCATGCATTGGCTTAAAATAAAGTAATGGTAAAATATTTTCGTTATGACATCACGGTCTACTGACCAGAAAACAATTTTGTCGTAAAAAAATGTTTGGGCTAAGGTCAACTTGACTTTAATAATTCAGAAAAATTCTTTATATTTAATGAAATTGTCTTTCAATTTGTTGTCTTTTTGCATCTTGGCTACAAAGCAAAAAATCGTTCAAAATTAGGACATGTTTTTCACTACTTTATTTTAAAGAGGTTTTTTCCTTGAAATATATCATAATTTACACTGGAAGTCGAGTCTTAATTTGGAAAATAAAGTTGTCGTCAACTCGTTTTTAAAGGACTTTGATGGCATATGATGAAAAAAGCTGAAAAGCGGAAAAATTTATATTTGCTTCCTAGAAGCCAGTACAAAAAACCCAAATTTAAAAGAGAATTGTGTCTTAAAAGTATCCTTACATGTATTCTCCGCTTCTTTGGCTCGGAATCAACACCAAAAATTTGAAAGTAAAGACAAAATCTTTGGAACCGGGCATGCTTTTTTTCAGTGTATTTCCAGTATTGAAAGAATTCAATTTGGATAAAAGGATAAACTCGCACGGAGCGAAATATACTTTTCACTGCCGTACAAAGTATATCACTAAGATTGAAAGTCGATTTGAACCAAATTTTATATAGCGGAAGAATTAATTTCTTAAGCCTAGGGCCACATGTAAAACCAAAATTCTTACCATCCGATTATCATATATCCGATTTTCATGTAAGAGATACAAAAAACAGTTTCTGTTTATTTCTCGCAAACTACATTCTTTGCCCATATTTTATCCACGTTTAGCTTTTGGCCCTTTAGTAGTAATTTCCAATCAATTTTTTACTAAAAATTCATGTACTACACTGAAAAAAAGCATGCCCGGTTCCAAAGATTTTGTCTTTACTTTAAAAAATTTCGTATTGATTCCGAGCCAAAGAAGCGGAGAATACAAGTAAGGATACTTTTAACCCTTCTGTGCGTGATGAGGTCCCGCTGGACCTTTTTGATACACTGAAAAAAGCATGCCCGGTTCCAAAGATTTTGTCTTTACTTTAAAAAATTTGGTATTGATTCCGAGCCAAAGAAGCGGAGAATACAAGTAAGGATACTTTTAACCCTTCTGTGCGTGATGAGGTCCCGCTGGACCTTTTTGATTTTTATTCATACATAACTTTATCTTTTATATGAATTTCAGCTTGATGGTTTATGACTTCTTGTACTGAAGTGTTTTAAGTTGAAAACTTTAAATTTGTATGTGATTGAATCATTAAATCATTAAAATTTGAAAAATTTAGTGCGATTCTGCGTGATAAGGTCAAATGGGACCTATTACTAATTACATTAGTGATTTTAGCACAGTTTAAAAAGCAGTGTAAAGATATTGCGATTTTCGTATTTGGAACAATTAATAACACTAACATCCTTTCAAAAAATACCGTTATATGGAAGAATTTGTCATTTTTGAAGTTTCCATTGGTTTCGTTGTACATAATTTTATGTCTTCCATTGATATATCCAATACAGTGAGAGTAAAAGTGCAAAAAAAGTTATTTGAACTTCATGGAAATCGTGGTCGAAATAAGTTTTTATATTTCTATACATTTTCCAGACCTATCGGCTCCTGGAATTTGGCAAGATGTGCCTCAATTTGGACCAAGTTTGAAACAACCACTGTGCACATAATACTGCGAGCAAAACGAACGCCACTAAAAAAAATCGTATTGTTTTTCCTTCAAAAATCCAGTTTGTTAAGAACATTCAACTACAGAAACAATATATTGTTGCTTGGTACGTATAAGGATACTTATAGGTACCACGCCTGCGTCAAACATCAGGGCCACTAGTATACTAATCAAAAATTTTAACATTATCTGTATCCTACTAAAAATTAAATAAAACTCTATATTTACAACCAAATGTTTATATATGCAATTTGTGCATTATAGAAGAGTCCACCTACAGTAAATGATCGAAAAATATCGTAGGGATAACCTCTCTACCATCCTTTTTTTTATTGTAGGTCCCACGGGACCTCATCACGCTGGTATCGCTTCCAGTGTTATCACATACACAAGGGTTAAGACACAATTCTCTTTTAAATTTGGGTTTTGTGTACTTGCTTCTAGGAAGCAAATTTTAATTTTTCGGTTTCTCTGCTTCTTTTCTTCATATGCTATCACAGTCCTTTAAAAACGAGTTAACGACAACTTTAGTTTCCAAATTAAGACTCGACTTTCAGTAGGAATTATTCTATGTTTCAAGTAAAAAATTTCTTTAAAATAAAGTTTTGAAAAACATGTCCTATATTTGAACGATTTTTTGCTTTATAGTCAAGATGCAAAACGACAACAAATTTAATGACAATTTCATTAAATTTAAAGAATATTTCTGAATTATTAAAGTCAAGTTGACTTTAGCCCAAACATTTTTTCTTTCATGTTATGATATCCATTTTTAAGTGAAATCACTTAATTATAAGGACAATACGACTTCATTGAAAAGTTTATCGACTTTTGGACAAGGAAAAAAACTTTATATTAGAGAAATGCGTCTTCTATACTAAGCAAATTTTGCATTCGTATTTTAAAGACATGAAATCCTTAACCTCACGACAATATTTTTTTCAGTGTAGAAAGGACTTTCTCGGTATCTATATCGAAAGTTCAGTACCAGATATGTAGCCCAACGTACTGCTCTAATTTCCCTATAAATTTCGAGTATTGAGAAAAAGGTTGGCCCATGTGTCCCTCCTCAAGAAAGGGAACTTTCTTATATCGGACGAATTTTAACAAAAACCTAATAAATTCCATGAACTACCCAGCAAAGAAAATTTGAAGTTTTTCTAAAAACTTCCAAATTTGGTTGCCCTGACAGTTTTGCCCTGACTTACTTCAAATTTTGCACAAGCGGTACTTTTGACGATACTATTGTATGTGCCAAATATGGTCAAAATCGATTCAGATTTAGATATAGCTCCCATATATATCTTTCGTCCGATTTGAACTTATATGGCCTCAAAATCCAGGGTTTTGCCGTGATTTGCTTCAAATTTCGCACAAGGAGTACGTTTAGTAGTGTCGTTAATTGTGCCAAATTTGGTTGAAATCGGTTCAGATTTAGATATGGCTCCCATATATATCTTCCGTCCGATTTGCACTCATATGACCAGGGGGGCAAAGTTATACTCCCATTTACGCGAAATTTCGCATAGATGGCAGAATTATTATTCTAACTATACATGTCAAATTTAGTCAAAATCGGTTCAGATTATATATAGCTCCCATAAATACATACACCAGAGTTGGGGAAATATGGTAGGCTGTTACACATTTTAGTCCCATTTTCAATGGAAGTTTCCTCCAATTAACTGTATAGCGTTAGCCCATTTCAATTTTAATTCTAGAGATTTTGTAGAAGTAAAAAAATTGTCTCCTTTATATAGCTTCCAGCAAATGTGAAGTGGTTAAGATGGTAACACAAATTGTGGCCTACATAGGGGTGAAGGGAATAATATAGTCGGCCCCGCCCCACTTTAGACTTTACTTACTTGTTTTATTGGAAAATTGTATTTTTTTTGTATACCCTTCACCATAGGATGAGGGTATATTAACTTTGTCATTCCGTTTGTAACACATCGAAATATTGCTCTAAGACCCCACACGCACAGAAAAACCATGTTTGGACATGGTTGCCGCATCCATTTAATGCTTATATAGAGCATGTAATTGTGGCGAAACCCATGTATTTTGTCTTTGTAAAAATAGTTTTCGAGCGGAGAAAAATGTATGGTGGCAATAAGCATTTGAATGGTTCTCAAATACCGCAAACATGTTCTATCATTTAAATGATAGAATTGGAGACCATTAAATGGTCGGGAAAATCATGTACCTGACCATTCAATTTTTATACCCTGCGCCACACTGTGGAACAGGGTATTATAAGTTAGTGCATATGTTTGTAACACCCAGAAGGAGACGAGATAGACACATGTTGTCTTTGGCAATAATGCTCAGGGTGGGTCCCTGAGTCGATATAACCATGTCCGTCTGTCCGTCCGTCCGTCTGTCTGTGAACACATTTTTGTGATCAAAGTCTAGGTCGCAATTTAAGTCCAATCGCCTTCAAATTTGGCACATGTTCTTAATTTGGGTCAGAATAGAACCCTATTGATTTTGGAAGAAATCGGTTAAGATTTAGATATAGCTCCCATATATATCTTTCGCCCGATATGCACTAATATGGATCCAGCAGCCAGAGTTTTATACCGATTTGCTTGAAATTTTGTACAAACATAACACTTAGTCGTATAGTCAAGTGTGCAAAGTTTGATTGAAATCGGTTCAGAATTAGATATAGCTCCCATATATATCTTTCGCCTGATATGGACTTATATGGCCCCAGAAGCCAGATTTTTGGCCGAATTTAGTTGAAATTTTGCACTAGGAGTACAATTAGAAATATAGTCAAGTGTGCAAAATTTGATAGAAATCGGTTCAGATTTAGATATAGCTCCCATATATATATTTCGCCCGATATTGACTAATATGGTCCTAAAAGCCAGAGTTTTGGCCCAATTTGGTTGAAATTTTGCACAGGGAGTAGATTTAGCATTGTAGCTATGCGTGCCAAATTTGGTGGAAATCGATTCAGATTTAGATATAGCTCCCATATATATCTTTCGCCCGATATGGACTTATATGGACCCAGAAGCCAGAGTTTTATCCCGATTAGCTTGAAATTTTGCACAAGGAGTACAATTGGTAGTATAGTCATGTGTGCCAAATTTGATTGAAATCGGTTCAGATTTAGATATAGCTTCCATATATATTTTTCGCCCGATATGGACTTATATGGCCCCAGAAGCCAGAGTTTTGGCCCAATTTGGTTGAAATTTTGCACAAGGAGTACAATTGGTAATATAGTCATGTGTGCCAAATTTGATTGAAATCAGTTCAGATTTAGATATAGCTCCCATATATACGTTTTTCTGATTTCGACAAAAATGGTCAAAATACCAACATTTTCCTTGTAAAATCGCCACTGCTTAGTCGAAAAGTTATAAAAATTACTCTAATTTTCCTAAACTTCTAATACATATATATCGAGCGATAAATCATAAACAAAATTTTGCGAAGTTTCCTTAAAATTGCTTCAGATTTAAATGTTTCCCATATTTTTTACTAACATTGTGTTCCGCCCTAGTGCATTAGCCGACTTAAATTTTGAGTCTATAGATTTTGTAGAAGTCTATCAAATTCTGTCCAAATCGAGTGATATTTAAACGTATGTATTTGGGATAAACCTTTTATATATAGCACCCAACACATTTGACGGGTGTGATATGGTATCGAAAATTTAGATCTACAAAGTGGCGCAGGGTATAATATAGTCGGCCCCGCCCGACTTTAGACTTTTCTTACTTGTTTTTATTTGCAGTTACATGATGTCTGCATTTGTACATTTGATGGGCACGATGTAAATATGGAATGATTACTTATTGTTGAAATTGAAATAAAATAGTGTGTGTAAAAATATGTGATGTTTGCTTGCACGACATTATAAATAAACAATGAATTAGTTTATAATTTTTTTTTTTTTTTTGTTTTTTTATTTCTCAAGTGGCGTCCTTTTTTCGACGATGAAAAAAGTTTTTTTCATAAAAATCAAAACATTTTAGGTTGTGACCATGTTCTTTTAACTAGAAGAAAAACATTTTGAATGAATACCATAACATTTTAAATCGTGACCATTGTCTTTTCATTCAAACAAAATTCTTTTTATCAATATAATAACATTTTAGATGAGGCCAATTATATTTTTCTTAGAACCATGTTCAGTGAGCCAACATGGTTGCAGGTTAAAATGTTACATGGTGTCCGCAAAAATAGCTCCTATCATACTATTTTGCTCTTCGAATATTATTGTTACAATCATGTTTCTTCTCTGCGTGCATAAAGTATAAGCATGTCCGTTCGTCCATCTGTTGAAATCATGCTAACTTCCGAACGAAACAAGCTACGGACTTGAAATTTGGCGCAAGTAGTTGTTATTGATGTAGGTCGGATGGTATTGCAAATAGCCCATATCGGTCCACTTTTACGTATGGCCCCCATATAAACGGACCCTCAGATTTGGTTGCGGAGCCTCTAAGAGAAGCATATTTCATCCGATCTGGCTGAAATTTGGAACATGGTGTTTGTATATGCTCTCTAACAACTACACAAAAATTGGTCCACATCGGTCCATAATTATATTTAGCCCCCATATAAACCGATCCCCAGATTTGGCTTACGGAGCCTCAAAGAGAAGCAAATTTCATCCGATCTTGCTGAAATTTGGTACATGGTGTTGGTATATGGTCTTTAACAACTATGCAAAAACTGGTCCACAATTATAATTATATGTAGCCCCCATATAAACCGATCCCCAGATTCGGCTTGCGGAGCCTCTAAGAGAAGCAAATTTCATCCGATCCGGTTGAAATTTCGAACATATTGTTAGTATATGGTCTCTACCAACCTTGCCAGAATTGGTCAATATCGGTCCATAATTATATATATACCCCATATAAACCGTTCTCCAGATTTGACCTGCGGAGCCTCGTGGAGGAGCAAAATTCATCCGATCCAGTTCAAATTTGGAACGTGGTGTTAGTATATGGCCGCTAACAACCATACCAAAATTGGTCCATATCGGTCCATAGTTATATATAGCCGATCTCCAATCACACAAAAATTAGTCCATACGAACCGAAATCATGGTTGCCACTCGAACCAAAAATAATCTACCAAAATTTTATTCCTATAGAAATTTTTGTTAATATATTATTTCTATAGAAAATTTTGTCAAAATTTTATTTCTATAGAAAACTGTGTAAAAATAATATGCACAAGTATCAGGTGCACTAACCGTGGTAGCTTGCTCATAATCCGTCAAATTTAAATTGGATTCAAGAGCATCACCCATCAATACAGAAGAGTCAAGCAGGGCTTCAATAAAAGAATCATCTTCAGGGAATACGTAACTAAGATCCCTATTATCATCAAAGTCGCATTCATCGCCAGAAGTATAATTATCGGATAGTGTTTGTTCAAAGAATTCGCTAATTTCATCCTCGGTCATATGTGTTTTACTTTTACGGAACATGTCCAATGCTGGTACAATGAGAATCAGTCCGATAATTTTAATAATAACACAATAAATTTTGAAACTGGTTGAAAGATGGTGGCCGAACAAGTGAACAGCGCAATGCATGAGCCCGCCTGAAGGCGGAGTTGAATATCTTTCAATTTACTCACCTGTGAAATTTTTTTTTATCAAAATACAATTACTCACAGAAAGAACGTAAAATTTCTTAAAAGTTGGTATTTTTTTAAATGAAATCGACACAAAAATGTATACTTTTTTTATTTGCAAAAGTTGCCAGTTTGGAAAAATAATCAAAAACCACGCGAAAGTAGTCATCTGTCACTTTTGACATTACTCGAAAGCTAGAAGGAGTATTGCCAATCTGAAAAAACAGAAACGCGGCTTCAAGCTTTAACTACACTTTAAGAAAAGTCGGAATTTTAGAATTTAAAAAAATATTTATCAAATCGATTTTTTTCTAGACCCCGTCTAAAGGCGGGGCTATGCACTAGAGGGTTAAGATACCTTGCCATCGGCAAGCGTTACCCCAAATCAGGTAATTCGATTGTGGATGGCAGTGTTTAGAAGAAGTTTCTACGCAATCCATGGTGGAGGGTACATAAGCTTCGGCCTGGCCGAACTTACAGCCGTATATACTTGTTTTTGTTTCAAATAGGTTAAAATTAATAAAATGGTACAAATTATTTAAATTTTGCGGAAAAAATGTCAACTTCATTCTAGAAAAATTGCGAGTTTTTTTTTAATATTTGATGTCAAATGTTCCACACATGCGTAAGAATGCACTAACACTTCTTTCTTTCTCTCATAAATTTTATAAATTATTTATTTTTCAAAATATCACAAAATTTCTTAATTCACATCCAAAACACTGAATTCGCATCACGCGTTAAGAAGCGATGCAAATTCAATGCAACGGCAAAATGGTAGACATGCCTCCTATGACAAGCCCATGTTAAATTCATTGCTTCTGTGCCTATTTTGCACCACTTCCAGATCCAAATTGAGTTATATTGGCTTTAGTGCCACTTTTTGTTTTTGAGTGTTTCTAGTGGAATTTGTTTTTTGTTGTTACGGCATAGTCTTTCTTAGCAAAGACATTTCATTTGTCAACGAAATTGTTGTGAATGAGGAATGACATACGTCATTGGAGATTTCTACCATAGAAGCTGTTCCTGGTTCTTACCATATTAGAAAATTTATGCAAAATACCACGTCAAAAGAATTGCCCATACAGTTAGAGAAACCAATAACGACTTGAAAATCCGAAAAGGGAAACATGTTCTGCCTAAAGACCACGCAATATTTAGATGTTACCTTGTATGGTAATAGCCTTCATACCGAATCGTTTGACAAAAGGTGGAATGCAGAGCACAGCAAATCATGTGCCACATAACCAGAATAAAAACCAGTAAATATTTAAACAAAATATTTGAATAAAATTATTTTTACACTGACAGAAAATAGTAGCTATTTAGATTCAGATGTAACTCTAACATTACTCAATAAGATTATGTTCATGTTCACCGTTCAAAAAAACACATAATGCTCTCGTAAAACATGTTTGGAGTAATCCTATTCCTTCTCTGGGTGTAGGTTTGGTTCAGTCTTGCCACTACTAATTGATCTGAAGAACTCAGTGAAAGATCTATAAATCCGAATATTCCAATGGGGGAACTGTGCACAGAACAAATGTTGTCGGAAGGCCAATACAAATACGAATTTTGATTATCATGGAGGACGCAATCCTAGGATATGAAGGATTTTCCCTTATTCAAAAGTTGATCAATTTTTCAAGAAAGTCGTTTTATCCTTATAGTTAAGTGATTCGACTTAAGAACATTTTGTTTGACTAAAGCCAACTTGGCTTTTGAAAACGGGTTTAAGTTTGTTGACTTTTGGTATCTTGACTAAAAACCACAAAAGCGTTCAAAAATAGATGTTTTCCAGTACTGCATTTCAAAGACCTTTTTTACTTGAAACATTGCATAATTTCTACTTTATGTTGAGTCTGAATTTGAATAAGTTCTCCTTAGTACATTTTTAAAGAAGTTTGATAGTACACAAAGAACAAGTATATACAGCCGTAAGTTCGGCCAGGCCGAAGCATGCACCGAAAGAATTCTCTTCGTTAATTTTACGAAGAATTCTTCATTAACTATTCTTCCTGAATTCTTCATTAAAATAACGAAATTTTCATTCATTTTCTTAAATTTTACGAAGAACATTTTACGAATATACGAAACATTCTACATTAACTTTTCTTCGTAAAAAGTTCGTACTTTTAACGAAACTTTCTTCATATTTCATGAATTTTGTGAAGAAGTTTTTACGAATATTTTACGAAACATTCTGCGTTAAAATTTCTTCATAAAAAGTACGAAACATTTTCTTTGAAATAACGAAGAAGTTTCATTGAAGTTGTAAAATTTCCATTCGCGGCATTAAATTGTCTTTTATAATGTGCTTGAGTGTATTCCTTTATTCTATTTGTTATGCAAGTCTATGCTACTTCTCATTTGGGTGATAGCGCGCTATGAATAAAAGTGAAGCAATAAAACTAAAAATTATTCAAAAACTTAAGATGTAAAGTAGTGATGTCATTTTTCACACTTGCAACTACAACCAAATGCACTTTCGACTATAAATTTTTTTTCTAAAAGTTCGAACATTTTTCAGAAAAAAGTACGAAAGTTTTTCATAAAAAGTACGAACATTTTTCATAAAAACTACGAAAATTTTTCATAAAAAGTACGAAACATTTTCATAAAAAGAACGAAATTGTTTCATAAAAAGTACGAAGATTTTTCATAAAAAGTACGAAGATTCTTCATAAAAAGTATGAATTTTTTTCTTACAAACTACGAAAATTTTGGAAGAACTTTTCTTCGTAAAAAGTACGAAATATTTCGTACTTTTAATGAAAAGTTTCTTTGGTTGTAAAACAATGACAAATTTCGTACTTTTAACGAAATTTTTCGTTCTTTTTACGAAGAAAATTCTTTCGGTGTGGATTGCGCAGAAACTTCTACTGAAGACTGTCATCCACGGTACTGTCATTACGGTAACACTTGCCGATGGCAAGGTATCTTAAAACTTCCTAACACCGTAATATATACCACATAGTCCATACGTGGTATATATTAATCTAAAAAAGGCCTTATTAAATACGTATATAATTAAGTTTAAAGTTTCTATAGAAAACAAATTTTGACAAAATAAAATTTTGACAACATTTTCTATAAAAGTAAAATTTGGAAAAAATTATCTATAGAAATAAAATTTGGATAAAATTTTCTATAGAAATAAAATTCTGACAAAATTTTCTATAGAAATAAATTTTGACAAAATAAAATTTTGACATATTGTTATTTAGAAATAAAATTTTGATAAAATTTTCTATAGAAATAAAATTTTTACAAAATTTTCTATAGAAATAACATCTTGACAATGTTTTCTATAAAAATAAAATTTTGGTAGATTATTTTTGGCTCGACTGGCAACCATGATTATGAACCGATAAGGACCAATTTTTGTATCATTGGGGATCGCCTATATATTACTATGGATCGAAAATCTGGGGATCGATTTATATGGGGGCTATATATAATTATGGACCGATATGGACCAATTCTTGCATGGTTGTTAGAGACCATATACTAACACCACGTACCCAATTTCAACCGGATCGGATGAATTTTGCTCCTCTAAGAGGCTCTGGAGGTCAAATCTGGGCATCGGCTTATATGAGGGCTATATATAATTATGGACCGATATGGACCAATTTTGGCATGGTTGTTAGAGACAATATACTAACAGCACGGACCAAATTTCAATCGGATCGGATGACTTTTGCCCCTCTAAGGGGCTCCGGAAGTCAAATCTGGGGATCGGTTTATATGGGGGCTATATATAATTATGGGCCGATGTGGACATGGTTGTTAGAGACCATATACTAACACCATGTACTAAATTTCAGCCGAATCGGATGAAATTTGCTTCTCTTAGAGCAATCGCAAGCCAAATTTGGGGGTCCGTTTATATGGGGGCTATACGTAAAAGTGGACCGATATGGCCCATTTGTAATACCATCCGACCTACATCAAACACAACTACTTGTGCCAAGTTTCAAGTCGATAGATTGTTTCGTTCGGAAGTTAGCGTGATTTCAACAGACGGACGGACGGACATGCTCAGATCGACTCAGAATTTCACCACGACCCAGAATATATATACTTTATGGGGTCTTAGACCAATATTTCGATGTGTTACAAACGGAATGACAAAGTTAATATACCCCATCCTATGGTGGAGGGTATAAAAAAGCTGAAAAATTGAATAAATTAAAATTTGTTTCCTGGAATCAAATACGAAAAACTCAAATTTAAAAGAGAAAGTGTCCTTACCTCTATTCTCCGCTTCATATCAATAGCAAAATCATTAGCATAAAGACAAAATATTTGGAACAGGGCATTCGTTTTTTTTCAGTGTCCAATGGTGTCAGTATGATTATTGATTACGTGGTCACAAACGAATCCCTTAACACATACAACGCCGAGCTCCCAGCAGGGCGGAGAGCACTTAACTCAAATCAGAACGATTTCAGGAAAAAATGTGGAAGTTGTTCTAAAGGCACAACTTTAAAAATACATCCAAAGTTGATGTTCTTATCGTCACTTGTTTATATTTGTAAAATTGGCAAATCCTTCTTTCTATGCGAGTT
Organism: Haematobia irritans; assembly: GCF_050003625.1. NCBI lineage: Eukaryota > Metazoa > Arthropoda > Insecta > Diptera > Muscidae > Haematobia > Haematobia irritans. The sequence goes on from NC_134400.1 coordinate 85,244,318, forward strand.
TTTAAAAGGTTTGAGAGCACAAAAATTATTTATTTGGTAAAATACCATAGAAGTTTTCCACGCACTGGTCCAAATTTAGTGCAACGGCTGCTGAAATGGCGTAGAAAATATTATGTCCCCCAAAACGAAATTTTAGGCAAACGAACATAATATACACTTACCTCTTTCACAACAAAAAGTTTTAGTAGAATTTTAATGACAAACATATTATTTCAATATATGAGTTTCTGGATATGAAGATCAAGAAATTGGCATTATTAAGTTATTGAATAGAAAATGCCAGATAACAATCTCAAAAGACTGACTATACACAAGTTTAACCGCTGGTTAAGTCGAATTTCCATATTCTTAATCCTCTAATGCCCAAGCCCGCCTTTAGGCGGGCTTCATTTATTAAGGAAGCTTTTAGTAAAACACACCTTAAGACAACAAAAATGGGCAAAATAAAGAGAAAACTTATTTGAAACTATTCAATAGGCTTTGCAGCATATGCTGAATATTACTGTATAAAATTTTCTTGCTTAGTTCTCTTGCTTCTTGGTTTTTAACGGCCATATAATAGCACAATGTACCAAATTTCAACTGACTCGGATGAAATTAGCTCCTCCAGGAGGCTCCAAAACCAAATCTCGGGATCGGTTTATATAGGGGCTATATATGATTATGGACTGATATGGACCACTTTTGGCATGGCTGTTAAATATCACACACTACCACCACGTACCAAATTTCAACCAGATCGGATGAATTTTGCTTCTCCAAAGGCACCGGAGGTCAAATCTGGGAATCGGTTTATACACGCAGAGAAGGAATATGATCACCTCAAACATGTTTCAAGAGCAAAATGTTATTTTTGTATGGTGACCATGTAACATGTTTGTCACTATAATGTTATTTTCTCGTAAAATATAACCTGCTTGCCGAAATCAGATACATGATTTCCTAGAAAATAACATGGTTGCGAAAACCATGTTACATGGTCACCACCCAAAAATAACATTTTGCTCTTAAAACATGTTTGAGGTGATCATATTCCTTCTCTGAGTGTGTGGGGGCTATATATAATTATACACTGATCAATTCCTGCATGGTCGTTGGATACCATATACTAACATCACGTACCAAATTTCAACCGATTCGGTTGAATTTGCTCTTCCAAGGGGCTCCGGGAATCAAATCTGGGGATCGGTTTATTTTGGGGCTATATATAATTATGGACCGATGTGGACCATTTTTGCACAGTTGTTAGAGACCATATACTAACACCATGTACCAAATTTCAGCCGGATTGGATGAAATTTGCTTCTCTTACAGTCCCCGCAAGCCAAATTTGGGGGTCCGTTTATATGGGGGCTATACGTAAAAGTGGACCGATATGGCCCATTTGCAATACCATCCGACCTCAATAACAACTACTTGTACCAAGTTTCAAGTCGATAGCCTGTTTCGTTCGGAAGTTAGCGTGATTTCAACAGACGGACGGACGGACGGACATGCTCAGATCGACTCAGAATTTCACCACGACCCAGAATATATATACTTTATGGGGTCTTAGAGCAATATTTCGATGTGTTACAAACGGAATGACAAAGTTAATATACCCCCATCCTATGGTGGAGGGTATAAAAATCAACAATCAAATTTGACGTCGGAGTCAAAAATGACCAATATACGAAATATAGCCCCTGAGCAACCACGAACAACGGTATGCGTTTCTTTTCGATCGGACTTCAAATGACGACACAGCACAATAAATTGTATTTCGGGGGGTCGTAGGGTGTACGAAAAAAAGTTTTGGTGTTCTGAAATTGTCTTCGAAAAATGCTACAAAAATCATGAACACGATTAGAATTGAGAGCGTTATTAAACTCTTAACATCCTAGGTGTCACTAAAATTGCAAATGAATTTAACTTTTAAGCTTTTTATGTTGGAGAGCGGGATTGTTTTCGTTAGCGTAGTTCGTTTCTCACTCACACTCACGAAAATATTGTTTTCGTGACTCACGCTCACGCACGACATTTTGGTTTGTTAATCACGCTCACGCACACTCTGCCTTTGACATGAGCGTGACTCACGACTCACGCGTGAGTCACGACAATTTCGTGTCACGTGCACACCTCTAGTATCAGAGCTTTCACTGTATTATGATGTGATGTCTTCACGTAAAGTTCTTTAAGGACAAATTGGTTCGATTATTATTAAAAAAAGGAAATTGGTCAGTTATAACGGTTTTTGTGTTAATCGGCTATTATATTTATGTAGGAGCTATACCCAAATCTCAGATAAATTGGTTAAAACATTTGAATTGGAAATTTGAGTAATAATGATATTCTGGCCTAATTTCGACGAATCGGGCGATACGTTCATATGGGAGGTATATAAAGGGTGATTTGTTAAGAGCTTGATAACTTTAAAAAAAAAAAAAACGCATAAAATTTGCAAAATCTCATCGGTTCTTTATTTGAAACGTTAGATTGGTCCATGACATTTACTTTTTGAAGATAATTTCATTTAAATGTTGACCGCGGCTGCGTCTTAGGTGGTCCATTCGGAAAGTCCAATTTTGGGCAACTTTTTCGAGCATTTTGGCCGGAATAGCCCGAATTTCTTCGGAAATGTTGTCTTCCAAAGCTGGAATAGTTGCTGGCTTATTTCTGTAGACTTTAGACTTGACGTAGCCCCACAAAAAATAGTCTAAAGGCGTCAAATCGCATGATCTTGGTGGCCAACTTACCGGTCCATTTCTTGAGATGAATTGTTCTCCGAAGTTTTCCCTCAAAATGGCCATAGAATCGCGAGCTGTGTGGCATGTAGCGCCATCTTGTTGAAACTACATGTCAACCAAGTTCAGTTCTTCCATTTTTGGCAACAAAAAGTTTGTTAGCATCGAACGATAGCGATCGCCATTCACCGTAACGTTGCGTCCAACAGCATCTTTGAAAAAATACGGTCCAATGATTCCACCAGCGTACAAACCACACCAAACAGTGCATTTTTCGGGATGCATGGGCAGTTCTTGAACGGCTTCTGGTTGCTCTTCACTCCAAATGCGGCAATTTTGCTTATTTACGTAGCCATTCAACCAGAAATGAGCCTCATCGCTGAACAAAATTTGTCGATAAAAAAGCAGATTTTCTGCCACTGATTTTGGTAATAAAATTCAATGATTTGCAAGCGTTGCTCGTTAGTAAGTCTATTCATGATGAAATGTCAAAGCATACTGAGCATCTTTCTCTTTGACACCATGTCTGAAATCCCACGTGATCTGTCAAATACTAATGCATGAAAATCCTAACCTCAAAAGAATCACCCTTTATAAATATGAACCGATTTCGATGATATTTTGCAGTATAAGTTATAATTATATAAAAGATTAAACTGTGCCAAATTTTAGTTAGATCGGGTAATATATAAGGATATTATGGCCTAATTTCCGCAAATCGGGAGATACATAGTTAATCCTACATCTGAAATCAATGATATTTTGCAGGGCTAGTAAATACTATGGAAAATTATATTGTGACAGTTTCAGATTGTTTCACAAATAAGGGTATTATGGCCAAATTTGGGAACGTCGAGCGACACATATATACGGGAGCTGTATCTAAATTTGATATTTAGTGGACTTGAGAGGTGCTGAAAAGGATTATCTTGTGTCACATTTAAAAATTATCGAATAGTAAATAGGTGAAATATAAATCCATTTGTAGAAATCGGACGATGCATACATATAGGAGCTATATCTAAATTGGATCTGATTTCTTCCGAATTCAATTCCGCTCGTTCTTGTGCGAAAAAAACACACTGTGCCAAATTTCATCAAAAACCAAGTGTTGTATCGACTCAGGAAGTGATTCCGAGTCGATCGGTATATATTTTATGGGGCCATTGTGACAATTGTCTTTTAGCTCAAACAAACATCTTTTTATCAATATAATAATGTTTTAGATGAGGACAATTATTATTTCTTAGAAACACACCCAAAGAAAAAATACTTACCTCCGGAACGAAAGTTTCCCACCCCAGAGAAATTTCCTAACTCCACCTATGGTGGGGGTGCACCCTATAATGTAAAACCTCTACTGTAATTTATGTCGGTCCAATTAATAAAAATTAATTCATCCCATAAACATTGTGAAATATATCAACATAAACAATTAACGAAAGATTTCCAGCTAATCGGTGCTATGTCACAAAGAGATGTCAGGGATCAGCTAAATGCTTAAACACTGTCAGTTGGCAACAAGCTCTGCGTTTTATTTATAAACGAGTTGATGGACATGTCAAAATCATCTTTGTTTCGGGGCGATGTTGATGCATGCTAATGCCAACAGTGATAATGTCACGTTGAATCATTAAAGTCATCATAAATAAGATGACATTATCATTTTTCTAAAAACGACAAATTGTCAAATTTATTGCGACTCTTAGTGATGTGACCGCCTAAATTTTGTCCGACTAATTCCCAATCACCGCTTTGCAATGTTGTCGTAGGATGGTCCAAATTGTTAATGGCCCCATTGATATTGGAAGTGTAAAAGAAACATAAATTAATTCGATCATTATTTCACAGCAGATTAGCTTTTGATGTGCGTCTACTAATTTTCCGGCAAAACAATTTGCGTGGGATCCTTAAATACACCTTCTGTAGGTTGGCGACAAACATAATAATCTGCAAAATAGAAAAAATATTAAATAAAAATAAATATTTATGGAAATATATACGATTCCAACATAAAGATTGTTAAAAAAATTAATGCGCTGGAGCATCGTCAAAAGTGTCGAATTTGGTAATAGTTTCCACTTGTGGAACTAAAGCAACCCATTAGAAAATTAAATTAGAAATTAAATAGAGAAATTCCTTTAGCATTTACAAATCTACTACACTCAAAAACAAGTAAGGAAAGTCTAAAGTCGGGCGGGACCGACTATATTATACCCTGCACCACCTTGTAGATCCACATTTTCCGATCTGGGCAAAATTTGCTAGACTTCTATAAAATCTATACACTTGGTTTATAAATTAGGCAATAAACATGAATTTCACTAATTAAGAATAAAATCAAACAATATTAATATTTTATTTCTATTTATTGTGTATGCTCTTAATTATTGATATTGGACTTATATTGCGACCTAGACTTTGATCACAAAAATGTGTTCACAGACAGACGGACAGACGGGCATGGTTATATATACTCAGGGAACCACCCTGAGCATTATTGCCAAAGGCACCATATGTCCACCTTGTCTCCTTCTGGGTGTTACAAACATATGCACTAACTGATAATACCCTGTTCCACAGTGTGGCGCAGGGTATAAATATGGGAAACATTTAAATCTGAAGCAATTTTAAGAAAACTTCGCAAAAGTTTTTTTATGATTATCGCTCGATATATATTTATTTGATGATAAGGAAAATTACAGTCCTTTTTACAAGTTTTCGACCAAGCAGAGGCGATTTTAAAAGGGAAAATTTTGGTATTTTGACCATTTGTGTCGAAATCAGAAAAACATATATATGGGAGCTATATCTAAATCTGAACCGATTTCAATCAAATTGGGCACGCATAGCAACAATGCTAATTCTACTCCCTGTGCAAAATTCAGCTAAATCGGAGTAAAAAATTGGCCTCTGTGGTCATATGAGTGTAAATCGGGCGAAAGCTATATATGGGAGCTATATATAAATCTGAACCGATTTCAATCAAATTTGGCACGCATAGCTACAATGCTAAATCTACTGCCTGTGCACAATTTCAACCAAATTGGGCCAAAACTCTGGCTATTAGAACCATATTAGTCCATATCGGGCGAAAGATATGTATGGGAGCTATATCTAAATCTGAACCGATTTCAATCAAATTTTGCACAATTAACTGCACTAATAATTGTACTCCTAGTGCAAAATTTCAAACAAATTGGGTCAAAACTCTGGCTTCTAGGACCATATTAGTCCATATCGGGCGAAAGATATATATGGGAGCTATATATAAATCTGAACCGATTTCAATCAAATTTTGCAACCTTGACTATACGACTAAATGTTATGTTTGTACAAAATTTCAAGCAAATCGGTATAAAACTCTGGCTTCTGGGTCCATATTAGTGCATATCGGGCGAAAGATATATATATATGGGAGCTATATCTAAATCTGAACCGATTTCTTCCAAAATCAATAGGGTTCTATTCGGACCCAAATTAGGAACATGTGCCAAATTTGAAGGCGATTGGACTTAAATTGCGACCTAGACTTTGATCACAAAAATGTGTTCACAGACAGACGGACGGACGGACGGACAGACGGACGGACGGACAGACGGACATGGTTATATCGACTCAGGAACCCACCCTGAGCATTATTGCCAAGGACACCATGTGTCTATCTCGTCTCCTTCTGGGTGTTACAAACATATGCACTAACTTATAATACCCTGTTCCACAGTGTGGCGCAGGGTATAAAAAAGTGAACTCTCTATTTCACTAAAGTCAATTTAACTTTATTTTAGTTCATGGAATTGTTATGTTTGGAGAAAGTTTCCTCTACTCTAATAATTTTTTGCGTACGTTAGTTAACCCTCTAATGCCCAAGCCCGCCTTTAGGCGGTCTTCATTTAATAAGGAAGCTTTTAGTAAAACACACCTTAAGACAACAAAAATGGGCAAAATAAAGAGAAAACTTATTTGAAACTATTCAATAGGCTTTGCATCATATGCTGAATTTTACCGTATTAATTTTTCTTCCTTAGTTCTCTTGCTTTTGTGTCGTTAACATTCAAAATTTAATCACCTCCAAAAAATTGCGGCATTAGATATAAATTATAAATAATGAACTAAAAAACGGGGGAAAATTATACACAAATTAAGAATAAAGATTTACTAAATTCGTATTTCTCACAAAATAATTCATTATTTCTTTTAATTTGTAAATTTTATAAAAAAATGCGTTTATCATGAACTTCGTAAGTCACTAAAGACATTCTTGCACTTTTGAACTCCAATTTTTTTCTTCAAACTACAAAATTTTCTTTAATAAGTGAAAAAAATTAATTATGTCCAATACATTTTCATGAATTCGTGGAAAAATATTTACTTATTTTTGTGATATCGGCGTGAAGCCAGTGTTTGTAATACTGTTTAGTTAAAATTTTCTAAAAATATTCAAAATTTTCTAAAATTATCCAAAAGTTTTCTTCCTGGTGGGTTCACGGTTTTTTCAGTGTAGCCTACAGTTTAAAACAATCCCATCAATTGGAAAGAAACGTATACGAAACTTCTGAGCTAAGAAAGTTCACCGAAAAAAAAATTCCGTAGTTAATTTAACGCTAAATTTACCTTATTTTCGTTCAAAAACAAAAAAAAATATTTGCTTGTAGTTAAATTTTACTTTTTTACTTTTTTTAATTTTACTTTTTTTACTTTTGTTAAGCATGTTTCAAATATGTTATGAACTCAACGTGGGTATAAATTTCTATGGCCGTACGCATTAGTTCAATATGAACTAAAGCAAAATAAAATATTCGTACTATTCCCAAAAATAGTACGTATGGTTAAAATGGTCATGATTTGGCACCAATGATTGTGTTCTTTACTTTTAGTTCATTCGAGTGGAAAACGGGTATCTTAACATGAAAGAAATTTTCGTTTGACTAAGGTATAATTTCTACTTAAAGTTGAGTTTGAATTTGGAAACTGAATACCAATTATACATTTTTAAAGGACTTTAGTAGCACATGAAGAAAAAATTGAAAAAAAACGAATAAATTAAAATTTGTTTCCTAGAATCAGAACTTATATTTAAAGAAGTAAGTAAAGTCTAATGTCGGGCGGAGCCGACTATATTATACCCTTCACCACTATGTAGACTATATTTGTGTTACCATCTCAACTACTTAAATTTGCTGGGAGCTATATAAAGGTTTGCATTTCCAGATACAAATACTTTTAATGGAGACAATTTTTTGTACTTTTACAAAAACTCTAGAATTAAAATTTAAATCGGCTAACGCCTTGGGATGAAACACAATGTTAATAAAAAAAAAAACAAGTATAAACGGCCGTAAGTTCGGCCAGGCCGAATCTTATGTACCCTCCACCATGGATTGCGTAGAAACTTCTACGAAAGACTGTTATACACAATCGAATTACTTGGGTTGTGGTATCTTAAATCGTTTTCTAAATTGTGAGTTAGTCCACACGTGGTATATATTAGACAAGAAGGTATGTAAGTCTACAAATAATTACGAATCGATATGGACTTTTGCACGGTACGTAAGGAGCCAGAATTGAAATATGGGGGTCGCTTTTATGGGAGCTATATACAATTATGAACTTGATATGGACCAATTTTTCTGTGATTGGGGATCGATTTATCTTAGGGCTATATATAACTACACGCACAGAAAAACCATGTTTGGACATGGTTGCCGCATCCATTAAATGCTTATCTAGAGCATGTAATTGCCGCGAAAACCATGTATTTTGTCTTTGTAAATATAGTTTTCGAGCGGAGAAAAATGTATGGTGGCAATAAGCATTTGAATGGTTATCAAATACCGCAAACATGTTCTATCATTTAAAGGATAGAATTTGAGACCATTAAATGGTCGGGAAAATCATGTACCTGACCATTCAATTGTTTTACTTTTTTACAGGGAAAAAAGTATTTTTTATAGGTTAAGTATAGATATGTCTAGAACCATTACATGACCATAAAGACCATTTAAATTTTTTTCGTGACCATTTAATTTTTTAACTTTTTTGTAGCGAAAAGAATTTTATAAAAACATTGAGCAGGTACACACGATTTTCATTTTGCGCGTCAGTAGTGTGTTGATTGTTTCTTGGAATGGACGGAGAATACGGATTTACTGTGTTTTGTGTTAATTTATTTATTCAGACGTGGCACGTGGTTTTATGTGAACACAAAAAAGGAAAGTGTAATTGAAAAAATGTACCTGTTTTTTGTTCTGCATTTTTTTTTTGTATCATTTATTTTTATTTGCAGTTACATGATGTCTGCGTTTGTACATTTGATGGGCACGATGTAAATATGGAATAATTACTTATTGTTGAAATTGAAAAAAAAGAATGTGTAAAAATATATGATGTTTGCTTGAACGGCATTATAAATACACATAAACAATGAATTAGTTTATAAATAAATAAAAACAAACAAATAAATCTAATTTTGTGTTTTCTTTTCTCAAGTGGCGTCTTTTTTTCGACGATGAAAAAAGTTTTTTCATAAAGATCAAAACATTTTAAGTTGTGACCATGTTCTTTTAACTAGAAGAAAAACATTTTGAATGAATACCATAACATTTTAAATCGTGACCATTGTCTTTTCATTCAAACAAAATTCTTTTTATCAATATAATAACATTTAAGATGAGGACAATTATATTTTTCTTAGAACTATGTTCACTGAGCCAACATGTTTGCAGGTTAAAATGTTACATGGTCGCCGCAAAAATAGCTCCTATCATATTATTTTGCTCTTCGAATATGATTGTGACAATCATGTTTCTCTCTGCGTGTATAGACCGATATGGACCTAGTTAGGTATGGTTGTAAACGGCCATATACTAGCACAATGTACCAAATTTCAACTGACTCGGAAGAAATTTGCTCCTAGAATAGGCTCCAAAACCAAATCTTGGGATCGGTTTATATGGGGGCTATATATGATTATGGACTGATATGGACCACTTTTGGCATGGTTGTTAAATATCATATACTACCACCACGTACCAAATTTCAACCAGATCGGATGAATTTTGCTTCTCCACAAGGCACCGGAGGTCAAATCTGGGGATTGGTTTATATGGGGGCTATATATAATTATGGACTGATATGAACCAATTCATGCATGGTTTTTGGATACCATATACTAACATCACGTACCAAATTTCAACCGTATCCGATGAATTTTGGTCTTCCAAGGGGCTCCGGAGGTCAAATTTGGCGATCGGTTTATATGGAGCTATATATAATTATGCACCGATGTGAACAAATTTTTGCATGGTCATCACAGACCATATACTAACACCCTGTACCAAATTTCAGCCGGATAGGATGAAATTTGCCTCTCTTAGAGGCTCCGAAATCCAAATCGGGGAATCGGTTTATATGGGGGTTATATATAATTATAGACCGATGTGGACCAATTTTTGCATGGTTGTTAGAGACCATATAATAACACCCTGTACCCAATTTCAGCCGGATCGGATGAATTTTGCTTCTCTTAGAGGTTCCGCAAGCCAAATCGGGTGATCGGTTTATATGGGGGCTATATATAATTATTGACCGATGTAGACCAATTTTTGCGTAGTTGTTAGAGACCATATACTAACACCATGTACCAAATTTCAGCCGGATCGGATGAAATTTTCTTCTCTTAGAGGCTCCGCAAGCCAAATCTGAGGATCGGTTTATATGGGGGCTATATATAATTATGGACCGATGTGAACCAATTTTTGCATGGTTGTTAGATACCACATACTAACACAATGTACCAAATTTCATCCGGATCGGATGAAATTTGCTTCTCTTAGAGGCTCCGAAAACCAAATCGGGGGATCGGTTTATATGGGGGCTATACGTAAAAGTGGACCGATATGGCCCATTTGCAATACCATCCGACCTACATTAATAACAACTACTTGTGCCAAGTTTCATGTCGATAGCTTGTTTCGTTCGGAAGTTAGCGTGATTTCAACAGACGGACGGACGGACATGCTCAGATCGACTCAGAATTTCACCACGACCCAGAATATATACTTTATGGGATCTCAGAGCAATATTTCGATGTGTTACAAACGGAATGACAAAGTTAATATACCCCCCATCCTATGGTGGAGGGTATAAAAATATGGGGAAGCGAGAGAAATTTTAATGCAATTGTACAAAAGAGCATTTATGATTTATCAGGTGATACATATGTATTCGAGATATAGGACAATTTTAGTAATATTTACAATTTTTGCTACTTAGCAGTGGCGATTTTACAAGGATATTGGTTAGATCCCGCCAAGATATATGGCCAAGTGTGGGTTGTGATATTATTTGGTCAATTCGAGCGACTTGGAGCCTTATTTAAAACTCAACCGTTCTGTGGAAATTCTGGCATTACAGTGTTTAGGATATGACTAAGATATGGGGAAATCATCACAGAATTTTGTGTCAAGTGTGGGAATTTTGGCCATATTTGTATAAACCGGAAAAACAAACGAATATATGGAAGCTTTATCTAAATCTGAACCAAATTAGATCAAACTCGACACACTTAAATATCATATTAAATATATTCTCTGTGGAAACTATCCAGTCGATTGCAGGAAAATCTCATTGAAAATCGGTCTAAAATTTGAAACAGTCTACCATATTTCCCCAACTCTGGTGTACGTACATATGGGAGCTATATATAATCTGAACCGATTTTGACTAAATTTGACATGCATACACTGTTAGAAAAATATGTTTTTCATATGTTCCGATATAAACAAAATGTGTTTCGGGCACAATTTTTAAACACAATATATTTAAGTGCAAACATGTAATCTTCCTAAACTAACACTAAATGTTCGGGACACATATGTTAATATGTTAGAATATATTATGTTTGGGGCATGAATGTTTCGTAAAAATAATACGTGTGAATGTAAACATATATAAATTTACAAATTTCGAGTAAACATATATATGTTTTGATATATTATTCAGAGAGCGACAGAGAGAGAGTATAGAGAAAGAAATAGAGATGGAAATCGGGAGGGTTGACGAAAGATATCAACATAACACAGCGAGAGAATCAAAAGAGAGCAATTTCTGTGAAACTGCTTGTATGTTGTTTCGGAAAACTGTTTTATAATAAGGCCAAAAATTTGATATGCTTAAGTCTAAATATTATTTAATTTGAATACTCATGTAAAGAGAATAGACATTCGGAAGCGGGCATTAAGTTCGAGTTTTGCAGCTAAAACAATTGAAAAAGTTTATTTTCTTGAAAATGAATTATTAAAGAAAAGTAAAAGGCAAAACATTTCATTTTAGAACGATAATGCCAACTTAATACCGCCCTTAAGGGTAAAAAAGAAATTGAGTACAAAAAACGATAAGTTTTAAATACATTTCAAATGGTGTTAAATGCTAGTAAAAAACTGTTCACGCCTAACTAAATTTATGTGTATATTATAAAATTATTTATGTATGTTTATACTCGACTCCACGTTCTTCTTTTGTTAGAGTTTTTAAACTCCTTCCAAAATTTCAAGCTTTTATACCAAAAACAGTTTTTGTTACAAATAATATTTTATCCAAAAGCTCAGTCCATTTCGTTTATATCAAGCACTGTTCTTTTCTGACTGTAAATCTTTAATAACACACATTTCGAAGTTTCATTGTAAAAATTTAATTTAACAATATAAAAATATAAATACAAAAATTAAAAAAAATGGTGTTCGATCGGAGTAGGCATTGAACCCAGGACCCTTTGCATGCAAGGCGGAGATGCTAACCACTGCTCCACGTGGCCAACAAATATATGTTTCTGTTGAATAATGTTTTGTTTGCATCGGCTCGTGGGCGCTGCAAACTATGCTATATAAATGTAACTTATAACGATAATTGTCTATTGGTAACTATAACAGCTACGTAGCCCAGTGGTAGTGTGTTGGCTTATAAATTGCATAGTTCCCGGTTCGATTCTCAGTCCAGGCCAAAGCTAAAATTTAAAAAAATTATAAAATTGAATAATTTCTTCAACATTATTTGTATTACAGAAAAAGGTGCCAAGAACTAAAAAATTTCGTGGAAGTGAACATTATGTGAGGGAATGAGCACAATCTTCTTTGGGGAAAATTCTTCCAAGCATATAATATTTTTGGGCTCAAAATGCTTCCAAACATATAATATGTTCACATAAAACAAACATATTAATGTTTCGGCAGTATCCAATAATATATGTGCTTCCTGTAAAATATGTTTGGAACATATGTTAGGTTAGGTTAGGTTAGGTTAGGTGGCAGCCCGATGTATCGGGCTCACTTAGACTATTCAGTCCATTGTGATACCACATTGGTGAACTTCTCTCTTATCACTGAGTGCTGCCCGATTCCATGTTAAGCACATATGTTAGAGAAGCGATTTTTTCTGAGGGTGTTGTTAGAATAATAATTCTGCAACCTCTGCAAAATTTCACGTAACTGCAGTATAACTATAGCATCCGTGATCATATATGTGTGTAAATCGGGCGAAAGATATATATTGGAGCTATATCTAATCAACCAAATTTGGCACACATAACGACACCGTTAAACGTACCTCTTGTGCAAAATTTGAAGCAAGTAAGGGCAAAACTCTGGCTTTTGAGGTCATATAAGTGCTTTCAATCAAATTTTCAATCAATCATATAAGTGATTTCAATCAAATTTACCAAGCATTGGAAGAATACCAACTCTACTCTCTGTGCAAAATTTCACGAAAATCGGTAGTAAACTTTGTCCTCTGTTGCCATATGAGTCCAAATCGGTCGAAAGATATATATGGGAGCTATATGTAAATCTGAACCGATTTGGATAATATTTTGCAAGTTTTGCGAGACTCATAAAATATTCGGATGTACGGAATTTGAAGAACATCGGTTGATAAACACGCCAATTATAACCAGATCGGGAATAAATATATATGACAGCTATATCTAAATCTGAACCGATTTTTTCCAAAATCAATAGCGATTGTCTTTGTTCCCCAAAACGACCCTGTGCCAAATTTGAGGACGATCGGACTTAAACTGCGACCTGCACTTTGCGCACAAAAATACATGAACAAACAGACAGACAGACAGACGGACAGACAGACGGACATCGCTAAATCGACTCAGAATTTAATTCTAAGACCATCGGTATACTAAACGATGGGTCTCAGACTTTTCCTTCTTGGCGTTACATACAAATGCACAAACTTATGTACCACATTAGTGGTGAAGGGTATAAAAAAAATTGTGTCTTAAATAACAAGTTGGCTGATAACTCCCCGGTCTGACACATAGATATGTAATATTCTAACTTCAATTCTCCGCTTCTTTGGCTATTTGTAAAAAAACAAAATTCCAAAAAAATAATTAGGCTTTCAGGAGTTTTAGAAGTAAATTCCTGGTATTTGTCTATATAGACATTTTATAAAAAATAAATTTACATAAAACAGAAAAATAATAATAAAATCAAAATGTCAGACTAATCAGATAGAATGTTTAGATGTTAAAAAATATAATGTGTCGGATATATAAAACAAACATAAACTGCCAAAAATTAGGACGGAATTCTAAATAACAACTACCATATTACATGACATATGACAGGAACAGTTACGAATATTGATTCTATAGAAATAAAATGGTCTATCAGTTATGGAATTAAAGAATTTCGATTGGATTTGATGAAACAAACTTTCTCCCAAAAGACAAGACCGGCAGTGGTTTAATTTAAAATTACAGCTTCCAAAGACATCGGGTGTATATTCGAGTCGAGCAAAATTTCTACGATTCCGACTCCAGCAAAATCTTCAGACTCCGACTTGTTAAGACAAAATCTTTGGAATTGTGAACACTTTTTTATTTCTTTTGGTGCAGACTATGTTTGGGAGGGTAGATCAGATTCGACCTGGACGAACTTTTGTCCCTACACTGGTAAAAAATGAACGGGCTTCGTTGATTATTTCTCGTTAATATAACGAAAATTTTCGTTATAAGAACGAAAGTGATCGTTAATACAATGAAATCAATCGTTAAAAAACAATTTTGTGTTTTTGTTTTTCGTTATATTAATGAAATACGTTTCGTTAATATTACGAATATAAACTTTGTATTTTTTCGAAAATTACCCACAAAATTTTTTTTTCTGATTCAATCACGAAATTAATTGATCCAATTAATTTTTAATTGAAATGTCTTCAATCACAGAAATGATAGTATCAATTAAAAAATTAATTGAAGGTCAATTAAAAAGTTAATTGATCCAATTAAAAAATTTATTAATACACACAAAGAAAATTTCATTAAAATTGAGCCAACGAAAATTTTTCATTGATACAACGAAAAATTTTCATTAAGACAATGAAAATGTTCGTTAATAGTACGAAACGTTTCGTTGAATAACAGAAAATTCGTAATAATAACGAAAAATTTCGTTATATCAATGAATTTGTTTCATTGGCTCAATTTTAATGACACATTTCATTAATATAACGAAACTTTTTCTACCAGTGTACTATTATTTTTATACCCTCCATCATAGGATGGGGGTATATTAACTTTGTCATTCCGTTTGTAACACATCGAAATATTGCTCTAAGACCCCATAAAGTATATATATTCTGGGTCGTGGTGAAATTCTGAGTCGATCTAAGCATGTCCGTCCGTCCGTCCATCTGTTGAAATCACGCTAACTTCCGAACGAAACAAGCTATCGACTTGAAACTTGGCACAAGTCGTTGTTATCGATGTAGGTCGGATGGTATTAAAAATGGGCCATATCGGTCCACTTTTACGTATAGCCCCCATATAAAGGGACCCTCAGATTTGGCTTGTGGAGCCTCTAACAGAAGCATATTTCATCCGATCCGGCTGAAATTTGGTACATGATGTTAGTATATGGTCTCTAACAACCATGCAAAAATTGGTCCACATCGGTCCATAATTATATATAGCCCCCATATAAACCGATCCCCAGATTTGGCTTGCGGAGCCACAAAGAGAAGAAAATTTCATCTGATCCGGCTGAAATTTGGTACATGATGTTGGTATATGGTCTCTAACAACCATGCAAAAATTGGTCCATATCGGTCCTTAATTATATATAGCCCCCATATAAACCCATCCCCAGATTTGGTTTGTGGAGCCTCTAAGAGAAGCATATTTCATCCGATCCGGCTAAAATTTGGTACTTGGTGTTGGTATATGGTCTCTAACAATCATGCAAAAATTGGTCCACATCGGTCAATAATTATATATAGTCCCCATATAAACCGATCCCCAGATTTGGCTTGCGGATCCTCAAAGAG
This sequence comes from Haematobia irritans, assembly GCF_050003625.1. Lineage (NCBI taxonomy): Eukaryota > Metazoa > Arthropoda > Insecta > Diptera > Muscidae > Haematobia > Haematobia irritans. Next base: position 85,260,379 of record NC_134400.1, read on the forward strand.
AAGCAAATTTCATCCGATCCGGCTGAGATTCGGTACATGATGTTGGTATATGGTCTCTAACAACCATGCAAAAATTGGTTCACATCGGTCCATAATTATATATAGACCCCATATAAACCGATCTCCAGATTTGGCTTGCGAAGCCTCAAAGAGAAGCAAAATGATTCCGATCCGGCTGAAATTTGGTATATGATGTTGGTATATGGTCTCTAACAACCATGCAAAAATTGGTCCACATCGGTCCTTAATTATATATAGCCCCCATATAAACCGATCCCCAGATTTGGCTTGCGAAGTCTCTAAGAGAAGCAAATTTCATCCAATCCGGTTGTAATTTGGAACATGGTGTTAGTATATGATCTTTAACAAGCGTGCCAGAATTGGTCCATATCGGTCCATAATTATATATAGCCCCATATAAAACGTTCTCCAGATTTGACCTCCGGAACCTCTTGGAGGAGCAAAATTCATCCGATCCGGTTCAAATTAGGCACGTGGTGTTAGTATATGGTCGCTAACAACCATACCAAAATTGGTCCAATCACACAAAAATTGGTCCATATCGGTTCATAATCATGGTTGCCACTCGAGCCAAAAATAATCTACCAAGATTTTATTTCTATAGAAAATTTTGTCAAAATTTTATTTCTAGAGAAAATTTTGTCAAAATTGTATGTCTACTTTGTCAAACTGAATTATATACGTATTGGATCGATCTTTTTTGATTTAATATATACCACGTATGGACTTACATACAATTTAGAAGATGGTATTAGGAGGTTTTAAGATACCTTGCCATCGGCAAGCGTTACCGCAACTTAAGTAATTCGATTGTGGATGACAGTGTTTAGAAGAAGTTCCTACGCAATCCATGATGGAGGGTACATAAGCTTCGGCCTGGCCGAACTTACGGCCGTATATACTTGTTGTGATTGATTTTTGTTTCAATTAAAAAATTTGTTGAATCAATTAAATTTTTAATTGAATATTTTTTAAAACTCAATTAAAATTTTAATTGGAAAAATGTTCGTGAAATTTTTTTGTGTGTAGAATAAAAATTTTTGCAAAGATGGATTTATTATAATCATTTGCACATAGAGAGCTTTTAAAACACAGTCCTTTTATATGCTACCACACTGGAGTTGAAAATGTCATTTATAAAACGAATGTGATCGTTAATATAACGATAAGGATCGTTAAAAAATAATTTTAAAATTGGTATCTTTCGTCATATTAATGAAATATGTTCGTTAATAGTACGAATGGGACTTTGAGTATTTCTGTCTCTCTATACTCTCTATCTAATACATCTCTTCATACTCTCTCTGTCTAATACGTCTGTGGCGTCATTGTAATGTGTACATACATATGTATACATGACAATAAGCACATGTTTCCGTGAGCATCTCGAAACGGTAGAAAGTTCGACTGAAAAATTGTCTGATGGGCAACCCTTCATTTGGTCGTTTGTATTATACAACATTTACATTCTTTTCGCTGAAGAGTACACAGGCTCATTAGAGTTTCGTTGTGAATTATAAACATAGATCGTGGGTGAGTTAATTTTGCATATTTGCAAGAAATTTGGTGTAAATTTTGGGAAGTGAACTTTCAGATGAAAACGTGTAACAATTACCGGAATTAACCTCAGTGTCAAAGAAATTGGAGAAATTGTATTATTTCCTACTGTACATAAATTATATTTCTAAGATCTTAACAAAAAATAATATACTACCAATGACTACACTCAAATACATTAATGGGTTAGGTTTCATTAATATAACGTTTGTGTTCATTAATACAATGTTCGTCTTTCATTCAGACAATGAATAATTTTCATTCATACAACGTATAAGCTGCATCCATTCAATGAATAATTTTCATTCACACAACGAATAATTTTCGTTAATACAACGAAAAGGCTACGTTATAGCAACGTAATTATTCGTTAATATTACGAAATGTATTCCATAAAGGGTTTCGTATATATAACGTAAAATTACGTTGTTATATGAAATGCTACGTTGGCTGACTTAATGAAGAATTTCGTTAATACTACGTAGGAATTCATCGTATTAACGAAACCTTTTCTACCAGTGTATATGCTTGTTTTACTTTTTAGCAGAGCGTAATGATTCAAAGCCTGGAATGGATATAATGGATATAACCGAACTTAGTTGCGTTCTTCTTTGTTATGTTAGCGATAAGAAATGTTTACAACTCTACCAAATTATTCGTATAATCGAATGACTATCCATCAAGGATGGCATGGTAAATTCCATAACAGCCTTTAAGCATAAAATAGCACCTAAACTAATCGGATTTAGTTGGGAGTGAAGGTGAATTTTGTTTTCTTTGACCTCATGCATGCGATCATTAAAATAAGGATAATCCTTTTAGCTGCTCCCACATTTTTATTATCGTCATGTACGACTTACTGCCATTCGAATCCTCTTCATGTTTCTGATTAGGTATCACAGTGTGTGTGTATTTGTTTTTTAGCACTACCAGCACTAGGTCGCACCCAAAATTTGCAACCTAGACAGACGATGGTGACGACGACTAGCCCTGGCAGACAGACAGTGGTACTGGCCTAGGTATTTCCATGTTAGCTATGCTTCAGATTAAGTGGCTGGCGATCCCCGCGTCTAATGTGCTACAGCACTATCGAGGCATATTTGCTGCATCTCCTTGTGTAACACCCAGCCGAATCGGGATGTGTTGTTGCTCCAGAGCAAGTGTTGGCTGTGTGCATAGTGGCAAAATAGCATGGATTGTACACGGCTTGTTTACATCTACTAATTAACCTTGTTTGCCGCCGCCACCATTTAAACGATGACGTCAATTTAGACTAGACGCCACTATGACGAAGACGATTTGCAAAAAAAAAACAACAACTTCTAACAAATTTCAAAAACAACAAAATCGGTCTTGCCAATTAACTTTTTTTGGTCGATAGTGGAGTGTGTACCAAAAATTGGTTACGCCTCATAGCTCACGATGATTTTCATATCCCTACTGATAGTAGACTGGTAGGGTGAAGTGTAGGGGAAATTTCCCGGGACTCCCAGAAAAAGGTTCAAGTTGTGACCTAACGAAGATTTTTTATACCTACTACCGTAGGATAGGGGTATAATAAGTTTTCCATTTCGTTTTTTTAACACATCGAAATATCGATTTCGGACCATACAAGGCACATGAACGAGGCACTACAAAAAATTTAAATATTTAAGTGTAAACATTATTGAATTTACACATTTCAGTTAGGTTAGGTTAAAGTGGCAGCCCGATTAAGTTTTAGACTCACTTAGGCTATTCAGTTAATTGTGATACAACATTTAACTAAAAGTACCTATTACATATGGCCACTTCTAGTTTTAACAAAGAGAATAAACCTGAGGAAGATAGGAAATTGGCTACTGAGGAGATCAAATCATTTACCGTGTTAGTTTCATACTCGAACCGCGTATATGACAAGTATTGACATAGCATTAAAATGCAATTTAAAAAAATTAAGTGCACGAAATAAATTTCCATAAAGGGGAAAATGTAATTTTTTTGTTGTTGCCTAAAATTTAACATTGTTTCATTAAGAAAATTAAGTTTTTCATTTAAAAATAAAAACGAAGAACAAATAAAAACAAGTAAGGAAAGTCTAAAGTCGGGCGAAGCCGACTATATTATACCCTGCACCACTTTGTAGATCTAAATTTTCGATACCATATCACAACCGTCAAATGTGTTGGGTGCTATATATAAAGGTTTGTCCCAAATACATACATTTAAATATCACTCGATTTGGACAGAATTTGATAGACTTCTACAAAATCTATAGACTCAAAATTTAAGTTGGCTAATGCACTAGGGTTGAACACAATTTTAGTAAAAAACGCAAGGTATAAATATGGGAAACATTTAAATCTGAAGCAATTTTAAGGAAACTTCGCATTTATTTATTTATGGTTTATCGCCCGATATATATGTATTAGAAGTTTAGGAAAATTAGAGTCATTTTTACAACTTTTCGACTAAGCAGTGGCAATTTTACAAGGAAAATGTTGGTATTTTGACCATTTTTGTCGAAATCAGAAAAACATATATATGGGAGCTATATCTAAATCTGAACTGATGTCAACCAAATTTGGCACGCATAGCTACAATGCTAATTCTACTCCCTGTGCAAAATGTCAACTAAATCGGAGTTAAAAATTGGCCTCTGTGGTCATATGAGTGTAAATCGGGCGAAAGCTATATATTGCAGCTATATCTAAATCTGAACCGATTTCAATCAAATTTGTCACACTTGACTACACTACTAATTGTACTCCTAGTGCAAAAATTCAATCAAATTGGGCCACACCTCTGGCTTCTAGGACCATATTAGTCCATATCGGGCGAAAGATATATATGGGACCTATATCTAAATCTGAACCGATTTCAACCAAATTTGGCACACATGACTACACTACTAATTGTACTTCTAGTGCAAAATTTCAACCAAATTGGCCAAAACTCTGGCTTCTGGACCGTATTAGTCAATATCGGGCGAAAGATATATATGGGAGCTATATCTAACTCTGAACCGATTTGAATCAAATTTAGCACACTTGACTACACTACTTATTGTACTCCATGTGCAAAATTTCAACCAAATTGGGCCTAAACTCTGGCTTCTGGGGCCATATAAGTCCATATCGCGCAAAAGATATATATGGGAGCTATATCTAAATCTGATCCGATTTCAATCAAATTTTGCACACTCGACTATACTACCAATTGTACTCCTCGTGCAAAATTTCAAGCAAATTGGGATAAAACTCTGGCTTCTGGATCCATATAAGTGCATATCGGGCGAAAGATATATATGGGAGCTATATCTAAATCTGAACCGATTTCTTCCAAAATCAATAGGGTTCTATTCTGACCCAAAACAGGAACATGTGCAACATTTGAAGTCGATTGGACATAAACTGCGACCTAGACTTTGATCACAAAAATGTGTTCACAGACAGACGGACGGACAGACGGACATGGTTATATCGACTCAGGGAACCACCCCGAGCATTATTGCCAAAGACACCATGTGTCTATCTCGTCTCCTTCTTGGTGTTACAAACATATGCACTAACTTATAATACCCTGTTCCACAGTGTGGCGCAGGGTATAAAAATAACGAAAGGAATTAATTTCTTGGGGCCTTACAAAAGATAGGCTTACCCGAGCAAAATTGGGTGATCTGATTTGATATAGTTAGATCTGAACCAAGATATGTTTAGATCTGAACAGATGCGACAAATAGTTATATCTGGTCAGATCTGAATTCTATGGTATTGGATCTGATCAGATCTGAAAAATGAGACACATCTCACCATACCCAATTTTATATAATTATATATTATTTGATACTATTGTATCTTTTGGTATCTATATATTGCAGGCATATCCATACTAAAGGGTGATACGGTCAAAATTTGGGCAAGGGAAAACGAGTGTAAATCGGTGAAATCGTTTATTTAAAAAATCAAATTAAATTTCTTTTTCAAGTTCAATTAGTATAAAATTCAGGAAAAATATTCAGTTAGGCTTTCGCTTTTCCAAATCCGAATTGCCGGGCCTGACGCTTGACACCTGCCATCAGATTTTGTACAGCCACCTTATCCACCTTGACAATAGCCCAGTATTTCTCAATTGGGCGGATCTCTGGCGTGTTGGGAGGGTTCTTGTCCTTGGAAACCACCTGCACGTTGTTGGCGGCGTACCACTCCATGGCCTTTTTACCGTAATGGCAAGATGCCAAATCTGGCCAAAACAGTACGGAACAACCGTGTTTCTTCAGGAAAGGCAGCAGACGTTTATTCAAACACTCTTTCACGTAAATTTCTTCGTTGACAGTCCCGGAAGCTATGAAAATGCTGCTTTTCAAGCCACAGGTACAGATGGCTTGCCAAACCAGATTTTTCTTTGCGAACTTTGACAGTTTTATGTGCTTGAAAATATTTGCTACCTTTCCCCTTCCTTTTGCCGTATAAAACTCCTGTCCCGGAAGCTACTTGTAGTCGGCTTTGACGTAGGTTTCGTCGTCCATTACCACGCAGTCAAACTTCGTCAGCATCGTCGTGTACAGCCTCCGGGATCGCGCTTTGGCCGTCGTATTTTGTTTATCATCGCGATTTGGAGTCACGACCTTCTTGTAAGTCGATAGTCCGGCTCGTTTTTTGGCTCGATGCACGGTTGTAGACGATACACCCAGCGGCTTCCGGTTTTCGATTTCCCCCCGATCCAGACTTCCTGGCTGTCGACAAACGTTCCCCAAACACTTTAATTACATTTGTAATGGTTGATTTGGCAACTTTTAGCGTTTTTGCCAACTTTGCGTGCGAGTAGCTCGGATTTTCGCGATGCGCGAGCAAAATTTTGATACGCTGCTCTTCTTGCTTGGACGGCATTTTGACAACTGAAGAGTGAATTCCAAAATCGAAATAGGAGCAACATTCTACACACACACCTTCAAAATGAGGGGTGTTCAGGTTTTTTAAATGCAAAATTGAAGGAAATACGTCAAGTTTATATTGACTAAATTTTGACCGTATCACCCTTTGCTACCGCTCATAATAAAGTTAATGAGATCATTAGTATAATTTTGTAGTATGAACTAGAAAAATTCTATATACAATGTCTAACAATACTTCAAAACGAATATTTCATAGTTCGCTTAATGTTTAATTCGGGTTTATCAATTGGGTCATGATCCTTGTCTTTAAGATTGTCAGCAACGATTGAAAATTCTATGGAAGAATTGATATTCCAAAGCACTGTTAGTGTGGCACCTCCACCACTTCAGTGTTCTCACAGAAAAATAAGTCTTTATAAAAATAAGAAAACAACCTAATGTTATCCCATCACTCCAATATGGGGCCAACGACCGGATTTTGAGGCAAAAACTACCAAAATGCACTTATCGGTTTAAAACTTGGAACACATGTTGTGCATAACTTCAGAAGAGCTCATAGAAATTTTCAGATCGATTGGCCCACTGACACGCCCACTGAAACCTTTAATATTTATAACCTGCACTTTAATATTTATAACCTGCACTAGGTCGCAATTTTAGACCAATTGACGTAAAATTTTGCACACTTATGTGTATTGGGTCAGGATAGAGCCCTATTGATTTCGGAGGAAATCGGTTGAGATTTAGATATAGCTCCCATATATATCTTACGCCCAGTATGCACATATAAGGCTCAAGAAACCATAGTTTCATCCCAATTTTCTTCAAATTTTGCACAAAAGGTAAAATTGATGGTATTTGAAAGTGTGCTAAATTTGGTTGAAATCGGTTCAGATTTAGATATAGCTCCCATATATATGCTTATGTTACTACAGAGACCAAAGTTTTACTCCGATTTACGTGAAATTTTGCACAGGGAGCAGAATTAACATTCTAGCAATACATGCCAAATTTGGTGGAAATCGGTTCAGATTTAGATATAGCTTTTTCTCCTTATATGCACTTTATTGGCCCCAGAGGCTAGAGTTTCATCTTAATTTGTTTCAAATTGCACACAAAGATGGCTCTATTGAAAAGACCTCTTATTCTGTGAGTCCTTGAGTCCTTCTTTGCATGATTAAGTCTTTATTATAACAGTTATTTCAATTTAGTGAAGCATTTCCCGCAAACACCCTATGAGACGCATCTGCTCTTTGAGTTTCTTCCATTTTTGTTTGGCTCGAGCGAAAATATTATATATTTTCTTAATTATTGATACCATGCAAGCTTATTTTGCATTCCTTGAAAATTTGGAATACGACACCAAAGGATTTCCGATGTTTTTGCAGTCAATATGTTACGATGTTTTGCAGTCAATATGTTTTTTTATTTTTAGAAACACTGAATTTTTTAAATTTTTTTTAAATTTTTTCATTATGAGCCGGACGCTGCCGGAATTAAACTTAAAACCACATGAAAGTACACACAATAGCCTTTCTTCCCATACCAAAATGTCGGTGAATACACGTGAATACAGAAAGTACCATTCCACGAAACACAAACATTACATGGAAATTATAAAACAAAAACTAACCACTTTAACACAATACATTTCTTTTCGCACAAACACAAACGAATTTTTAATATTTTTTATATTATTTTACGTACTTGTAGTACTATTTTCCATTTTATATAATGTAGATTTGCTTATTAGTTTATTTTTTAGAGCCAATTTTCTACAATGTGTTTTTTTGACTAGCGATTCAAATGTAAACTATCTAAAAACAGCCAACTTTGCCAGCTTGTTTCGAAAGCAATTTTTTCGAGCTACTGGGATGTCTGAAACAGAATGACGTTATCAGTTTTTCCAATTTAAACTACCGAAAAACTGAATTTTTGCCGCAGAATCCGGTCATTTGCCCCATAGTTCTTTTACAGAATGCAATTGAAAATTTTATTTGCTCTTGTCAAACCATCCTGTGCACTAAAACAAGACATTCGCCGCAAAATTTTTGGTTTTAATTTGTATTTCCAAGGAATCAATCCCTTTAAGCCATGGTTTTATACAGGAACATCTAGGATACATCCTATTCCTATCCCAATTTAATTTTCACCATGTTGGGTGCTATATAAAGGTTTGTCCCAAATATATACATTTAAATATCACTCGATTTGGACAGAATTTGATAGACTTTTACAAAATCTATAGACTCAAAATTTAAGTTGGCTAATGCACTAGGGTGGAAACAATTTTAGTAAAAAAATATGGGAAACATTTAAATTTATGATTTATCGCTATTTATTATTTATGATTTATCGCTCGATATATATGTATTAGAAGTTTAGGAAAATTAGAGTCATTTTTACAACTTTTCGACTAAGCAGTGGCGATTTTACAAGGAAAATGTTGGTCGAAATCAGAAAAACATATATATGGGAGCTAAATCTAAATCTGAACCGATGTCAACCAAATTTGGCACGCATAGCTACAATGCTAATTCTACTCCCTGTGCAAAATTTCAACTAAATCGGAGTTAAAAATTGGCCTCAGTGGTCATATGAGTGTAAATCGGGCGAAAGCTATATATGGGAGATATATCTAAATCTGAACCGATTTCAACCAAATTTGGCACGCATAGCAACAATGCTAATTCTACTCCCTGTGTAAAATTTCAACTAAATCGGAGTTAAAAATTGGCCTCTGTGGTCATATGAGTGTAAATCGGGCGAAAGCTATATATGGGAGCTATATCTAAATCTGAACCGATTTCAACCAAATTTGGCACGCATAGCTACAATGCTAATTTTACTCCCTGTGCAAAATTTCAACTAAATCGGAGCAAAAAATTGGCATCTGTGGTCGTTTGAGTGTAAATCGGGCGAAAGCTATATATGGAAGGTATATCTAAATTTGAACCGATTTCAACCAAATTTGACACGCATAGCTACAATGCTAATTCTACTCCCTGTGCAAAATTTCAATTAAATCGGAGCAAAAAATTGGCCTCTGTGGGCAAATGAGTGTAAATCGGGCGAAAGCTATATATGGGAGCTTTATGTAAATATGAACCGATTTGGCTGATATTTTGCAAGTTTTTCGAGACTCATAAAATATTCGGATGTACGGAATTTTAGGAAGATCGGTTGATATAGACGCCAATTATGACCAGATCGGTGAAAAATATATATGGCAGCTATATCTAAATCTGAACCGATTTTTTCCAAAATCAATAGGGATTTTCTTTGAGCCGAAACAGGACCCTATACCAAATTTTAGGACAATCGGACTAAAACTGCGAGCTGTACTTTTCACACAAAAATACATCAACAGACTGACAGACGGACAGACAGACAGACAGACGGACATCGCTAAATCGACTCAGAATTTAATTCTAAGACGATCGGTATACTAAACTATGGGTCTCAGACTCTTCCTTCTTGGCGTTACATACAAATGCACAAACTTATTATACCCTGTACCACAGTAGTGGCGAAGGGTATAAAAATATTAGGCATATCGGTAGAATAGAATTGCGAAACATCAACCACATCGTATGTGATTTAGGTTTATCTCTCAAAATTATTTTATTAATACGCCCAAATGCTTAGGTTTGCTAATTCAGGTATGATAGCCGGCCATAAAAATGGAAATGGACCATAAAAGCCGATCCCCCGATTTGACCTTTAGAGGACCTGGACGCTACAATTTTTATACGATTTGTCCGCCCTGAAAAAAATTCCTTGCCCTTAAAATACGAATGCGTTTTTGTTTTACTATAGAGTAAGCATTTTTCTGATATAAATTTTCTTTCATTGTCCAAAAGCCAATAAACTATAAATGAAGTCGTTTTGCCCTTATAGTTAAGTGATTTTCTTAAAAATGAGAGAATTGTGTCTTAAATGTATTCTTACTCCAATTCTCCGCTTCTTTGGCACGGAATCAATACCAATATCATTTTAGGTAAACACAACATCTTTGGAAACGGGTATGCTTTTTTTTCAGTGTACATGAGATAAAGTAAACTGGATAAAATCTACTACTTCGTGCGAAAATTACAGCAAATTTCATTCCATTTTTTGAAATTTCCATAATGAAAATCTACCCATATTTTTGAATTTGTAACTATCAATTTTTTTTTTAATTTTTAACTATCAACTGTAAGATGAATAATCGTTCTATCGATTATTCATCTATTTTTGGTCTCATAATTGAGGCTTCAATATTTGACTTTTGTTTATAATGGTCAAATGGCCTTTTGCAAGCTAAAGTTATATGGAGAAGAGCTTAAGCCATTTTATGGCCCCTTCCAGTTATATGGATTTGCGTATTTCAATATCACCTGCTGCAAAGAGCAAACTATCCATTTTTCTAAATGAAGTTCCTGTTGAAGTATTTCGTAGATATAATATAAAAATTTTCGCTATATATGCCATGCTGCACCAACGTTTAAATTCAAATATCGATATGAAGACATTTAACAGGGTGAATAAAAATATTGCAAATTAAAACGAAACATAACACAGAGGTCAGTATTTTTATTGAGATCACATTGGAACAGCAACATCCCAACAAAAACTTGGCAAGTACACGCACAACAAACGTCTGGAACGGGTATTCGAAAAGTTCAAACCTTTATCACTAAAAACATCCTCGAGAGTTCGATCCATCGTGGTTGCGAATTGTTTCTCGAATCGTATAGTGGACGAATTACAAAAGTAGAGATACAACTTTACAAGTCAATGTTTATTCTATAAATAAAATTCCATGAGTCATATGTAATGTTCGAGGAAGACACACTTTTTATACCCTCCATCATAGGATGGGGGTATATTAACTTTGTCATTCCGTTTGTAACACATCGAAATATTGCTCTAAGACCCCATAAAGTATATATATTCTGGGTCGTGGTGAAATTCTGAGTCGATCTAAGCATATCCGTCCGTCCGTCCGTCCGTCTGTTGAAATCACGCTAACTTCCGAACGAAACAAGCTATCGACTTGAAACTTGGCACAAGTAGTTGTTATCGATGTAGGTCGGATGGTATTGAAAATGGGCCATATCGGTCCACTTTTACGTATAAAGGGACCCTCAGATTTGGCTTGTGGAGCCTCTAACAGAAGCATATTTCATCCGATCCGGCTGAAATTTGGTATATGGTGTTGGTATATGGTCTCTAACAACCGTGCAAAAATTGGTCCACATCGGTCCATAATTATATATAGCCCCCATATAAACCGATCCCCAGATTTGGCTTGCGGAGCCTCAAAGAGAAGAAAATTTCATCCGATCCGGCTAAAATTTGGTACATGATGTTGGTATATGGTGTCTAACAACCATGCAAAAATTGGTCCATATCGGTCCTTAATTATATATAGCCCCCATATAAACCGATCCCCAGATTTGGCTTGTGGAGCCTCTAAGAGAAACGTGTTTCATCCGATCCGGCTGAAATTTGGTACATGGCGTTGGTATATGGTCTCTAACAATCATGCAAAAATTGGTCCACATCGGTCCATAATTATATAGCCCCCATATAAACCGATCCCCAGATTTGGCTTGCGGAGCCTCAAAGAGAAGCAAATTTCATCCGATCCGGCTGAAATTTTGTACATGATGTTGGTATATGGTCTCTAATAACCACGCAAAAATTGGTCCACATCGGCCCATAATTATATATAGACCCCATATAAACCGATCTCCAGATTTGGCTTGCGAAGCCTCAAAGAGAAGCAAATTGCATCCGATCCGGCTGAAATTTGGTACATGGTATTGGTATATGGTCTCTAACAACCAAGCAAAATTTGGTCCACATCGGTTCGTAATTATATAGCCCCCATATAAACCGATCCCCAGATTTGGCTAGCGAAGTCTCCAAGAGAAGCAAATTTCATCCAATCCGCTTGTAATTTGGAACATGGTGTTAGTATATGATCTTTAACAACCGTGCCAGAATTGGTCCATATCGGTCCATAATTATATATAGCCCCCATATAAAACATTGTCCAGATTTGACCTCCGGAGCCTCTTGGAGGAGCAAAATTCATCCGATCCGGTTCAAATTAGGCACGTGGTGTTAGTATATGGTCGCTAACAACCATACCAAAATTGGTCCAATCACACAAAAATTGGTCCATATCGGTTCATAATCATGGTTGCCACTAGAGCCAAACATAATCTACCAAAATTTTATTTCTATAGAAAATTTTGTCAAAATTTTATTTCTAGAGAAAATTTTGTTAAAATTTTATTCGGTTCATAATAAAATTTTCATCATTGTCAAAATTTTATTTCTATAGAAAATTTTGTTCAAATTTTATTCGGTTCATTATCATGGTGGCCACTCAAGCCAAAAATAATCTACCAAGATTTTATTTCTATAGAAAATTTTGTCAAAAGTTTATTCTTTAAAAAATTTTGTTAAAATTTTATTTGTGTAGAAATTTTTGTCAAAATTTTCTTTCTATAGAAAATTTTGTCAAAATTTTTATTTCTATAGAAAATTTTGTGAAAATTTTATTTCTATAGAAAATTTTGTTAAAATTTTATTTCTGTAGAAAATTTTGTCAAAATTTTATGTATACTTTGAATTATATACGTATTGGATCGATCTTTTTTGATTTAATATATAGCACGTAAGGACTTACATACAATTTAGAAGATGGTGTTAGGAGGTTTTAAGATACCTTGGCATCGGCAAGCGTTACCGCAACTTAAGTAATTCGATTCTGGATGGCAGTGTTTAGAAGAAGTTTCTACGCAATCCACGATGGAGGGTACATAAGCTTCGGCCTGGCCGAACTTACGGCCGTATATACTTATTTTTATTTTCTAGTTCGTTATATCAATGAAATAATTTCGTTGGATCTATTTTAATGAAATCTTTCTATATACCACCAATGTTACTTTGGTAATGAGTGATTTTGCTTAGTTGAAAGAATTACCTCCGGATTATTTGATACCCTGTAAAACATCTATTGAGTTATAAGGACTTCGTCTGTGAATCGGGTTTTCTATGGAAGGTACTAGCATCCACTAACTCCGGGTTTCATTAAAACATCAGAGGGCAATTGGACAACGTCCAGATAGAAGACGCTGGAGGTACTATTGGATATACATTTTCCTGGAAATCACACGGTCGAACCATGTTCTGGCGGTAACCGCACCAAACAGTATATTTTCCGGAATTTATTGGTAATTCTTGGACAGCTTGTGGATAATCTTTGCTCCAAATACGGCAATTTTGCTTGTTGACATATCCATTTAACCAAAAATGTGCCTCATCACTGAAGGGAATTTTGCGGTAAAAAAGCGAATCTTCGCACTCTACAAACTGTTTTAATTGAACACTGTTTTGGCAGCGTTTGTTCTGGAGTTTATACTACATATTAATGATGATTTGCCAAACAAGACTGAGTAGAAACGTCACTTTAAACTGTCAAAACTGCTGACAGAGAACAGAGTGATTTATATTAAATATAACAACACCCTTTATATGGGGGCCGATTCCGAGATTTGATTTCCGCAACTTCTTGGAGGTGAAAATTTCATCCGATCCAGTAGAAATTTGCTACGTGGTATTGTGGCCTCTAACCACCATGCAAAAAAGAATAGGCCTCATATAAACCGATAGCCAGATGATCTGCGGCCTCATGGGAAACAAATTTCATCCGATCCGGTTATCTTTGGCTTTCGAAAATTGCTTCATATCGGTTAATAATTATTTATAGAGTACTCTATATAAACCGACTTTTTTATTTAACATGTAGCCCGTATGGACAATTTAGAAGGCAATATTAAGAAGTTTTAAGAAACCTTGCCATCGGCAACTCAAGTAATTTGATTGTGAATGACACAGTCTTTTTAGCTACGCAATCCATTTGGCTGTAACAGGTTGGCTGATAAGTCCCCGGTGTAACAAAGAAAAACACATTTTTTTGTCAAAATTCGTTTTTATTATTCAACATAGTTCCCTACAAGAACGATACAACGATTATAACGACCTTCCAATTTTTTGATACCATTTTGGTAGCACTCCTTCGGTTTTGCCTCAAAATAAGCCTCAGTTTCGGCGATCACGTCTTCATTGCAGCCAAATTTTTTCCCTGCGAGCATCCTTTTGAGGTCTGAGAACAAGCAAAAGTCGCTGGGGGCCAGATCTGGAGAATACGGTGGGTGGGGAAGCAATTCGAAGCCCAATTCATGAACTTTTGCCATCGTTCTCAATGACTTGTGGCACGGTGCGTTGTCTTGATGGAACAACACTTTTTTCTTCTTCATATTCTTCATATATTTGGCCGTTTTGTCGCGATTTCGACCTTCAAACGCTCCAATAATGCCATATAATAGTCACTGTTGATGGTTTTTCCCTTCTCAAGATAATCGATAAAAATTATTCCATGCGCATCCCAAAAAAAGAGGCCATTACTTTGCCAGCGGTCTTTTGAGTCTTTCCACGCTTCGGAGACGGTGCACGGGTCGCTGTCCACTCAGCCGACTGTCGATTGGACTCAGGAGTGTAGTGATGGAGCCATGTTTCATCCATTGTCACATATCGACGGAAAAACTCGGGTGTATTACGAGTTAACAGCTGCAAACACCGCTCAGAGTCATCAACACGTTGTTGTTTTAGGTCAAATGTGAGCTCGCGCGGCACCCATTTTGCACAGAGCTTCCGCATATCCAAATATTGATGAATGATATGACCAACACGTTCCTTTGACATCTTTAAGGCCTCTGCTATCTCGATCAATTTTATTTTACGGTCATTCAGAATCATTTTGTGGATTTTTTGATCTTTTCGTCGGTAACCACCTCTTTCGGGCATCCACTGCGTTCACCGTCCTCCGTGCGCATTTCACCACGCTTGAATTTTGCATACCAATCAATTATTGTTGATTGCCCTGGGGCAGAGTCCGGAAACTCATTATCAAGCCAAGTTTTTGCTTCCACCGTATTTTTCCCATCAGAAAACAGTATTTTATCAAAACACGAAATTCCTTTTTTCCCATTTTTTTCACAATAACAAAAGTTGCTTCACAAAAGACGCTCTATCTCACAAACTAATTGACTTACAGACGTCAAATTTTGACACGAATCATTTGAAGGTTGGTACTATATAAAAATAATATGCATTTAATACTAGCGACGCCATCTATGTGTCAGACCGGGGACCTGTTATGTACTTATTTAAATTTTTACTTGCTCAACAAGACAAGGTCTTGTAATTAAAATACAGGTGTCTCATGATATACTATTTTTAGTTAAACGTTTTGACAACAAAGAAAATGACATAGCATCCGATTTTCATTAGAATGCTTTCTTTATATCCGAGCTATGCTTAGCTCAGAGAACTGTCTACGCGATTTTTATACCCACCACCATAGAATGGTGACGGGGGTATAATAAGTTTGTCATTCCGTTTGTAACGCATCGAAATATCGATTTCCGACTATATAAAGTATATATATTCTTGATCAGGGAGAAATTCTAAGACGATATAACGATGTCCGTCTGTCCGTCTGTCTGTCTGTCTGTCTGTCTGTCTGTTGTAATCACGCTACAGTCTTCAATAATGAAGCAATCGCGCTGAAATTTTGCACAAACTCGTCTTTTGTCTGCAGGCAGGTCAAGTTCGAAGATGGGCTATATCGGTCCAGGTTTTGATATAGTCCCCATATAAACCGACCTCCCGATTTGGGGTCTTGGGCTTATAGAAATCGTAGTTTTTATCCAATTTGCCTGAAATTAGAAATGTGGAGGTATTTTATGACCATAAAGGGGTGTGCCAAAAATGGTGAGTATCGGTCCATGTTTTGGTATAGCCCCCATATAGACCGATCTCCCGATTTTACTTCTTGGGCTTATAGAAACCGCAGTTTTTATTCAATTTACCTGAAATTGGAAATCTAGAGGTATTGTAAGACCACAAATACGTGTGCCAAAAATTGTGAGTATCGGACAATATTTTGGTATAGCCCCCATATAGACCGATCTCCCGATTTTACTTCTTGGGCTTATAGAAACCGCAGTTTTTATTCAATTTACCTGAAATTGGAAATCTAGAAGTATTGTAGGACCACAAATACGTATGCTAAAAATTGTGAGTATCGGTCCATGTTTTGGTATGGTCCCCATATAAAAGGACCTCCCGATTTGGGGTCTTGGGCTTATAGAAACCGTAGTTTTTATCCAATTTGTCTGAAATTGGAAATCTAGTGGTATTTTAGGATCATAAAGAGGTGTGCCGAAAATGGTAAGTATCGGTCCATATTTGGTATAGCCCCCATATAGACCGATTTCCCGATTTTAATTCTTGGGCTTCTAGAATCCGAAGTTTTTATCCTATTTGCCTGAAATTGGAAATCTAGTGGTATTTTAGGACCATAAAGAGGTGTGCCGAAAATGGTGAGTATCGGACCATATTTTGGTATAGCTTCTTGGGCTTATAGAAACCGGTATTGTAGGACCACAAATACGTGTGCCAAAAATTGTGAGTATCGGTCCATGTTTTGGTGTGGTCCCCATATAAAACGACCTCCCGAGTTGGGGTCTTGGGCTTATAGAATCCGTACTTTAAATACAATTTGTCTGAAATTGGAAATTTATAGGTATTTGAGGACCATAAAGGGGTGTGCCAAAAATGGTGAGTATCGGTCCATGTTTTGGTATAGCCCCCATATAGACCGATATCCCGATTTTACTTCTTGGGTTTCTAGAATCCGTAGTTTTTATGCGATTTGCCTGAAATTGTAAATATTATTTTAGGCTCCAAAAAACGTGTATCGGATTAAGTTTTTATCGGTCCTTTTGGTAATGCCTCCATATAGACCGACTTCATTTCTTGAGGGTATAGAAGGCGCACTGATCATGAAAATTGCTTGAAACTCAATGTAAAATTTTCAGATTTCAGATACTTCTCGGGTGAAAATCTACAGATTTAAGATTTCAAATCAAGACGTTATTTTATAATTTTCTTGCAGAGATGTTAATGATTCCTCTAAAACTCAAACAAAAATGGTTCTTATAAATGCAGAATCTGATATAGTCCTCATAGGTGAAATCTTTAAATTTATCTTCGGGAAGTGTCCTCAAGTCCTCAATCCCTCCTGAAATTTCAAAGGAAACCCTAATATTTGGTTCATGGTGGTGGGTATTTAAGATTCGGCCCGGCCGAACTTAGTGCTGTATATACTTGTTTTTTTTCAAAAGGTCAGCAAATATCACGCCAATGCCTGTAAAAGTTCTATTTTCGGCACACCTTGTGCAAAAGTTTGTGTCCCCTAATTGACATCCAAAAATACACCTTGAGTTGACAGAAAGTCATACGCATTTCAATTGTTTGAGCATTGACCATAGAGAAGACCATCTACCTACATTCGTACACTTGTGTTCAGATGCTCTTTTGGTGACTCGCAATGGAGGGTTGTCGATGCCAGAGTACTCATAGCTACCAGATGCTCCTGTTTCTTTATTAAACCCAAGCGTACATAACTTTACGTTTACGAGTACGCGGTCCATTAAAAGTCAATTTGCATGTTGTTTACCCAGAGATTTATGCACACATCCGTCCGTCTGTATGCCAGACTCCCCGTCTTTGCATATGCAGTGGTTGGCAGTAATCGCGCACTGGATCGAATTCAATTATGCTTCTCGTATTGTATTCTCTATTAAAATCCATCGTCAACATTGGCGGCGGCAGCAGCAGCAGCATCTCAGCATCTTTGTATTCATCACAAAAAAGGGATGGATGTGAGCTCTTTCAGTGATGTTGATGAGGCGAATGGTGATGAGCTTTTGTTTGGATGATCATAATATGGGGTAAACTACAATAATAACAACAATATGGGGGCGACCTCACCACAACAACCACAAGAATATCAACAACAAAATCATTAGCATATGATCATAAATTTGGCTTATGTTTGGGTTCATTGAGTCCATAATTACAACGCGCAACCATAAGTTAAGCAAACGACCAGCCGCCAATGCCCCTAAATTTAGTCCAAAGAATCTTCATTTTTATCTCAATAAGGTTGGGGGGATCTCAACATGCAACGCATATGAATTCGTTTGTTCTTTTTTCGCGTTTTTTAGTGTAAGTTGGGTGTCATCAAGTTCATTCACTTGAATGACTTCGAGGGCCGTATCGCATCCAATCAAGTCAACTGTTTTCATTTTAACCAAAGCTACGCACTGCCACAAAGTCCCCTGCCACAGTCTACAACGACAGGGCTTATTCGCAATTTTACTTTCATTTAAGCCTCGTTTACCTATTTGTCTGTAATTCCCAAATACTGTGTACACTGCCAGAAGATTGGTTAGGAGAACCTTGCTTGTGATTATGACAATGGTTGAATGCCTATTTATTGGCGATTATAGTTGAACAGAAGAGCAAAAAAAACCACTGTGTTTAGGCCATAAGTAGATATTGCAGCAATATAAGCTAATCATAACTAAAATGATTTATTCGGGAAAAAAAATAATTTTTGTCTTCAATCAAAAAATTATAGATACAATTACCAACGTCAATTAAAAAACTAATTCATCCAATTAAACAACAATAGAATAAAGTAAAAATGAAACAAGTGCGTAATGCGCTTTACAGACTATCAGTTATTCCGGACGACAGTGGTCGTGTCGAACATATCCCATATATTGTGCACATTATAAGTTAAGTCCGAAGGCATAATCGATACTGCTGTATGTTTGTGGGATCGATAACACATATACCGATTTCAGAGAATGAAGCCGCCGAGTCGCGCCGCCGATTTTAGCCGCCGCCGACCCGTTTTTAGCATTCGACGCCGCCGCCGAATATGTCGACTCATCTCGACTCAAATTTAGCCGCCAATTAATCTAAAATATTGATTTATATCAGAAAAATTTAATAATATTTGTTATAGTTTTTGCCTAAATTTTGAACTTTCCACTTTCAATCAATTAGTATTAAGTTGCTATAATAGTTTTACAAAAATTTAGCTCAAAAAATTTGAATGAAATGTAAATTTGATTGTAAGATTGGTTGTACAACTAATCTCATTACAATTCGGAAAACTTCAAATTGATTTTATAATAGATAATTTTGCGCCGCCGAACAAACAATTTTTTATCGGCTTAGCCGTCAAGCCGCCGCCGCCGGAGTCAAAAATTTAGTGTTAGCCGCCGCCGACAAAAATGGGTCGGCTTCATTCTCTGACCGATTTGTTAGTCATCGCCGACAAGTATCGATCCGACACACTTTACAAACACCGACATTCCGTCCGGAATAACTGATAGTATGTAAAGCGCATAAAACAGAAAGTCAGGTGGGGCAGACTATATCATACATAGCTTAAACCAACCTACTGGACTAGTAAACACGATGATGTTTTGGTAGATTTCGCAAAATCTTCCTCTCCAACTAAGAGGAAATTAAATTTTATGCATTTGACAAACTTTTCTATAAAACTAAAATTTTGACAAAATTTTCTATTGAAATAAAATTATGACCAAATATTCTATAGAAATAAAATCTTGGCAAAATGTTCTTAGAAATTTTCTATAGAAATAAAATTTTGACAAATTCCAAAATACGTTTTTTTTTTTAATTTGGTAGATTTTGTAATTTTTGGTAGATTGTTTTTGACTCGAGTGGCAACCGTGCTAGTAAATCTAATGCACCTTGCAGACTATAAGATTATCCGGACGACAGTGCTCGTGTCGAACATATCCCATATATTGGCTACATTTTAAGTGAATACCGAAGGCATAATCGATACTGCTGCATATTTATGGGATCGATAACATTTACCGATTATTTAGTTATCGCCGACAACTCGTATCGATTGGACACACTGTAATGCTATGTTCCCACTGACTCGTTTTCCTCATTCGGGGAATAAATATTATGTTATTTTCACATGTCCATGTTCTTCAAAGCCTTTGTTTATTCATATACATATTTTGAAATGTGTATGTTATTCGGGGTATATTCCAAATTAGGTGGTTTCACATTCTAAAATTGACGTGTTTTGGAGGAAAACTTGTGTTTCGGATTTGATTTTTTATATGGGGAAAACGACTCGTTTTGAAATGCTTATAAAGGGAAAACATTTCAAACCCCAAAACATGCTTGGTGAGAACGCCGTATAAGATTCTTTACAAACACAGACATTCCGTCCGGAAAAATTTATAGTCTGTAGAACACATAAGGATTTGAAGGGAGTCCTCAAAATAAGATTGGGAGTTAAACCTAAAGTGCAGACGATGTGGCGGATGCTTTGCACTTCTTCCTGGTATGCACGTATTTGAAGGGGCATCTTAATCTAAATCTGAACTAATTATATGCCTGATATAACATACTTCATATTCAAAAGACAATGTGCTCTGAGTTTTGATTATTTTTTACACGTAAATTTAAATAAGAGTGGTTAAAAAATTGTGTGATAGTTTGGTGACAGATATATACATTTCAAACCAGGGATCCGGAGCGGAGCGGATATGTATTTTTGTACGTACGTACATTGGGGAAAACACAACGTGTTTTTTAGTAATTGTTTTCAAAAACGGCAAATGTCAAAATATATCTCTAGTATGTGTTGTAAAAGTAACAACAGTACTTTCGATCAATTTCATCCCGTCAAATAAATGCAATTAAACGATCTTATTTATATTTAATTTTTTAGTTTTCTACACTGAAAAAAATATTGTCGTGAAGTCAAAGATTCCATGTCCTTAGAATAAGAATGCAAATTTTGCTTAACATGGAAGACGCATTTCTCTAAAATAAAGTTTTTTATACCCATCACCATAGAATGGTGACGGGGGTATAATAAGTTTGTCATTCCGTTTGTAACACATCGAAATATCGATTTCCGACTATATAAAGTATATATATTCTTGATCAGGGAGAAATTCTAAGACGATATAACGATGTCCCTCTGTCCGTCTGTCTGTCTGTCTGTTGTAATCACGCTACAGTCTTCAATAATGAAGCAATCGTGCTGAAATTTTGCACAACCTCGTCTTTTGTCTGCAGGCGGGTCAAGTTCGAAGATAGGTTATATCGGTCCAGGTTTTGATATAGTCCCCATATAAACCGACCTCCCGATTTGGGGTCTTGGGATTATATAAATCGTATTTTTTATCCAATTTGCCTGAAATTTGAAATCTGGAGGTATTTTATGACCGTAAAGAGGTGTGCCAAAAATGGTGAGTATCAGTCCATGTTTTGGTATAGCCCCCATATAGACCGATCTCCCGATTTTACTTCTTGGGCTTATAGAAACCGCAGTTTTTATTCAATTTACCTGAAATTGGAAATCTAAAGGTATTTTAGAACCATAAAAATGTGTGTCAAAAATGGTGAGTATGGGTCCATGTTTTGGTATGGGCCCTATATAGACCGATCTCCCGATTTTATTGCTTGGGCTTCTAGAATCCGTAGTTTTTATCCGATTTACCTGAAATTGGAAATCTAGAGGTATTGTAGGACCACAAATACGTGTGCCAAAAATTTGAGTATCGGTCCATGTTTTTGTATGGTCCCCATATAAAACGACCTCCCGATTTGGGGTCTTGGGCTTATAGAAAGCGTATTTTTTATCCAATTTGTCTGAAATTGGAAATCTAGGGGTATTTTCGGACCATAAAGAGGTGTGCTGAAAATGGTGAATATCGGTCCATATTTTGGTATAGCCCCCATATAGACCGATTTCCCGATTTTACTTCTTGGGCTTCTAGAATCCGAAGTTTTTATCCTATTTGCCTGAAATTGGAAATCTAGAGGTATTTTCGGGTCATAAAGAGGTGTGCCGAAAACGGTGAGTAGCGGTCCATGTTTTAGTATATCCCCCATAAGAACGATCTCCCGATTTAACTCCTTGGGTTTCTAGAAACCGTAATTTTTATCTGATTTGCCTGAAATTGTAAATATTCTGGTATTTTAGGCTCGGTCCATTTGGTAATGCCTCCATATAGACCGACTTCACTTGAATTGTTTGAAACTCAATGTAAAATTTCCAGATTTTACTTCT
This sequence comes from Haematobia irritans, assembly GCF_050003625.1. Classification (NCBI taxonomy): domain Eukaryota; kingdom Metazoa; phylum Arthropoda; class Insecta; order Diptera; family Muscidae; genus Haematobia; species Haematobia irritans. Next base: position 85,282,884 of record NC_134400.1, read on the forward strand.
ACAGACTTAAGATTTCAAATCAAGACGTTATTTTATAAGTTCTTGCACACTTACAAGAGATGTTAATGATTCCTCTAAAACTCAAACAAAAATGGTTCTTATAAATCCAGAATCTGATATAGTCCTCATAGGTGAAATCTTTAAATTTATCTTCGGGAAGTGTCCTCAAGTCCTCAAGCCCTCCTAAAATTTCAAAGGAAACCCTAATATTTGGTTCATGGTGGTGGGTATTTAAGGTTCGGCCCGGCCGAACTTAGTGCTGTATATACTTATTTTCTTGTCCAAAAGGCAATAAACTTTTGAATGAAGTTGTAATGTCCTTATAATTAAGTGATTTTACTTAAAAATGTGTATCATAACATGAAAGATAAAATTTTTGAGGTAAGGTCAACGTGACTTTAATAATAAGAAAAATTCTTTAAAATTAATAAAATTGTCTTTAAATTTGTTTCCTTTTTGCATCTTGCCTACAAAGCAAAAAATCGTTAAAAAATAAGACATGTTTTTCAACACTTTATTTTAAAGACGCTTTTTACTTGAAACATAGCATAATTTCTACTGGAAGTCGAGCCTTAATATGGAAAAAAATAACTCGTTAACTCGTTTTTAAAGGATTTTGATAACAACTGACGAAAAAATCTAAAAAAATGAAAAATTAACATATGCTTCCTAGAATGCTTCCTTTAATGAAGTCAAAATGGATTTAATATTTCTGAAAAAATCTTCAAAATTAATAAAATATTTTAACACATTGTTTTAAAGTCATTATACCCTAAACCACATAGTGGTTAGGGTATAACAAGTTTGATCTGCCAAAAAATGTGCCTACAAGAAATATTGATTTTAGACCCCATAAAATATATACCGATCGACTCAGAATCACCTCCTGAGTCGATCTAGCGCTTGGCGTCCGTCCGTCTGTCCATGTATTTGTTGTTCACAGGATTTCGGTCGCAATTATTAACCGATTTTGATGAAAATTGGTACAGGGACTTTTTTTGGGCACAAGGACGAACGTTATTGAATTTGGATATAGCTAATTTAGATATAGCTCCCATATATATGTATTGCCCGATTTCGACAAATGGGGTCACGTTGCACTTTTTTTACTAACCGATCGTCGTCAAATTTAGCACAAAATAATCTTCTGTATCACCCTTTAAGTCTGAAAATTTCATCGAAATCGGTTCAGATTTAGATATAGGTCCCATATATATGTATCGCCCGATTTTGTCAAAAAAAACCCTTATTTATCAACCGATCTTACTCAAAGTTGGCGAAATGTAATCTTCTATAGCACTAACTATATGTGCAAAAAATCATCCAAATCGGTTCAGATTTAGCTATAGCTCCCATATATGTACCGCCCGATTTTTCTAAATAAAATAAAACTCAATTGAACAAATAATACAATGTTTGTACTATAATTTTCTCGAAGAGGAGCGGAGCGGAGCGTGGAGCGGAGCGGAGCGATTTATTTTTTCTCGGAGCGGAGCGAGGAGCGGAGCGGTTTTTTTTTCTCCGGAGCGGGAGCGGAGCGGAGCGAAAAAAATGGACCGCTCCGGATCCCTGTTTCAAACTAATCCGATATAAACGATTTTTTACAAGTATATATTATTTAACTTAAATCGGTTAATATATGAGTCAAATGTTGTCATATTTCAGATATTTTTATATTTTACACCCACCGAACTAGTATACAACTAAAATTGAGTCCATTATTAAGCAAGTGAGTAAAGTAAAAAGTAAGGCGGGGCGAACTATATCATACCCTAAACCACCCCCTATTGATTTAGTGAACCTAAGCATTTGGGGATATTATTAAAATAAGTTTGTGAATAAAACTTAATTTCAGACTATGCTGCTGATGCTTCGCTCTTCTCAATGTCCGAGTTTTGGTAAATTAATCGATGCAAATGTATGACATCATTGAATAAATTTGACTGATATAATATGACTGATACTTTTGGAATTGATAAGTGGCCAATTTCAATAGGATAGAGAATACGGTGATGCAAACATAAGTACAAGTAAGAACTATATCTGATTGTACACAGAAATAGTATAGAACTAAACTGGTGTCTTAAAAAAAAAAAAAAAGAGGTAAAGACGTGGCCAAAATTGCTGTATATAAATCTAAATTAGATGGGCTAATTAATTAATTTTAAATTTGATTTTGGTTTGTTAATAAATAAGGATGTTATGGTGAATATCGGGCGATTCAGCTTTATATAAATCTGAACCGATTTGAATGATATTTTGCAGGTATAGTTTGTACCACAGAAAATCACATTTTTCCAACTTCGAGTAAGATCTGTTATTTCATATACCCTTTAGCCTAAATTTTGAAAAATAGGGAGCTACATCTAAATCTGAACCTATAACGATGATTTTGTGCATGTATAGTAGGTACTATAGAAGATTAAAGAAATAAAAATATATAGAAAATCATATTTTGTCAACTTTGAGTAAGATCGCTTAATAAATGAGGGTTTAGTCGTTAAATTTGTGATGAAATTTTGCATACTTACTTTGTGTTAAATTTAAAGGTGATAAGTTTGTAAACAAGCGCCATATGATCCCATTTGTCGAAATCGACCGAGTCATGTATATGGGGGCTATGTGTACATTTTTTTTACCAAATTCAATCAAATTCGTCTTTGTCCCAAAATCTTGCGAACAACAAATACATGGACAAACGGACAGACGCCAAGAGCTACACGCAAAGAAAAAAAAACGTCTGGAAAGCGTGTACCGAAAACGTTTTTCTTTTGTTAGAGTTTTTTGAATTGCTTCGAAAATTTTAAACTTTTATTACAAAAAAATGCGTTTGTTAAAAAATATTTTTAACCAACAAAACAGTCCATTTCGTTTATATCAAGCACTGTTCTTTTCTCACGTTAAGTCTTTAATAAGACACATTTTACAGTTCATAGTTAAAATTAGTATAGTAGTATGTAATGGTGAACATCTTTTCGGAATCTTCCGAACATATCTGGAATATATGTAAAAAAAATAAAACCTTTTTGGTGTTCGGTCGAAGCAGGGACCCTTGGCATGCAAGGCGGACGCAGCAACCACTGCTTCACGGTGCCCAACTAAATGTATGTTTCTGTTAAATAGAGTTTGCTTAATCGGCTCGTGGGCGCCGCAAGCTATGCTATATAAATATAAAAATTTTAGGGATAATTGTCTATTGATGACAATAACAGCTACATAGCTCAGTGGATAGTGTGTTGGCTTACAAATTGCATGGTCCGCGGTTCGATTCTCCGTCCAGGCGAAAGGTTAAATTTAAAAAATGTATAAAATCGAATAACATTCTTTGTTACAGAAAAATTACAGAAAAGGTGCTAAGAACTAAAAAACCTCGTGGAAGTGAGAAAGAAGTGAGGGAAAATGCAATTAGCCAGAAAAGATTGTTTTTTTGAGTTAGTCTTTATGAAATTGTTCTTACATCCTGGAAAAGAATAAACGTTTATCACAAAAAGTATATACTTTTCTTCCAAATAAACTTCCTTACAGCGAGAGAAACAAACTTTGTTTGTCTAAAATTTCGTTTGGGAGGAAAGAAATATTTTTTGCGTGTAGATTGACTTAGGAGGTGATTATGAGTCGATCGGTATAGATTTTATGGGGTCTAAAACCAATATTTTTTTGGTAGCTATATTTTCTTGCTGATCAAAGTTATATATAATCGGATAAAAGTTTTGGAGTCTCGAAGCTCAAGAAGTCAAATCGGGAGATCGGTTTATGTAGGGGCTAGGTTAGGTTATGTGGCAGCCCGATGTATCAGGCTCACTTAGACAATTCAGTCCATTGTGATACCACAGTGGTGAACTTCTCTCTCATCAAAGCATGTACCGATATACATAAAATTTGGCACAGATCTTAACGAATTCAAAATACATTTAGATTTCAAACTTTAAGCAAAAATTTCGCCTTCAATGCCGTCAGGCTATAAAAACGTGGACTAATATACCAAATTTAGCACAGCTCTTTCTAAATCTAAAATAGCTCGAGATTCCCATGAAATTGGGAAGGTTAGATTAGATGGCAGCCGGATATTTCAGGCTCACTTTTTACCAAATTCAATAGAGTGCAGTCCTTTGTGATACCGCAGTGGTGAACTTCTCTCTTATCATTGAGTGCTGCCCGATTCCATGTTTATCTAAATGACAAGGGACCTCCTTTTTATAGCCGAGTCCGAAGGGCGTTACACATTGCTGTGAAACCACTTAGTGAAGCTTTTCTCCTGATTTAGCTCCCAGTGACTTTTACTTGTTCCCAAATCTAAAAAAAAATCCTTGCTGGCAAGCGTTTTACCTCAAATGAAGATGCAATTATAGTTGTAAACCACTATTTTGAGAACCTTGAGGAAAATTATTTTAATCAAGGGATAGAATTGCTAGAAAAGCGTTGGACTAAGTGTATTGAAGTTTCAGGAGATTATATTGAAAAATAAAAATATTTTTGAAAAACTAAATATTCTCTTTCATTGATAAGCTAAGAAGTTTCCGAACCACCCACGTACTTACAAAATAGTAAAGAAATGGTTGTCGGAGCAAAGTTTTGAAATGCTCAAATTGCCACAAATTGGATGCAGGCTTACGTGTATTTTCTAGAGGTGTGCGCGTGAGTGAAATTTCATTCAAACTCACGCACATTCACGAAGTAAAATGTTTGTTCACGCACGCTCACGCACGTTCACGAAATGTAAACCGGTACTCACGCACGCTCACGCACGAACTACTTTTGAAGACTCAAGCACGATTCAAGACAATTAACGTGACTCACGACAAATTCACGAGACTCACGACAAATTCAAAAGACTCACGACATTTTCCAACCGGGAAAGAGGAAAGGTAACAAAATTAATAAATAGGAGATAGTTCGACAGCTAAATAGAATTCAGTTATCGCATCAGAAAGAATTAAATCTTGATTTTTTCGTGACCGTGATTTTGCAGAAATTTTATTCACGCACATTCACGAACCAATTTTATTTCTCACGCACGCTCACGCACGACATATTATTTTTAGTCTAGCATTCACTCACATTCACGAAAGTTTCTTCAGATTTTGTTCACGAGTCACGTGATTCACGCGTGTCACGACAGTTTCGTGTCACGCGCACACCTCTAGTATTTTCCTTTAGAAAATGCAGTAGCATAACATATGTATATAATTTATCTCCAGCAAAAAAAATTGGAAGTTCTTCTGTAAGCACAACTTTAAAAGCGCTTCCAAAGATGTTCTTTATTGTAACTGCACATGAAGTTCACCTGAGTCAATTTTTTTATAACTGGCTTTTTTCATATTTTTAATGGAAAATTAAATTTTTATACCCACCACCATGGAATGGTGACGGGGGTATAATAAGTTTGTCATTCCGTTTGTAACACATCGAAATATCGATTTCCGACTATATAAAGTATATATATTCTTGATCAGGGAGAAATTCTAAGACGATATAGCCATGTCCGTCTGTCTGTCTGTTGTAATCACGCTACAGTCTTCAATAATAAAGCAATCGTGCTAAAATTTCGCACCAACTTGTCTTTTGTCTGCAGGCAGGTCAAGTTGGAAGATGGGCTATATCGGTCCAAGTTTTGATATAGCCCCCACATAAACCGACCTCCCGATTTGGGGTCTTGGGCTTATAAAAACCTTAGTTTTTATCTAATTTGCCTGAAATTGGAAATCTAGAAGTATTTTATGACCACAAAGAGGTGTGCCAAAAATGGTGAGTATCGGTCCATGTTTTGGTATAGCCCCCATACAGACCGATCTTCCGATTATGTTCCTAGGGCTTCTAGAATCGATAGTTTCTATCCAATTCGCCTGAAATTGGAAATCTAGAGGTATTTTAGCACCATAAAGAGATGTGCCAAAAATGGTGACTATAGGTTGATGTTTAGGTATAGCCCCCATATAGACCGATTTTACTTCTTGGGCGTATAGAATCCGTAGTTTTTATCCAATTTGCCTGAAATTGGAAATCTAGAGGTATTTTAGAACAAACAAGTATATACGGCCGTAAGTTCGGCGAGGCCGAAGCTTATGTACCCTCCATCATGGATTGCGTAGAAATTTCTTCTAACCACTGCCGTCCACAATCGAATTACTAAAGTTGCGGTAACGCTTGCCGATGGCAAGGTATCTTAAAACTTCCTTACACCGTCTTCTAAATTGCAAGGTAGTCCATACGTGGTATATATTAAACTAAAAAAGGCCGATTAAATATGACAACATTTTCTATAGAAATAACATTTTGACAATGTTTTCTATAAAAATAAAATTTTGGTAGATTATTTTTGGCTCGAGTGGCAACCATGATTATGAACCGATAAGGACCAATTTTTGTGTGATTGGGGATCGTCTATATATAACTATAGACCGATATGGACCAATTTTGGCATGGTTATTAGCAGCCTTATATTAACACCACGTTGCAAATTTCAACCGGATCGGATGAATTTTGCTGCTCTAAGAGGCTCCGGAAATCAAATCTGGGGATCGGCTTATGGTTGTTTTTGCATGGTTGTTAGAGACCATATACTAACACCATGTACCAAATTTCAGCCGGATCGGATGAAACTTGGTTCTCTTAGAGGCTCCGCAAGCCAAATCGGGGGATCGGTTTATATGGGGACTATATGTAATTATGGACCGATATGGACCAATTTTTGCATGGTTGTTAGAGACCATATACTAATACCATGTACCAAATTTCAGCCGGATCGGATTAAATTTGCTTCCCTTAGAGCAATCGCAAGCCAAATTTGGGGGTCCGTTTATATGGGGGCTATACGTAAAAGTGGACCGATATGGTCCAAAAAAATTTAAAAATTATTTAGTTGTAAAAATATCAAAAAACAAGTATATAGGGCCGTAAGTTCGGCCAGGCCGAAGCTTATGTACCCTCCATCATGGATTGCGTAGAAACTTCTTCTAAACACTGCCATCCAGAATCGAATTACTTAAGTTGCGGTAACGCTTGCCGATGGCAAGGTATCTTAAAACCTCCTAACACCATCTTCTAAATTGTATGTAAGTCCATACGTGGTATATATTAAATCAAAAAAGATCGATCCAATACGTATATAATTCAGTTTGACAAAGTAGACATAAAATTTTGAAAAAATTTTCTACAGAAATAAAATTTTCACAAAATTTTCTATAGAAATAAAAATTTTGACAAAATTTTCTATAGAAAGAAAATTTTGACAAAATTTTCTACAGAAATAAAATTTTAACAAAATTTTCTATAGAAATAAACTTTTGACAAAATTTTCTCTAGAAATAAAATCTTGGTAGATTATTTTTGGCACGAGTGGCAACCATGATTATGAACCGATATGGACCAATTTTTGTGTGATTGGACCAATTTTGGTATGGTTGTTAGCGAACATATACTAACACCACGTTCCTAATTTGAACCGGATCGGATGAATTTTGCTCCTCCAAGAGGCTCCGGAGGTCAAATCTGGAGAACGTTTTATATGGGGGCTATATATAATTATGGACCGATATGGACCAATTCTGCCACGGTTGTTAAAGATCATATACTAACACCATGTTCCAAATTACAACCGGATTGGATGAAATTTGCTTCTCTTGGAGACTTCGCAAGCCAAATCTGGGGATCGGTTTATATGGGGGCTATATATAATTATGAACCGATGTGGACAAATTTTTGCATGGTTGTTAGAGACCATATACCAATATCATGTACCAAATTTTAGGCGGATCGGATGGAATTTGCTTCTCTTTGAGGCTCCGCAACCCAAATCTGGGGATCGGTTTATATGGGCGCTATATATAATTATGGACCGATGTTGCATGGTTGTTAGAGACCATATACCAACATCATGTACCAAATTTTAGGCGGATCGGATGGAATTTGCTTCTCTTTGAGGCTCCGCAACCCAAATCTGGGGATCGGTTTATATGGGGGCTATATATAAATGCCGATATGGACCAATTTTTGCACGGTTGTTAGAGACCATATACCAACACCATGTACCAAATTTCAGCCGGATCGGATGAAATTTGCTTCTCTTTTAGGCTCCGCAAGCCAAATATGGGGATCGGTTTATATGGGGGCTATATATAATTATGGACCGATGTGGACCAATTTTTGCATGGTTGTTAGAGACCATATACCAACACTATGTACCAAATTTCAGCCGGATCGGAGGAAATATGCTTCTATTAGAGGCTCCACAAGCCAAATCTGAGGGTCCCTTTATATGGGGGCTATACGTAAAAGTGGACCGATATGGCCCATTTTCAATACCATCCGACCTACATCGATAACAACTACTTGTGCCAAGTTTCAAGTCGATAGCTTGTTTCGTTCGGAAGTTAGCGTGATTTCAACAGACGGACGGACGGACGGACGGACATGCTTAGATCGACTCAGAATTTCACCACGACCCAGAATATATACACTTTATGGGGTCTTAGAGCAATATTTCGATGTGTTACAAACGGAATGACAAAGTTAATATACCCCCATCCTACACGCAAAAAAATAATTCTTTCCTCCCAAACGAAATTTTAGACAAACAAAGTTCGTTTCTCATTTGCTTTTCGTTGAAAGGAAGTGTATTTGGAAGAAAAGTATATACTTTTTGTGATAAACGTTTCTTCTTTTCCAGGATAAAAGCAATTTCATAAAGACTAACTCAAAAAAAAATTTTTTCTGGCTAATTGCATTTTTCCTCACACATTTCTCACTTCCACGAAGTTTTTTAGTTCTTAGCACATTTTTCTGTAATACAAACAATGTAGAAGAAATTATACAATTTTATAAATTTTGAAAATTTTTTTTTACCTTTCGCCTGGACTGAGAATCGAACCGCGGACCATGCAATTTGTAAGGCAGCACACTATCCACTGAGCTACGTAGCTGTTATTGTCATCAATAGCTAATTATCCATATAAGTTATATTAATATAGCATAGCTTGCGGCGCCCACGAGCCGATTAAACAAAGTTTATTTAACAGAAAAATACATTTAGTTTGGCACCGTGGAGCAGTGGTTGCTACGTCGGACTTGCATGCCAAGGGTCGTGGGTTCAATCCCTGCTTCGACCAAAGTTTTTTTTTTTTTTTTTTTTTTTTATATATATATATATATTCCAGGTATGGTCGGAAGATTCCGAAAAAATGTTCAACATTACATTCTACTATATTAAATGTTTACTATTAACTGTAAAATATGTCTTATTAAAGACCTAAAGTCAGAAAAGAACAGTGTTTGATATAAACGAAATGGAATGTGTTGTTGGTTCAAAAATAACTTTTTTTGTTGAAAAAATAAAAATTTTGTAACAAACGAATTTTTTTGGTGATAAAAGTATATACTTATCGAAGCAATTCAAAAAACTCTAACAAAAGAAAAACGTTTTCGGTACACGTTTTCCAAACGTTTTTTTTTTTTTTTTGTATGATGGAGGGTATAAAAATCTTAATTTATATTCAAAACACTGAATTCGCATCACACCTTAAGAAGTGATGCGAATTTAGTGCACCGGCTGTTGAAATGGTAGACATCCGTCCTATGACAAGCCCACACTCAAAAAAAAGTGAACTCTCTATTTCACTAAAGCCAATTTAACTTTATTTTAGTTCATGGAATTATTATGTTTCGAGAAAGTTTCCTCTACTTTAATAATTTTTTGCGTACGTTAGTTAAATTAACTAAAACCGAGGAAAAAAATATACACAAATGAAGCATAAAGATTAACTAAATTCGTGTCTTCCACAAAATAGTTCAATATTTCTTTAAATTTGTAAATTTTACTGCAAATGCGTTCATCATGAACTTCGTATGTCACTAAAGACATTCTTGCAATTTTGAACTCCCAGTTTTTCCTTCAAGCTACAAAATTTTCTTTAACAAGTGAAAAAAATTAATTAAGTCTAATAAATTTTCTTGAATTTGCCGAAAAATATTTACTTATTTTTATGACATCGGCGTGATACCAGCGTTTGTTATACTGTTTAGTTAAAATTTTCTAAAAATATTCAACATTTTCTAAAATTAACCGAAACTTTTCTTCCTGGTTGGTTCACTGTTTTTTCAGTGCATATTTAATTCATCGCTTCTGCGCCAATTTTGCACAACTTCCGGATCCAAAAAGAACATGTCCACCACTTTTTTGGCGACGCTTTTTTTTGCCAGGAAATAAAGTTTAAATGAAATAAATTTTATATCAATTGAAGATTTTTTAATTCAACAAATGAAGCATACAAACTTATTATACCCCCATCATCATGGTGGTGGGTATAAAAATATAAGGTGGTGGGTATAAAAATATCATGAATACTTTGGTATGCGAAAGTTCTATTCAAAGTGGGTACGGAGTATCCCACTCCAAAGTGCTGGCAAAATTATGGCAATCGTATTTTGGGATGCATATTTAGTAATTCTCATGGGATAATTAGAAATCGCTTGCTTTTGAAAAAAAGTTTGCTTCATCAAAAAACTGTTTGTGAAAATCTTCGCAAAATCCATGAATGTGGCTTCGAATTGCCTCCGCATTCACTGTATTCTCCAGATGTGTGTCATTAGTTAATACATTCTGATTTCATATGGTGAGGTAATCGCCGAAATTGTGGGTGATTTATTCAAAATTCTAGGATTCTTTAAGTTATGAGATTACACAGGTGCAAATTTATACTCGTATATTTTTAAAGGTTGCATCTTATGGATGTAACCTTGATCTAGGCTTCATTTGACCAGTTATAGTCGTTATTGCCCGACATTAGCTTTTTCTTTTTTCGATTATATTTCTACATCCAGGCGGCCTATGCAATTTATGCACAGTTTTTGAAGAGCCCTATCAATGATGTGGATAAAAGGTTTTGCCTGAGCTTGGACGATAACTATTGCATTTTGGTCGCATAGCTTAAGCTAGGATTGCCATGATATTGGACGTCTTGCTGAGTTGCTTGGCTGTCAATGATGTTCTCATATGATCTGGGAAAATGCGTAGGTGTTGGGTGCACACTCTAAGCCTAGATTAATACGTGTATTTAGAACTTGGAACTATTTCACTGGCGCCACTTCCACAATAGCATCTTTTTATTTTGTTTTGCTATGAAGACGGGGCAATCAAGCAAGTTGTCCACGACGACGAAGGCCTGCAGACCTAGATATAAGCCCACACACGCACGCACATACGCGTCTATATCTGATTGTAAGCAAAGTAAATTTAAGTTGTGACAGTAAAACACGAGAATGATTTAATTTTATTTTCAAGCAATATGATTGGGTTTATTCGATAATCCGGTTCATTTAACGATTGAATAATGCTGTTTAGATTCGATTTTTTGGCATCTTATTAGGTATGGGGTTGTACAACACTTCAATGGCAATTTGAATTTAATTGAACTTCAATATCTATATTAGATGTCTTTCACCGTAAAGAGGACCGGGCGAATAACTTTGATATGTAAAGGTTGATTTTTTGGGTATTAGTAACACTGATTAAACAGCTGACGCACGTTTCTTGTTTTATTTGAGTGTAAAACATCTTCAGTTTGGTCTACAATTAAATCATGAATCGTCTTACAAAGGTTAGGTTAGGTGGCAGCCCGATGTATAAGGCTCACTTAGACTATTCAGTCCATTGTGATACCACAGTGGTGAATTTCTCTCTTATCACTGAGTGCTGCCCGATTCCATGTTAATCTCAATGACAAAGGACCCCTTTTTTATAGCCGAGTCCGAACGGCGTTCCACATTGCAGTGAAACCACTAAGAGAAGGTTTGAAATACTCAAAAGAACAACGCTTGCTAATTATTGAATTTTATTATTAAAATGCGTGCTCTTTTAAGGAAGCTCACCGCGCGCTTCTTATATACAACTTGTGTTCCGCAACAAAGTTAATTTGTGCCCACAATTTGTCGTGAGGTCAAAGATTTCATGTCTTTAAAATACGAATGCAAATTTTGCTTAGTATAGAAGGCGCATTTCTCTAATATAAAGCTTTTTTCCTGTCCAAAAGTCGATAAACTTTTCAATGAAGTCGTATTGTCCTTATAATTAAGTGATTTCACTTAAAAATGGGTATCATAACATGAAAGAAAAATTTTTTGGACTAAGGTTAACTTGACTTTGAAAATTCAGAAAAATGATTTAAATTTAATGAAATTGTCTTTAAATTTGTTGTCTTTTTGCATCTTGACTACAAAGCAAAAAAATCGTTCAAAATTAGGACATGTTTTTCACTACTTTATTTTAAAGACGTTTTTTTACTTGAAACATAGCATAATTTCCACTGGAAGTCGAGTCTTAATTTGGAGAATAACGTTGTCGTTAACTCGTTTTTCAAGAACTTTGATAGCATATGAAGAAAAATTAAAATTTGCTTCCTAGAAGCAAGTACACAAAACCCAAATTTAAAAGAGAATTGTGTCTTAAAAGTATCCTTACTTGTATTCTCCGCTTCTTTGGCTCGGAATCAATACCAAAATATTTAAAGTAAAGACAAAATCTTTAGAACCGCGCATGTTTTTTTTTTTCAGTGTACGTAAATAAGAAGAATTGTCGATTTTGGAGTGAAGGCCAGCCAGAAGCATTGCAAAAGTTACCAATGCATCCAGAAAAAGTCACAGTTTGCTACGGTTTATGCATAAGCGTAGGAAGGCCTCTGGGGAGGGGGCTTAGACCCCCCAGAAAAATTTTAGCCCCCCCAGAATTTGAAACTCTATTTATGGTTTTCCATTTTTCAATAAATGTCAATAGTTTTTTTTAATTTTTATAAAAATTAAACAAGTATATACAATCGCACAAAGTTCCGCTAAAGACTTTCATGAACAATCGAATTACTTGGGTTGTGGTAGCAGTTGCCGATGGCAATGTTTGAAGTCAGATATTTATGAAATAAAGCTGTGGTTGAACTTATGATTTATTTAGTTTAGTCAATTTAATTAAAAAAATAGTAATTGATATTAAAAGTATTCTTTCATAAATTAATATCTTAATAATGCTGCGAAAAAGCGTCGCCAAAAAAGTAGTGAAAATGTTCTTTTTGGGTCTAGAAGTGGTGCAAAATTGGCGGAGAAGCAATGAATGTAATATGAGCTTGTCATAGGACAAATGTCCACCGTTTCAACAGCCGTTGCAATGAATTTGCATCACTTCTTAAGGTGAGATCGGAATTCAGTGTTTTGAATGTGAATTAAAAAATTTTGTGATATTTTCCCAAATAAATAATTTTTATATTGTTTTTATACCCATAATGGATTTAGCAGTTTTGTGGCAAAATTTGAATAATTTGTACCAATTTATTTATTCTTACTCTTTTTTCAAACTATTTGAAAAAAAAAAAAGAAAACAAAAAATTACATATTAGAATGTGAAAAAAATGAAGTAAAAAAACTTCCTGTGTAGTTAAAATAATTGAGGAAATTTTTGGAAGTACTTTTAAAGTTGTGCCTTTAGAACAACTCACAATTTTTTTGCTGGGAAAAGTGTGGAACTACTTTAGTTGCTTTATTATAAATTAATTGTTGAGTTATTTTGATGTCTAAGTTTTTATAAAATTTTATGAAATAAAACATTAATTGAGCCTATAAGTTCAGTCTATAAATTTTTAGCTAGGGGGCTATAGCCCCCCCTAGGAAAATTGTCTAGCTACGCTAATGGGTTTATGTACTGGACCGTACTTCTTTCAAGATGATGCGAATCGTAACGTAACTGGGAATGTTGAGTACTATCATGAGATGATTTGCAACTTTTTTTTGGCCAAAACCTATCGAAAACCTTTTTTCGGAAATTCGAGTGTAATTAACATTGGGTTTAGTGAATTACCCGAAATCATTCCGATAATTGGTTGATAGTTTTGCTGCAAGTAGAGGATGCTGATGAGGAATTTGGTAAAGCCGAAACGGTTGTCCATCTAACCATCTTACATTCTATAGAGTTTTGCCCAAATAAATTTGCTAAATATACTTTTCTTCTGTTGTTTAAGCTACTCTTGTAGTTTAGTCATCAAAATGGTTTTACGCTGAGATCAAAAAACAAATATGAATAAACCAACAATAAAAAAAATAAAATTTTGGCATATTTTCTATAGAAATAAAATTTTGACAAAATTTTTAATTTGGTGGAATTTTCTCCAAATGTTGGTAGATTATTCTGGGCTCGAGTGGCAACCGTGTGCACGGCACTCCCAACAATGGAGTTAATTTATGTGGATATATTAAAGCTCGTGTCAATACACACTGAAAAGAATTACATTAATAATTTTGATATTGATTCCGAGCCAAAAAAGCGGAGATTTGAAGTGAGGATACATACATACATACAGTTTTTCCAAATTTGAGTACTTGATTCTAAGAAAGATTATTTAATTACTTAGCGAGTATTAACGTTCGTATTTACTATGCATGCCAAATTTTGGTTGAAATCGGGTCACATTTAGATATAGCTCCCATATATATAGGTTCATATCACCACGGAGCCCGAAATCCGAAATTTTTTTGTTTTGTATTGTTAATAATTTTTATTCTGTTTTCGCTTAAAACGGCCAAATAGCTTATTTTATACGGCATGTCCAACAGAACACAATCGAAAGTGAAACAAGTATATACGGTCGCAAGTTCGGCCAGGCCGAATCTTATGTACCCACCACCATTGATTGCGTAGAAACTTCTACGAAAGACTATCATCCACAATCAAATTACTTGGGTTGTGGTATCTTAAAACTTCTTAACATCGTTTTCTAAATTGTGATTTAGTCCATACATGGTATACATTAGACCAAAAAGTTATGTATAGTTAAGTCTACAAATAATTACGAATCGATATGGACTTTTTGTACGTAGAGAGCCAGAATTGAAATATGGGGGTGGCTTATATGGGGGCTATATACAATTATGAACTTGATATGGACCAATTTTTGTGTGATTGGGGATCGATTTATCTGAGGGCCATATATAACTATAGACCGATATGGACCTAGTTAAGCATGGTTGTTAACGACCATATACTAGCACAATGTACCAAATTTCAACTCACTCGGATGAAATTTGCTCCTCCAAGAGGTTCCAACACCAAATCTCGGGATCGGTTTATATGGGGCTATGTACGATTATGGACTGATATGGACCACTTTTAACATGGTTGTTAAATATCATATACTACCACCACGTACCAAATTTCAAGCAGATCGGATGAATTTTGCTTCTCCAAAAGGCACCGGAGGTCAAATCTGGGGATCGGTTTATATGGGAGCTATATATAATTATGGACTGATAGGAACCAATTCCTGCATGGTTGTTGGATACCATATTCTAACATCACGTACCAAATTCCAACCGAATGGGAAGAATTTTGCTCTTCCAAGCGGCTCTGGAGGTCAAATCTGGGGATCGGTTTATATGGGGCCTATATATAATTATGGACCGATATCGACCAATTTTTGCATGGGAGTTAGAGGCCATATATTAACACCACGTACCAAATTTCAACTGAATCAGATGAATTTGGTCTTCCAAGAGGTTCCGGAGGTCAAATCTGGTGATCGGTTTATATGGGGGCTATATATAATTATGAACCGATGTGGACCAATTTTTGCATGGCTGTTAGAGACCATATACTAACATCACGTACCAAATTTCAGCCGGATCGGATGAAATTTTCTTCTCTTAGTGGCCTCGCAAGCCAAATCGGGGGATCGGTTTATATGGGGGCTATATATAATTATGGACCGATGTGGACCAATTTTTGCATGGTTGTTAGAGACCATATACTTACACCATGTACCAAATTTCAGACGGATCGGATGAAATTTGCTTCTCTTAGAGGCCTCGCAAGCCAAATCGGGGGATCGGTTTATATGGGGGCTATATATAATTATGGACCGATGTGTACCAATTTTTGCACGGTTGTTAGAGACCATATACTGACACAATGTACCAAATTTCAGCCGGATCAGATGAAATTTGCTTCTCTTAGGGGCCTCGCAAGCCAAATCGGGGGATCGGTTTATATGGGGGCTATATATAATTATGGACCGATGTGGACCAATTTTTGCATGGTTGTTTGAGACCATATACTAACACCATGTACCAAATTTCAGCCGGATCGGATGAAATTTGCTACTCTTAGATGCCTCACAAGCCAAATTTTGGGGTCCGTTTATATGGGGGCTATACGTAAAAGTGGACCGATATGGCCCATTTGCAATACCATCTGACCTACATCAATAACAACTACTTGTGCCAAGTTTGAAGTCGATAGCTTGTTTCGTTCGGAAGTTAGCATGATTTCAACAGACGGACGGACGGACATGCTCAGATCGACTCAGAATTTTACCACGACCCAGAATATATATACTTTATGGGGTCTTAGAGCAATATTTCGGTGTGTTACAAACGGAATGACAAAGTTAATATACCCCCCATCCTATGGTGGTGGGTATAAAAATTTACTTTGAATGAAATCCTTATGGAATAACTTCCATTTTAGGATATGTTGGTTGGATATCGTTAGGTGGACTACACGTGCATTCTTCACCGTTAGCTGCAATATCCTGAATTTTCTTCTTCTATGTCTCCCAGTCCAGATTCCAGTCTGCGCCATTAAGTAACCATAATTGTACAAAAATTCAGCAGCACATTCGTTTCTTTACATTGTAATGGCTCACCAAGATATCCACATTTTGGTATGGGAATATTTCTATTGCAGTGAGCATTTGTCCAATTACATATTGAAAAATTTTCAATTTCGTCTTTTTGTAAACGGAGTTGATATGAGAAACAAAAACAGGCTACTAATGTAAGGCACAGAGTTAATCTAAAGTAAGATGAGATATATCAATCCGACTTGCACTTTAAGGCATATGAATCCCCATTGAAAATCTTTTATTAAGTTGTCCTATCTGAAAATGGACACAGATGCTTGAGGACACTTTGAGTAAGTCATTGAATTGAACGATTCCATACGAACCAGGCTATGACGAAGGCGGATAGTGGCATTTCAATGCGCCAGACACAATGTGAAGAACATAATCAGTAGCTCCTTAGCTTGGCCTTGAAAATCCCTAAACGTTGGAAAACCAGCAACTAAATTCCCAAATAGCATGTCCATTTGAGATGGACAGATTTTATTCGTACTTAGAATAAAATCAAATAAATTGCCATTTTGTTGATGCTAACATCATTGGATGGTGGTTGTACCATTATTGTGGGGACAACATTCCTTCGATCACCATCCATCTGTCTGTTTCCTCAAACTGTTGCTCAACCACATCGAAAGGGCAATTGTCATTGTGAAACTGATTTGGAAGATTTGCGTTTTGTGAACAATACCATTGAGCAATAACTGGATGACAGTCAATGAAGCAATCAGTGTCCAGTGCAAGATGATCCAATCATGTCACAATCGTTGGTCAATGGTAATTCGATGCAATGCTGCAATTCGCGTAATGTGATTGATCAGAAGACCGCCTTCATTGATGTCTCTAATTAGATATTTTCGTGGGAAGTATTCAAGTTGAAGAGATTAAGGCTTGAAATAACGAAATAGTAGCAGAATGTCTAAATGATTTCGGATTTTGATTCATGAACTGGGTGCAGCAATTAATTGTAATGGCTTTTGATTAAATTTTGGGATTTTCGCAATGAGCCATATTTTCCACTTGGGGTTATTTCAGGCTAACCTACACTGAAAAAATAATGTAGTGAAGCCATGGATTTCATGTCCTTAAATACGAATGCCAATGTTGCTTAACATAGAAAAAGCATTTCTCTGATATATATTTCTTTCATTGTACATAAGCCGATAAACTTCGCAATGAAGTCGTTTTGTTCGTATAGCAATTCATCGTGAAACTATACTCACAAAAAGTTTACTTGGATCCGAAGATTTTGACCTTCCCTTAAGGATTTTGGTATTGATTCCGAGCCAAAGATGCGGCTTCTTTAAAATAAAGACATTTTTGAGGGACCTCCCTGGCGTTAAATCTAGGATCGATAAAATTAAAATTGGATACAGATCTCATTCATCGAATTTTTATTCTCTTTTTGCGATATATTAATAAAGGTATTCATGTACAAACAAATTCCAGTTTCAAAATCCAAATTATGCCAGGTACTTCAAAGTAAAAACTGTTTTCTTAATGCTAAAAAAAACTTTAAACCAAAGATGTAAATCCTCAAAATAAGTCTTAGCCTATATTTGAAGCTTTTTTATCTTAAATTTAAAAATTCAATATGTCAGTTGAGTTAAAGAAGTAAAATCGGGAGATCGGTCTATATGGGGGCTATACCAAAACATGGACCGATACTCACAATTTTTGGCACACCTCTTTATGGTCATAAAATACCTCTATATTTCAAATTTCAGGCAAATTGAATAAAAACTGCGGTTTCTATAAGCCCAAGAAATAAAATCGGGAGATCGGTCTATATGGGGGCTATACCAAAATATGAATGGTGAGTATCGGTCCATATTTTGGTATAGCCCCCATATAGACCGATCTCCCGATTTTATTTCTTGGGCTTATAGAAACCGCAGTTTTTATTCAATTTGCCTGAAATTTGAAATATAGAGGTATTTTATGACCATAAAGAGGTGTGCCAAAAATTGTGAGTATCGGTCCATGTTTTGGTATAGCCCCCATATAGACCGATCTCCCGATTTTACTTCTTGGGCTTATAGAAACCGCAGTTTTTATTCAATTTATCTGAAATTGGAAATCTAGAGGTATTGTAAGACCACAAATGCGTGTGCCAAAAGTTGTGAGTATCGATCCATATTTTGGTATAGCCCCCATATAGACCGATCTCCCGATTTTACTTCTTGGGCTTATACAAATCGTAGTTTTTATCCAATTTGCCTGAAATTTGAAATCTAGAGGTATTTTATGACCATAAAGAGGTGTGCCAAAAATGGTGAGTATCGGTCCATATTTTGGTATAGCCCCCATATAGACCGATCTCCCGATTTTACTTCTTGGGCTTATAGAAACCGCAGTTTTTATCCAATTTATCTGAGTTTGGAAATCAAAAGGTACTTTAGAACCGTAAAGAGGTGTGCCAAAAATGGTGAGCATCGGTCCATGTTTTGGTATGGTGCCCATATAAACCGACCTCCCGATTTGGGGTCTTGGGCTTATAGAAACCGTAGTTTTTATCCAATTTGCCTGAAATTGGAAATCTAGATGTATTTTAGGACCATAAATAGGTGTGCCTAAAATTATGGGTATCGGTCCATATTTTGGTATAGCCCCCATATAGACCGATTTCCAGATTTTACTTCTTGGGCTTCTAGAATCCAAAGTTTTTATCCATTTTGCCTGAAATTGGAAATCTAGAGGTATTTTCGGGCCATAAAGAGGTGTGCCGAAAACGGTGAGTATCGGTCCATATTTTAGTATAGCCCCCATAAGAACGATTTCCAGATTTAACTCCTTGGGTTTCTAGAAACCGTAGTTTTTATCTGATTTGCCTGAAATTCTAAATATTCTGGTATTTGAGGCTCAGAAAAACGTGTATCGGATTAAGTTTTTATCGGTCCATTTGGTAATGCCTCCATAAAGACCGACTTCACTTCTTGATGGTGTAGAAGGCCAACTGATCAAGAAAATTGCTTGAAACTCAATGTAAAATTTCCAAATTTTACTTCCCGGGTGAAAATCAACAGATTTAAGATTTCAAATCAAGACGTTATTTTATAATTTTCTTGCACACTTACAAGAGATGTTAATAATTCCTCTAAAACTCAAACAAAAATTGTTCTTATAAATCCAGAACCTGATATAGTCCTCATAGGTGAAATCTTTAAATTTATCTTCCGGAAGTGTCCTCAAGCCCTCCTGAAATTTCAAAGGAAACCCTAATATTTGGTTCATGGTGGTGGGTATTTAAGATTCGGCCCGGCCGAATTTACTGCTGTATATACTTGTTATTTTAAAGAATTTTTGTCCTTAGCATTGCGTAAATATCGAGTCCTAAAATTTAAGTTGCATAATCTTCCATATTAGGTCAATAGTTTTTTCAGTGTAGGTAATTTTCATTAAGATACCGTTTTGCTGCTCACTTACAGGTTAAGGCCGGTACTATGTTTGTTGTCGCGAAAGAAGTTCCCCTAAATCATTCTTTCGCGTTGAAAAATGATAGTGTTGACAATATAATTTGAAGGAAAAAAACAGCCATTTTAGTACTTTTTTGCGTTTATTTCTGCGAAATATTATTGACAACATCGCAAAATGTCGCAAAATGTCACAAAATGATTACATATCCATACACAACTAGTGGCTCGATTGTTTACACACACACACGAACACATCATAATTGATTTGAAAAAGAAGAAGCATGATCATTAATTTTGCAAATAGCTTTGGATTAAAAAAAGCTAATTTTACAATGCTATATTTTATTTTTTGGAACATAGCAATTAATTCTGGTGATTCCATTCGTTTCTGCCACCTACTATACATGTTAGTTGAAGTGCTAATGCTTGTTTTGCTACATCAATTGCAGCAAAGACAATAAACTCTAGGAAGATAGGAAATTGGCTACTGAGGAGATCAAACCATTTACCGTGTTAGTTTCATACTCGAATCAAACGCGTTCACGACGTAGCATTAAAATGCAAATAAAAAGAAATTAAGTGCACGAAATAAATGTCCATAAAGGGGAAAATGTGATTTTTTTTGTTCTTACCTAAAATTTAACATTGTTTCATTAAGTAAATTAAGTTTTTCATTTAAAAAGTAAAAACGAAAAACAAATAAAAAAATTACAAACATGTATGGAACTAACTTGGTAAATGCAAGATTTGGTATGACGCAAGCCAATTTCCTCTCTTCCTTGAGTTTATTGTCTTCGCCCAGTACAAAAGAAACACTTGTAAAATGTAATTTATTTATTTATTTATTTATTTTGGCTTCCTAGCACAACAAGATGTTTAATCTTATAAATTACAGTACTAGGTTAGTAATTGAATATTATATCATTGCAGCAAGAAAAAAAAGATTACAATAAAAACTAAATAATTTGTGAACAGGTTTTTTTTTTAAACATTTTTTGATTGAACGAAAATATAATAAATAATTGCAATAGAAAAAAAAGTTAAATTTGATTTATAAAATAAGATTGAAGTGTTTTCTTGAATTCTTGAATAGTTGAGAGCTGTTGATTGAGTTGGACGTGTTTTGCGGGGTTCCAGGTCACCGTGGTTACTTTTCCAAGAAAAAAGACGGAGTTGCATAAATATTGTACGTGGAAGTGACGATCTCTTGATTCGTTTGTTGGCTGTTGTGAAATCGCTCGGATATTGTGTTGCCGGTGAGCGTATATTCGTTTTCAATTTATCATAATTTAAGAAACAAATTTGCACAAATTTCCACTCAAACGCCGAGATTTAATGTAAACAAACACATATGAAAATAAAGTAACTATATCAGCTGGCCTTGTCCAACGAACATTGCGATGCAACATATTCGATAAGCTTAACGAAAGTTATCGATAACTTTTAAAGTATGGCATTGCCATATTAGAATGGCTGTTAAGAGGTTCTTGTTCTAAATGAAACCTTAAGGAGCGATGTCACTATCGAATCAAACACCAAAACGGAAATGCGCAGAAATTTTGTCGCCTGAAAATCAAAACAAAGGTACGATGGATCCAAATGATTTTATAAATCTTATTAAAGATACCATAAACTCCAATTTGGATGAGAAGCTAAAGTCTCTACCTACAAAAACTGACTTTGAACAACTTAAAAATGAAATTACAGTTGTCAGCTCAGAAATCCAATCACTGAAATTAGAAAATTCGAGTTTAAGAGAAGAACTGGATAAAGTAAAGAATGAGAATGAGTCAATGAAGAGAGATATCGAATGGCTACAAAACCATGCAAAATCAAACAAACTGTTTATTAAAGGTTTATCCCCGACAAATAAACCCAAGGAAGAAGTTAAAAAACTATTTGTGGAAAAACTAGGTATCAATACAAACTTTAAAACAATCAAAAAAATTTTTGAACGCAACGGAAAAATGGCAGTAATAGTGGAACTCGAAAATCAAGATGTCATACAAGAAGTTTTCAAACATACTTCAAAACTGGCAGGTACATCTCTCTCCATTGAACGTGATATGATCCCAAAACAACAGGAATGTAAAAAAGCTTTTTTGAAACTGAAAAAGGAAATATTAAACATTAGCAAAGAGCATAAAATTAAAATCCGTGAGGATAAAATGATAATTAATGATAGCTGGTTTAAGTGGGGTAATGGAAACGTTCTTGTCTGCGACGGTAGTGACGGAATAAATAAATTGGTAAAACTATATGGGGATGCTGCACGAAATATTAATATAAATTTTGAAAATCTGAGAACCTACCCAAATTCAAAAAACTAGTAAGGGCCAAAAAATCCGGAGCAGATGCCAGCATGATAAATGAGACTATGATTACAATATTATGTTATAATGTAAATGGTTTGCAAAATAAATACCTTTACCCTTCCTTTTTTGATTATGTAAGAAGTTTTGATATTTTCATATTATTGGAAACTCATCTAGAAGATCAAAAAACAGAAAGAGCAAGGGCGTTTTTTAGCGGATTTCACCTAATCTTTGTACCAGCAATACGGAATTGTCAGAGAGTTTACGGTCGGAGATGCAAGCTGGTCAGATCACTTTCCCATCGTTTTAAAACTTAACTGTCACACATCATTAGAAATTGGAAAAAGGATGGAATTACTTCCAAAGTTAATGTGGAAGAATGAAGAAAAAAATAGTTACCAGAGACATCTCAATGATTCTCTATATAGACACATTTTAACGTCGAGTGAATTAGGACTGAAAACAATTTGCGGATTGATAGTGAAATCCTGGCCTAAGTCGTCCAACAGAAACCAATCATATCAACCAAAAAATAGATGGTATAACGCAGCCTGCAATGAAGCACGATTAAAGAGTTTTCAACTTTTGGCAAAATATCGGAAATCGAACACTTTGGAAGACAAAAACGTATACCTAAAGGCACAATATACCTACAAGTATATTTGCAACATTAGCAAAACCAATTATTATTCGAATATCGCAACAAAATTGAATGACATAAAAAACGCTAAAGAATGGTGGAAGATGGCCAGAGAAATGCGAAACCATCAAAGCAAAATCGGGCCGAACATTACTCCCTTCTCATTCAAACAATTCTACGAGCGACTGTTAAATCCACCACAAATTATGAACACGATATACTACGCCCCAATGTTACACCAGGATTCAATTCTCGATGAGCCTATAACTTTAATAGAGCTAAAACAAATGCTTCAGAGCGTCAAATTAAATAAGGCTCCGGGTGAAGACGGAATACCATATGAATTTTTCATAAACGCAACCGAGCAATTCCACCTCCAACTTTTAAGAAGTTACAATGAAATATACAATAATTGCACCATTGACGATACGTTCAAAAGGACAATTATCTATCCAATTCATAAAAAGGGCGATTTAGACGACCCATCAAATTATAGAGGCATATCATTCATGAATTGTGCAGCCAAAATATTTATGGGTATTTTGAACAATCGAATTTATAACTGGGTAGAACATTACAATATACTAACAGAATATCAAGCAGGATTTAGGAGGTATTATTCTACCATTGATAACATTTATAACCTGGCAGCCATAGTTAGCTTGAAATTAGCTGAAAAAAAGAAAGTGTATGCATTTTTCATCGATTTTAAGGCAGCCTTTGATAATATATCACGACAAGCTTTAATCTACAAGTTACACCAAATAGGGCTATCGACTAAAATGGTCCGGTTAATAGAAAGGATATACGAGAACACAGTTTCAGCCGTTTGGACGGGACAAGGGATGTCAGAATACTTCGCAACAACTAGGGGAGTAAAGCAGGGGTGTTTATTGTCACCCATACTATTTGCCCTCTATGTAAACGATTTACATGAACATCTAGAAGACGGATTAGATGTAGACGATCTAAACATTCGGTTGTTATTATACGCCGATGATATAGTTATACTAACGGATGATATAAAAAAGATGCAGAATATGATACACAAACTCGAAGATTATTGTAAAATGTGGAATCTGGATGTAAATCTTGAAAAATCTGAAATAATGGTTTTTCGAAATGGAGGAAGGTTGAGCAGAGCTGAAACATGGACTTTTAATGGAAGAAAAGTAAAAATAACAAATGAGTTTAAATACCTGGGAGTTATACTGACACCAACTATGAAATTTGGAAAACATATTCAAAACCGCAATATTATGGCAAAAAATGCAATCAATTCAACCTGGGAGAGTTTTCTGGGCCGCAATGATATAAATATGAATGCCAAATGGAAATTATTCCTCTCTGTTTGTAGGTCAGTGCAAACATATGCGGCTCAAGTCTGGGGTTTTACTCATTTCAGTGAAGTAAATTCATTGCTAATATATTTCATAAAGAAGTTATTGCGACTTCCAAGCTTTACACCAACATATATCCTATTGCTGGAAACGGATGTGGAAGACAGTCAAATATACTCTTTAGGATTACACCTTAAGTATATTTGTAGAGCTATGTTCCAGTACCACCGCGATAGACTCCCTAAGCAGCTAACAACTCTATTGATACGTAAAAATGTGTTTTGGGTGAGAGAAATAAGATCACTTTCGCAGAATATTAGTGTACAATGGCCAGCAGCAATAAATAACATGGAATCGTGGAATATGTTTTCAACAGAGCTCCTGTGTTCATTAAAGCTGGTACTGAAACATAAAAGAATCCAATGTAAATCAGAAAGTCGTACACGAGATTACAAGTTTTTGAATCCATCAAGAGCGCAATTATATTTGAATGAAAATTATACATCTGACGAAATTACTTGGATTTTTAAAGCACGAAGTGGAATGCTACATTTAAATTATAACAGCTTCACAACAAATGAATCGGAGAGAGAATGTAAATTGTGCAATATGCAAGAAGAAGAAACAAATCTACACTTTTTCGGCAGATGCCCAATTTTAAACGAATTTAGACGAGCAGCTTTCAGAAAGTCAACTTTAAACTATGAAGAAGTTTTGAACATTTTGAATGGAAAAAATGAGGAGGATTGGAGGAACCTGATTAAATATTTAAAAACAGCCTACAATTATAGAGCTTTTTTACTAGCGCATTTTCAGTGAGCTCAATCAACTTGAACATGTTAAACTAGATCAAGCGGCAGACGTGAAATACATTGCCGCAATAATTGTATTTAATTCTAAGTAATAATTGTTGAAGTTTATACAATTCTATACTTACCTTAATGAATTTACATATTTTGTATAATTAAAAAAACAAAAAGCGTTATCAAATAAAGAATACTACTACTACTACTACTTTCTTGAATTCGAATGCGTTGCTCATTAACTGTATATTGATTGGAAGATTGTTCCAAAGACGAATTGTACTGACTGATTCCTCAAATTAAACTTTTATTTTATTAATATTTGTGTTTAAATTCCATGTTAAATACATTATTTATATTTTAACATATAGTAGGGAGCGGCTAGATGGTGGTTTATTGCGGAAATACCACTCAATGTTATATTTTGTTTTATCAAACGATCTGATTACATTTTTATACCCTTCACCATAGGATGGGGTCGTGGTGAAATTCTGAGTCGATATGTGCATGTCCGTCCGTCCGTCTGTTGAAATCACGCTAACTTCCGAACGAAACAAGCTATCGACTTGAAACTTGGCACAAATAGTTGTTATTGATGCAGGTTGGATGGTATTGCAAATGGGCCATATCGGTACACTTTTACGTATAGCCCCCATATAAACGGACCCCAAAATTTGGCTTGCGATTGCTCTAAGAGAAGCAAATTTCATCCGATCCGGCTGAAATTTGGTACATGGTGTTAGTATATGGTCTCTCACAACCATGCAAAAATTGGTCCATGATTATATATAGCCCCCATATAAACCGATCCCCAGATTTGACCTCCGGAGCCCCTTGGAAGAGCAAAATTCATCCGATTCGGTTGAAATTTGCTACGTGATGTTAGTAAATGGTATTTAACAACCATGCCAAAAGTGGTCCACATCAGTCCATAATCATATATAGCCCACATATAAACCGATCCCGAGATTTGGTCTTGGAGCCACTTGGAGGAGAAAATTCCATCCGAGTCAGTTGAAATTTGGTACATTGTGCTAGTATATGGCCGTTAACAACCATGCCTAACTAGGTCCATATCGGTCTATAGTTATATATAGCCCTCAGATAAATAGATCCCCAATCATACAAAAATTGGTCTATATCAAGTTCATAATTGTATATAGCCCACATATAAGCGACCCCCATATTTCAATTCTGGCTCTCTACGTACCGTGCAAATGTCCATATCGATTCGTAATTATTTGCAGGCAAGTCTGCATACCTACCTTTTTTGTCCAATGCATACCTTTTTGGTCCAATATCACGTATGGACTAACTCACAATTTAGAAAACGATGTTAAGAAGTTTTAAGATACCACAACCCAATAAATTCGATTGTGGATGACAGTCTTTCGTAGAAATTTCTACGCAATCCATGGTGGAGGGTACATAAGATTCGGCCTGGCCGAACTTACGGCCGTGTATACTTGTTAAATGATAATGCGATCCACGTTTGTATTATAAATTCACACAAATCAGTTTAAACAAGTATATACGGCCGTAAGTTCGGCCAGGCCGAAGCTTATGTACCCTCCATCATGGATTGCGTAGAAACATCTTCTAAACACTGCCATCCACAATCGAATTACTTAAGTTGCGGTAACGCTTCCCGATGGCAAGGTATCTTAAAACCTCCTAACACCATCTTCTAAATTGTATGTAAGTCCATACGTGGTATAAATTAAATCAAAAAAGATCGATCCAATACGTATATAATTCAGTTTGACAAAGTAGACATAAAATTTTGACAAAATTTTCTACAGAAATAAATTTTAACAAAATTTTCTACAGAAATAAAATTTTAATAAAATTTTCTATAGAAATAAAAATTTTGACAAAATATTCTATAGAAAGAAAATTGTGACAAAAATTTCTACAGAAATAAAATTTTAACAAAATTGTCTATAGAAATAAACTTTTGATAAAATTTTCTATAGAAATAAAATCTTGGTAGATTATTTGTGGCTCGAGTGGCAACCATGATTATGAACCGAATAAGATTTGAACAAAATTTTCTATAGAAATAAAATTTTGACAAAATTTTCTATAGAAATAACATTTTGACAAAATTTTCTATAGAAATAAAATTTTGGTAGATTATTTTTGGCTCTAGTGGCAACCATGATTATGAACCGATATAGACCAATTTTTGTGTGATTGCACCAATTTTGGTAT
The DNA here is from genome assembly GCF_050003625.1 of Haematobia irritans. Taxonomy (NCBI): domain Eukaryota; kingdom Metazoa; phylum Arthropoda; class Insecta; order Diptera; family Muscidae; genus Haematobia; species Haematobia irritans. Next base: position 85,310,255 of record NC_134400.1, read on the forward strand.
GGTTGTTAGCGACCATATACTAACACCACGTTCCTAATTTGAACCGGATCAGATGAATTTTGCTTCTCCAAGAGGCTCCGGAGGTCAAATCTGGAGAACGTTTTATATGGGGGCTATATATAATTATGGACCGATATGGACCAATTCTGGCACGATTGTTAAAGATCATATACTAACACCATGTTCCAAATTATAGAAATAAAATTTTGGTAGATTATTTTTGGCTCTAGTGGCAACCATGATTATGAACCGATATAGACCAATTTTTGTGTGATTGCACCAATTTTGGTATGGTTGTTAGCGACCATATACTAACACCACGTTCCTAATTTGAACCGGATCAGATGAATTTTGCTTCTCCAAGAGGCTCCGGAGGTCAAATCTGGAGAACGTTTTATATGGGGGCTATATATAATTATGGACCGATATGGACCAATTCTGGCACGATTGTTAAAGATCATATACTAACACCATGTTCCAAATTACAACCGGCTTGGATGAAATTTGCTTCTCTTGGAGACTTCGCAAGCCAAATCTGGGGATCGGTTTATATGGGGGCTATATATAATTATGCAGCGATGTGGACCAATTTTTGCATGGTTGTTAGAGACCATATACCAATAGCATGTACCAAATTTCAGCCGAATCGGATGAAATTTGCTCCTCTTTGAGGCTTCGCAAACCAACACTGGAGATCGGTTTATATGGGGTCTATATATAATTATGGACCGATGTGGACCAATTTTTGCATGATTGTTAGAGACCATATACCAACACCATGTACCAAATTTCAGCCGTATCGGATGAAATATGCTTCTCTTAGAGGCTCCACAAGCCAAATCTGGGGATCGGTTTATATGGGGGCTATATATAATTAAAGACCGATATGGACCATTTTGTGCATGGTTGTTAGAGACCATATACCAACATCGTGTACCAAATTTCAGCCGTATCGGATGAAATATGCTTCTCTTAGAGGCTCCGCAAGCCAAATCTGGGGGTTATATATAATTATGGACCGATGTGGACCAATTTTTGCATGATTGTTAGAGACCATATACCAACACCATGTACCAAATTTCAGCCGTATCGGATGAAATATGCTTCTCTTAGAGGCTCCACAAGCCAAATCTGGGGATCGGTTTATATGGGGGCTATATATAATTAAAGACCGATATGGACCATTTTGTGCATGGTTGTTAGAGACCATATACCAACATCGTGTACCAAATTTCAGCCGGATCGGATGAAATTTTCTTCTCTTTGAGGCTCCGCAAGCCAAATCTGGGGATCGGTTTATATGGGGGCTATATGTAATTATGGACCGATGTGGACCAATTTTTGCATGGTTGTTAGAGACCATATACAAACACCATGTACCAAATTTCAGACGGATCGGATGAAATATGCTTCTGTTAGAGGCTCCACAAGCCAAATCTGAGGGTCCCTTTATATGGGGGCTATACGTAAAAGTGGACCGATATGGCCCATTTTCAATACCATCCGACCTACATCGATAGCAACTACTTGTGCCAAGTTTCAAGTCGATAGCTTGTTTCGTTCGGAAGTTAGCGTGATTTCAACAGACGGACGGACGGACGGACATGCTTAGATCGACTCAGAATTTCACCACGACCCAGAATATATATACTTTATGGGGTCTTAGAGCAATATTTCGATGTGTTACAAACGGAATGACAAAGTTAATATACCCCCATCCTATGATGGAGGGTATAAAAATAAATTATTTCTTTATTCATATTGCAAATGACGCCATGTTATGAAAATACTGACTACGCGATTTACGTCAGTTTTTCCAAAGATTAAGATCAAATCTAAAATCTTTGGGTTTTTCAACTCGAAAAAAAACAAAGTACCACAAATGGAAAAAATGTCGCTAGTTTTTCGCAATTTGTGGTTTTTTATGGGATTTCGCTGCAGAAACCGAACATAGTACGGGCCTTTAGGCTAGGTATAGTGGCAGCCCGATATTTCAGGCTCACTTAGACTATTCAGTCCATAGTGAAACCACTGTGGTGAACTACTCTCTTATCACTGAGTGCTGCCAGATTCTATGTTAAGCTCAATGACAAGGGACGTCATTTTTATAGCCGAGTCCGAGCGAGCAGTGAAACCACTTAAAGAAGCTTTGAAACACTCAGAAATGTCACTAACATATAAATCTCAGTTCAAAATCCAAATTATAACAGTCACATCAAACTAAAAATTCTTTTCTCGCTTTCAAAAATAAAATTTAAACCATAAATGAAATATCCTCAAAATACATTTAAATGTTTTTGATCTTTCCTTTTTATACCCTGCACCATATGATGGGGGAGTATACTAATTTTGCTATTCCGTGTGTAACACATGGAATATTGGTCTCAGACCCAATAAAGTATATCATTTCGGGTCGGGGTGACATTTCACGCTGATCTGACGATGTCCGTTGAAATCACGCTAACTTCCGAGCCAAACAAGCTATCCACTTGAAGTTTGCCGCAATTAGTTGTTGTTGATGTTGGTAGAATGCAATTTGGACTTGCGTAGCCCAAAGGAAGAGCAAATTTCATCCGATCCAGTTGGTACATGGTGTTAGAATGTACAGTAATAGCGAAAATTACGTTCGAAATTCGTGATTAGACGGTAACAAAATAAAACGGAAACGTTCACGAGAAATCAAAACTGAATGTTCACGGTTTCGTCTACGGGCGTTAACGATTTCATGAAGGGCTTTCGTTTTTCTATGGTCATGAAAAGTCTCAAAATATTCCTTAGACGTTCTTATGGCAACTCTGTCGGTGGTGCAATGTGCTAAGGTGAATATTAAAGCGTATGGAGCAGACAATACAGGTTCGCGTCACGGTAGCGGATTTTTTTTTTAATTCCTAACCATTACGTGAACGCCGGTTGTTGTTTTGACAACGTATGGTGTCATTTTTATCGTTGTCAGATGGTCTCCGTCTGTTCTCCGTTTGATTGATTGTGGTTTGATTCATTTGATTCGTGAACGGAACGTTTTGAAACGTGCACGCTGTTCATGATTTTTTTCCATGAGTGTAGCCTTACCATCCTTGCAAATCCCCAGATTTGACTTCCTCTGGTAGAGCAAATTTCATCCGATCTGGCTGAAGTTTGGTGGGTGATGTCAGTATATATGCGTGCAAGAATTGGTCTAAATCGGTAACTAATTATATATAGCTCCGATATAAACCGCTCGGATTTGGCTTCCGGAGCCTTTGGGACGAACAAATTTCATCCGATGCATTTGATGGAATAATCATAGGTTAGGTTAGGTTATGGAGGATGAGACCAGCCTGTAGCAAAAAAAAGGGCTGGCTCCCACTTAGACCATGTTGATCCATTGTGTTTCCTCATAATTGTTCTTCTTCATCCTCAACAATCATTTGAGTTTGCCATCCCGAGGCCTCGATGAAGGCAAGTACATCCTTCATTTTGCAGTTTCGTACATCCGTTATATCCTGAAAGAAAAATGAGAAAATGGTAGGAGCCTTCTGTTGTCTCTGGGTCCAGACACCATCTACAAATATCGTCAGCCATTAAGCCACTCCTTACCATGTGTTTTCCAAGGGTGTTATGTCCTGCTATGATGCCTATATATAAGATTCGGCCGTGTTTACTTGTGTATTAATTCAAACTTTTCCACAGAATTTGGCAAATATATGTCACTTAGTAGAGAAGGACCCCAAATATGTATCAAGAGAATAATGTTATTTTTTCAAGGAAAACAAATATGTTGTTTTCTCGGTAAACATAACATGTTTGACGAAAACAGAAATACGTTTGACAAGAAAATAACATAGTTGCGACGAACATTTTAAATGTTTTCCATGAAAAAGTTACATTACGCTCTTGAAACATATTTTAGGTGACCACATTCCTTTTCTGCGTGTAGAGGCCTATACCTCAAACTCAGTGGGTATTTTTGTAATGTGTCCTTTTTGGGGTATTTTAATACTTTCTTACTTGCGTTTTCTTGGTTATAATAAAATGCCAGTCAATTATTTGCGGTAAATGATGCGGTGGTGATAGAGCTATCGTGATTATGAAATTCTGAAAAAAAGAAAACAAAATTCTTTAAAATATTCACAAACCGCAAACAATTTATTCAATTTTAAGTAAGGCATACGTGTGTGTCGTCTGTGTCACCCCATAGTCACTACTACATTGACTTCTGCCGATATTAATATATATGCATATGTCTATGTATGCGTATGTACGTTGCTGTAATTGAGCAACAAAATATCTGCGGTTAAATGTGAAATGTGATCCATTTTTCGCACGAATTAACACCAAGCCAACATCAGCGGTTGCTGCTATAGAAATGGAAATTGCGCTTAATTTAATACCACTGCAGAGACTGCAATGTAGCAAATCCAGAATGCCATTAGCGAAATGAGCATTGAGATGCATTCGGATATAATTTTCATAATCAATGAGCATCAGAGGAAAAATGGCAAAAGGCAAAAACACGGCCAATAATAATGAAGCTACCATAAGAATTTTGCACCGAAATTATGCATTGATTTCGAAAAATTTTCATTTGGGGTTTCATTGAATTGTGGGTATAATAAAAATTCATTTGGTCCATGAGTGGTTATCTCATAATCCGCAATTTTGTTTTTCACCTTCTACCAGAGGCGGTGGGCTGCAATGTAATTACACAATGCTCAAAAAGCATCGAAGGAACGATTTAAGAATTCAAAGCAAATTCATAAATCGGGTCGCAGTGACATAGTTTTCAAAATATTTTCCTGTCCCAGCGGAAAAAAATGGAGGTTGTTCTACAAGCATTTCTTTTAAAGAGCATCTCGAAAGTCAATTTTATACCCTCCATCATAGGATGGGGGTATATTAACTTTGTCATTCCGTTTATAACACATCGAAATATTGTTCTAAGACCCCATAAAGTATATATATTCTGGGTCGTGGTGAAATTCTGAGTCGATCTAAGCATGTCCGTCCGTCCGTCCGTCCGTCCGTCTGTTGAAATCACGCTAACTTCCGAACGAAACAAGCTATCGAATTGAAACTTGGCACAAGTAGTTGTTATCGATGTAGGTCGGATGGTATTGAAAATGGGCCATATCGGTCCACTTTTACGTATAGCCCCCATATAAAGGGACCCTCAGATTTGGCTTGTGGAGCCTCTAACAGAAGCATATTTCATCCGATCCGCTTGCGGAGCCTCAAAGAGAAGCAAATTTCATCCGATCCGGCTGAAATTTGGTACATGATGTTGGTATATGGTCTCTAACAACCGTGCAAAAATTGGTCCACATCGGTCCATAATTATATATAGACCCCATATAAACCGATCTCCAGATTTGGCTTGCGAAGCCTCAAAGAGGAGCAAATTGCATTCGATCCGGCTGAAATTTGGTACATGGTATTGGTATATGGTCTCTAACAACCGTGCAAAAATTGGTCCATATCGGTCCATAATTATATATGGCGCCCATATAAACCGATCCCCAGATTTGGGTTGCGGAGACTCAAAGAGAAGCAAATTTCATCCGATCCGCCTGAAATTTGGTACATGATATATTGGTATATGGTCTCTAACAACCATGCAAAAATTGGTCCACATCGGTTCATAATTATATATAGCCCCCATATAAACCGATCCCCAGATTTTGCTTGCGAAGTCTCCAAGAGAAGCAAATGTCATCCAATCCGGTTGTAATTTGGAACATGGTGTTAGTATATGATCTTTAACAACCGTGCCAGAATTGGTCCATATCGGTCCATAATTATATATTGCCCCCATATAAAACATTCTCCAGATTTGACCTCCGGAGCCTCTTGGAGGAGCAAAATTCATTCGATCCGGTTCAAATTAGGCACGTGGTGTTAGTATATGGTCGCTAACAACCATACCCAAATTGGTCCAATCACACAAAAATTGGTCCATATCGGTTCATAATCACGGTTGCCACTAGAGCCAAAAATAATCTACCAAAATTTTATTTCTATAGAAAATTTTGTCAAAATTTTATTTCTAGAGAAAATTATGTTAAAATTTTATTCGGTTCATAATAAAATTTTCATATTGTCAAAATTTTATTTCTATAGAAAATTTTGTCAAAATTTTATTTCTATAGAAAATTTTGTTCAAATTTTATTCGGTTCATAATCATGGTTGCCACTAGAGCCAAAAATAATCTACCATGATTTTATTTCTATAGAAAATTTTGTCAAAAGTTTATTTCTATAGAAAATTTTGTTAAAATTTTATTTCTATAGAAAACTTTGTAAAATTTTATTTCTGTAGAAATTTTTGTCAAAATTTTATGTCTACTTTGTCAAACTGAATTATATACGCATTGGATCGATCTTTTTTGATTTAATATATACCACGTATGGACTTACATACAATTTAGAAGATGGTGTTAGGAGGTTGTAAGATACCTTGCCATCGGCAAGCGTTACCGCAACTTAAGTAATTCGATTGTGGATGGCAGTGTTTAGATGAAGTTTCTACGCAACCCATGATGGAGGGTACATAAGCTTCGGCCTGGCCGAACTTACGGCCGTATATACTTGTTTCCATTCAGTCCATTGTGTACCACATTAACTAAAAGTACCTATTACATATGGGCACTTCTAGTTTTAACCCCTGAACCTCTTCGATTGTTTTCTTCTGTTGAACACACAGAAAACAAATTGTTTGGAAATCAGTTGTACTAACGAAAATTGTATACTCAGAATTAAATATCAGTTGTGCTGATCTATTTCCTTCAATCACAAGCGTTTGTCTGTCTTTAATATCATTTGATTATAATTTCAATAGATTTTGGTTTGTAATTGCAAACAAATGGTTGTAGCAACTAATTGCCTCTCTTTTGAAAAAAATATTTGAATTCGATAGATATGACCTACCTTAAATAAATTTCGTAACTGTCATTTAGTAGTTGTAACTGATATTTGGTATTCTCAGCCGAATGCCGGTTGATGAATTCTCAAATGTCATTTTTATTTTAACAAATTATTTACTATCGAAGGAAGGCATATTTTTGTAGACTTCAAATTGGTTTAAAAAAGAAACGCATATATATTGTATGTAGGACAGGAATGACAATATTAGCAGTGGTTTTTAACTTTTAATTGAACCTGCCGTTTTGTATCTGGTAATAGCTGTGGACCATTTTTGATGTGATATGATATTGTGGGTAAGTTTTGGAATTAGTTTTATAAACTCTAGCAGTGATACCTATACCCCGTAATTTTCTAATTTTATTTCCTAATTTCCCTACGATAGTGACCCATAAGCTATGCAGCACTATGTACTCTGGATGCCACCTTAGGCAGAAAAATCAACTCTGGTTAACCAGCGATATAGTCCTTCGACCGAACACCAAAAAGTTTTTCAGCGGTGGATTATCCCACCTCAGTAATGCTGGTGACATTTCTGAGGGTTTCAAGCTTCTCTAAGTGGTTTCACTGCAATGTGGAACGCCGTTTGGACTCGGCTATAAAAAGGAGGTCCCTTGTCATTGAGCTTAACATGGAATCGGGCAGCACTCAGTGATAAGAGAGAAGTTCAACAATGTGGTATCACAATTGACTGAATAGTCTAAGTGAGCCTGATACATCGGGCTGCCACCTAACCTAATCTGGGTGTGGAAAATCTTACTAAATCTGCACGATTTTATCAATTTGTTCACACAACGAATATTCAATTATTGATATCCATAAAAAAGGACAATATATTTTTGATGCTGTCGAAGTCAGGTACATAATGTCCGAGAAAATAATTGGGTTGCGGCAACCATGATACATGTTCACCGTCAAAAAAAAATTTTTTTTGCTCTAAGAATCTGGGAGTGGATACATTTTGATGCAATAAGTAGAGATTCTAGACAAAAATTTGTATCTACTAATTACATACATTTAGCGTATTTAGATTTATTATAAATAAAATAAAATAAAATACTTCACTGTGAAGTATATGATTTTAAATATATTTTTAATTCTGTCATGAGTATTATTTAGGTTGGGCAACACAACCGAATGATGAAGGTAGTCACAACCAATATCGTCGACAGACCTAACCAACATCATATGTGGTATTAGTTGTGTCGATCGAATCAGTCGGGTAACACAAGTGCCAACTGGTAGTTGCTACAACTGACAAAAGGAGGTTGGCAATAAATTCGATTGTCATAACCAATCTGTATTATCTGCGAACCAACCAGATTGTTCCAAAAATATTAGCAGACTGCTTAAGTTAACGTTTTCCAGGTCTGCCAGTAATCTAAAGCTATATACCCCTAAAATTCGCTTACGCCTTACACAAAATGCAGGACACTCAAACAAGTGGTGTTTAATTGATTCCTTTTCCTCCGCATCATGGCACCTCATATCGTAGTCATTATACTTTTCGCCAATAGTTTTTGCAAAATCGCCTATCAGGCAGCGGCCCGTTATTACAGATATCAGATATCTTGAGAACACTAGCATATCTAGTGTGCGGTTTAAGTTTAAAAATGACAATTTTTTTGGTGTCGTTACAACCCTTGCAATTCTCACATGAACACAGAGGCCAAAGTTTTACTCCGATTTGCATGAAATATTGCACAGGGAATAGAATTTTATCAACGCAAGCCAACTTTGGTTAAAATAATTTCTGATTTAGATAAAGCTGCCACATATTATTTTCGCCCGATTTACATTCATATGATCATAGAGGTCATAGACTTACCTGGAGATCCCCGATCTTAGCTGTGATAGCACCGATCTGGCTTCTCTAGGAAGCCGTCTCTCATCGTCGATGATTGGTGGTGGTCTTCCCCCCAGTACAACGCTGCACTGGTAGGAGTCTTTTGCCTTCTGAACCGCTGCCGCCCTCAATGCCGTTCTTATTCCCTCATCACTGTCATCGCCGATCAAGTGTTCTATTGACTGAATATCATTTCTAAAATCAACCCGAATGGGCTTGTTTCTTTCGGTTGGTACCCTCGTGGATGTGGCATGGTTTGGGTGGTTTATCACCCTGCACTTTATCAGGTGCCTCACCGATAGCACTTTGGCCTCATGTTGCAGATGCTGTTCTGGTGTCTTAGAGGGACATCCAGTGGCAATCCGCAACGCAGTATTTTGCACCGTCCAAACAGGGGCTGCATAATCGATAAAGGGACGACCATTAGACTCGCAGGTCTTTTGTATCGTCTCCTTATCTTTCCCCAGGTGCTACCAGTCAATGCCTTCAGGATCTTGTTTCTACTCCCAACGTTCTTAGCTACCATTTCCGCATGTTTACCAAAGAGGAACATACTATCAAACGTCACACCAAGAACTTTAGGGTTCTTACATGTGGGGATACTCTGGACAGGTATGTGGACATCGAGTTCCAGATCCACTTCTTTGGTCAACGATGTAAAAATGGTCGCTGTCGATTTAGGGGCAGAAAGTTTCAGATTCCTGTTGACAAAGAAATCCTTAAGAGTAGGTAATCATTAATCCTCACCTCAAGCTCCCTGATGTCTCTACCTGATGTCACAGTCGTCCGCATAGGTAATCAGGTGGTGGTGGTGGGGGATCTCCAGCCACGTAGAAATTGAAGAGGAAGAGGGACAGTACACCGGCTTGACGTACGTCCTGTTTATTTCTCCTAGGCGATGATCTTTTTCTTCTGAATTCCACATAGGATTGTCTGCTGTCCATGTAGTTCGCCAACCACCTCTTAAGATGTTTAGGGAGGGTGGTTCCCATAATATCGCCTAGGAGCGTGGTCTGGTTCACTGTATCAAACCCCTTAGACAAATCCAATGCTACGAGAATCGAACGTTTGTGCGGCCTCTTACTATTCAATCCCTCTGCAATGTTGGCTGTTAATTCACACAACGCAGTGGTCGTACTCCTGCACGAGCGGAAATCATGCTGATGTTCTGCCAACATTAGATGTTCTGCGAAGTAGGGCAGTAGAATAGCTTTGAAATCTAGAAGTATTTTAGGACCATAAAAGTGTGCCGAAAACGATGAGTATCGGTCCACATTTTTGTATAGCGCCCATAAGACCGATCTCCCGACTTCACTCCTTGGGTTTCTAGAAACCGTAGTTTTTGTCCGATTTGCCCGAAATTGTAAATATATTTACTGTTATTTTAGACACACAAAAACGTGTATCGGATTTAGATTTTATCGGTCCATTTGGCAAGGCGCACTGCTTGAAACTGAATGTAAAATTTTCTCGTAATCATTTAAATATGGGGGTAAAAATCTACAGATTTTAGATTTCAAATGAAGGCGATATTAACATAATGAATCCTCTAAAAGGAAATTATAATATTTGATTCATGGTGGTGGGTATTTAAGATTCGGTCTGGCCGAACTTACTGCTGTATACACATGTTTTAATAGACTTACTTTTCCAAGTTTGATTAAAAATTTAATTGTATCAATTAATTTATTAATTCCAAAAAAAAAATCAACTTTAATCGACTTTGTATTTGGAAATATTTTTTCTGTGTGACGTGCAATATATCGCACATTGGATTTGTTGATGATTAAAACCAGAAAAAAACGCAGAAAAAATGTTCTTTTTGGTGTAAACTTTCAGTAAAAATTTGTGATAGTAACCAAAATTTATCGAGTACGCAAACGAAGCTAGTATGACTTAAATATTGTTACGGTCTCAAAAAAGTACAATTCTAATGAATACAATTAAATTAATATGCATTTTCAGTGAAAGTTTCTTAAATTTCAATCAAAAATGGGACTTTTGATACATTTTTTTTGCGTTTTTCTAGCTATTTTTTATTTTTTAGCTAATTTTGTAGGCAAATCTAGCGGTTTTTGGTGAAACAATTCTGGCAACGCTGAGAGTCAATCTATGCATGCATCGTTGAAATCGGCTCAGATTTAGATATAGCTGTCATATATACCTTTCGGCCGGTTTATACACATATAACCACAGAAGCCAAAGTTTTCATACAAAAATTCTTAAATTTAGTACAGAGTACACTTAACGTTTTTTATCCAAATGGTGTTAGATAGGGGAAATATTGCCAGAATATCAAATTTTTTTAAGTGTGACGAATTTGATCCAATGCTTTAGATCGAAACATTTCCCATATTTTTTTAATAACATTTTTCTCCGTTCCAGGACATTTGCCGGTTTAAATTTTAAGGGAAGAAGTGTTGTAGAAGTGCACAAATTTTGTCCAAATCGGGGCAGATTTAAATATATGTATATGGGAATATAATCCTTTATAAATGGCACACAACAAGGGGGAAGGAGTTTGGTATAATATAGTAGATAGAATGATCAAAAACCGTTTTTTTTCAAAGTCGGTTTTTTCTAGGTTCTAAAAAAAAACCGGACCATTTTTTAAAACCGATGGGCGGTGTTTTAAAAGGAAGGAGCTGGGTATAATATAGTAGATAGAATGATCAAAAACCGTTTTTTTTTTCGAAAGTCGGTTTTTCTAGGTTCTAAAAAAACCGGACCATTTTTTAAAACCGGTGGGCGGTGTTTTAAAATAATAACCGGCATATTCCCAACCGGTTTATTCCCAAAGTTGTAAAAACGCTTAATTTAATATAAATAAAGGAAAATATACTTTAATGTTTTAATGTATAAATTAAATTCCTTGACTCTAATTGCGGTAACAATACCGTCGATAAACATTAAAATATTGGATTTTTTTATTTTATGGTTCCATTTGCTTTTGTGTATATTAAAGACGGCGTTGAAGAGTCTCGACAGCTAAAAATTTTCTTGTACATACTGCATTTGGCTCTCGAAGAATCATTTTGTTATTTTCCAAAATATTCACAAACAGAGCTCATTTTCCACAGAAAGGTACACCAAATTAAGTCGAATATTAATAACGTAAAAAATATAATAGATTATATATCCGCTCCTAATGAAACAAGTAAGATTTACCCCCATTTTCACGAAGCTCCGTTAGTGTTCCGTTAACTAACGAATTTTTAAACCGTATTGTGGACATAGCTGTCACCTTGTGTATATATTCCATATGTCAGTTAGGAACTTAACTGCCGACAATTTTTCAGTTGAAGTTAACCGAAGGGAAGATATTTGCAATTTACTTTCTGATAACTGGGAGTTAAAGCCTAACTGAGCTACATGAAAATGGCCGTTAATTATATTTCATTGAAATATCTCTGGGATTTCTTTAGAAAACCGACGTATTTTATTTAATATCTTGGACGAATACTATGTTGGAAGTGTTCAGAATCGAATTGGAAGTGCGCATAAAATACATTCGGGCTGTTTTCTTATTTCAGTTTACATTGAAAATAAAAAACCGAAACCCGGTTTTTATGATATTAAAAACACCGGTCCACCGAAAATGGGTTTTTATACAAAACCGACAATCGGTGCAAAACGAAAAACCATTCCACCGATTTTCACCGACCTGTTTTCGTCACTCTAATAGTAGATTTGTTCGAATTTACCATCTTTGGCAAAGCCATCACACACCCTCTACTGTATTTTGGCCCATTCCCGGCGAAGGGCCGTCTTGAGATGATCGAATCTTTGTTATTTTTTAGTGCCAACCTCACTGTCCCCAATATCCTAGTTATGCATTCTTGGTTGTTGGAATGTCCATGGTATGCGGCCGTTGTGTTTTTTTTTTGTCCAACTTTTGGAAGCCATGCAATACCGCAATACCGCCCGATATTTCAGGCTCACGTAGACTATTCAGTGCATTACGATACCACAGTGGTGTACTTATCTCTTATCAATGAGTGCTGCCCGATTCTATGTTTAGCTCAATGACAAGTCTTTTTTTATAGCCGCACGGCGTTTCATATTGCGGTGAATCCAGCATTATTGAGAGGAGATAATCCACCGCTGGAAACCTATTGGGTGTTCGGTCTAAGTAGGGATTGAACCCACGACCCTTTGTATGCAACACGGGTATCCTAACCACTACAGCACGGAGCTTCTTGCGAGAGAAAATTTCATTCGATCCGTGGAAATTTGGTACACGATATTGATGTATTCTCTCAACCACCACACAAAAATTACTCCTTATCGGCCCATAATTAAATATAGCCCCTATATAAACCGATCTCCAAATTTGACCTTCGGAGCTTCTTGGAGGAGTGAATTTCATACGATCTAGATGAAATTTTATATATGATGTTAGTACACTGAAAAAAATATTTACGTGATATTAAAGATTACAACAAATTTCTTTAAAATAATGAAATTTTAATTAAAAGAAATCTTATAATCTTTACTTCAAAAATTTTTTTCATTCAATTTAGGACACACATTTTGGAAATTTGCGTTCCTTCGTTAAAGTTGCATATCTTTAAATTAAGATAAAATTTCCTTAAAGTAAAGAAACACCTTTTTGATTTAAAAAATTCGTCCTTAAATTAACTGAAATATTGCATCTTAAGATTGAAGATAAAAACGCTTACTTATTTTGAGGATTTTGCATCTTTGGTTTAAAGTTTTTTTGAAATTAAGAAAATATTTCTTACTTCGAAGTATCCGCCATAATTTGGATTTTTAAACTGGCATTTATTTGTACGTGAATAGCTTTATTAACATACCGGAAAAATAGAATGAAAATTCGATAAATGAGATCTGTATCTTAATTTTAATTTTATAGATTCTAGATTTAAAGCCAGATAGGTCGGAAAAAAATTTCCTTATTTTAAAGAAACCGCATCTTTGGCTCGGAATCAATACCAAAATCCTTAAAGGAAGGTCAAAATCTTTGAATCTAAGTAAACTTTTTTCTTAGTGTATATGCTTTCCAGAAACCTTGCAAAAATTGATTTTCATCAGTCCATAATTAGACACATCTTGTGTGAATGTCCTGCATTTTGGCGCAAGCGAAATTTAGGAGCATATTTTTTGCAAGAAAACAACATTTTTGGGATAAACATGTTCCATGTGCGTCGTCTAAAAATAACATTTTGCTCCTGAAACATGTTTGGAGTGATGATATTCATTCTCTGCGTGTAACTGCCATGCGCAGATGGCGCAAGCGAAATTTAGGAGCATATTTTTTTGCAAGAAAACAAAATTTTTGCGACGGTTAGCTTGTCCGCCTTTAAAACATAGGGTCGTGGGTTCAGCCCCAGTTTCGACCAAACACCAAAAAATTTTCAGCGATGTTTCTAAGTGGTTTCATCGCTTTTCGGACTTGGCTATAAAATGTAGGCACCTAGTCATTGAGCTAATCATAGAATCGGGCAGCACTCAGTTATAAGAGAGAAGTTCACCACTGTGGTATACCAATGGAATGAATAGTCGAATTGAGCCTGAAATATCGGGCTGCCACTATACCTAATCTAACCTAAACTGATCAAGAACTAAGGAGGATTGTAAAGGTATTTAATCTGACTTTGTTATCTAAAGACCGGTACTATGTTCATAGAAACCATATTTCGCAGACAGAAAGCGGTGTTTATTTAGGTAACAGGGAGCGCTATTTGACAGGGAACGATACTGAATTAAGTTGGTGTTGGTTGGTATTTGCTGCTTGCTATTACAAAATTAACATTTTATTTTTCCTTGGGCAATTGATCTGCTACTCCTTTGATCCTTTGTACAGTTCCGGAACAAAAATATGATCCGTGTTGGCGTTATAAACCCACACAAATAGTTTTAATAAATAAATTATTTCTTAATTCATATTGCAAATGGCGCCATGCTATAAACGTCAGTTTTTCAACTCGAAAAAAAACAAAGTACTACAAATGGAAAAAACTTCGTTAGTTTTTCGCATTTTTTGGTTTTGTATGGAGTTTCGACGCGAAAACCGAACAGAGTACCGGCCTTAACACAGACTCCAAATGGTCTAACTTACGATTCAGAAGACACAGTTAAAGAAACTCTACCTTGCCATCGACAACTGCCACCAGAACCCTAGTCTCTAGTAGAATTTTGTACATAACCCATGGCAGAGGGTACATAAGAATCGGCTTGGCCGTTTTTTCGGCCGTATTTACTTGCTCTTATTTAGAACACTTGTGTCTTTTGTTTTCCGGCAAACACAAAAACACATTTTGTTATATCGATGCTTGTGGCCAAATGCCAAAGATACATTTACGAGGTCTGACACCGTTTTGGGCTCTCTCCGCTGTTCTCTTATACTTCAATTAATTTGGCTTCTGCTCAGCACGAGACTAGAGGATTTCTTTTTGTTGGTTTCATTTCAAAATTACAGTGTCTTATTCGTGAGCCCTGATTATGGCCTTGCATTGGCATTGCTATTCCTGCAAAACTGTTTAGAGATGATTTAGCAAAACAATGCAGAAGCAGAAGCTTTCGTCTTTGGCGGTTTCGCCTTGGTGATCCTTTTTTCTTTGTATTCATTGTGAGCTAATTTTCCCCGCAAAATGTTTGTGATTTTTGTGAATTTTGATGTGATGAACATGAAAATGCGATGGCTGCTGATCGACAGCCGAATCGGTTTATTTTTCAAAGGAATTTTACAGACGACATAAAAACCACAAAGTTCATGTCCTGAATGGACCCAACAACCACTTCTCCACATACCTAAATCTCATGCTCGACAAACAATGGCCTCTCCAGCCGCCAAAGCATGCCACACCAAGCAAACACAAGGCATTACGACCGTTTGTTGCTCCTGCTGGCCAAAGTCATAGCGCATCATGCTGACGGTTCAATAACTGAATATATCGGCATAATTTATGCCTTGCGGCAAGAGTTTTTGTGGCATTTTTAGCATTTAAAGATTAAAATAAATTGATGGAATGGTGGTACATTCGCTTGGTTGGATCTCATCGGTTTGTGGTGCATATGGTCATCTCTGAATGATTGTGGTGGTGTCGTACTCTACTCTACAAATGTTTGCCATATTTTGTGGTCTGTTTTTTTTTCTGCCCATTTAATGCAGGGCTAAAAGCCATTTGACATAGCCAGAGAGAGAGAGAGAGAGAGCGATGCCATAATAGCCACCTGATCCTGGAAATTAACCATTTGGTTTGGTTAGAGTTTTTATCAAATTGCATGGTTGTGGCATTAGCAATTATGGTCAATACATTTCAGAATGCGAGATGAGCAAAAACATGAACGCACCATACAAAACGATGGCATAAATAATTATTCAATTAAAAATGCCCAGTCAATGTGGTAATAATTATAGCAGAGCGATCAACCCGACCGACCACACGATGCCCCATGTAATTTTAGTTTAATAATCATTGGTCGATAGTTAGGACAATTTGTTTCAATTGCAAGCAAAAACAACAAAACTGATTTGAACTTGTGGTTGCTGTAAAATCGAAAGATACGACCAAGTATGAATAAAGCCCCTAAGGTTCGGTCAGGTCGAAATATTTGGAATGCTCAAAAAAGGGTACACTCAAAAAAGTTTACTTGGATCCAAAGATTTTGACCTTCCCTTAAGGATTTTGGTGTTGATTCCGAGCCAAAGATGCGGCTTCTTAAAAATAAAGACATCTTTGACGGACCTCGCTTGCTTTAAATCTAGGACAAATAAAATTAATATTAGATACAGATCTCATTAATCGAATTTTTATCCTCTTTTTGCGATATATTAATAAAAGTATTTATGTACAAACAAATTCCAATTCAAAATCCAAATTATGACAGGTACTTCAAAGTAAAAACAATTTTCTTATTGTTAAAAAAAAAAACTTTAAACCAAATGTGCAAATACTTAATATAAGTCTTGGCCTATATTTGAAGCGATTTTATCTTAAATTTAAAAATGCAATATGTCAGTTGAGTGAAAGACGATTTCTTTAAATTAAAAATGTTTTTCTTTATTTTAAGGAAAATTTGACTTACTTCAAAGATCTACAACTTCAGCAGAGAGACGGAAAATTACAAAATTTGTGTCCTAAATTTAATGAAAAAAAAACTTTCATTTAATTAAAATGTCATTATTTTAAAGAATTTTGTCCTTACTTAACTTTGGGTAAATTTCGATTCCTAAAACTTAAGTTGCATAATCTTCCATATTAGGTCAATATTTTTTTTCAGTGTACATCATAATATAGTTCCCAAAACCACACTTCAAACACAAACATTTAATTGGATTCAAAGAGGGTGACCTTCTCTTAAGGACAAAAATATTCCTTTCCTTTTCTTAATAAATTAATGTTAGTTCTAAAATTGATATTATAACACATAATTTCAAAGTAAAAATGGTTTCCTGAATTCTAAAACAAAACTTTTAACCGAAAAATCCTTAAAATAAATCTTAACGTATATTCGAGGGAGCCATGCCTGTCTTTCATATACATGCTCTTGGGTCAGATCTCAGTTTCGACCAAACACAAAAAAGTTTCCAGCGGTGGATTGGTTTCTGAGTGTTGCAAAGCATCATTAAGTGGCTTCACCACAATGTGAAAAGCCGTTCGGACTCGGCTATAAAAAGTAGGTCCTTGTCATTGAGCTAAACATGGAATCAGGATTAGGGCTCCATTATGCTATGTTTTAGGTCAATGATAAGGGTCTCCTTTTTGTAGCCGAGTCCGAATAGCGTTTCACATTTGGGTGAAACCATTTAAAAAAGCTTTGACTTTCTCAGAAGTATGACCAGCATTTTGACGTTAGGTCAAAACTGGGATTGAAACCATTACCCTTTGCATGCAAGGCGACCACGCTAACCATTGCACCACGGTGGCTCGCGTGTAAGGCGCACGGAGTATTCCCATTTGTAAAAAGAAATAATTTTTGAACACTTTCTTTGTGTGCGACTTTAGTCTACATTTGCACATTTCGGATATTTTACAAATGTCGAATGGAGCCAGAAAGATTGCAAAATGAACACGCAGGGAAACAAATTTTGGAAGAATAATACACCATTTTTTCGATAAACGTCGCTATGTTTTACAAGGTGTAAAAATAAAATACAAACCCAATCTTTTTTATACCCACCGCCATAGGTTAGGTTAGGTGGCAGACCCATGTATCAGTCTAAGTGACTATTCAGTCCATTGTGATACCACATTGGTGAACTTCTCTCTTATCACTGAGTGCTGCCCGAGTCAGTGTTAAGCTCAATGACAGGGGACCTCCCTTTTATAGCCGAGTCCGAACGGCGTTCCATATTGCAGTGAAACCACTTAGAGAAGCTTTGAAACCCTCAGAAATGTCACCAGCATTACTTTTTGATGTGCGGTCGAAGCAGGAATCGAACCCACGTCCTCGTGTATGCACGGAGGGCATGCTAACCATTGCACCACGGTGGCTCCCTAACACCGCCATAGGATGTTAATGTTAAAGTTTGCCATTCCATTTGTAAAACGTCAAAATATCAATTTCCATATTTATTTAGTATTATGTACATACACACTGAAAGAAATATTGTCGTGACGTCAAAGATTGCATGTTTTTAAAATACGAATGCAAATTTTGCTTAGCATAGAAGACGCATTTCTCTAATACAAAATTCCATCGCTATAACTTGACAAGGAACATTCTGTGATACAGTATTAAGTTTAGACTTGACTCCCTCACATTGTGCAATTACTTATATTATTAGTGTCGTGTTGTCCAGTTTTATAGTAATATAAGTAATTTTTATAATGTAACAGAATCAAAATCCAAAATAAATACACTCTCCTGATGAAGCTGAAAACCCATACCAGCGAAACGTCAAGAAAAAATAAAATGAATACACATCGTTTTATTTACTAAAAAATTAAAAACTACTGACCAAAAAGCCTATTAGAAAAAAATCCAAAACTAAAATTGTTTTCCTTGTCCAATTTGGAAAAAAATTTCTATAGAAATAAAATTTGGAAAAAAATTTCTATAGAAATAAAATTTTGACAAAATTTTCTATAGAAATAACATTTTGACAAAATTTTCTACAGAAATAAAATTTTAACAAAATTTTCTATAAAAATAAAATTTTGGTAGATTAGTTTTGGCTCGAGTGGCAACCATGATTAGGAACCGATATGGACCAATTTTTGTGTGATTGGGGATAGGCTATATATAACTATAGACCGATATGGATTTGGCATGGTTATTAGCGGCCACATACTAACACCACGTACCAAATTTCAACCGAATCGGATGAATTTTGCTCCTGCAAGAGGCTCCGGAGATCAAATCTGGGGAACGGTTTATATGGGTTCTACATATAATTATGGACTGATATGGACCAATTCTTGCATGGTTGTTAAAAACCATATACACGTACCAAATTTCAACCGGCTCGGATGACTTTTGATCCTCTAAGAGGTCAAATCTGGGGAACGGTTTATATGGAGGCTATATATAATTATGGACCGATATGGACCAATTTTTGCTAGGGACCATATACTAATACCATGTACCAAATTTCAGCCGGATCGAATGAAACTTGCTTCTATTAGAGGGTCCGCAAACAAAATCTGGGGATCGGTTTATATGGGGGCTATATATAATTATGGAGCGATGTGGACCATATACTAACACCACGTACCAAATTTCAACCGGCTCGGATGAATTTTGCTCCTCTAAGAGGCTCCGTAAGTCAAATCTGGGGATCTGTTTGTATGTGGCTATATATAATTATGGACCGATATGGACCAATTTTTGCATAGTTGTTAAAAACCATATACTAACACCACGTACCAAATTTCAACCGGCTCGGATGACTTTTGCTCCTCTAAGAGGCTCCGTAGGTCAAATCTGGGGATCGGTTGATATGGGGGCTATGTATAATTATGGACCGATAAGGACCAAGTTTTGCATGGTTGTTAGAGACAATATACTTACACCATGTACAAAATTTCAGCCAGATCGGATGAAATATGTTACTCTTATAGGCTCCGCAAGCCAAATCTGGGGATCCGTTTATATGGGGGCTATACGTAAATGTGGACCGATATGGCCCATTTGCAATACCATCCGACCTACATCAATAACAACTACTTGTGCCAAGTTTGAAGTCGATAGCGTGTTTCTTTCGGAAGTTAGTGTGATTTCAAAAGACGGACGGACGGACAGGCTTTTATCGACTCAGAATTTCACCACGACCAAGAATATATTTACTTTATGGGGTCTTAGAGCAATATTTCGATGTGTTACAAACGGAATTACAAAGTTAATATACCCCCCATCCTATGGTAGAGGGTATAAAAAGCGAAAAATTAAATTTTCTTCCTAGAAGCAAGTCCACAAATTCCAAATTTAAACGAGAATTGTGTCTTAAAAGTATCCTTACTTGTATTCTCCGCTTCTTTGGCTCGGAATCAATACCAAAATTTTTAAAGTAAAGACAAAATCTTTGGAACCGGGCATGCGTTTTTTTTCCAATGTACTACATGTAATTATATTATGGATCCTATATAAGCCTATCAGTGCTCATTATTTATTATGATGTTGTGGAAAGTCAAAAATGTTGTCCAAAATGGTTGGGAAGACAGCTGTTGCGGATTTCCACATCCTCGTCAGTTCCCTTTATTGGACGATCTACTCATTTCAATTATTAGAATTTAGTGCTAAAACTTTCTTGTACTGAAGTGGTGTAATTGGATAGCACAACTGTTGGATTTTTTAAAGTTCATTCTTTGCAACACAAAAAAGCTTTACCAAAGATTCTTTAGATAAAGTCGTCAATTTTTATAGAAAGACCCACATCATCTGTTGACCACCTGATAGAATTGTTGAAGTCGTTATCTACACGGACGAAAAAGACTGTTTTTCATATGTTTGGGTGTAAAAATTGTATGTTTGGAACTCGAATTTTTTTAACACAGTATTTTTAGGTGCAAGCATATAATGTTCATAAACTAACATAACATGTTTAGGACATATATGTTAATATGTTAGTACACATTATTTTTGGGACATAAAATGTTTGTAAATGTAATATATATGCTTGGATGCAAACATATGTGTATTATTTTAGAAATAGTCCATAAACATATATGTGTTTAGAAAGAGAGACCTAGAGTGTATGCTGCATGCAAAATAATGGAAGTAACCAATTGGCGCCTTAAAAATATATCCACACAAAGAAAAATTCATTAAAATTTTTTTCTACCAGTGTATGCCTAAGGTGAAACATAATATGTTTGAACGATACAAACAATATTTTGTTTGGACCAATGCTGAAAATATATATGCTTGAAGCAAAATGTATTTGGGGCATTTTTTGTTTTTTGAGGGTGTATTAAAGAATTCGATAATATGAGGTTTTATTTTTTGTAAAATAAAATTTACATATAATTACACTAGTTTACACTGAAAATGTAAATTTGATGAGAGGTGACTTTTCTTATGTATTTTGATATGCTGAATATTTATTTTTTATGGAACAGTTTTTGAGATTTCCCGTTATTTTTAGTTTTTCGCTCTTTTTCACTAAACAAATTATATCCCGAGTTAGAAATGTCCGATTATATCGATTAATGAGAGGTGTATTATGACGAATAATCGTGTATAACTGGATCTGTGATAAGTTAAGTCGGTCGATAAGGTAAAATTTTCAAAACAATCATGTTTTACAGTGACCCTTTTAATATCTGCCAAATATTTGATATACTCTGTTAGACAGAGATGGGTATAGGAACGTTTTTCAAACTTTTGTAGCGAGCGACTATCGTTTCTCTTTCCATTGTTCTTTATTTACTTGCATCCTTCCTCTCTTGTTTTGACCAATGTTGTTAACACACAAAATTATATATGACACACCAAGCAATCTATAAACGTCCAGTTCACAATGAGTCCATTCACAATGAAGTGCGCAGTCAAGGGACTCAATTTCTTTTTACAGTACGATATTTATCGTACAAATCAGTAAATTTAGATTAAGAAGGAGGAGTAGATGTTGTGTTTTATACAAATAAATAAATAAATTAAAAATCCCTTATTTGCAGAGGAAAAATGACCACCAACTGTCTGTGGTAGTATCTGAACTTTAGTTACTAATAAAAACTCTCAACAAACTAACAAAAGTTAGCATCGAAGAACTTTTCAGAATTATTAAAAGCAATTTTACCTTAGTCTAACAAAAGGGCGGTTTTCTTTTTGCACTGGATGCAACATTTGTATGGGCTATCCAGAACATCGTTGCACTGGTGTTCTATCCAGAACATCTCATCAGTGCAAGACGCGCCGATGTTGCCAGATTGTATTTGGATAAAGTGACGCTTCTTCGATTCACAATAGCAATTTCTTGTGACTATTTTATCGAAAAACATGAAATTCAAAGTGATACAGTGTCATAAATAATCGCAGCAGTAAATATTTATTACTAATTGAAGCATTTCATACATTAAAAATGCAAGGTTTCACTTCTTTTCTGTGATTGTTTTTAAACAGCTGATGACAGTGTTGCATATTTTTGGAGATGTCCCGGATAAACGAGTACTCTGTTTTCTTTTAGTCCTTAACGGCTTAGCATATCCAGTGCTAAAAGAAAACAGCCCTAAAATTTTTATTTCATGTTAGATACCCATTTTAAGTCGAACCACTTAACTATAAGCACAATACGACTTCATTGTAAAGTTTATCATATTTTGGACAAGGCAAAAAATGTAGAACCCTGAGATTTTTTTCGGAATCCTGAAATTTTCGGTATTCTTTAAATATTTTAAGTAATAACAATCTTCAGCGCCAAAAATTGTTGTACATTAAACCAATTTAGTTAAATTCAATGTTATTAACAATAACAACAAAAGAGAGTAAGAGTAAATTAAAAAATAATTTTAAATTGCTATCATACTTAACGAATACTTAGTCCAACTCAACATTGCGAAGAAAAGAAAAACAAAAATATTATGACAAAAATAAATAAAAAAGCAATTTCATATCGCTATCTTACTCAGCAAAACATTTTAAGGATTAGGTTAGATTAGGCGTACTTTCGTATACTTGTGATAGTCCTTTTGTACTTCGATTTAAGTAAAAATATCAAGGCATCTACATTTCTATCAGATAAACGCGATCATGCCATATTTTCGACGGACCTTTTATCATTGCTTTTTATTTTATGTGGTACGAATTCCATTTCTCATGAACTCATTATTCAAATGACCTTATCGTTTACATCGATTTTTGCTGACATTGTGGTGTTTAGTATACCTCATGAATAATAAATTCTTACTCAAGGTGTACCATAAATGTATTAACTCAATTTGTTGGGTATGAAATCTAAGGGCCATTTACACTGAGTGAAGACTCCAATTTATTAATAAACAATTATAAAAACCCACAGTTTTAACAAATTGGAATTATTTTTTCGGGATTCCCAAACATCCCGGAATAAAAAATCGCTAAATCGCGGGATTTATCCCGGATGACAGCCCTAAAATATTCTAAGCTAAGAAAAATTCGTATTTTAATTTTTGGGATTATGACATTATTTTCTTCAGTGTATATAGGGAAACCACGCAAACAAACAGATTTTTAAAGCGAAATTAAATGTAAGTAAGCCGTCCTAAAAATGATTGCATGTGCCCAGTTTTGATCAGAGAATTCGACTTGAAGGTATCTCACATATCATATTTATCAACATTTTTATTGTTTTGCTTTACAATTATTTTTACAGATTTTTTGTTAACAATATTTTTTACTTATTGCTTAGTACTAAGTTTGTTTCTGCGAAAAAACGAATATCTTTATCTATCTCTGTAAATAGTTTCTCAAACCCAGGGATGTTAACTTATTTATGCGAAATAATATGCCTGCCTATTTTTTCGTGCGAAAAAGCCAGGGTTGTATTAATATGTGTTTGAGAATGCTCAAAACAAAGATTTCGCATTTATTCCGCGCTAACGTTTTTTATATGGAGTATAACAGTTTTTCGGGCGAAAACGTGATCTTAGTACTAGGCTTATAGGAGAAAAAAATAATCAAACAGTAACCCGCCCATACATATCTTATGGTAGCAAAAACTTTCGGTATATCACCAGCTGTAAAGTACAGGTAGAACAGGAGGAACGCTTTTTCACAAAATTGTTACAGTAGTTTTCGCTTATAGTCCACACCCATAGTTGCACAACTGTTTTGGACAATAAGTGAAATTCGACAGTTAAGCAAATTCGTTTATATGACACTTTGGTATATAATATCGCCCATTTCCAAGAATATGACTACAAAAGGAAAATAAGTAAAAGACGATTTATGTTGTTATTAAAATACATTTACATCAATGAGATACATTTTCAAGAAAGCAAAATTAATTCATTTAATTCATTAGTATAGACATGTCTATTTAAAAAATCTGTAATTTTAGACTGCTTATTTTTGAGAGAATTTTTCTGGATATTGTCTTCAATTTTTTCGAATAAAAAGTTGGATTTAATTTAATTTTCTGCCCAGTATTTTCTTAAGATGTGTGACGAATCTAGAATTTCTTTCATAGACAATTCTTTCGTATCAGAAAATACTTCACTATCCACTTCATTTTGCATAGCGATGTTCCCTTCTGCTGAAAAATTGTTAGGTGCAACAGCTTCGAAAATCTCCTCGTCATTTAGGGGTCCAAAATAAACAAGATCATCATCACAATGTAAATACTCCGAAGAACATGATACTACTTCAACGTAAGAATCTCCACATTCGACTGCAACGGGGGTTATGTAAAATTTAGCCTGAAAAGTACAAAAAAAACTTTACAACAAAGACAATTACTGATAAGGAAATATTTAATTACCTTTCTAAAACAATTTGTAATTGTTTCTGGTGTTACCAATATTGTAATAGACTTTATGTATTGCGAGACAGTTTTCCCAGTCTCAATTGCACACAGTTGCTTCCTAACGATTATCTGCCTATATTGGCATTTAAACGCATAATTTATACCTTGATCAAGTGTCTGTATAATAGCAGTAGTATTCGGTGGAAGGTATTGGATTTCAATATTTGACAATTCTATTATAGTTTTGTGGCACGAAGCGTTGTCAACAAATAAGACAATTTGTCTGTCGGCTTTAATCATTTCGCTATTCAATATCGCAAGTATTTCATTCCAAATTGCTAGAGTCATCCAATTATTTTTATTTGAAAAATACGTTACTGGAACACTTTTGTTTTTAAAACATCTTCGCTTGTTAGGTTTTCCTATCTTGGTAGAACCGGTTGCGTTGCATACGAATAGAATAGTCATTTCATTTAATGAAAGGTATTTCCAGTACAACAAGATTGAATCTTATGAATTATAGTACTGGAGTAACATGGTTAGATTATTATAATCAAGTCAATCTAGATTTTTGCATTTTCCATCCATTTGGTGAATTGTCTGTTTGAAAGTATGTCGTATTCGGTAAGGCTTTGTAATATAGCCCACTTTTATCGGCATTGAAAATACAATCCGGGTTATATTTATTTAGCGCCTCTTGAATTAAAAATTCCTGAACATTTTTAACAGCGTCTTCATGGTTGTCCTTAGCTTCCCCAACTATTTTTCCATACTTTATTCCATTTCGTTTCCTCCATCGAAATAGCCAGCTTGAAGCCAGCCAATTGAGTCGCAAAGTATTTTGCTTTGTTTAATAACATAAGATTCGTAATAACCACTTTTTGACTACGCATGTCATTAAACCAAATTGTTAAAGCTCGTTCTATTTTATGGTGCTCACCATTTATCTGACGTTTCGCCTTCAAATTGAAAGACTTAGACGATTCTCGTATTTTCGCTTTATTTTTGATAATTTTATAAACTGTAGATTTGTCCACTTGACACTTTGTGCTTAACTCTCTACAATTTAAAGAATGTTTTTCGAAGTCCTCTAGTAATTTTGTTTTTTTTTTATACCCTCCATCGTAGGATGGGTGTATATTAACTTTGTCATTCTGTTTGTAACACATCGAAATATTGCTCTAAGACCCCATAAAGTATATATATTCTGGGTCGTGGTGAAATTCTGAGTCGATCTAAGCATGTCCGTCCGTCCGTCCGTCCGTCTGTTGAAATCACGCTAACTTCCGAACGAAACAAGCTATCGACTTGAAACTTGGCACAAGTAGTTGGGATCGATGTAGGTCGG
Source organism: Haematobia irritans (assembly GCF_050003625.1). Classification (NCBI taxonomy): domain Eukaryota; kingdom Metazoa; phylum Arthropoda; class Insecta; order Diptera; family Muscidae; genus Haematobia; species Haematobia irritans. The sequence continues at coordinate 85,336,196 of NC_134400.1, forward strand.
ATGGTATTGAAAATGGGCCATATCGGTCCACTTTTGCGTATAGCCCCCATATAAAGGGTCCCTCAGATTTGGCTTGTGGAGCCTCTAACAGAAGCATATTTCATCCGATCCGGATGAAATTTGGTACATGGTGTTGGTATATGGTTTCTAACAACCATGCAAAAATTGGTCCACATCGGTCCATAATTATATATAGCCCCCATATAAACCGATCCCCAGATTTGGGTTGCGGAGCCTCAAAGAGAAGCAAATTTCATCCGATCCGCCTGAAATTTGGTACATGATGTTGGTATATGGTCTCGAACAACCATGCAAAAATTGGTCCATATCGGTCCCTAATTATATATAGCCCCCATATAAACCGATCCCCAGATTTGGCTTGTGGAGCCTCTAAGAGAAGCATATTTCATCCGATCCGGCTGAAATTTGGTACATGGTGTTGGTATATGGTCTCTAACAATCATGCAAAAATTGGTCCACATCGGTCCATAATTATATATAGCCCCCATATAAACCGATCCCCAGATTTGGCTTGCGGAGCCTCAAAGAGAAGCAAATTTCATCCGATCCGGATGAAATTTGGTACATGATGTTGGTATATGGTCTCTAACAACCATGCAAAAATTGGTCCACATCGGTCCATAATTATATATAGACCCCCTATAAACCGATCTCCAGATTTGGCTTGCGAAGCCTCAAAGCGAAGCAAATTGCATCCGACCCGGCTGAAATTTGGTACATGATTTTGGTATATGGTCTCTAACAACCATGCAAAAATTGGTCCACATCGGTCCATAATTATATATAGACCCCATATAAACCGAACTCCAGATTTGTCTTGCGAAGCCTCAAAGAGAAGCAAATTGCATCCGATCCGGCTAAAATTTGGTACATGGTATTGGTATATGATCTCTAACAGCCGTACAAAAATTGGTCCACATCGGTCCATAATTATATATAGCGCCCATATAAACCGATCCCCAGATTTGGGTTGCGGAGCCTCAAAGAGAAGCAAATTTCATCCGATCCGCCTGAAATTTGGTACATGATATTGTTATATGGTCTCTAATAACCATGCAAAAGTTGGTCCACATCGGTTCATAATTATATATAGCCCCCATATAAGCCGATCCCCAGATTTGACCTCCGGAGCCTCTTGGAGGAGCAAAATTCATCCGATCCGGTTCAAATTAGGAACGTGGTGTTAGTATATGGTCGCTAACAACCATACCAAAATTGGTCCAATCACTGAAAAATTGGTCCATATCTGTTCATAATCATGGTTGCCACTAGAGCCAAAAATAATCTACCAACATTTTATTTCTATAGAAAATTTTGTCACAATTTTATTTTTATAGAAAATTTTGTCAAAATTTTATTTCTATAGAAAATTTTGTTCAAATTTTATTCGGTTCATAATAAAATTTTCATCATTGTCAAAATTTTATTTCTATAGAAAATGTTGTCAACATTTTATTTCTATAGAAAATTTTGTTCAAATTTTATTCGGTTCATAATCATGGTTGCCACTCGAGCCAAAAATAATCTACCAAAATTTTCTTTCTATAGAATATTTTGTCAAAATTTTTATTTCTATAGAAAATTTTGCGAAAATTTTATTTCTATAGAAAATTTTGTTAAAATTTTATTTCTGTAGAAAATGTTGTCAAAATTATATGTCTACTTTGTCAAACTGAATTATATACGTATTGGATCGATCTTTTTTGATTCAATATATACCACGTATGGACTTACATACAATTTAGAAGATGGTGTTAGAAGGTTTTAAGATACCTTGCCATCGGCAAGCGTTACCGCAACTTAAGTAATTCGATTGTGGATGGCAGTGTTTAGAAGAAGTTTCTACGCAATCCATGATGGAGAGTACATAAGCTGCGGCCTGGCCGAACTTACGGCCGTATGTACTTGTTTTTTTTTCCGACAAGTCTTTCTTTCTTGTTTCACATGTGTGTACTCAGAACGCACTTATATTAATGTATGGTAAAAAATGTTAGGTACAAAAATAAGATTTCCCATTTTCTTAATATGTATCAATGTTGCCAATATAACTTTTTTACACGATGTTGGAAACATTTTACTTTGTTGTGGACTATATCTTAAATATTTTATAGCGATTTCTTTTTTATCAGCACAATTAAAAAATGGAATATATGCAAATTCGGCCTATAAATGAAATTGATTATTCAGAAACTATATGTGTGAAATTTATGTCATAATGATACCAGGAGACTGATTTTTGGACTATATGTAAAAATCTCCTATATGTGCAGTAAACTATAAGCGAAAACTACTGTGTAACAAATATTCGCGGTTTTTTTCATTAAGAATATAGGACAACATTGCATTCAATTGGTTTTCATATCTATTAAATTTACAAATTCACATACCGCCCGAAGTACTTGAGAAGTAAAAGTGGTGTAAAAAAAGTGTCTAAGCAGACAATTCGATTATTTTGTTTTCATTTCGAGCTGAGTAAGAGGCGATTTTGCAAAAACTATTGGCGCGAAGTATAATGACTACTGTAAGAGCTGGAGGAAAAGGAATCGCGAACCCCGCTTTTCACCAACGGTTAACCGGTTACAAAATAATCTTTGACTACACCAATCGACAATTTCGCAGTAAACGACTAGTTTCATTGTCATGTTTCATAAAAAATTAACGAATATATTGTTTGCAAGGAGAGAAACATAACGGTATTAAATTTTTTCTATCACACTGCAAGTACAAATATAAACTCCATCACTGAGTTAATAGTGGATTCAATTATGAATTACATAAAAAATTCAAAATATGTCTGCAATATTTCATTATTAATAAACCTAAGAGTTTTTATGCGCAAACAAAAACTCAACATCGTTTAACGAGATAGCCCGATGTTGCGGCAGCTCCAAGTCATAGCTCTCAGACATATATGGGCACAGGGTTTCTACTGGTTCCAATGACTATAGATACCATGCTATCCAGTAGTGCAGAGGGGATTACTGGTTTCCTACAGCTATGATCTCCAGGCGATTTCGTGTTCACTATTAATACATTAATAAATCACAAAGCCATTTTCGGTTCCTTTTTTGGAGAGTCTTGCAAGGAATATCAAGGGACATGGTACACTTTTCTTGATTGCTGTTATTTTTCAAGTATCAGGCGATTTTCTGTTATAAAAATATATTTTTTGTGTTAATAAAATAAACTAAAAGAATTATTTTTTTCTTTTTTTCTGGACCCGATGAGGCTACCCTGGTAAAGATCGTCATAATACATCAATTTCCACAGGCCCCTTTCTTTAAAGAAAAATTGGAAGGAGTACAAAATAATATTATAAATTCACTTGCAGAAAATGTATGCAAAAAACAAGTATATACAGCACTAAGTTCGGCCGGGCCGAATCTTAAATACCCACCACCATGAACCAAATATTAGGGTTTCCTTTGAAATTTCAGGAGGGATTGAGGACTTGAGGACACTTCCCGAAGATAAATTTAAAGATTTCACCTATGAGGACTATATCAGATTCTGGATTTATAAGAACCATTTTTGTTTGAGTTTTAGAGGAATTATTAACATCTCTTGTAAGTGTGCAAGAAAATTATAAAATAACGTCTTGCTTTGAAATCTTAAATCTGTAGATTTTCACCCGAGAAGTATCTGAAATCTGAAAATTTTACATTGAGTTTCAAGCAATTTTCATGATCAGTGCGCCTTCTATACCCTCAAGAAATGAAGTCGGTCTATATGGAGGCATTACCAAAAGGACCGATAAAAACTTAATCCGATACACGTTTTTGGGAGCCTAAAATAATATTTACAATTTCAGGCAAATCGCATAAAAACTACGGATTCTAGAAACCCAAGAAGTAAAATCGGGATATCGGTCTATATGGGGGCTATACCAAAACATGGACCGATACTCACCATTTTTGGCACACCCCTTTATGGTCCTCAAATACCTATAAATTTCCAATTTCAGACAAATTGTATTTAAACTACGGATTCTATAAGCCCAAGACCCCAAATCGAGAGGTCGTTTTATATGAGGACCACACCAAAACATGGACCGATACTCACAATTTTTGGCACACGTATTTGTGGTCTTACAATACCTCTAGATTTCCAATTTCAGGTAAATTGAATAAAAACTGCGGTTTCTATAAGCCCAAGAAGTAAAATCGGGAGATCGGTCTATATGGGGGCTATACCAAAACATGGACCGATACTCACCATTTTTGGCACACCCCTTTATGGTCATAAAATACCTCTACATTTCTAATTTCAGGCAAATTGGATAAAAACTACGATTTCTATAAGCCCAAGATCCCAAATCGGGAGGTCGGTTTATATGGGGACTATATCAAAACCTGGACCGATATAGCCCATCTTCGAACTTGACCTGCCTGCAGACAAAAGACGAGTTTGTGCAAAATTTCAGCGCGATTGCTTCATTATTGAAGACTGTAGCGTGATTACAACAGACAGACAGACAGACAGACAGACAGACGGACAGACGGACATCGTTATATCGTCTTAGAATTTCTCCCTGATCAAGAATATATATACTTTATATAGTCGGAAATCGATATTTCGATGCGTTACAAACGGAATGACAAACATATTATACCCCCGTCACCATTCTATGGTGGTGGGTATAATAAGAGGAGTACTTAAATACCTTGTATTATTCCGCGGATCCAACTTAAAGTGTCGTCTATGCTTTTGTTCATATTATTTTACACGAAAGACAGAAAAAATCTTGTGCATTTCGGATTGAAACTTCCATATATAATACAGTGTTCTGATACCAACATTCTTTGTTGGTGATAATTTAGACGATAGTGCTACTCTCAGGTTTTATGAATATTTTAATGCCAATTATTATTGCCGTTTTTGTACTGCCCACCGATATGATATTGAACAAATGTACAAACTTCCTGAAAACGTTAAGTTTTTGTGCATGAGCCAAATCGTTCATCGCCTTCAGGCATTAAAGATAATATCGTATAATACGAATAAGTTTCATGTCTCTCATATATATGCCGTCGATTTGTACGATTTATTAGAAGGAGTTTGTCATTATAACATATGATTTAATACTGATCATTTTCATTAAGAATTAGAAATATTTTTCATTGGAAGACCAAAATTATCGGATTCTGACATGTATGTTAGCTTTGATTTGTCGGTTAAAAATAAGACACTACATCATAATTCTGACCAACATAAAAAGAATAAAATACAAATGAGTGCCAAAGAAATCTCGACTTTTATTCGAAAATTTTTCTTTACCTGTCGACGACAAAGTTCTGGAGAATTGCAAAGAGTGTAAATTATATTTAAAATGGGATCTTTAAAAACTATTTTTTCTTTACGATTTGAAGCATTTCACCAAACTATGGAAAAGGAATCTCTTGGCTTTATGAAACGATGGAGTAAAGAATGAACTATTTCAATGTTAACAAAACGGCATAATATTTCGTTTGCTGATTGTGTTTTGAAATATGCATAATTTGTATATGACCCTGTATATACGAATCACTTAAATTTCCCCTATCTTGCCCTCGAAACCGAGGTTGGAACTTGCCGTCTTATGAGTATCATTTGAATATTATTAAACTACCAACATCAAAAAGACGTTATGCTCAATATGAATATTCTTCTAAAACTTATACAAGGAAAAACTAATTTCGAATTTCTTATGGATCAACATTATTAACTGCTGCTTGCTAACTCAATCTATTAATTCTGCAAACTGATAGATCTATCTGAAAATCATTTGAACGGATATTAATTAGCAGGAAAAACGACAAAGATAGCACTAATGCTTCTGTGATGAGTGTAGTTCATACAATCACTACATATCAATACTACTTTTGGAAACTTTCGAAGTCTTAAAAATGACAATAATCGAGGTCCGGAGGGTATACCTACTTGTATTTTAAAACAATGTGCTGATAGTTGTTCTCTACCTCTATGTGAAATATTTAACAGGTCCCTTAGTTCTGCCATCCTTTATTATACCGTTATTTACACGCAGCGAAGGAATATGATAACCTCAAACATGTTTCAAGAGCAAAATGTTATTTTTGTATGGTGACCATGTAACATGTTTGTCGCTAAAAAGAACATGGTTGCGAAAACCATGTTAAATGGTCACTACCCAAAAATAACATTTTGCTCTTAAAATATGTTTGAGGTGGTCATATTCCTTCTCTGGGTGTAAATCTGGTAGAAAGATGGATATTATAGAAGGACAGCTAAATTGAATGTCATTCAGAAACTTTTTGAGATGATTGTGACAGAGGCTCTGCCTTTAGAAATCTAGATCAAAAGTTTACATCAATAATAAATGATGGAACGCAAGTAAACAGAACAAGGTGAATCATAAACTTTTAGGGTGTTTATACCCTTCACCTCTACTGTGGTACAGGGTATAATAAGTTTGTGCATTTGTATGTAAAGCCAAGAAGGAAAAGTCTGAGACCCATCGTTTAGTATACCGATCGTCTTAGAATTAAATTCTGAGTCCGTCTGTCTGTCTGTCTGTATATGTAATTTTGTGTACAAAGTAGGTTAGGTTAGATTAGGTTAGGTGGCAGCCCGATGTATCAGGCTCACTTAGACTATTCAGTCCATTGTGATACCACAGTGGTGAGCCTCTCTCTTATCACTGAGTGCTGCCCGATTCCATGTTAAGCTCAATGACAAGGGAACTCCTTTTTATAGCCGAGTCCGAACGGCGTTCCACATTCCAGTGAAACCACTTAGAGAAGCTTTGAAACCCTCAGAAATGTCACCAGCATTACTGAGGTGGGATAATCCACCGCTGAAAAACTTTTTGGTGTTCGGTCGTAGCAGGAATCGAACCCATGACCTTGTGTATGCAAGGCGGGCATGCTAACCATTGCACCACGGTGGCTCCCCACAAAGTACAGCTCGCAGTTTAAGTCCGATCGTCCTCAAATTTGGCATAGGGTCGTTTTTCGGTACAAAGACAATCGCTATTGATTTTGAAAAAAAAATCGCTTCAGATTTAGATACTCGTATACACGCTCATAAAAAATCGCTTCTGTAACATATACTCCCAAACATATTTTGCTTCAAGCATATACATTTTTGGGTATTGCCCAAACATTTATATGTTTGATCTCTTCCAATATATAATATGTTTGAAAGCATATTAGTCTAAACAATATATGTTTGGGTAGTCTAAGTTCCAAACATTTTGTATTTTTGCATCCAAATTCAATAATGTTGTCTTCCAAAAAACAATATGTTATTATGTGAACATATAATATGTTTGGAAGCATTTTGCACCCAAAAATATTATATGCTTAAAAAAAATTCTCCCAAACAATATTGTGCTCAAAATTTTATTTATTTATTTATATATTTACAATCATAACGAATTATGAAAATAAACAGGTAATATAGGTGCTAACAACATATGTTTTCGACCTGAATGCTCAAAATTTTGTTTCTGCCCAATTGTATATTCCCCCACATCTTTCTCACTTCCACGAGATTTTTTAGTTCTTAGCACCTTTTTCTGTAATACAAACATTGTAAAAGAAATTATTCAATTGTATGATTTTTTATTTTATTTTAATTTTACCTTTTGCCGGACGGGGATTCGAACAGCGGACCACACAGTTTGTAAGGATCAAAGAAGTAGCTGATCAATTGCCCAATGAAAAATAAAATGTTAATTTTGTAATAACAAGCAACAACCACCAACTTAATTCAATATCGCTCCCTGTTAAATAGCGCTCCAAGCTACTAAACACATATATGTTTATAGGCTATTTCTAAATTAATATATGTTTGCATCCAAGCATATTATATTTACAAACATTTTATGTCCCAAACATTATATGTTCTAACATATTAACATATATGTCCCACACACGATTCTCTATTCAACCGTCGAACGGAACGGACGTGTTTTTCAGTAGCGGATAAACTCATCGTAATAGGTACCTACTACGAATTTCAAGTGTGGTGGGATATTAAGCCACCATGCAGCGAAATTCCAAGTCATCCACTGGGTTGCTAACTTCAGGGCCCAGTGGACGGGTATCGACTGGAGTTATAAATCTGGGCAATGACCAAGAGTTAGGCCCAATTAGTCGACCTGTAGACGGGTCGACAGGTGGCGACAATTTGACAAGTCGGACCTTTTCCAAGGTAACGGCTTCAAAAGGAGGTAATCCCTCACGAAAGAGATTCAAGGAACGCAGAAATGCTTTGTTTATCCTAAAGAAGTTAGGATCAGTCGACCCAAGCACGCTGTCGGCTAAACAGAGCGATTCCTTAAAATGGGCTCAAGGAATTCTTGAGACTGGAAAAAGGGAACGATCGCCGGATGAGCTGCCATCCTCCAAAAGGGATCAAAGATCGTTTGCCTCAGTTGCTAAAGATAGCCTTGTGATGGCTATCATTAATAAAGGAGCATTGGACGGTATGGTTCCAAAGCAAAAATGGGGGGAAATTGAGAATGCTCTGTCTGTCGTCTACTCACAGGTGCTGGAAAAGTTTCCCGGCCCAGATCCTCGACACCAAGAGGCTGGTTGGTATCAAGGACGATTTAAGCTAGTCGCATTTGAGGACCAGAGGTCTATAGAATGTTTTAAAGCTGCTCTGATACTAATTGGTGAAGTTTGGGAAGGAGCTGCTCTAGAGTTAGTCGAGAAGAAAGACATACCGGCTAGACCTAGAGCACATGCCTGGATACCTGCAAACCCTTCTGACCCTGAATCTATTTTAAATAGACTGAAACGATGCAATCCAGATCTTCCAACAGCTGATTGGAAGGTTGGCCGTTTGGATGAAGTGGATGGACCAAGACGACATGCAGTGTTTATATTGAACACTCAGTCTTTGGCACATCTAGCAAAGTCCCAGGGCCGTGTATGTTATGGCTTTCATTATATCCAAATGAAGGTGTATAAAAACGATCAGCTAAAGGATTCAGAAATGGACAAGCCTCTGTCTGAATCAGAAGTAAGCGGATCCTCTTGCGTAGTCGAGCGAGATACCAAAGTTGAAGACATGGATAGATACCGTATGCGTGAGGAGGCTTCTATTGCCTCAGAACTCACCAAAGTCGAACCTATGGTTATTGCGAGAGTCACCGATATCTCTGAAGAGGACATTCTTGATGACTCGATTGAAGCGGCTGATGTGACGGTTGTTGAAAATCTCGATGGTCCTACGGATCCTCCAGATAAATCTTCATCATTGTAAGGCTGCATGTGCTGCCTTAAAAGTTCTCCTGATGAAAGGGGATATAGACATAGTTCTTATTCAAGAACCATATGCTTATAGAAACAAAATATGTGAATTAAGTACTCCGGGGTTCAAACTATTGCAGTATACTGGTAATGATGTAATTCGAGCCTGTATAATTGCTAAAAACGAGCTTAACTTGTTTCTGCTTCCTTCAATGTGCAATGCAGACACTGTCGTTGCCAATTTAGAAATAGCCAAATGCAAATATTGGGTATCTTCGGTCTATATGGGACATGACAGGGAGATGCCTCCATGTGCCGTTAAGACCTTAGTTGAGGAGTCACTGAAAACAAAGACGAAACTCATTATGGGATGCGATGCGAATGCGCATCATAGTATATGGGGAAGTAGTGATACTAATGCAAGGGGAGAGTCGCTAATAGAGTTTATTTTGCGTACTAATCTGGTAGTTTGCAACAAGGGAGATGCCCCAACCTTTGTCACTAAAAACAGGCAAGAGGTTTTGGACATCACCTTGGTCTCGCAAGAACTGAATGAAATGATATCTGAGTGGCATGTTTTAAGTGAACACAGCTTCTCAGATCATCGCTACATCAGTTTCAAATTTGATGTTCATATCACCAAGACCATATTTTCGCCAAATGTTAGGAAAGCTGACTGGAATAGGTATAGGGAATCGTTCAATATGATGATACCGGAAATAACAGAGACAAATATGAGAAATGTGCAAGATATCGAACACGCAGTGGAGCGGATTACTAAGGCCTTCAACATCTCACTGAAAGCTGCATGCCCTAGAGGAAAGCCAAGGGGGAACATCGACCACCATGGTGGTCTACGGAATTAAGTAATATGAGGAAATCCTGCAGGAAGCTCTTTAACAAGGCAAAGTCCACCAGAGCCCCTGAGGACTGGGACGCTTACAAGAGGAATCTGAGAGGATACAAGCGAGAACTGAGAAAGGCTCAGCATAACTCTTGGAATGACTACTGCAGCAGTATTGAGAATACGTCCGAGGCTTCCAGACTACGGAAGGTTCTAGCATCCACCAACTCCGCTCCAGGTTTCATTGAAACATCGGAGGGAAATTGGACAACGTCCAGTGAGGAGACGCTGGAGGTACTATTGGACACACATTTTCCTGGAAATCAGACGGTTGAACCATGTACTGGCGGTGCCACAGTTGCTCAGCGGTCGTTTCCTGTCGAGGAAATTGTATCGGAAACTAGAATAAGATGGGCGCTAAATAGCTTTGGACCATTCAAATCCCCCGGACCTGATGAAATTACTCCGGCGGAGTTACAAGCTGTAACTGACAAAATTATCCCCTGGTTGTCAGTGATATATAAAGGATGTATCAACTTATCATATATCCCAGGAAAGTGGAGGGAAACAAAAGTCGTTTTCATACCTAAAGCGGGAAAAGCCTCTCACTCGAGGGCGAAGGATTTCCGACCAATCAGCTTATCCTCATTCCTACTTAAGACTCTGGAGAGGATGATAGATATTTATCTTAGAACTAGCATCGATTCAAGGTTGTTCTCGAAAGGACAGCATGCATACTCGAAGGGCAGGTCTACTGAGACCGCACTACATGAACTAGTCAGCTTTATTGAAAGCTCACTATCTGTCAAAGAATACACAATCGTAGCGTTTCTAGACATCGAAGGGGCGTTCAATAATGTCCATCCGAGCTCGATATTAAATGGACTGACAACTCTGAATGTTGATCCATGTATACTCAGGCTGTTAGACGAACTGCTAATGAAGAGACGTATTTCAGCCACACTAGGACAAGCAAACATACAAAGGTATGTGAACAGAGGCACTCCCCAAGGAGGAGTTCTATCACCTCTTCTTTGGAATGTTGCTATAAATAGCCTTCTGGTTACTCTAGAAAAAGAAAGGATAAAAGTGGTGGCATACGCAGATGATGTGGCTCTGGCAGTCAGGGGAAAATTCCCATCCACAATCAGAGATATTATTCAGAGGGCCCTCCGGATGACTGAAAAATGGGCGAAAGACAATGGTCTTGGGGTAAATCCTGCAAAGACAGAATTAGTCATGTACTGCAACGATCGCAAAACTCCCACGGTTAGGCCTATTTCCTTAGGGGGTATTGAAATTCCCTTTGGTGAATGTGCAAAATACCTTGGCGTTATTTTGGACAGGAAGCTGAACTTCAAGCTTAATATTGAAGAAAGGGCGAGAAAGGCAACTGTAGCTTTGTACTCGTGCAAAAAGGCAATAGGAAAAAAGTGGGGACTGAAACCAAAAATTGTGCATTGGCTATACACGGCAGTGGTTAGACCTATAATGCTATATGGTGTTGTAGTCTGGTGGCCGGCACTTCAGAAACCGACTTGTTTAGATAAAGTTCAGCGTATTGCGTGTTTGTGTATTTCAGGCGCATTCAGCAAGACAGGAACAAATTCCCTTAATGTCGTGCTGCATCTATTGCCTTTAGACATTTTGGCCAAACAGTCAGCTGCAACAACGGCTGTGCGGTTGCGCGAACTATCGCTGTGGTCGGAAAAAGGTTACGGTCACAGTTCTGTCCTCCAAATAATGCCAGATGTGCCTAACGTAGTGGATTACACTTTGGCGAGTCCACTTTTCGACAAAAAGTTTGAGACTCTAATCTCCAACAGTGAGTCGTGGTGCACACAGACCCCGGGGAATAAAGAATATATAGATTTCTACACTGATGGCTCCAAATTAGATGGACAAGTGGGGTTCGGAGTATATTGTAATGATCTGGATCTTCGAATAGCGAAAAGATTACCTAATCACTGTAGTGTTTTTCAGGCTGAAATATTAGCAATAAGAGAGGTGGCGAATTGGCTGAGAAGTAATGTTCCAAAAAATGTGGGCATTAATATATACTCAGACAGTCAACCTGCAATAAAATCGTTGGACTCTGTGTTCCTCAACTCGAAAACGGCCATCGACTGCCGCAAATCTCTCAATGAGATGGCTGAGCAGTACAATATTCACCTAATATGGGTGCCTGGCCATAGGAACATACCGGGGAACTGCGAAGCGGATGAGTTGGCAAGGCTAGGGACTACCTTACATATTCCAGGGGAACTAGAATTTGTTGGTATGCCCCTAGCTACCTGCAAGCTCATGCTGCGTGAGAAGGCTGTTATGATGGCAAATGTTCGATGGGAGAATTGCAAGGGTTGTAACGACACCAAGCAAATATGGCCCCATTTCAACTTAAACCGCACACTAGATATGCTAATGTTCTCGAGACGTCAGATATCACTCCTGATATCTGCTATAACGGGTCGCTGCCTGATAGGCGATTTTGCAAAAACTATTGGCGCGAAGTATAATGACTATTGTATGAGCTGTCATGATGCGGAGGAAAAAGAATCAATTAAACACCTCTTGTGTGAGTGTCCTGCATTTTGTGTAAAGCGCAAGCAACTTTTAGGAGCATATAGCTTCAGATTACTGGCGGATCTGGAAAACGTTAACTTAAGCAGTCTGCTACTGTTTTTGGAACAATCTGGTTGGTTCAACAAAGAAAAATAATCAAGAAGGTTCAGCGGTTAAAACTAGAAGTGCCCATATGTAATAGGTACTTTTAGTTAATGTGGTATCACAATGGACTGAATAGTCTAAGTGAGCCTGAATCTTAATCGGGCTGCCACTTTAACCTAACCTAACCTAACCCACACATGTTATGCTAGTTTATGAACATTATATGCTTGCACTCAAAAATATTGTGTTTAAAAATTTGTGTTCCAAACATATAATGTTTATAGCCAAACATAGGAAAAACAGTCTTTTTCATCCGTGTAGCTGCCATATGTTATATATTTACCACCGATCTGGTCATAATTGATATTTGAGGCTTTCGTAAAATATGCAAAATATCAGCGAAATCGGTTCAGATTTAAATATAGCTCCCATATATATCTGTTGTCCGATTTGCACTTATATGGCTTCAAAAGCCAGAGTTTTGCCCTGATTTGCTCCAAACTTTGCACAAGGAGTACGTTTAATAGTATCATTATATCTACATCTGAACCGATTTCAACGAATCGAATCGAATAGCTCCCATATATATTTATACCCTTCACCACTACTGTGGTACAGGGTATAATAAGTTTGTGCATTTGTATGTAACGCCAAGAAGGAAAAGTCTGAGACCCACCGATCGGCTTAGAATTAAATTCTGAGTCGATTTAGCGATGTCCGTCCGCCTGTCCGTCCGTCTGTCTGTATATGTAATTTTGTGTGTCGACAATCATTATTAATTTTGAAAAAAATCTGTTCAGATTTAGATATAGCTGCCATATATATTTATCACCGATCTGGTCATAATTGATTGATTTAAATTTTGCATAAGGAGTACGTTAATAGTATCGTTAAGTGTTCCAAATTTACACTGAAAAAAAAGCATACTCGGTTCCAAAGATTTTGTCTTTACTTTAAAAAATTTGGTATTGATTCCGAGCCAAAGAAGCGGAGAATACAAGTAAGGATACTTTTAAGACACAATTCTCTTTTAAATTTAGGTTTTGTGTACTTGCTTCTAGGAAGCAAATTTTAATTTTTCGCTTTCTCAGCTTTTTTGCTTCATATGCTATCAAAGTCCTTAAAAAACGAGTTAACGCCAACTTTCTTTTCCAAATTTAGACTAAAATTTAGTAGATATTATGCTATGTTTGTAGTAAAAAACTTCTTTAAAATAAAGTTTTGAAAAACATGTCCTATATTTGAACGATTTTTTGCTTTGTAGTCAAGATGCAAAAATACAACAAATTTAAAGACAATTTCATTAAATTTAAAGAATTTTTCTGAATTATTAAAGTCAAGTTGACCTTAGCCTATAAATTTTTTCTTTCATGTTAAGATACCCATTTTTAAGTCAAATCACTTAATTATAAGGACAATACGACTTCATTGAAAAGTTTGTCGACTTTTGGACAAGGAAAATAACTTTATGTTAGAGAAATGCGTCTTCTATGCTAAGCAAAATTTGTATTCGTATTTTAAAGACATGAAATCTTTGACCTCACGACAATATTTTTTTCAGTGTAGTTGAAATCGCTTCAGATTTAGATATAGCTCTCATATATATCTTTCGCCCGATTTACACCCATATGACCACGGAGGCCAAAACAATGTCCCATTTACGTTTTTTGTTTTTTGCTGAGATAGCAGGATTATTATTCTAAGTATGCATGTCAAATTTGGTCAAAATAGGTTCATATTTAGATATAGCTTCCATATATATGTGCGCCAGAGTAGGCGAAATATGGTAGAATGTTTCAAAAATTTTAAATATTACTCAAATTGTTCTATATCTCGAATACATATGTATCGCCCGATAAATGCTCTTTTGCATCAAAATTGCTCTAGCTTTATATTTCCAATATTTTTTTACTAACATCGTGTTTCATCCCAGGGTGTTAGTCGATTTAATTTTTAATTCTAGCGATTTTGTAGAAGTACAAAAAAACTGTCTCCAAATTGTTTCAGATATAAATATTTGTATATAGGAATATATACCTTGATAATAACTCCCAACAAATTTGAAGGAGTTGAGATGGTAATGTCCCGCCCGACTTTAGACTTTACTTACTTGTTTTAAAATTGATTAGATCTTGCTTGGTACATCACAGAAACTTGCCGTATATTCGGAAGTACCTCAGGGAAGCCACCTTGGTCCGGTTATATTCACTCTGTTTATAAATGATTTGCAGGAGTAACGTACGCAAACGATATGAAGATTTTCATTCATTTTATGCTCACACGGGACAGATTATATTACAAATAGATCTAGATAGATTATTCTGATGGAACTGAATATATCGAAATGTCCTTTCTTAGAATAAAACTTTTGTTTTAAACAATCGCGATTTGAAATTTTAAATTCTATATCAGACCTAGTTATGAATACAGATTAAATATAATCAAACTCCATACTTTATTTATAATCGGGTGGGTTCAACGGTAAAAAAACTGGAAGTGCCTATATGTAGTAGGTACTTTTATTAAATGTGGTATTACAATGGACTGAATAGTCTAAGTGAGCTTGAATCAAATCGGGCTGCCACTTTAACCGAACCCTACTTTAAATAGCCGTCCTAACATACAATGCTAAATATTAGTTTCTTGTATGTTAATCGTGGACGAACGAGTTGTGACCATATTTGGAATAGGATCTTTAGGCAATCAGGGAATTACCAATTGCTAAAAATTCTTTTTCTGTCAAATTATGAAAATATGTTTATGACCCAATTCTTTGTTTGTTCATCCAATTCAACAAATATTTCTTCTGACTAGACCTATCTGAATATCACACCACACTTTAAATAATATTGTTTCTAAATGCATAATGTATATAATTTTGATTATTTGTAAATATGCGTTTATACAATAAGTCTGTAAGGATTACTCAATGTATAGACTTCATAACAAAAGGTTAAATCTTCTATGATCGTTGCCATATGGGAAAACTTTTGTGGTATTTTAATTTAGTTTTGTTTGATAACATATACTAACACCTAGTACCAAATTTCAACCGGATCGGATGAATTTTCCTCCTCCTCGGTTTATATGGGGCTATACATAAAAGTGGTCCGATATGGTGGTCCATTTTCAATACCGTCCGACCTACATCAATAACAACTACTTGTGCCAAGTTTCAAGTCGATAGCTTGTTTCGTTCGGAAGTTAGCGCGATTTCAACAGACGGACGGACGGACATGCTTACGTCGACCCAGAATTTCACCTCGACCCAGAATATATACACTTTATGGGGTCGTAGAGCAATATTTCGATGTGTTACAAACGGAATGACAAAGTTAATATACAAGACCTTAAAATCCAGACCTTAAAATCCAGTTTTAGAACAGGTCTAAGAATAACAAAAATGAGTTCAATTGCCTATTGGATTTGTTACGTTGACTTAATTTACATATAAGCTTGGCCAATTCCGCATGACTGGCCCAAATTTTTCTTTTATATTGAACTGCGTCTCAGCGTTGCCAATTTAGCTTTTTTCCCGCTAGATTTGGCTTTTTTGAAGACGTTTAGCGGGGAAAAAATGTATTTAGCTTTTAGCTTTTTTTCTGGCTTTTTTTCATGACCCTCTTAGCTATTTTTGGCTTTTTTTATTTTCGACATGTTCCTATAGAAATATGGATAAAACTTCGTTTTTTGTCTAAGTCTTGCTGCCAGAATAAGGTTTTCCACATATTTCAAAGCTCAATTGAAGCCTTACTAATTATTCCAGCCATTATGCGGGCATTTTTGCAGCAAATACACCTTCTTGTAAAGTTTTTTCCTCGTTACCGTAAACTTTAAATCTACTATTACCATGCAAATTGCTTATATAAACTGTCAGTAAATTATTAGGAATAATAGCATTTGGCTCGTTTATCCTTTTTATGTTATAATACGGACGCGAATTTTGGTTATAATAGCATTTGTGAATTTCTCTTATATAAACTGTTTTCCTTGTCCATAAGCCGATAAAATTGTTTTGTCCTTATAGTTAAGTGATTCAACTTAAAAATGGGTATCTTTTCATGAAAGAAGGCTAGGGTCAATTCTACAAAATTCTTAAAATTAATTAAATAGTCTTTAAATTTGTGGAGTTTTTGTATGTTGACCACAAACCAAAATAGCGTTCAAAAATAGAAGAGGTTTTTCATTTTGTTTTGAAAACGTATACACAGAATAATTTCTACTTAAAGTCGAGTCGGAATTTGGAAATTTAAGTTGTCGTTAGCACGTTTGTAAAGCACTGTGATAGCTCATGAAGAAAAAGCTGAAAAAAACGAATAAATTCAAATTTGACTCGGAATCAATACCAAAATCATTAGTGTACAAAATATTTGGAACCGAACATAGAAATAATTAAAGAAATAAAGTTTTGAATGTGGTATTATTTTTTTAACAAAAAAAATGCAATAAAAAAAATCGTAGTGATAGGATCAAAACAAATCTGCTATTTATTAATGGAATGGATTTACATTTACGAAAATTGGACAACAATAGGTTTGTATGGGAAGTTTTCCAATAAAAGTTATTCAGTATAAACTTGCAAGACAGAATGGGTTTTATTCTCTTAATAATATTAGGAGAAGTGTACACGTTCACGAATTTATCATTAATTCAGTTAAAACGAAATATATTGATATTTCTAATGCAGTTCTATGAGACATTGGACTTGTTGATGATTAACCAGCTGATAATTGCAAGTTTACTGAGAAAAAAGTTTTTACTAGGAAATATAAATGAAGGAATTCCAGTAAAATTTGTGATAGTAATCAAAATGTATCGAGTACGCACACAGAGCTAATATGACTTAGATTTTCTTACAGTCTCACAGAAATGGAAGTAAAATGACTACAATTAAAATAATATGCATTTTAGGTGAAATAAAGCCTTTAAGTTTGTTAAATTTCAATCAAAAATGTGACTTTTGATACAAAAAAATTAGCTTTTTTTCTAGCTATTTTTTAACATTTTTTAGCTTTTTTGGCTAGTTTTTTGGACAAATCTAGCGGTTTTTTGTGAAACAATTCTGGCAACGCTGCTGCGTCTCAACAAAAATCAAAATCAGCGTTATTAGTAATTTATAATAGAACAAAAATTGTATTTAAAACTCCAAAAGTGACAATTGTTTGTTTTTTCTCAATTCGTTAAAAGTGTGATTTTTTAGCTATAAATTTTGGGTAACACTGGTTTAATCAGCTGACCCACATTTCGTGTTTACAATGTATGAACAATTCAATTTTTTCTTTTGTTTGGTACATTGTTTATAAGAAAGTAGTCGAGTAAAGTATTTTCATTAAATAAAGTTTCTTTACATCGACTTGTATCACAATGGACTGAATAGTCTAAGTGAGCCTGATACATCGGGCCGCCACCTAACCTACATCGACTTGTGTGCGCCCAATAATGTGTCCTCTATAAATAGAACTCCTTGACTCTACGCATTGTATTAGGTATTGTGGCAACCTGATATTTCAGGCTCACTTAGACTATTCAGTTTATTATGATATCACAGTGGTGAACTTTTCTCTTGTCACTGACTGCTACCCGATTCTATGTTTAGCTCAATGACAAGGGACCTCACATTGTGGTGAAACATAATGACAATAAGATATACATGACCCGGTGGATCTGTTTTTTATTCCAAACAATCTTCCTTTCAACGAAATATAAATGGTAAACGATTGTCAATGGCTCTATTAACCAAGTTCCTTAATCTATATCTGTCCATAAAGCTCGAATAATAATTGTATAATTAGATATAATGCATTTGGACGTCAATTGCCTGTTTCGGTATCAGGCTAACATGTAATATAATAAGCAACGATGAGCCCGTCGTAAAACTAGGAAAAACACGACTAATGTACGCGTTAGAATTGTTGTTGTATCCTGGAAACCAGTTTCTGTTAATTGTCATATATTGTAGTTGACTGTAGAAACAATAAGCATTGTTCGACTGTTCACCACTTAGGTGAATTCTAACAAATTAGCTTTCTAAAAATAAATTTCGTGTTGTTGCATTACTATGTAACAAAACGAAATAAAAATAAGATTAAGGGACTTGTAAGTTATATGAAAAGATGATGTACAGTGGGAGAAAAGATGATTCAATTTGTAAGAGGAAATTTCCCAAATGTTTTCTCCATAAGGAGTTAGCATAAAGGGCCCAAAATTGAGTTATCTCTCCCAGCCAGATCTATACTAAAGGCTGTGGAAAGGTTCATTCGCCCGAACCGAAACATGTACAGTCCAGGCGTGTATAGATTTGTATCTGGCGTTTTCTTTTCAATGGCTCTATTAACCATGTTCCTTAATCTATATCTGTCCATAAAGCTGGAATAATAATTGTATAATTAGATATAATGCATTTGGACGTCAATTGCCTGTTTCGGTATCAGGCTAACATGTAATATGTTTGTCTATACTTTTTGTGGGGAGGAAAGATTTTTTTGCGTGTACTATGCAATCGAGTGAAACGATTAATGGTGCTTTGCATCGAACTCAATCAATGCGTTTAAGCCTAGCATTGCGTGAAAAACTTTTCCAATATTTGGAAATGAACGACAAGGGGAGTTTGCAGCACGATAACGCTCGGCCACATGTTACAAAATCCTTAAAAACTTATTTGGAATTACTCAAATGGGAAGTCCTATCTCACCAGACATGGCTCCCTCTAATTACAACTTGTTCCGATCCACGAAGCAGACCTGGGTGATCAGCACTGTAGTAAAACTATCGTTACATGTTGTCTTGAACGGTGACTTATAATTACTAACTTGTAATGCCAATAATAAACACATCTCGGTAATTTCTGATGATTATGAACAAAACGTACTAATGTTGCCTGATAATGACTTGTAATTATACAGAAGTTTTCGCTTATAGTTGCACAACTTTTTGGACAACAGTTAATGGTGTTGCCATGTTGGAAGTTTCCCCCCCTAAATTTAGGGGCTCTTCTCACGTTTATGGAGATTTTTAGGGATATCGTTTATTTGGGGTTTATGTTAAAAACTATTTAACATATAATAAAGTAAAGCTATGCTAAACCAGATTCGGAACAATTCTTGCATGAATTTAGAGAAAACAAGTAAGGAAAATCTAAAGTCGGGCGGGGCCGATCTGGACAGAATTTGATAGACTTCTACAAAATCTATAGACTCAAAATTTAAGTCTGCTAATGCACTAGGGTGCAATTTAAATCTGAAGCAATTTTAAGGAAACTTCGCAAAAGTTGATTTATGATGTATCGCTCGATATATATGTATTAGAAGTTTAGGAAAATTAGAGTCATTTTTACAACTTTTCGACTAAGCAGTGGCGATTTTACAAGGAAAATGTTGGTATTTTGACCATTTTTGTCGAAATCAGAAAAACATATATATGGGAGCTATATCTAAATCTGAACCGATTTCAACCAAATTTGACACACATAGCTACAATGCTAATTCTACTCCCTGTGCAAAATTTCAATCGGAGTAAAAGATTGGCCACTGTGGTCATATGAGTGTAAATCGGGCGAACGATATATATGGGAGCTATATCTGAATTTGACCCGATTTCAATAAAATTTGGCACACTTGACTACAGTACTAATTGTACTCCTAGTGCAAAATTTCAACCAAATTGGGGTAAAACTCTGGCTTCTGGGGCCATATAAGTCCATATCGCGCGAAATATATATATGGGAGCTATATCTAAATCTGAACCGATTTCTTCCAAAATCAATAGGGTTCTATTCTGAGCCAAAACACATACTTGTGCCAAATTTTAAGCCGATTGGACTAAAACTGCGACCTAGACTTTAATTACAAAAATGTCTTCACGGACATGGATATATCGACTCAGGAGCCCACCCTGAGCATTTTTGCCAAAGACACCATGTGTCTATCTCGTCTCCTTCTGGGTGTTGCAAACATATGCACTAACTTATAATACCCTGTTCCACAGTGTGGCGCAGGGTCTAAAGCATTATCATTGATTTCGCTAGCCTTTTCAAATGCTTCCTCTGAAAGGAATTTTTGGCATTCGACTTCAACAGCTGAAAGCATTTTAAGAGTTAAATATTTCTTAAATTCCTTACACCTATAAGTGAAACGATTAAGTTAGTTACTTCCAATAAATCGTACACTGTAACTGGGGAACATATAAACATTAATTTCTGAGGAACGAAATTTTAGACAACAGAAGTTTTCTTTTAGCTCTAAAAACGACTTCTTTAAAAAACTTCCTCTTTCTTTACTCTTCCATCAAAGAGAATTTCGTTGGTCTAATACTTCCTCCCGGAGGAAAGTATTTTTTCTTTGGGGGTAATAAACCGTTTTTTTTTAATTATGTTGAATTAAAACATTTACACATTGAAGTATTTTGTCCTGTCTGCTTTTTAAATTGATATACGAGTACATATTGCAATTTTTACATTTTTTATACCCACCACCATAGGATGGGGGGTATATTAACTTTGTCATTCCGTTTGTAACACATCGAAATATTGCTCTAAGACCCCATAAAGTATATATATATTCAGGGTCGTGGTGAAATTCTGAGTCGATCTGAGCATGTCCGTCCGTCCGTCCGTCCGTCTGTTGAAATCACGCTAACTTCCGAACGAAACAAGCTATCGACTTGAAACTTGGCACAAGTAGTTGTTATTGATGTAGGTCGGATGGTATTGCAAATGGGCCATATCGGTCCACTTTTACGTATAGCCCCCATATAAACGGACCCCAAAATTTGGCTTGCGAGGCCTCTAAGAGAAGCAAATTTCATCCGATCCGGCTGAAATTTAGTACATGGTGCTAGTATATGGTCTCTAACAACCATGCAAAAATTGGTCCACATCGGTCCATAATAATATATAGCCCCCATATAAACCGATCCCCCGATTTGGCTTACGAGGCCCCTAAGAGAAGCAAATTTCATCCGATCCGGCTGAAATTTGGTACATGGTGTCAGTATACGGTCTCTAACAACCATGCAAAAATTGGTCCACATCGGTCCATAATTATATATAGCCCCCATATAAACCGATCCCCCGATTTTGCTTGCGAGGCCTCTAAGAGAAGCAAATTTCATCCGATCCGGCTGAAATTTGGTACATGGTGTAAATATATGGTCTCGAACAATCATGCAAAATTTGGTCCACATCGGCCCATAATTATATATAGCCCCCATATAAACCGATCTCCCGATTTGGCTTGCGAGGCCTCTAAGAGAAGCAAATTTCATCCGATCCAGCTGAAATTTTTTACGTGATGTTAGTATATGGTCCTTAACAACCATGCAAAAATTGGTCCACATCGGTTCATAATTATATATAGCCCCCATATAAACCGATCACCAGATTTGACCTCCGGAACCTCTTGGAAGACCAAAATTCATCTGATTCAGTTGAAATTTGGTACGTGGTGTTAATATATGGCCTCAAACTCCCATGCAAAAATTGGTCGATATCGGTCCATAATTATATATGCCCCATATAAACCGATCCCCAGATTTGACCTCCAGAGCCCCTTGGAAGAGCAAAATTCTTCCCATTCGGTTGAAATTTGGTACGTGATGTTAGTATATGGTATCCAACAACCATGCAGGAATTGGTTCCTATCAGTCCATAATTATATATAGCTTCCATATAAACCGATCCCCAGATTTGACCTCCGGTGCCTTTTGGAGAAGCAAAATTCATCCCATCTGCTTGAAATTTGGTACGTGGTGGTAGTATATGATATTTAACAACCATGCCAAAAGTGGTCCATATCAGTCCATAATCGTACATAGCCCCATATAAACCGATCCCGAGATTTGGTTTTGGAACCTCTTGGAGGAGCAAATTTCATCCGAGTGAGTTGAAATTTGGTACATTCTGCTAGTATATGGTCGTTAACAACCATGCCTAACTAGGTCCATATCGGTCTATAGTTTTATATGGCCCTCAGATAAATCGATCCCCAATCACACAAAAATTGGTCCATATCAAGTTCATAATTTTATATATCCCCCATATAAGCGACCCCCATATTTCAATTCTGACTCTCTGCGTACAAAAAGTCCATATCGATTCGTAATTATTTGTAGACTTAACTATACATAACTTTTTTGACTAATATATACCATGTATGGACTAAATCACAATTTAGAAAACGATGTTAAGAAGTTTTAAGATACCATAACTCAAGTAATTCGATTGTGGATGACAGTCTTTCGTAGAAGTTTCTACGCAATCCATGGTGGTGGGTACATAAGATTCGGCCTGGCCGAACTTGCGGCCGTATATACTTGTTTTTTTTTTTGGAAAATTGAAGTATATTACTATAGTATTATTTTTTTACAAATTTTGGAAGCCCATTTTTACATATTTGCATACCTATTTTTATACCCACCACCATAGGATGGGGGTATATTAACTTTGTCATTCCGTTTGTAACACATCGAAATATTGCTCTAAGACCCCATAAAGTATATATATTCTGGGTCGTGGTGAAAGTCGATTTGAGCATGTCCGTCCGTCTGTTGAAATCACGCTAACTTCCGAACGAAACAAGCTATCGACTTGAAACTTGGCACAAGTAGTTGTTATTGATGTAGGTCGGATGGTATTGCAAATGGGCCATATCGGTCCACTTTTACGTATAGCCCCCATATAAACGGACCCCAAAATTTGGCTTGCGAGGCCTCAAAGAGAAGGAAATTTCATCCGATCCGGCTGAAATTTGGTACATGGTGTTAGTATATGGTCTCTTACAACCATGCAAAAATTGGTCCATAATTATATATAGCCCCCATATAAACCGATCCCCCGATTTGGCTTGCGAGGCCTCTAAGAGAAGCAAATTCCATCCGATCCGGCTGAAATTTGGTACATGGTGTTAGTATATGGTCTCTAAGAACCATGCAAAAATTGGTCGACATCGGTCCATAATTATATATAGCCCCCATATAAACCGATCCCCCGATTTGGCTTGCGAGGCCTCTAAGAGAAGCAAATTTCATCCGATCCGGCTGAAATTTGGTGCGTGATGTTAGTATATGGTCTCTAACAACCATGCAAAAATTGGTCGATATCGGTGCATAATTATATATAGCCCCCATATAAACCGATCACCAGATTTGACCTCCGGAACCTCTTGGAAGACCAAAATTCATATCATTTAGTTGAAATTTGGTATGTGGTGTTAATATATGGCCTCAAACTCCCATGCAAAAATTGGTCGATATCGGTGCATAATTATATATAGGCCCCATATAAACCGATCCCCAGATTTGATCTCCAGAGCCCCTTGGAAGAGCAAAATTCTTCCCATTCGGTTGGAATTTGGTACGTGATGTTAGTATATGGTATCCAACAACCATGAAGGAATTGGTTCCTATCAGTTCATAATTATATATAGCTCCCATATAAACCGATCCCCAGATTTGACCTCCGGTGCCTTTGGAGAAGCAAAATTCATCCGATCTGCTTGAAATTTGGTACGTGGTGGTATTATATGATATTTAACAACCATGCCAAAAGTGGTCCATATCAGTCCATAATCGTACATAGCCCCATATAAACCGATCCCGAGATTTGGTTTTGGAATCTCTTGGAGGAGCAAATTTCATCCGAGTGAGTTGAAATTTGGTACATTGTGCTAGTATATGGTCGTTAACAACTATGCCTAACTAGGTCCATATCGGTCTATAGTTATATATGGCCCTCACATAAATCGATCCCCAATCACACAAAAATTGGTCCATATCAAGTTCATAATTGTATATAGTCCCCATATAAGCGACCCCCATATTTCAATTCTGGCTCTGTACGTACAAAAAGTCAATATCGATTCGTAATTATTTATAAACTTAACTATACATAACTTTTTTGTCTAATATATACTATGTATGGACTAAATCACAATTTAGAAAACGATGTTAAGAAGTTTTAAGATACCACAACCCAAGTAATTCGATTGTGGATGACAGTCTTTCGTAGAAGTTTCTACGCAATCCATGGTGGTGGGTACATAAGATTCGGCCTGGCCGAACTTGCGGCCGTATATACTTGTTTTTTTTTTTTTTGGGTTTTTGAAAAACACTAGAACAATTTGGGGTTTTTTCTTATGATTTGGGGAAAGTTTCCAAAAGCATCTGGCAACACTGACAGTTAAGCAAATTCTTTTATATGCCACATTGGTATTTAACTGTTTCCGCACATTTGCAGGAATATGGCTACAACCAGTAAAAAGTGAACACACCATGAAAGAAAAAGCAAGTTTAGAAGTTAAAAAGTTTTAACTAAAAACATTTTAGTAATTGCAACATGATACAAACAAGTTCATATTTTTTGTCAAATTGAAGAAAACTTTTTAAAAATAACATAATGAATATTTTCTGTTTCATATTTTTTCATATTTTGGAAGAAAAAATAGGAACTAAAAATTGTTGAAATGTTTTTAGCGCTATAGACATAATTTTAGAAAAAATACTCATTTAACTCATTTAACTCAATTTAAACAAACTTCACCTATTTTAGGAAAATATGAAATATTCATATTGCGTAAATTTGTGTACTTCATTTGTATAATTTTTTCTCATTTTTAGTTCATGTCATTAAAGTAAACAAAAAAATAATTAAAATACATAACATCCGACACATTTTATTTTATAGTGGACTGTATCTTAAATAGTCTATATCGATTTCTTTTTATAAGCACAAAAAATGGAATGTATAGAGAAAATAGGCCTGCAAGTGAAATGGATTATTCAGCAAACTATATGTGTGAAATGTATGTTATAATGATACTAGAAAAATGACTATATGTGAAAATCTCCTATATGTGCGATGGACTATAAGCGAAAACTACTCTAAATAAATTAGGGCATAGAGCTCGACCGAAGCATCGGCTTCGGCATTCGGCCAAAAATCGATAATTGGTCTTCAGCGTCAAGAAACCGATTAACCGAAGCCGAAGCTTTTTTAATAATTTATTTGATATTGAATTGTCCTAGTGTTGAATTTGTCTCAGTCAAAACACCCAGTACAAATAATACGTAAAAAAAAATATAAAAAAAATCTCTTTTTTTTTCACTATAATATCAAATGAATTACATTTTATTGTTGTATTTATGCATTTGTTTTAAAAAATATTCTAATATTGAACTATAAAACACCAAATTTCTTTAATAACATATTTGAGAAAAATAATTGGCTTCGACCGGATATTGCTTTTTTGCCGAACATCGGCTTCGGTTTTGGCCAAAAAAAAAACAGCTTCGGTCGAGCTCTATTATGACACAATTAAGTATAAATATTAACATAATTGAGCATTTAACTAAAAACTCAAAAAGAATAAAGTAACGGCATTTATCAAGATTTTCGTTTAGGAATATTTTTATACCCACCGTCATTTTTATACCCACCATTTGTAACACATCGAAATATCGATTTCCGACTATATAAAGTATATATATTCTTGAGCAGGGAAAAATTGTAAGACGATATAAGCATGTCGGTCTATAAGTCTGTTGTAATCACAATAATTGTAATTGAATAATGACGTCCATAGAAAAAAATTCGCAAAATTTTACTTATTTTTATTGGAAAAAATTTATTTGCTAGTACTTTATTATTTTTTTTCGAAATTTTCCACAGCTTAATGAAATCTTACTTTTTTAAGCATGTCTCAAAAATTGTATGAACTACACGTGTGTATAAAGTTCAATGACCGTAAACATAAGTTCAATATGAACTAAAGCAAAAGAAGATTTTCGTACGATTCCAAAAAATAGTAAGAATGAACTACTGTATGGGTCATGATTTAGTTCAATTTTCGTGCGAGGTAGTTCATTCTTCCCATTCCCCCACTTTGGGGTCTTGAGTACCTATACACCGCAATTTTCCCGCGCTTTGCCTGAAATTGGAAATCTAGCGATATTTTAGGTCCACAAAGTAGTGTGCCGAATATGGTGTATATTGGTCCAGATTTTGGTATAGCCCCCGTATAGGTCGATCTCACGATTTGACTTCCTGAGCATCTATGCACACCAATTTTAATACGATTTGGCTGAAATTCAGTCATTTAGGTCCACCAAGGGGTGTGGTGAATATGATGTGTATCAGTCAACGTTTTGGTATAGCCCCCATATAGACCGATCTCCAGATTTGACTTTTGGTCCACAACGAGATGTGCCGAATAAGGTATATACCGGTCCAGGCTTTGATGGGATTTTGAGCACCTATTTTCATCGATTTACTTGAAACTGGAAATCTAGAAATTCTTTAGATCTACAAAGAGGCGTGCCGAATATGGTGTGTATCGGTTCACGGTCTATATTGTGGTATCCATGTAGACCGATCTCCCGATTTGAATTCGTTGACCTCTAGACACAAAATTTTTATCCGATCGTCATGAATTTGTAAATCTATATAATCCTAATATAGACCGGTCTCCCCATTTAACTTCTTGAAAGGATAGAGGGCGCACTGTACGAAACTATAAGTACAAATTTTCCGAGTTTACTCTTCGTGCTCACTCGAGTAGTGGGGGTAAACATCTATAGAATTTAGATACCAAATCATATGGAACACCTTATTTTATCGGATTTTCGAGCACATTTTGCCAAGATATAAATCCAGAATCTTATGTAGCCTCCATATGTAGAAACTCTAAATGTAACTTCGGGAAGATAACCATCTGCTATGCAGGATATCTGTCATCATATCCACCTAAAATTCTATGTAGGTACAGCCAGCTACGTTGATGAGTTTTCAAAGGAAACTATTATGTATGATTCATGGTGGTGGGTATTTAAGACTCGGCCGGGCTGGACCTCATTGCTTATGTACTTGTTTTTATCTCCATAAAGTTCAATATATACACAGAGAAGGAACATGGTTGTCACGATCATTTTCGAAGAGCCAAATAATATGATAGGAGCTATTTTTGCGGCCATCATGTATCATGAACATGAGTTTTTTTGTTATTGCAAAATTTCTCGATTTATTAAAATTTATATTGGCAATTATTTGACGACTATCATTTTTATAATCCCATAAAAATGCCACCGTCATGGTAGTTTAGGTTAAAGTGGCAGCCCGATTAAGTTTCAGGCTCACCTAGACTATTCAGTCCATTGTGATACCACATTAACTAAAAGTACCTATTACATATGGGTACTTCTAGTTTTAACCGCTGAACCTTCTAGATTATTTCCTCCTGTTGAACCAACAAGAGTGTTCCAAAGACATTAGCAGACTGCTTAAGTTAACTTTATACAGGTCCGCCAGTAATCTAAAGGTATATGCCCCTAAAATTCGCTTGCGCCTTACACAAAATGCAGGACACTCACACAAGAGGTTTTTAATTGATTCCTTTTCCTCCGCATCATGACAGCTTGTACAATATGCATTATACTTCGCGCCAATAGGCAGCGACCCGTTATAGCAGATATCAGGAGTGATATCTGACGTCTTGAGAACACTAGCATATCTAGTGTGCGGTTTAAGTTTAAATGGGGCCATATTTGCTTGGTGTCGTTACAACCCTTGCAATTCTCCCATCGAACATTTGCCATAATAACAGCCTTTGCACGCAGAAGAGATTGCAGGTAACTAGGGGCATACCAACAAATTCTAGTTCCCCTGGAATATGTACGGTAGTTCCTAGCTTTGCTAACTCACCCGCTTCGCAGTTACCCGTTATGTTCCTATGGCATATTAGGTGAATATTGTGCTACTCTCTTTGAGAGATTTGCGGTAGTCGATGGCTGTTTTCGAGTTAAGGAACACAGAGTCCACTTTACTTCTTATTATTCTATTACTTCTTATTCATTACTTCTTAGCCAATTCGCCACCTCTCTTATTGCTAATATTTCAGCCTGAAAAACACTACAGTGATTAGGTAATCTTTTCGCTATTCGAAGTTCCAGATCTTTAGAATATACTCTGAAACCCACTTGTCCGTCCATTTTGGAGCCATCAGTGTAGAAATCTATGTATCGTTTATTCCCCGTTTATTCCTGTGTGCACCACGCCTCACTGTTGGGAATTTTTGTTGAAAAGTGGTTTCGCCAAAGTGTATTCCACTACGTTAGGCCCATCTGGCATTATTTTGAGGACCGAACTGTGGTCGTACCTTTTTTTTTCGACTAGTAAGTATAATGAGGGAATGAATGAATATAAATAAATTTTAGGATAAATTTAATGGTGGGTGTTTTTTCTCTTTATATTAACATACATACATTTATTAAAATAGTATATCAGAAAAACTATTCAGCGTGTGAAAACGTTCGCATGACAGTGAAGGCTATAATTTAGTCGTTACCGACCATCTTTCTTATTCTATTTTGCTCCTCAACATTACCACGTTCGTCAGCCCCATAAAAATCGTAACTCGGTATTTATGAGAAATCTGCTCATATGTAGGTTTCATTAACCATTACACAGCAGAAATATTCGAAAAGTCGATTTAAAAAAAAAAAAAAACTTCAAGTTCCCCACCTACTGCAACGAGCAAATGTCATCATAAGTATTTATTGTCTGGCAAAGTGTACCTAGCGGCCTAGCTTTCATTCATTTTGTTTTCATTCTCTAATCTGGGTTCAGTGACCAACTAAACGATTGGCGTATACAATTTCCATTGTTTTTTAATGCTCGTTTTTTTTTTTGCAAATTGTTAGTAATCAGCAATTTTTACTACTCAAACCCCCAACGCCGCCTTAAAGAATTTCTGAAAATTTCTTGACATGCAATTTAGCAATTCGCAATTGTCGCCATGCAATGGAAGGGCGTTACGTTTTTTGTGGGAATTCTTTTTTAATTGACAAAAGTTGGTATTTTCTTTCACTCTTGAAATACACACGAAATAGAATTTAATTCATAAATCGTATGGTAAGGTCAGCATTTTTATTTTAATGGAATTTAACCAAATGTATATGAATGGCTTAATTTGATACTGGAAATGGATTTCGCTAAAAACGGCTTCAATTTGAAACCAATGGGAAAGAACTATACCTGGACAAGACAGTCAGTCAGTGTAAACGCCAAACTACAAACATTTGCTATAGAGGAAAAAATCCGCAGTTAAACCAATTCCAAAATTGCCAAAAAAAATATGTAGTTGTAGTTAAATTTTATTATTTATTTCGAAATTCTCCACATTCCAATGAAATTTTCCATTTCACAAGTATGGCGTTCTCACCAAGCATGTTTTTGGGTTTGAAATGTTTTCCCTTTATAAGCACTTCAAAACGAGTCGTTTTCCCCATATAAAAAATCAAGTTCAAAACACAAGTTTTCCTCTAAAACACGACAATTTTATAATAGAAACGCCTCTAATTTGGAATATGCTCTGACTGAACATACTTGTTTCAAAATATATGTCAAATTATTAAAATAAATTCCATAGAAAAACCGAATAAACAAAGGCTTTGAAGAACATAGGGATGTGCAAATAACATTAAAAAAATTCCCCTTTACGATCGCGGTGCGTATATTTCAAGTTAGAGAAAATGGGAATTTCGGTGTGAACGGTGAAATATTTTGGAAAAACAAATGAGGAAAACGAGTCATCGGGAACATAGCATATGTCTCCAAAATTCTATGCAGTAAACGTGGGTATAAAGTTCAATGAAAATTTTCGTACGATTCCCAAAAGTAGTAAGAATGAATATTGCATGGTTAAAATTTGGTGCCAATGGCCACACTGAAAACAATATTGGTCTAATGCGTTGTTTAGTTTATCCGTACGATAATAATCGTGTTCAACTATTCAAGACATATACCACACATTAGCCACACCTGAAGTTATGTTCGAGGGCATAATCGATACTGCGACTTGTTAATGTGATCGATAACACATTTATCGATATTCTAATTATCGCCGACAATTCTTAGCTACATTGTAAAATTCATTACAAATACAGACACAGACCGAATAAACTTATAATATGAACGAAGCATAAAATGAAATATTGTGCAACTTAATTTTTAGAACAATTTTTTTAGCTCGGTGGCTGCCATATAATGCAATTCTTAGTTTTAATTTTGAAAAGCCAAAATGTCGAAATTAACCAAATTTTGGAATCACTTCAAATTTATTCGAATTGCCTACCTTTGGCACGAATTATGGCCTTTACACGTATGACAACCATTTCACACGCTGCACAAAAGTCGATCTGTGGCAATTTGTCCCACTCTCGGTCAGGCGCCGTCTTTAGATGATCGACACTTTGATAGTTGTTAGTCAAAATTACACTCCAATATTCCCTAGGCGCAAAAGTCCAACGAATTGAGATCCGGAGATTTTTGGTGTGATGTAGAAATGAAGCGAGGTCCATTTTTTAAGCCATTCTTGGCTGACACGTGCTGAGTGCCATGGTGATAAGTCCTAATGGAATGTCCATAGTATGCATGTTTGTCTGGCCAGGACTTCGTCTTTATGACGTTTTCCACATAAAGGGTGGTTAAAATTTCAAGGGCCGATGTTGATTTTGAATAAAACACAAACTATTTAGGAAATTATTGTAATTTTATTTTATTATGATATATTGGTATTACTCAATTATGTATGGAACAAAATATCGGCCAAATGGGCGCCGCGACCTCGGTGACACACCTTCATCCGATGGTCCAAATTTTCGATGACGCTGAGGCATAATGGAAGTTCTATGCCGTTAATGTGCCGAATTATCTCATCCTTTAGCTCTTGAATTATTGCTGGCTTATCGACGTACACCTTTTCTTTCAAATAACCCCAAAGAACAAAGTCCAACGGTGTCAAATCACATGATCTTGGCGGCCAATTGACATCGCCATTACGTGAGATAACACGGTCAATGATTTTGTTGCGCAAAAGAGCCATTGTTTCGTTAGCTGTGTGGCAAGTGGCACCGTCCTGCTGAAACCACATATCGTCCACATCCATATCTTGCAATTCGGGCCATAAAAAGTTCGTTATCATCTCACGATAGCGAACACCATTCACAATGACCGGCCTCATTTTGGAAAAAATACGGCCCGATGATGCCGCCAGCCCATAAACCGCACCAAACAGTCGCTCTTTGTGGGTGCATTGGTTTTTCGACAATCACTCTTGGATTCTCATTCGTCCAAATGCGGCAATTCTGTTTATTGACGAATCCACTGAGGTGAAAATGTGCCTCATCACTGAAGATGATTTTCTTCGAAAATTGATCATCCACTGTTGCCATTTCTTGGAACCATTTAACACGCTGTTTGATTGTGTATCTCTCCATGGTTCTAATTGAGTAAGTCTGAAATAGAGAAATGTTAAATAAAATTCGGAAAAAAACTTGGCGTTTATTATTCGGCATTTGTTACCATGGTGCAATGGTTAGCATGCCTGCCTTGCATATACAAGGTATTGGGTTCGATTCCTGCTTCGACCGAACACCAAAAAGCTTTTAGCGGTGGATTATCCCACCTCAGTAATGCTGGTGACATTTCTGAAGGTTTCAACGCTTCTCTAAGTGGTTTCACTGCAATGTGGAACGCCTTTCGGACTCAGCTATAAAAAGGAGGTCCCTTGTCATTGAGCTTAACATGGAATCGAGCAGCACTCAGTGATAAGAGAGAAGTTCACCAATGTGGTATCACAATGGACTGAATAGTCTGTGTGAGCCTGATATATCGGGCTGCCACCTTTAGTCCAAGCTCAGTTTTCAATATGTTTTGCATCTGTTCTCTCTATATGTTCAGCTCACGAGCAAGTTTTCTGTCACTGCTGTGCGGATTTCGATTAAGTTTTGGGATTATTTTTGCAGTTACTGTTTTTTGTTCGTCCACTTCTTGGACGCGATACAAAATAGTTATTCGCATTTGAATGCTGGAAGACCCTAACGACAGCTAGTTGTAAATTTAAAGGAATCACACTTGAAATCCAAAATCCTTTCGTAAATTTGTAAACAGTAAAATCTTCACTGGAATAAATCTGTCAGCAGTAAGACGAGCAGTTTAGAAATGATAGCAACCGGAAATTGGTTGCAATACATATCAGACTCTCTGTAGGTCAGTTGATGTTCCAATTTGGCCCTATTGGATCACCCAGATTTGACTTCTATGATGTTATACGACTTCTAACACCCATGCAAAATTGGACTGTATCGGTCCAGAATTATATATAGATTCTCCTCGATATTTGTACATCATCCTCTAAAAATCATTGGTAGGTTAGGTTCAAGTAGCAGCCCACTTTTTTTCTGATTCACTTAGACTTTTCTGTCAATTGTGATACCCCACATTAACTAAAATCACCTATTACGTATACGCACTTCTAGTTTTTGCAATTGAACCCACCCGATTATTTTCCTCTATTGAAGCAGCCTGATTACTTCAAAACACTAGCAAACCGCTTCCAGGTCCGCCAGGAAGGCAGTCACACAAAATGCAGGACACTTACACAGAGAGGCTTTCCTTTTCCTTTGCATCATGACAACTCATGCAGTAGTCATTATACTTCACGCCAATAGTTTTTGCAAACTAGCCTATCAGACAGCGACCCGTTATTGCAGATGTCTGAAGTAATATCTGAAATATTGAACACTAACATATCTAGTGTGCGGTTTAAGTTTAGATGGGGACATATTTGCTTAGTGTCGTTGCAAACCTTGCAATTCTCCCATCGGATATTCGCCATCAAAACAGCGTTTTCACGCAGTATGAGCTTGCAGATAGCCAAAGGCATACCATTAAATCCTAGTTCCAGTGGAAAATGTAAGGTAATTCCTAGCCTTGCTAACCAATCCGCTTCGTAGTTCATTGCTACGTTCATGTGGCCAGGCACTCATATTAAATCAATATTGTCAGCCATTTCGTTGAGATATTTACGGTAGTCAACGACCGTGTTGCAGGTAAGTCCAGTGATTCCGTTGCAGGTTGACAGTCTTACCCCCATATATTCATAAAAGTTAACATAAACTTTAAACCTACTATTACCGTAAAAATTCCTTTGATAAACCTACAGTAAATTATTATGAGTATCCCAGCAAAAAAAGCGTCACCAAAAAAGTAATGAAAATGTTCTTTTTGGATCCGGAAGTGGTGCAAAATTGACGCAGAAGCGATGAATTTAACATGGGCTTGTCATAGGACGGAAGTCCTCTATTTCAATAGCCGGTGCACTAAATTTGTGTGATCCGAATTCAATATTTTGGATGTAAATTAAAAAATTCTGTGATATTTTGTCAAATAAATAATTTTTATAATTTTTTTATAATTTTTAATTCTAACGCTTGTTTGAAACGTTTGACATCTAATATTTTCCAAAATTCTCAATTTTTTCAGATTGGATTTAGCATTATTTTTAAACAAAATTTAAATAATTTGTACCATTTTATGAATTCTCAAACTGTTTTTAACCGATTTGAAACAAAAAAGTTAAAATTACCCATTAAAATATGAAAAAAAAACATGTAATAAAAAATTTAATAAAAAGAACTACCTGTGTAGTTAAAATAAAGAACACCATTGGGAGTACATCTTCTGGAAGTGCTTTTAAAGTTGTGCCTTTGGAAGAACTTCCAAATTTTTTTGCTGGGATAGGCATTATTAATGCCAGCATCTGCTGAAACATTATATCTCAGCCATCTTTTTTATTTCTAATCTTTCAGACACATTCATGAACGGATCGTTTTAAAGCGTACACCCCGTTCATGATTTATTCGATGAATGTATAGAACGCGCAAATATTGTCTAAACTGACTGACTATATTTCTTGTGTGCATCTCGAATCATCTGAAAGGAATAATTTCATCCGATTTTTGGAACGCTACACGCACAGAAAAAACATGCTTGGACATGGTTGCCGCATCCATTTAATGCTTATCTAGAGTATGTAATTGTCGCGAAAACCATGTATTTTGTCCTTGTAAAAATAAATTTCGAGCGGAGAAAAATATATGTTGGCAATAAACATTTAAATGGTTCTCAAATGCCGCAAACATGTTCTATTATTTAAATGATAGAATTTGAGACCATTAAATGGTCGCGAAAATCATGTACCTGACCATTCAATTTTTTTACTTTCTTGCCGGGAAAAAAGTATTTTTATAAGTTACGTATACACATGTCTAGAAGCATTACATGGCCATAAAGACCATGCACATTATTTTCGTGACATTTCAATTTTTTAATTTGTTTGCAGTTAAAATAATTTTATAAAAACATTGAGCAGGTACACACGATTTTCATTTTGCGCGTCAGTCGTGTGTTGATTGTTTCTTGGAATGGACGGAGAATACGGAATTAGTGTGTTTTGTGTTAATTTATTTATTCAGAAGTGCCACGTGGTTTTATGAGAATACAAAAAGGGAAGTGTAATTGGAAATATGTACCTGTTTTTATACCCTGCTCCACACTGTGGAACAGGGTATTATAAGTTAGTGCATATGTTTGCAACACCCAGAAGGAGACGAGATAGACACATGGTGTCTTTGGCAAAAATGCTCAGGGTGGACTCCTGAGTCGATATAGCCATGTCCGTCTGTCCGTCTGTCCGTCTGTCCGTCTGTCCGTGAACA
Source organism: Haematobia irritans (assembly GCF_050003625.1). Lineage (NCBI taxonomy): Eukaryota > Metazoa > Arthropoda > Insecta > Diptera > Muscidae > Haematobia > Haematobia irritans. The sequence goes on from NC_134400.1 coordinate 85,371,494, forward strand.
CATTTTTGTAATCAAAGTCTAGGTCGTAGTTTTAGTCCAATCGACTTCAAATTTGGCACAAGTATGTGTTTTGGCTCAGAATAGATACCTATTGATTTTGGAAGAAATCGGTTCAGATTTAGATATAGCTCCCATATATATCTTTCGCCCGATATGGACTAATACGGTCCCAGAAGCCAGAGTTTTACCCCAATTTGGGTGAAATTTTGCACTAGGAGTTCAATTAGTAGTGTAGTCTAGTGTGCCAAATTTTATTGAAATCGGTTCAGATTTAGATATAGCTCCCATATATATCGTTCGCCCGATTTACACTCATATGACCACAGAGGCCAATTTTTCGCTCCGATTTAGTTGAAATTTTGCACAGGGAGTAGAATTTGCATCATAGCTATGCATGCCAAATTTGGTTGAAATCGGTTCAGATTTAGATATAGCTCCCATATATAGCTTTCGCCCGATTTACACTCATATGACCACAGAGGCCAATTTTTTCTCCGATTTAGCTGAAATTTTGCACAGGGAGTAGAATTAGCATTGTAGCTATGCGTGCCAAATTTGGTTGAAATCGGTTCAGATTTGGATATATCTCCCATATATAGCTTTCGCCCGATTTACACTCATATGACCACAGAGGCCAATTTTTTGCTCCGATTTAGTTGAAATTTTGCACAGGGAGTAGAATTAGCATTGTAGCTATGCGTGCCAAATTTGGTTGAAATCGGTTCAGATTTAGATATATCTCCCATATATAGCTTTCGCCCGATTTACACTCATATGACCACAGAGGTAAATTTTTTGCTCCGATTTAGTTTAAATTTTGCACAGGGAGTAGAATTAGCATTGTAGCTATGCGCGCCAAATTTGATTGAAATCGGTTCAGATTTAGATATAGCTCCCATATATATGTTTTACTGATTTCGACAAAAATGGTCAAAATACCAACATTTCCCTTGTCAAATCGCCACTGCTTAGTCGAAAAGCTGTTAAAATGACTTTCATTTTCCTAAACTTCTATTACATATATATTGAGCGATAAATCATAAATAAATTTTTGCAAAGTTTCCTTAAAATTGTTTCAGATTTAAATTTATCCCATATTTTTTTACTAACATTGTGTTAGGGCTTTAGCCGACTTAAATTTTGAGTCTATAGATTTTGTAGAAGTCTATCAAATTCTGTCCAGATCGAGTGATAGTTAAATGTATGTATTTGGGACAAACCTTTATATATAGCACCCAACACATTTGACGTAATGTGATATGGTATCGAAAATTTAGATCTACAAAGTGGTGCAGGGTATAATATAGTCGGCCCCGCCCGACTTTAGACTTTCCTTACTTGTTTGTTCTGCATTTTGTTATTTTTATTTGCAGTTACATGATGTCTGCGTTTGTACATTTGATGAGCACGAAGTAAATATGGAATGATTACTTATTGTTGAAATTAAACCAAAATAGAGTGTTTAAAAATATGTGATGTTTGCTTGCACGTCATTATAAATACAAATAAACAATGAATTAGTTTATAAATAAATAAACATCAAACTTTTTTTCGACGACGAAAAAAAGTTTTTTCATAAAGATTAAAGCATTTTAGGTTGTGACCATGTTCTTTTAACTAGGAGAAAAACATTTTTAATGAATACCATAACATTTTAAATCGTGACCATTGTCTTTTCATTCAACCAAAATTATTTTTATCAATATAATAACATTTCAGATGAGGACAATTATATTTTTCTTAGAACCATGCTCACTGAGCCAACATGGTTGCAAGTTAAAATGTTACATGGTCGCCGCAAAAATAGCTCCTATCATATTATTTTACTCTTCGAATATGATTGTGACAATCATGTTTCTTCTCTGCGTGTAGACAAGAAATTTAAAATTACTTCAGAACTCATACAAAAATTGGTTGTTATCGATCTAAAATTTAATGTAGTCTCCAAACACCTACTGAAGGAATATGGTCACCCTAAAACACGTTTCAATCGTGTTATTTTTTCGGAAATTATGGTCCTCGTGAAGAGCATAATGTTATTTTTTGATTGGGGACATGTAACATCATCACCGCAACCATATTATTTTCTTGGAAAAATATGTATCTGAATCGGCAAGCATTTCACATTTGGCGAGAAAACAACATTTTTGTTGCAAAAAGTTTCCATTTTCCCCATCCAAAAACAACATTTAGCTTAAACTATTTTAAGGTTATCATACTCCTTTCTACATGTAAGCTTTATGGACTTTACAGTTTGACACTATCAGGTGAAGGGAGTATGCCCCATCATATCCGCCTGAAGTTCCATATGTATCAAAGCAATTTATTACGTAAAGGAAAAATACTTTCCTCCGGAACGAAATTTTAGGCAAACGAAAATCCCCTTTGTTTTAAATGAATTTATTTTAGACTACATAAACCCGAATTTATCATAAGTCATTCAACGATTGTCTCTAAACTGTTTCCTTTGCTTTCATTTTTTTTAGCGTCAAACGACCAAGGTTGGCCTGTCACAAACTGTGACTTTTGCGACGGTATAATACGTATGTCGCAAAAGTCGTAAACCGACTGTAGAAAACCTAATTTTGTATAGAAGAAATTCTGAACAGTTTTTAATTTAGTTTGACAGCATTCGCTGTGAGTTTCTGCAGAAATTTGTGAAAGTTTTCCCACGGCCAAGCCTATTTTCTTAGGTGGTATCGAAATTCCCGTTGGTGAGTGTGAAAAATACCTTGGGGTTATATTGGACCGGAGACTGAATTCGTCGAATTCATCGAATTCGCTGCCTACATGACGCGACTAAAGTATTTTCAGTTTGCGACTTTTGTTACTTTTTCTACATTTACGACGCGTATGTTTACGACGTTTAAAACTTTGCGACAGTCGCAAACCTAAAAAAGTTTGATACAGACCATCTCTGGAGCCACCGTGGTGCAATGGTTAGCATGCCCGCCTTGCATACACAAGGTCGTGGGTTGGATTTCTGCTTCGACCGATCACCAAAAAGTTTTTCAGCGGTGGATTATCCCACCTCAGTAATGCTGGTGACATTTCTGAGGGTTTCAAAGCTTCTCTAAGTGGTTTCACTGCAATGTGGAACGCCGTTCGGACTCGGCTATAAAAAGGAGGTCCCTTGTCATTGAGCTTAACATGGAATCGGGCAGCACTCAGTGATAAGAGAGAAGGACTGAATAGTCTAAGTGAGCCTGATACATCGGGCTGCCACCTAACCTAACCTCACCTATCTCTGCAAACGACAACATCGTTTGTCTAAAATTCCGTTCCTCAGAAAAGAAAACTCTTCTTTCAGTGTATGATCCCTTTTAGTTGTTATATGCGATTTGGCCCAGCAGAATTTAAGGCCACATATACTAATCTATGATGATTTCCTAGTTATGTTGATATTGATAATGCACTTAGTGTCTAATATTTATTGCATTTTTTTCAGTCTTTGGCTTGATCACAATAACATCTCTCAGCCATTATGTCTTTGGACAAAAAACTTCATTCAACTTAGATTAAAATTTCAGTAGTAGATGAGCAGCTAAAGTGCGAGTATTAGTTTCCTTTTTAGATAAGATTTTGTTCCTGTGTGCCATCGATAGTTTTTAGGTTATACCCAAATTCTGTAATAGATTTCTACCGAAGGCCTCTCCTTTCTCCTCCAACTGTTGAGCAGTGACCGTATTCACCAGATTAAAGGCAATGGCAAATAGAATGAAGACTGCATAGACCCCAAACGCCAGCCAACGTAGCATACTCGATTCATTTTTGTCTTCAAAATTCACTAGAACTAGGAAACCAATGGAGAAACCAGCCAAGGATCCTGTCAGATGAGCAATATAGGATACCGAAGGTATGAGCAATAATTCCTGATCTGCAACATATTTGCTATAGAAAGCATAACCAGTATCACAAAATACTGAAATGTCAAGAGAAAATGTATGGGTTATGGTTGCTAAATTACAAAGAATATTGGATCTTACCAAATAACAATACTGCCATTAGTTGAGAGGCGCCATAACGCATTTGGCCAAAATTGATCATTACATTGGCCAGTTGTGCTGCCAGCAATGCGTAAACGCCACCACTCGCTCCCACCAAATACACCTCGGAATCAATGACACTGGTACCAAGTGATCCGGCCAATACACCGGCCATATAAATAGCTGCGATACGTGAGGAGCCATGTACCATTTCCAGCGGTAGACCATAGAGCAACTGAACGATGACATTGAAAGCCAAATGAAAGCAATTTGCATGCAGTGTCATGTATGTGAGAAAACGCCATATCTCCAGGCGGCGATCGGGCCGATAAATTAGCAAAGATTCACTTGGAATACTGGTGCTATTCAGTTCACTGTGCGGCTTCACGGTTATGTAATCGTAAATAAAAACGCCGATCTGAAATTAAACAAAAAAAAAAAAAACAAAACGAACGAATTTTATTTCTCAATGCCATCAATCAATCTCTGTGGGATAATAACTCTTTCTAGACGGTAGTTAACATTTCGACCACGTCAGTGTCAAAGCTGATTATTCGAGCGATATGATTCCATTACAAATAATTATGCTACATAGAAGACAATGAGAACTGCTCACTTGAAGAAAAAGAATACGAGTTCTTTGTGGAAAAATTAAAACATTTTATACGTATGTTTACTCCGAGAGAAATCCTTATTATCAGGTAATCTTGTATCTAAGCCACGGCTTCTAAGTGTGTAAAAATTACCATAGTGATATGCGGTAGGCGAACACTTGTTTACGTGTATTTCTTATGGGAAGCCCAAATTCCGCGGCGTGTCGCCAAATTTAAATCTATTCTAATTCCTTGGCGGAAAATGATATAGTGTTGCCATCGCTTTTCAAGTTTTTCAACTTACCACTAGGCAGTGTTGTTGTTTGGTCACGTGAATATATATATATTTTTTTAAATAACTCAAACAACAAAACCTTACATGTTTTTATTCAACTCGTTCATTAAATACAGAAAAATCATGCTATATTGACCAACAAAAATACTTGGAAACAACAATAGAGAAAATTTTCGCCGACAAGCTTGTTTGTCGTCTCACAGTGGGGTATTTGTATATTAATTCAAAGGAGTAACCGATTTACATGAAATTTGGCAAAAAGTTTGCTCTTGTTAATATTAGTATCTCTGCCAATTTACAGAGATCGGACCATGTTTGAATATAGAGCCCGTACATATAATCACCCGATTTGGGTTTATATCGTTTGAATATAGAGACCGTATATAATCACCCGATTTGAGTTTATATCACATATAACCCAACCAATGCTTCTGAAATTTTGAACAAACCGTTATTTTGGAGTGGCAAGCACTTCTTGATGTTTCGTTTAAATCTGATCAGAGTTATATATATACCTCCCCTATATGTACAAGCTCGCTGATATGTAATGCAACAAATTAAAGTGCTATATTTATTTTTATAGCCTCCACCATAGGAAGGGGGTATATTAACTTTGTCATTCCGTTTGTAACACATCGAAATATTGCTCTAAGACAACATAAAGTATATATATTCTGGGTCGTGGTGAAATTCTGAGTCGATCTGAGTATGTCCGTCCGTCCGTCCGTCCATCCGTCTGTTGAAATCACGCTAACTTCCGAACGAAACAAGCTATCGACTTGAAACTTGGCACAAGTAGTTGTTATTGATGTAGGCTGGATGGTATTACAAATGGGCCATATCGGTCCACTTTTACGTATAGCCCCCATATAAACGTACCCCCAAATTTGGCTTGCAGACTCTCTAAGAGAAGCAAATTTCATCCGATCCGGCTGAAATTTGGTACATGGTGTTAGTATATGGCCTCTAACAACCGTGCAAAAATTGGTCCATATCGGTCCACTTTTACGTATAGCCCCCATATAAACGGACCCCCAAAATTGGCTTGCGATTGCTCTAAGAGAACCAAATTTCATCCGATACGGCTGAAATTTGGTAAATGGTGTTAGTATATGGTCTCTAACAACCATGCAAAAATTGGTCCACATCGGTCCATAATTATATATAGTGAAAATATTCTCTTTGGATCCAGAAGTGGTACACAATTGGTGCAGAAGCGTTGAATTTAACACGGGCTTGTCATAGAACGGATGCCCACCATTTCAACAAGCCGTTGCTGTGAATTTACATTACTTCTTGGGGTGGGATACGAATACAGTGTTTGTATGTGAATTAAACGATTTTGCGATTTTTAATACATCCTATGAAAAAAATGAGATATAAACAAGTATATACGGCCAGGCCGAATCTTATGTACCCTCCACCATGGATTGCGTAGAAACTTCTACGAAAGACTGTCATCCACAATCGAATTATTTGGGTTGTGGTATCTTAAAACTTCTTAACATCGTTTTCTAAATTGTGAGTTAGTCCATACGTGGTATATATTAGACAAAAAAGTTATGTATAGGTACACAGTCTCACATAAGTTTACATACCCTTGAGGTTTTTACCTTATAACTAAACATGTTTCTTGTTGTTGTTTATAATCCAGACTAAAAACATCTTCTTGAAAATGGACAAATACTTTGTTTTTTCAAATTAATTTACAAAATCTAAAGCATATATATGCATATTTTATTATATTTTAATAATTAAAGAAAATACAATTTCTTAAACCGTATGTAAACTTGTGTAAGACTGTGTAAGTCTACAAATAATTACGAATCGATATGGACTTTTGCACGGTACGTAGAGAGCCAGAATTGAAATATGGGGGTCGCTTATATGTGGGCTATATACAATTATGAACTTAATATGGACCAATTTTTGTGTGATTGGGGATCGATTTATCTGATTTATATATAACTATAGACCGATATGGACCTAGTTAGGCATGGTTCTTAACGGCCATATACTAGCACAATGTACCAAATTTCAACTGGCTCGGATGTAATTTGGGGATCGGTTTATATGGGGGCTATATATGATTATGGACTGATATGGACCACTTTTGGCATGGTTGTTAAATATCATATACTACCATCACGTACTAAATTTCAACCAGATCGGATGAATTTTGCTTCTCCGAAAGGCACCGGGGGTCAAATCTGGGGATCGGTTTATATGGGGGCTATATATAATTATGGACTGATATGAACCAATTCCTGCATGGTTGTTGGATACCATATACTAACATCACGTACCAAATTTCAACCGAATCGGATGAATTTTGCTCTTCCAAGGGGCTCCGAAGGTCAAATCTGGGGATGGGTTTATATGGGGCTATATATAATTATGAACCGATGTGGACCAATTTTTGCATGGTCATTAGAGACCACATACTAACACCATGTACCAAATATCAACCGGCTCGAATGAAATTTGCTTCTCTTAGAGGCTCCGCAAGCCAAATCGGGGGATCGGTTTATATGGGGGCTATATATATAATTATGGACCGATGTGGACCAATTTGTGAATGTTAATGTTGTTAAAGACCATATACTAACACTGTTCATGCCAAGACAGGTTCCATCTCTGCAAAAAACCTCAATTCCAGAGGTCTCTTAGTACGTAAGATAAACTCAACCATTATTTCGTTAAGTTGAATTTGTAACATATTTGTTAACACTGAAGTTTCTTACGCTCACTCTCAATAGAACAGTCAACCAATAAAGTTTAACCAAGTCCAGTATTACATACTTGCGTTTTGTCTTCCACATACTGATAAATTGGTAAGGAACAAAACCTACGATTACATCTGAAGTGATTTGTATTCCTAATTCCGACTCCTTGTTGTTTTCCTTTTTTTCGTTTTTTCATTTCGTTATCTGGGCCAAAATCTTTGGAGTATACCAATTGGGTATAATCTTTCGGGTAGCCAAATTCACCAGTTTTCTCCTCTTCGAAGGTTCACATTTCAGTCCGACACATTTACATGGTCCTCCGAACCGAATCTTGGAATCCTGAAAGCTATACAACCGTCCCATTAATTCTAGGAATCAACAAGGTTTGTCCCACTTCAGAAGGTAAATCCGTTTTTCGGCCAAAAATTAAAAATCTACGTGAGTACTTCCATATCCTATTACAGAAAGTTAGTTAAATTTTCACAAGTGTGTGTAATAAAAAGAAACCTTTCCAAACAAAAAGAAAAATCATCGCAATTTGTTCTTTTGGTTGCTATTTAGTGTGACGAGAGAAAAATCTAAAATTCCTAAATTTCGAGACATTTACGTGTAAATCTTAATTTATGTTATCACCACTTAAATTTCCCCTATAAAAAACTTCTCCGCAAGAGTTTAATTATTCATGGGGAATTCGTTTATTGGACACGTTCAGAAATTCCGTTAGAATCGATATATAAGGTCATATTTTACATGATTTATGTAAAATATTTCAGTATACAGCAACAAGTATATGTTCCTATAATATTCTCCCATTAAATTTTAAGTTACATTACAATATCATTGCATTTACCTGTCAGCGCTCTCTTTTTCTCACACCGATCGTTTTTGCCTCAACCATATTCCCCACTTTTGGTTTGTTATATTCAACTGCGCTAACGATTCCCCTCATAATTCTCACTGGTGCAGTGGGGAATAACGAGTATAACAATTACCTTGTACTCTCACTGAGACAACATTGTTTGCATCTCATGTGTTATACCACAGTTTCCCCTCCTTTTGGCGACACTGTTATACGTATCGACTGGTATAATTCCCGTATCACTGAGAGTCTATTGGTGATCAGTTTTTTTTCCTTCATACAGTGATCTGGTAATTTTACAGGCATTTGATGCTGTTTGGGTTTTTAATAATTGCATTTTGACAGTTCCACTCACCAAACATTGAGGCAAGAAGGCAAAGTGTTTACAAAAAGGTCACATTTTAAAAATTAAAATTACGCATTAATCCAAGACAAAAGGGGAAACCCGAATCAAGTGGAAAATAAATAAACCAATCAATATTCAAGGTATTACGAGAAAGTGTTGACACATGAAATTTGAGTTCGACACAATACTTTTGGGTGAAATTGTATCCGAAGTTCCGAATCGTAAGAAGGGGAATTGCCAGCAAATTGGAGAAATTTTCATTATTTCGCCCACATATTTTGGATTTGAACGATTCAGTAGTTCATGTAAGTTTCGAAATTTTATGTATACTGCCCGGGACTAGTACACTAGTATAGAAACCCCAAATTTAACAGCACGGCTCTGGCCAGTGGTTGAATGCAGTGAAAGTGCAAGTGTTTTCAAAACGATTTGTTGAGTACTACACGGAATTAAGTTAAGTTCTCGAGCTGAATATATTCCATAAAGTTTTTGGAATCATATTGGTTATACCTATCATATTTCGCGGAATCAAAAATTAGCTTGTTATTGATTGATTGTCAATTGTTGAACATTTTCCACACTCCAAATTTCTAAAGCTTTGAAGGGGCAGAATTATACAAAATTATTTAATTGGTATAGCCCGAATAGTGTTTATTCAATTGTATATTTTTATATATCAGTGAGCTTTCGAATCCGATGTGTAAAAGCGGGCCAGTGTTCGGGGCCAACGACACGTTAATTTCCAAATCAACATCTTGTGCGAAGGTTTAAAAAGTTTTCTCCAGATTTCATTTCTAAGAAAATTTTGTCAAAATTTTCTTTCCATAAAAAATTTTTTGTCAAAATTGTATTTCTATAGAAATTTTTTCGAAATTTTATTTCTATAGAAAATTTTATGGAAAAACTAATTCTATAGACAAATTCGTCAACATTTTATTTCTACAGAAAAATTTTGTGACCATTTTATTTGTGTAGAAAATATTCTCAAAATTTTACTTGTTAATAAAAATTATGTCGAGATTTTTTTTTCTATAGGAAATTTGTCGAAATTTAATTTCTAAAGGAAAATTTTCTCAACATTTTGTTTCTATAGAAAATTACTTTATTTCTATAGAGAGTTTCCTGAAAATTTTATTTCTGGTGCTGTTGGTGAACACTTTAGCGGTATCTTATGGATACCTGAAGGAGCATTTCCTTAAATTATTCCTTTACGCATTTTATAAAGTTTCGTAATAACGAGAAATTTTATATTTGCTGAAACATTTGTTTACATTGAGACAAATTGGTTCTCTCTCCCAGGAGTTTCCGAATTTTCGACTGGAACGTTCGGATATTTTCTTAATAAGCGTACGGGAAGATAAATTTGGGATTTACGGTAGAATCCATTAACCAAAATAAATCCAAGGTTATATTTTTGCATTCAATTCCGTACACTGCGCGAACCGTAGTTAATTTTTTGTTGTTTAACGAACAACGATAGTAGTAATTGTTGGCAAACCAATTCTTTGGTTTACATGGATCAATAACTTTCCTGATATCTGTATACGTCCCATTATATATAGATTTTAGTAAGTTTTCAATTTTGTTCACAGCGAATTTACATTCGGTATTTTTATTTCATCAAAGTGAGAAGTCCTACCATCCATCCATTTCGTGTTTCGCTATTGAAAATCGTGTTAAATTGAATTACATTAAATTAAATTTTAACGTGAATTTATTTATTTATTGAGATATAAGATATTTCGTCATCGAATCTGCTGTAATCAATTACAATATTTATTTACAATATTTTCAAAAGGTTCCGATTCGGTTGAATTTTGTAGTTTGTGATTTGATTGGACTATACTTTGGGAATAGAATTTTCGCTCAAATCAATTACCAGTTGCTTTGACTTAGAATCCGACTCCGAGCGGTTTCTACTTTCGTTACTCATACCGATGGAATTGCATTAAATTCTATTCCTGTACGGCCTCAGATTGTCGAAGTTAAAATTTCTTTAGCTACGATATTTACGATAAAGGGAGCATTTTTAACGTGAATTGGGTATGTTTGGTATTACAATCAGAAGTACGCTATATCGCATGAGATTGTTTACACTACTTAATTTTATTTAAATTGTTCTGAATTTGGGAAATTTGAGTTTCAAACTTTTCACGTTTCCAATTTGGCGATTATTTTTATTTTTTTTGTCTTGTGTTTTCTTACAACTCCAAGAGTGATTTAAATCGAAAATTATTTCGCCATTGGACTTTTTGGAATCTTTGGCCAATTTGTGATTCTTTTCGCCTACCCCAATTTCAACTAATTGGATCATTTTCATACTGCAACTGCGAAGAAAATAAATCTGTTTCATACGTTCATTTCCGTTTGCTTGAGCCAAAATGTCTGTCGTATTGACCAAGTTTACCCAGATTTCCGACGCGCTGATTATTTTCAATTCTGAAATCGGGAGCGATATGTTAAATACCTCTTCTATTCACTCACTGAAAGTTCATGAAGAGGAGTTACGAGATATTTGGCGTAGAGTTAAACCTACTTACGAAGAAAGCGTCCAAGAGCTACTGGCCTCTTCCGATGAGGATAGTAAGCACGATTTGGAGACTGTTCGGGCCCGGTACCAGACCACTTACGCCACTTACGTTGACTGTATGTCGAGAATAGGGGAGGCTATCGCCGCCAAAAAGGTAGTCGAAACGAGTTTCGAATCGAATACCACTCAAAACAGAAATGAGCATACGTCCGTTCATCTCCCTCCGTGCGATACCGAATTGTTCCATGGCGATTACCTTTCATGGCCGTCGTTTCGGGATCTTTTTACCGCCATTTATATTCGAAATTCTCGCTTGTCTCCGGTTGAAAAGTTGTTTCACTTAAATAACAAAACGAGAAACGAGGCGCGAGAAGTAGTCAAAAAGGCCCCGTTAACAAATGAGGGTTTCGAGATCGCATGGAAAGCGTTACAACTCCGATATGAAAATAAGCGGTTATTGATCAATAGTCAGCTCAAACTTCTTTTTGGTTTGCAGAAAATTTCGGTTGAGTCCGGTGACTCTATAAAATCCATTCAGAGTACAATAAATGGAATCATATCCGCTTTGAAACTTTATGGTATAGATGTTCACAGTTGGGATCCAATATTTGTGTACTTATGTTGTACAAGACTTCCAGAAAATACCTTATCCTTATGGGAACAGTCCGTTAACAATAAAACCGAATGTCCGTCCTGGCAGGAACTTGACAAATTCCTTACGGGAAGATATCAGACTTTGGAAACGGTTTCCGATCTCAATATCAATCCTTCGTCTTGCAAATCTACGGATCCCCCAAAAAGCTTTCCGAAAGTTCCGAAACGCGTTAATGCATATCAGAATAAATTAACTATTCCTCAATGCAAGCTGTGTCCTGACCAGTCACATACTATTAGACTTTGTCCGAAGTTTGCAAATATGTGCTACAAGGACAAAATGGAGTGCATAAGAAAGCTTAAACTTTGCTTGAACTGCTTCGCAAAGAATCACACAGTCAAGGAATGTAAAAGCACCTTTAATTGTTTAAAGTGTCATCTACGACATCATACACTCCTGTGTACTACTAAAGGCGATTCGGGAAACAGCTCTCCACTCGTATCCTCCGAAGCAGGCAGTTCTAATAGTCAACAAATACAGTCCACTACCTTAAATGCAACTTCTGTCGATTGTATTCAATCGTTAGCCACAACTACATCTAGGAAAGTCCTGTTGGGAACGGCTATCGTACATATCCTCCACAGGGGAGAAATTTTCATGGCGAGAGCAGTATTCGATTCGGGCTCTGAGGCCTCATTTATTTCAGAAAAAATTTTCAAATTGCTCAATCTCAATGCCAATAAAATTTCTGCTCATATTTCGGGATTAAACGGTTCAATTTCAGCGCGATCTCAAAGGATCTGTGACATTTGCATTACTTCCCCTATTAACTCTGAAATTACCATTAACACATCCGCTATAGTTCTTCCACATTTAACTTCCTCGTTACCAACATTCACTGCCAATGCAGAAATGTTCTCCCAAATACCAGATATCCAATTAGCCGATCCTGAATTTTATAGAACTTCGTATGTCGACATTTTAATTGGCGCTGATCTCATTCCGCAAGTTATGCTTGACGGAATAAAACGCCAAGTTTGTGGATCCCTTATGGCTCAAGAAACCATATTTGGTTGGGTCTTAACCGGTCCCATCCAGTCAGATATCATTAAATCATTTCGGACTACCGTGTCTTATCTCACTGAAATGAACTTGGACGAACAAATTTCGAAATTTTTTGAGGTGGAAGACCTTCCTAAACGGAAGTATATGTCCGAATCTGATAAATTCTGTGTGGAACTTTTTGTCCGTACAACCACCAGAGGTCCGTCTGGACGTTATATTGTAGAACTTCCGTTCAAAGAGGGGTTCGGTAAATCATTGAAGCTAGGGTATTCAAAACATATTGCAACAGCACAATTTCTGCGAACTGAGAATCGCCTTCTTCGAACCCCGGAAATTAAGCTACAGTATGACACAGTTATAAGGGAATATTTGGCTTTGGGCCATATGAAAGAGGCTTCTTCAGATTTAACCGATCACACTGGCTGCTATTACTTGCCACATCATTCTGTTATCCGTCCCGATAGCGTTACTACCAAACTTCGGGTAGTTTTTAATGCATCCAATTCCACTTCAAACGGAATCAGCTTGAATGATGTCCTTCATTGTGGTCCTTCACTGCAACTTGATTTGACTAGTTTATTGCTTCGGTGGCGTATCTATAAAATCGTTTTTAATAGCGATATCGAGAAAATGTATCGCCAGATTTTCGTAACTCCGAAACACACTCCGTTCCAAAAGATAATTTACCGAAGTAATCCACAAGAAGATCTCCGTGAATACGAATTGAAAACGGTTACCTTCGGATTAAATTGTGCTCCGTATCTGGCGTTACGCACTTTGCAGCAGCTTGCAACTGATGTAAAGGATTCGTTTCCTATCGCTAGTCATATCCTTATGTCATCAATGTACGTAGATGATGTTCTGGCTGGTAGCCATGATATAGCTTCCGCAATTCAGGCACGGGAGGAACTGATTTCCGCATTGAATTCTGCAGGGTTCCCGTTAAGGAAATGGACTTCCAATTCTCCCGAATTTCTTCAAACAATTCCTAGAGAACATTTACTTAACGATGCCTTTTTAAAGTTCGATGATAGCAGCACGGCTAAAACCTTAGGCGTAAGATGGAACGCCAGAGATGATTATTTCTATTTTCACGCACAAACCATAAAATCATCTGAGCGTCCAACAAAACGTCAAATTCTATCCGAAATTTCTAAACTATTCGACCCAGCTGGTTGGTTATGTCCTTACATTGTGACTGCAAAGCTTTTAATGCGTAACATATGGTCACGCAAAATTGATTGGGACAACCAAATACCATCCGATCTTTTAACCAACTGGCAGAATTTTCTCGACCACTATTCAGGCATTGAAAATATTAGGATCCCTCGTTGGGTGCAGTATAGCCCGGAATGTGAGGTCCAGTTACATGGCTTTAGTGACGCTTCCGAGAAGGCGTACGCTGCAGCGGTATACTTGCGTTCTGAGACATCGGACGGAAAGGTGAATGTCCATTTACTCACTGCTAAATCGAGGGTGTCTCCACTGAAAACGATATCTATTCCTCGACTCGAACTTTGCGGTGCGGTTCTGCTTGCCGAATTAATTGAATCGATTATGCAAATTTTCCCAGTTCCTAATATCCGGATATATTGTTGGACGGATTCTATGATTGTCTTAGCTTGGTTGAGAAAACCGGCCTTCTCGTGGAAAACTTTCGTAGCGAACCGGGTGTCCAGAATTTCCGAAATTGTTGACACGAAGAGCTGGTCCCACGTTGAGTCGAGGTATAATCCAGCCGATATTGCCTCACGCGGAGCTTACCCTTCCGAAATATCTGACAATAATCTATGGTGGTGTGGACCTCCATGGCTGAAACTTCCACCAAGTTTGTGGCCAATAACAGTTCCTGTAGAAATCAACGAAAGTCTCATTGAGGCTAAGATTTCTACAAATTTTACATATTTTGCCCAGTTTGAGGATCCCCTCAATAGATTTTCTTCCTTCAGTCGTGCGATGAGAGTCTTGACATATGTGTTCCGTTTTATTTCGAAAACCCGGAAAACATTCTCTTCGACTGACTCAATAGATTCCATCCAAATACGGACATGTGACATCGAGAATACTAAAAGATGTTTAATAGTATTGGCGCAAAAGAATATATACCCAAACGAATATCGAAGTCTTACTAGAAAGAATTTAATTCCGTCTTCCAGCTCTCTTTCAAGTCTAAATCCTTTTATTGACTCGAATGGAATTATGCGCGTTTGCAGTCGTATTGCCGGGTCTGAAGGGCTGACATACGACGAGCAATATCCGATAATCCTGCCTTACAACTGTCAATTTTCTCGATTGCTTCTGAAATTCATTCACATTGTAACTATTCATGGAGGAAATAATTTAATGCTCCGAATGTTGCGATTACAGTTTTGGATTCCGAAAGCGAAGAATCTAATAAAATCTACAATTCATAACTGTAAGGCTTGTGTAATTGCTAAGCATAAACTCCAGAAGCAATTAATGGCCACACTCCCCCCCGAACGAACAACAATTTCCAGACCATTCGCGAACACCGGAATCGATTTTGCCGGCCCGTTCGACATCAAAGCATTCACCGGGCGTTCCGTATATAGTTCCAAGGGATATGTTTGCGTATTCGTTTGCTTCGCAACGAGGGCAATACATTTAGAGACAACGACCAATCTATCCACTCCAGATTTTCTAGCGGCCTTCCACAGGTTCGTATCACGTCGTGGATGCCCTAGAAATGTTTATTCTGATAATGGCAAGAACTTCGTCGGCGCGTCTAAAGAACTTGCTCAAAATGTCCTAAAATGTTCCCGTGATTCGATTCATTCCCATTTCGCTCACCAAGAAGTCACTTGGCATTTCATACCACCTGGAGCTCCACACATGGGGGGACTCTGGGAGGCGGGTGTCAAAAGTTTTAAGACACACTTCAAAAAAATTGCGGGGAATTATCGCTTTACTTTCGAGGAATTCACTACTATCCTAGCTCGGATTGAGGCATGTTTGAACTCGCGACCAATTTCCCCTATGTCCGAAGATCCGAATGATATCCTGGCATTGACTCCCGGCCACTTTCTAACTGGGGGTCCAATATTGTCCTTATGTGAACCATCCGAGATTGAGACCAATTTATCCATTGTCAACCGTTGGCGTAAAGTTAAGGCTTTATGCCAACAATTTAGTATTCGTTGGAAACATGAGTACCTAAAAGAGATGCATAAACGGGTAAAATGGCAAACTCCACAAAAGAACATTGACGTCGGTTCAATGGTCGTCATTCGAGATGATTGCCTTCCTTCAACAGAATGGAGACTCGGAAGAGTCACGAAAGTTTATCCGGGAAAAGACAATTTAGTAAGGGTTGCTGATATTTTAACAGCAAAAGGTTTAATTACACGTCCACTTGTGAAAATTGTGCTTCTTCCTCCTTGTTAAGTTCAATCAATACTAATTCTTTCCTTACAGGATGCCTTCCGTCCAAAGCAGAGTGACCAAAATTAAATCTACAAAAAATCCCTTCCCTTGTAAAATTTGCAAGGGCGTTCACGGTTTGAGAAATTGCCAAAAGTTCCTAAAAATGTCTGTTGAAAAACGTCTACAAATTGTTGTTGCCCACAACTACTGTCCGAACTGTTTGGCTCATCAGCATTCATCTGGGTCTTGCTTCTCTTCACTTGGTTGCAAACACTGTGGCGGTCATCATCATTCGTTTCTTCACATACATAGTCAAAGCACTCCGAAAAGTTCTCGGCAAGTCAAGACAGAACAAAGTTCAAATCGGATCCTATCTAAACCACACCCGATCTCACCAATTGGTGGAACAGTTAGCCTAGACGTTATAACCAGCCCAAATTCAACTACTCTCTTCCCGACTGCCGTTGTCGAAATTTTAAACGGCAAAACACGACATCATGTAAGGGTAGTTATCGACCAATGCACATCTGTCAGCAAAATTTCGAAGCAATTAGTTGAGGATTTAAATCTTCCTAGAACTCGCCTTGGTGATGAGGCCATATGTTGTGTAACCGTCCGATCACGACAATCTCCATATGAATCCATCGAAACGATGATGATGATCAACAACCGCATATCTATGGACACTCCGAAAAGGTCTCTTCCTGCATCAACTGCAACGAAATTTCCCAACCTAACGTTAGCAGACCCTCAATTTTATAAAAGTGGTCCCTTCGCAATTGTTTTCGGTGCTGACGTTTATACGAAAATTATTCGACCTGGCATGATTATGGGCAATCCGGGACTTCCGGTGGCACTGAACACAATCTTTGGATGGGTACTCTCTGGGTCCTGTTCAACATAGATATTATGAAAAAAAAATCTACTTATGAATTAAATTTTCCTAGTTGTTAAGCATGTTTGAATTTTGTAGGAATCTGTACACATTTTTTTTTTTTTCAATTGATTGAATTGCGCAATTAATCTTGAATTTCTAAAAAGTTTTTATTGCATACAGCAAGAGGAGGCGGAAATGTTCATGCCAAGACAGGTTCCATCTCTGCAAAAAACCTCAATTCCAGAGGTCTCTTAGTACGTAAGATAAACTCAACCATTATTTCGTTAAGTTGAATTTGTAACATATTTGTTAACACTGAAGTTTCTTACGCTCACTCTCAATAGAACAGTCAACCAATAAAGTTTAACCAAGTCCAGTATTACATACTTGCGTTTTGTCTTCCACATACTGATAAATTGGTAAGGAACAAAACCTACGATTACATCTGAAGTGATTTGTATTCCTAATTCCGACTCCTTGTTGTTTTCCTTTTTTTCGTTTTTTCATTTCGTTATCTGGGCCAAAATCTTTGGAGTATACCAATTGGGTATAATCTTTCGGGTAGCCAAATTCACCAGTTTTCTCCTCTTCGAAGGTTCACATTTCAGTCCGACACATTTACAAACACCATGTACCAAATTTCATCCAGATCGGATAAAATTTGTTTCTCTTAGAGGGCCTGCAAGCCAAATTTGGGGGTCCGTTTATATGGGGGTTATACGAAAAGTGGACCGATATGGCCCGTTTGCAATACCATCCGACCTACATCAATAACAACTACTTGTGCCAAGTTTCAAGTCGATAGCTTGTTTCGTTCGGAAGCTAGCGTGATTTCAACAGACGGAGGGACATGCTCAGATCGACTCAGAATTTCACCACGACCCAGAATATATATACTTTATAGGGTCTTAGAGCAATATTTCGGTGTGTTGCAAACGGAATGACAAAGTTAATATACCCCCATCCTATGGTGGAGGGTATAAAAAACTTGTCGACATTTTAATGGGTTTTTTTTGTGGGTAATTTTAATTCAAATTGGGGATTTTTGGGGGCGAAAGCGTTCCAATTTTAAACTTTTATCACCAAAAAAATTCGTTTATTACAAAATTTTTGTTTTTTTAATAAAAAAAAATATTTTTGAACCAACAACACAGTCCATTTCGTTTATATCAAGCGCTGTTCTTTTCGGACTTTATGTCTTTAATAAGACACATTTTACAGTTCATAGTAAAAATTTAATATAGTAGTATCTAATGTTGAACCTCTTTTCGGTTTCTTCTGCACATATCTGGAATATATGTAAAAAAAATAAAAATAAACTTTTTGGTGTTCGGTCGAAGCAGGGATCGAACCCACGACCCTTGGCATGCATGGCGGACTTAGCAACCACTGATCCACGGTAGCCAACTAAATGTTTATTTCTGTTAAATAAAGTTTGTTTAATCGGCTCGTGTGCGCCGCAAGCTATGCAATTTAAATATAACTTATATTATCCATATATATATTGTCTATTGATGACAATAACAGCTAGATGGCTCAGTGGACAGTGTGTTGGCTTACAAATTGCAGGGTCCGCGGTTCGATTCTCAGTCCAGGCGAAAGGTAAAATTTAAAAAATTTTTTAAATCGAATAATTTCTTCTACATTGTTTGTATTACAGAACAAGTAAGGAAAGTCTAAAGTCGGGCGGTGCCGACTATATTATACCCTGCACCACTTTGTAGATCTAAATTTTCGATACCATATCACATCCGTCAAATGTGTTGGGGGCTATATATAAAGGTTTGTCCCAAATACATACATTTAAATATCACTCGATCTGGACAGAATTTGATAGACTTCTACAAAATCTATAGACTCAAAATTTATGTCGGCTAATGCACTAGGGTGGAACACAATGTTAGTAAATAAATACGTTTAAATCTGAAGCAATTTTAAGGAAACTTCGCAAAAGTTTATTTATGATTTATCGCTCGATATATATGTATTAGAAGTTTAGGAAAATTAGAGTCATTTTTACAACTGTTCGACTAAACAGTGGCGATTTTACAAGGAAAATGTTGGTATTTTGACAATTTTTGTCGAAATCAGAAAAACATATATATATGGGAGCTATATCTAAATCTGAACCGATTTCAACCAAATTTGGCACGCATAGCAACAATGCTAACTCTACTCCCTGTGCAAAATTTCAACTAAATCGGAGTTAAAAATTGGCCTCTGTGGTCATATGAGTGTAAATCGGGCGAACGATATATATGGGAGATATATCTAAATCTGAACCGATTTGAACCAAATTTGGCACGCATAGCTACAATGCTAATTCTACTCCCTGTGCAAAATTTCAACTAAATCGGTGCAAAAAATTAGCCTCTGTGGTCATATGAGTGTAAATCGGTCGAAAGCTATATATTGGAGCTATATCTAAATCTGAACCGATTTCAACCAAATTTGGCACGCATAGCAACAATGCTAATTCTACTCCCTGTGCAAAATTTCAACTAAATCGGAGTTAAAAATTGGCCTCTGTGATCATATGAGTGTAAATCGGGCGAAAGCTATATATGGAAGATATATCTAAATCTGAACCGATTTCCACCAAATTTGGCACGCATAGCTACAATGCTAATTCTACTCCCTGTGCAAAATTTCAACTAAATCGGTGCAAAAAATTGGCCTCTGTGGTCATATGAGTGTAAATCGGCCGAAAGCTATATATTGGAGCTATATCTAAATCTGAACCGATTTCAACCAAATTTGGCACGCATAGCAACAATGCTAATTCTACTCCCTGTGCAAAATTTTAACCAAATTGGGGTAAAACTCTGGCTTCTGGGACCGTATTAGTCCATATCAGGCGAAAGATATATATGGGAGCTATATCTAAATCTGAACCGATTTCAATAAAATTTGGCACAATTGACTATAGTACTAATTGTTCTTCTTGTGCAAAATTTTAAGCAAATTAGGGTAAAACTCTGGCTTCTGGGGCCATATAAGTCCATATCGGGCGAAATATATATATGGGAGCTTATCTAAATCTGAACCGATTTCTTCCAAAATCAAATAGGGTTCTATTCTGACCCAAAACAGGATCATGTGCCAAATTTTAAGGCGATTGGACTTAGACTGCGACCTAGACTTTGATCACAAAAATGTGTTCACAGACAGACGGACATGGCTAGATCGACTCAGGGATCCACCCTGAGCATTATTGCCAAAGACACCATGTGTCTATCTCGTCTCCTTCTGGGTGTTGCAAACATAGGCACTAACTTATAATACCCTGTTCCACAGTGTGGAGCAGAGTATAAAAAGGTGATAAAAACTAAAAAACCTCGTGGAAGTGAGAAAAATGTAAGGGAAAATGCAATTAACGAGAAAAGATTGTTTTTATACCCACCATCATAGGATGGGGGTATATTAACTTTGTCATTCCGTTTGTAACACATCGAAATATTGCTCTAAGACCCCATAAAGTATATATATTCTGGGTCGTGGTGAAATTCTGAGTCGATCTAAGCATGTCCGTCCGTCCGTCCGTTGAAATCACGCTAACTTCCGAACGAAACAAACGAAATTTGGTACATGGTATTGGTATATGGTCTCTAGCAACCGTGCAAAAATTGGTCCACATCGGTCCATAATTTTATATAGCGCACATATAAACAGATCCCCAGATTTGGGTTGCGGAGCCTCTAAGAGAAGCAAATTTCATTCCTAATTTGAACCGGATCGGATGAATTTTGCTCCTCCAAGAGGCTCCAGGGGTCAAATCTGGAGAACGTTATATATATATATATATATATATATATATATATATATATATATATATATATATATATATATATATATATATATATATATATATATATATATGTATATATATATATATATATATATATATATATATATATATATATATATATATATATATATATATATATATATATATATATATATATATATATATATATATATATATATAACGTTCTCCAGATTTGACCCCTGGAGCCTCTTGGAGGAGCAAAATTCATCCGATCCGGTTCAAATTAGGAACGTGGTGTTAGTATATGGTCGCTAGCAACCATACCAAAATTGGTCCAATCACACAAAAATTGGCCCATATCGGTTCATAATCATGGTTGCCACTAGAGCCAAAAATAATCTACCAAAACTTTATTTTTATAGAAAATTTTGTCAAAATTTTATTTCTAGAGAAAATTTTGTTAAAATTTTATTCGGTTCATAATAAAATTTTCATCATTGTCAAAATTTTATTTCTATAGAAAATTTTGTTCAAATTTTATTCGGTTCATAATCATGGTTGCCACTCGAGCCAAAAATAATCTACCAAGATTTTATTTCTATAGAAAATTTTGTCAAAAGTTTATTTTTATAGAAAATTTTGTTAAAATTTTATTTCTGTAGACATTTTTGTCAAAATTTTCTTTCCAATTTCAATTTTGTTCAAATTTTATTCGGTTCATAATCATGGTTGCCACTCGAGCCAAAAATAATCTACCAAGATTTTATTTCTATAGAAAATTTTGTCAAAAGTTTATTTTTATAGAAAATTTTGTTAAAATTTTATTTCTGTAGACATTTTTGTCAAAATTTTCTTTCCACAGAAAATTTTGTGAAAATTTTTATTTTTATAGAAAATTTTGTGAAAATTTTATTTCTATAGAAAATTTTGTTAAAATTTTATTTCTGTAGAAAATTTTGTCAAAATGTTATGTCTACTTTGTCAAACTGAATTATATACGTATTGGATCGATCTTTTTTGATTTAATATATACCACGTATGGACTTACATACAATTTAGAAGATGGTGTTAGGAGGTTTTAAGATACCAACTTAAGTAATTCGATTGTGGGTGGCAGTGTTTAGAAGAAGTTTCTACGCAATCCATGATGGAGGGTACGTAAGCTTCGGCCTGACCGAACTTACGGCTGTATATACATGTTTGAGTTAGTCTTTATGAAATAGTTTTAGATCCTGGAAAGGAATAAATGTTTATCACAAAAAGTATATACTTTTCTTCCAAATAAACTTGCTTACAGCGAAAAGCAAATGAGAAACGATCCTTGTTTGTCTACAATTTCGTTTGGAAGGAAAGAATTATTTTTTTGCTTGTATGTTTGAGAGCATATGTTACAGTGGGGATTTTTGTTTTGAGGTTGTATATATTAGCATTAGCCCACATTGGAATCTGGACACGTTAAGGTCGAAAGCCGGCAACTTATATCACTTTGCAATCGCATTAAATACTTCGAAGAAAAAATCTTTTTGCCATAGAAGTTTGATCAAAAAGTTGAAAATGAGAATTTTTAAATTTGTTAGAATTTTCTCAAAATTTTCGTAGGTAATATTTTGAAAATATGCTTCGCACCAAAATTTTACCTTGTTTATGATACTAAATCCTTTGATTAGCTTTCATAATCTGCATATTCCAGTATTCTGAGTATGATCTCGTTATCGACGGAAAACTGTTTCAATAGCGAAGTGAAATGTTGTAATTTGAATTGAGATTGAAAAGTAATGGGAGTGAGACATAAACACAGTTTTCCCATATTTCTACTGGAACTTGTTTAATAAAACCACGTCGGTTGGATGGATGATCGTTTTGGAACTGACAGATTCCTCATCAGCATCTTCTTCTTGCAGCGATACTATCAACCAATTATCAGTATAAATTCGAATAATTCACCAAGCCTAATGTGAATTATACGCGAACCTACCGAAAAAAGTTTTTTTTTATAGTCTCTCTTTTCCTTTTGAAATAATCTCCTATTGAAATCATCGCGAAATAAGTCCATATTATATTTTTACTCCATTACGAGTATTATCAAATTATTGTGAAAAAATTGGCAATAAAAATAAACAAAATACAATAAAACACATGGATGACAGTATCGATTTGTTAGCTGATTGATTGTACTGAAAACAACCCTAATTTTTTGCGACATCCGAATGCCAATCTTTCTTCTGATAATCATGCCCAGTCTATTCACTTTAATGTCGTCGGTATGAGTTACTCGGAGCTTTAAGATCCAATGACAAGACAAAAATTCAACAAAAACAAAAAAAATATTTACAGTCAAGGAGAATTCATTCCCACCCCAAATTTCAGGACCCCAATGTTTAAGCGGCGAAACATATGGCAGGAGTATGCTCACAAAACATAACCACAGAAGTGTCATAGTCCGAAACAGCAGTAGTGCAAGTGGAATCTGTCGTCCAGCAACAAAGTCCATTACGTGTCACATAATGATTTTCAAACGTAAAGACGCACAGTGGGTGGTTAACATTTTAATACAGGAATATCACAATATTTCAAATATTTACCACTTTATGGTTTTACTATACTCTCCTCCATTTGGATTGGGGATATACTAATTTTGTCATTCCATTTATAACGCATCGAAGTATAGAGTAAATATATTCTAGGTACACTGAAAAAATATTGACCTAATATGGAAGATTATGCAACTTAAATTTTAGGACTCAAAATTTACCCAATGCTAAGGACAAAATTCTTTAAAACAATGAGATTTTAATTAAAAGAAAGTTTATAATCCTTGCTTCAAAATTTTTCTTCATTAAATTTAGGACACAAATCTTGAAATTTTGCGTCTCTCTGTTGAAGTTGTAGATCTTTGAAGTAAGGCAAAATTTCCTTAAAATAAAGAAAAACATTTTTAATTTAAAGAAATCGCCTTTAACTTAACTGACATATTGAATTTTTAAATTTAAGATAAAAACGCTTCAAATATAGGCTAAGACTTATTTTAAGGATTTGCATCTTTGGTTTAAAGTTTTTTTTTAGCATTAAGAAAACTGTTTTTACTTTGAACTACCTGACATAAGTTGGATTTTGAAATTAGAATAT
The DNA here is from genome assembly GCF_050003625.1 of Haematobia irritans. Lineage (NCBI taxonomy): Eukaryota > Metazoa > Arthropoda > Insecta > Diptera > Muscidae > Haematobia > Haematobia irritans. The sequence goes on from NC_134400.1 coordinate 85,395,645, forward strand.
GTTTGTACATAAATACCTTTATTAATATCGCAAAAAGAAAATAAAAACTTGATGAATGAGATCTGTATCCAATTTTAATTTTATTGATCCTAGATTTAAAGCCAGGGAGGCCCGTAAAAAAATTCTTTATCTTTGGCTCGGAATCGATACCAAAATCCTTAATGGAAGGTCAAAATCTTTGGATCCAAGTAAACTTTTTTTTTGAGTGTATTTGTGAAATTCTGAGTCGATATAGCGATGTCCGTTCGTCCTGTTGAAATCAGGAGGCTTATAATCAGAATTTCTTATCTAAAAAAGGATCCATAAGGACTAACCTTGCCATCGACAATTGTCACCAGAACCCCAGTCTTAAGTAGAATTTTGTGTGCATGGTGCAGTGTACATTAGATTCGGCCTGGCCGAACTTTGGACCGTGTATACTAGTTTGCTTTGAGTTATTTAGTTCTCTGTACTTTTTTGCTGTAATGCAAGATTTTAGAAAAGATATTTGACACTTCATATTCCCGTGTAAAAAATTGGTGGATCTAATTAGATAAGATCAGATCTTACAATTGGCCCCTGTGGATCTAACCAGATGTAACTAGGTATAATCCCATATATGACAATATCTAACATCAGATCTATCTGCCTATAAGGCTATATATAATTATATCTAAGGCATTAGATATAGGCCAATATTGAGATCTGATCAAATCTATTTCTATAGCAATTAGATATAATCACATCTTACCAATTAGATCTCTTAATTTTTACTCGGGGTACTATATTAAATTTTTACTACAAAACCTCAAATTGTATCTTAACATATTTAAGAAATAAGGTAGAAAACAAGTGTATAGGCCGTAAGTTCGGCCAGGCCGAAGCTTATGTACCCTCCACCATGGATTGCGTAGAAACTTCTACTGAAAACTGTCATCCACAATCGAATTACTTGGGTTGCGGTAACACTTGCCCATGGCAAGGTATCTTAAAACTTCCTAACACCGTCTTCTAAATTACAAGGTAGCCCATACGTAGTATATATTAAACTAAAAAAGGCCGATTAAATACGTATATAATTAAGTATAAAGTTTCTATAGAAATAAAATTTTGACAACATTTTCTATAAAAGTAAAATTTTGACAAAATTTTCTATAGAAATAAAATTTTGACAAAATTTTCTATAGAAATAAAATTTTTACAAAATTTTCTATAGAAATAAAATTGTGACAAAATTTTCTATAGAAATAAAATTTTGACAATGTTTTCCATAAAAATAAAATTTTGGTAGATAATTTTTGGCTCGAGTGACAACCACGAATATGAACCGATATGGTCCAATTTTTGTGTGATTGGGGATCCCTATATATAACTATAGACCTATATGGACCAATTTTGGCATGGTCATTAGAGAACATATACCAACACCATGTACCAAATTTCAGCCGGATCGGATGAAATTTGCTTCTCTTAGAGCGATCGCAAGCCAAATTTGGGGGTCCGTTTATATGGGGGCTATACGTAAAAGTGGATCGATATGGACCAATTTTTGCATGGTTGTTACTAACACCATGTACCAAATTTCAGCTGGATCGGATGAAATTTGCTTCTCTTAGAGAAATCGCAAGCCAAATTTGGGGGTCCGTTTATATGGGGGCTATACGTAAAAGTGGACCGATATGGCCTATTTGCAATATCATCCGACCTACATCAATAACAACTACTTGTGCCAAGGTTCAAGTCGATAGCTTGTTTCGCTCGGAAGTTAGCGTGATTTAAACAGACGGACGGACGCACGGAATTTCACCACGACCCAGAATATATATACTTTATGGGGTCTTAGAGCAATATTTCGATGTGTTACAAACGGAATGTCAAAGTTAATATACCCCCATCCTATGATGGAGGGTATAATAATAAACGAAATAGAATATGGTTTTGGGATGAAAAGTTTCTTTTTTTGGGAAAAATAAAAATTTTGCAAAAACAGGGTTTTGGAATTAAAAGAAGAAGAAGTTCAAAAAACTGCTCATTTCCAAAACGTTTTCTCTTTTTTTCGTGTATGGAGATTTAAGCGGTAACTTAGCAGAATTCAATACAACCCTTGAACTTATTAAGAGCGCATCAAAGGCCTCCAGACTAAGGTAATCCAGCAAAAAAAAAATTGGAAGTTCTTCCAAAGGCACAACTTTAAAAGCACTTCCAGAAGATGCACTCGCAATTATGTTCTTTATTTTAACTACCCAGGAAGTTCATTAAATTCAATTTTTTATAACTTGTTTTTTCATACTTTTAATGGGTAATTTTAATTTTCTTGTTTCAAATAGGTTAAAAACAGAGTAAGAATTCATAAAATGGTAGAAATCATTTAAATTTTGTCGAAAAAAATGCTAAATCCAATTTGAAAAAATTGTGAATTTTTGAAAATATTTCATGTCAAACGTTTCCGACAAGCGCTAAAATCCATTAAAAATTATAAAAAATTATACAAATTATTTACTTGATAAAATATCACAGAATTTTTTAATATACATCCAAAACATTGAATTTGGATCACACCTAAAGAAGTGATGCAAATTCAGTGCAACGGCTGTAGAAATGGAGGACTTCCGTCCTATAACAAGCCCATGTTAAATTCATCGCTTCTGTGTCAATTTTGCACCACTTCCGGATTCAAAAAGAACATTTCCAGTACTTTTTTGGCGACGCTTTTTTTGCTGGGTAAATAATAACATCCACTTCTACGTTCCTATTTTCACGAAAACATTTCCACATTCAGAATGGACTTCAAGAACAAATTATGCTATGTTTCAACATAAAAACGTCTTTAAAATGAAACGGATTTTTCTTTGTAGTCAATGTACAAAAAGTTAACAATTTCGTTAATTATGAAGTATTTTCCAAGTTGGCCCTAGTCAAACAAAATTTTCTTTCAAGTACAGATAGCCAATTTTAAGACGAACAATAAGGACAAAACGAATTCATTGAAAAGTTTATCGACTTTTGGCCAAGGAACAAATTATTATATGAGAGAAATGCATCTCATATACAAAGAAAATATCGCATTCGTATTTTCAAGATATGAAATTGTTGGCCTCAAGACAATAATTTTTTTCAGTGTAATACAATCTAGAATAAAGTAGGCTTTAAATTTTAAATTCCGCGGACTGGACAGAATTAAACCAGCGGAAATAAAACTAATAACTGACAAAAATATCCCGAGAATGCCAGAGATATATAGAGAACTTTTTAGGGCCAAAATAAATTACATCTTCCGAAAATTGAGAAAATTAAAATTTTTGAAATGTTCATAATGCGATGTTCAATAGTCGTCTATTATGCAGGCATGGTCTTATAGAAACATACAGGAAACCATAAAAATGAGTTAGCAACACTGAACTACTAAAAGCTATACAAAAAGTTTACTTGGATACATAGATTTTGTCCTTCCTTTAAGGATTTTGGTATTGATTCTGAATTAAAAATGCGGCTTCTTTAAAGTAAGGCCACTTTTGGGGACCTATCTAGCTTTAAATTAAAGTGGTTGGGGAACGTTTGTCGACAGCCAGGAAGTCTGGATCGGGGGGAAATCGAAAACCGGAAGCCGCTGAGACGACAAAGAGAGTTGCCGGTAGTTTCAAGCGAAACCCTAACCTCTCTCTCCGAGATGCCGCAAATAAGCTGGGTGTATCGTCAACAACCGTGCATCGAGCCAAAAAACGAGCCGGACTATCGACTTACAAGAAGGTAGTGACTCCAAATCGCGATGATAAACAAAATACGACGGCCAAAGCGCGATCCCCGACGATGCTGACGAAATTTGACTGCGTGGTAATGGACGACGAAACCTACGTCAAAGCCGACTACAAGCAGCTTCCGGGACAGGAGTTTTATACGACAAAACGAAGGGGAAAGGCAGCAGATATTTTCAAGCACATAAAACTGTCAAAGTTCGCAAAGAAATATCTGGTTTGGTAAGCCATCTGTACCTGTGGGTTGAAAAGCAGCATTTTCATAGCTTCCGGGACTGTCAACCAAGAAATTTACGTGAAAGAGTGTTTGAATAAACGTTTGCTGCCTTTCCTGAAGAAACACGGTTGTTCCGTACTGTTTTGGCCGGATTTGGCATCTTGCCATTAAAAAAAAAGGCCATTACGGTAAAAAGTGGCACGCCGCCAACAACGTGCAGGTGGTTCCCAAGGACAAGAACCCTCCCAACACGCCAGAAGTCCGCCCAATTGAGAAATACGGGCTATTGTCAAGCGGAACTTAAAGAAGACCAAAAAAACTGCTAAGGACGAGCAGCAGTTCAAGGCAAACTGGCTTTCTGCGGCGAAGAAGGTGGACAAGGTGGCTGTACAAAATCTGATGGCAGGTGTCAAGCGTGAGGCCCGGCAATTCGGATTTGGAAAAGCGAAAGCCTAACTGAATATTTTTCCTGAATTTTATACTAATTGAACTTGAAAAAGAGATTTAATTTGATTTTGTAAATAAACGATTTCACCGATTTACACGCGTTTTCCCTTGACCAAATTTTTACCGTATCACCTTTTAGATCTTGATGCATAAATAAAAATTTGTTGAAAATTTCCTCATTATAAAAGATATTTCAAAGTATTCAAAATTCAAAGAAATCTTTACACCGAAGATAACTTCCGAACGAAACAACTATCGACTTGAAACTTGGCACAAGTAGTTGTTATTGATGTAGGTCAGATGGTATTGAAAATCGGCCATATCGGACCACGTTTACGTATAGCCCCCATATAAACCGATCCCCAAATTTGGCTTGGGGAGCCTCCCGGAGCAGCAAAATTCATCCGATCCGGTTGAAATTTGGTACCTGATGTTAGTATACGGCCTCTAACAACCATGCAAAAATTGGTCCATATCGGTCCATAATTATATATAACTCCCATATAAACCGATCCCCAGATTTGACCTCCGGAGCCTCTTGGAGGAGCAAAATTCATCCGATCCGGTTGAAATTTAGTACGTGGTCTTAGTATACGGTCTCTAACACCCATGCAAAAATTGGTCCATGTCGGTTCATAATTATATATAGCCCCCATATAAACCGATCCCCAGATTTGACCTCCGGAGCCTCTTGGAGGGGAAAAATTCATCCGATCCGGTTGAAATATGGTACCTGATGTTAGTATATGGTCTCTAACAACCATGCAAAAATTGGTCCATATCGGTCCATAATTATATATAGCCCCCATATAAACCGATCCCCAGATTTGACCTCCGGAGCCTCTTGGAGGGGCAAAATTCATCCGATCCTGTTGAAATTTGGTACCTGATGTTAGTATACGGTCTCTAACAACCATGCAAAAATTGGTCCATATCGGTTCATAATTATATATAGCTCCCATATAAACCGATCCCCAGATTTGAACTCCGGAGCCTCTTGGAGGAGCAAAATTCATCCGATCCAATTGAAATTTAGTACGTGGTGTTAGTATATAGTCTCTAACAACCATGGAAAAATTGGTCCATATCGGTTCATAATTATATATAGCTCCCATATAAACCGATCCCCAGATTTGACCTCAGGAACCTCTTGGAGGAGCGAAATTCATCCGATCCAGTTGAAATTTGGTACATGGTGTTTGGTATATGGTATCTAACAACCATGCAAAAATTGGTCCATATCGGTCCATAATTATATATAGCAAAAGTCATCCGATGCGGTTGAAATTTGGTACATTTTGTCAATATATGGCCTCTAACAGCCATGTAAAAATTGGTCAATATCGGTCTTTAGTTATATATAGCCGATGACTTATTACACAAAAATTGGTCCATGTCGCCAAAAATAATCTACCAAAACTTTATTTCCATAGAAAATTTTGTCAAATTTTATTACTATAGAAAGTTGTGTCAAAATTTCATTTCTATAGAAAGTTTTGTCAAACGTTTCTATATTTCTATAGAAAATTTTGTCAAATTTTTTTTGTCAAACTATATTATATACGTATTTAATCGGCCTTTTTTTGTTTAATATATACCCCGTATGGGCTAACTTACAATTTAGAAGACAGTGTTAAAAAGTTTTACGATAACTTGCCATCGGCAAGTGTTATCGCAACCCAAATAATTCGATTGTGGATGACAGCCTTTAGTAGAAGTTCCTACGCAATCCATGGTGGAGGGTACATAAGATTCGGCCTGGCCGAACTTACGGCCGTATATACTTGTTTTATTTGGTAGTATCTGTTAAAATTTGGATTTATAAAATGTCATAAATTTTGATTTTACATTTATTGATCCCAGATTTAACGCTACAAAGTTCCGTACAAAATGCTCTTATTTTAAAGAAGCCTCATCTTTGGCTCGGAATCAATACCAAAATCGTTAAGGGAAGGTCAAAATCTATAGATCCAAGTAACCTATTTTTGAGTGTAGCTACACGAAAGCTTATACTGAGTACGAAGACTATTATGCACACAAATTTTTTTTTTTTTATTTCAATCACGAAAATCGCGAATTCAATCATTTTTTTAATTGAAATGTCTTCAATCACGAGAATGATAGTATCAATCACCCATTTTGATTGAAAACCAACACGATTTTCAATTAAAACTTTAATGGAATTTTGTCACGGAATCAATTAATTGTATGATAGAATCAATTAAAAAAGTGATTGGTTTTTAACATAAAATTCAATCACAGTTTTAATTGAATCAATTAAAATTTTAGTTAATTTCGCAACAAAAACCTGTCAACTATTTATTTTATTTATTTATTTATTTATTACAATTCTAAAAACTATAATACACATTAAAGCACTAGCTACAAAGGCTATCGGCTAATCAACTATTTAATTGATTCAATTTAATTAAAAATTGATATTGACAATAAATTTCAAACAAAAAATGTAAATATTGCGCCCCCAAATTCTTATTTAGTTTTATTTGAAATAAAAGAAAATATGCGTTTCATATAAAACTTCTTCAATATTTTATTTTTCTGAATTATGCTATACACTAATAGAAAAAATTACGTTTCAAAATCGTGAACGGACGTTGTCACAATGAAACGGAAACGTTCACAAAAAATCAAAACCGAATGTTCACCATTTCGTGCACGGGCGTTCACGATTTCATGAAAGGCATTCCTTTTTCTTTGGCCATGAAAAATTTTAAAATAATCGTTAGACGTTGTTATGGCAACTCCGCCATTGGTGCAATGTGCTAAGGCGACTGTTAACGCGTATCGTGCAGGCAACACAGGTTCGAGTCACGGTAGCGGAAATATGTTATTTTATTTTATTTATAAATTCGTAACCATTACGTTTTCAGATCATGAACGCTGGTTGTTGTTTTGACAACGTATGGTGTCTTTTTTACGTTGTCAGATTGACCCCATCTGTTCTCAGTTTGACAACACATGTGTGTTGATTCACTTTCATGAATGGATCGTTTCGAAATGACCACGCCATTCATGATTTTTTCTATGGGTGTAGGGTAAATAATTTGATCTTTGTTAGTTGTGTGTTTTGTTCTAAAATAAGTTAGACATACAATTATGGCCAATAACAGGGCTAAAAAAAAATAAACTATATAAATCAATATCTTCTTTATCATAATAACCATGTCAACATGTTCCTTCTAATATGTAGATGCGCCTAGATTCCCAATAAATAAGCAGCCTGTAAGCTAAATTAGTTTTTCTGAAAGTAAACAGAATAATTCGAATTTAATTTTGTTCAATTAAAAGTTAATTTTGTTAAACATTACCTGCATAGGATATCAAGCTCAATTCTTAGTTCCAGGTGTCAGATTTATATTCTTCTTTTGCAGTTGCAGTCGTTTAGCATAAAAAGATGTATTAAGGAGCTCGGTAATTTAATTTTAGTCATAATTCCTTTCCAAAATTTCCACACATTGAAATCGTCTATTAAAATGTGAACCAATCAAAGCCAAAACAAGTATATACGGCCGTAAGTTCGGCCAGGCCGAATCTTATGTACCCTCCATCATGGATTGCATAGAAACTTGTACTTAAGACTGTCATCCACAATCGAAATACTTGGGTTGCGGTAACTCTTGCCGATGGCAAGGTATCTTGAAACTTCTTAACACCGTGTTCTCAATTGTAAGTTAGTCCATACGGGATATATATTAAACAAAAAAAAATCCGATTAAATGCGTAAATAATTCAGTTTGACAAAATTTTTATTGCAATAAAATTTTATAAAATTTTCTATAGAAATAAAATTTTGACAAAATTTTCTATAGAAATAAAATCTTGAAAAAATTTTGTATAGTAATAAAATTTTGACAAAATTTTCTATAGTAATAATATTTTGATAGCACTTTCTATAGTAATAAAATATTGACAAAATTTTCAATAGTAATAACATTTTGACAAAATTTTCTATAGAAATAACATTTTGACAATGTTTTCTATAAAAATAAAATTTTGGTAGATTATTTTTAGGGATCGGCTATAAATAACTATAGACCGATATGGACCAATTCCGGTATGGTTGTTAGCGGCCATATACCAGCGCAATGTACCAAATTTCGTCACGTACCAAATTTCAACAGGGTCCGATAGCTCCGGAAGTCAAATCAGGGGATCGGTTTAAATGGGGGTTATATATAATTAAGACCGGTATGGACCAATTTTTCACTGTTATTACAGGCTATATACTTACAACGCGCACCAAATTTCAACCGGATCGGGTGAATTTTGCTCTTCCAAAGGGCTCCGGAGGTCACATCTGGGGATCGGTTTATATGGGGGCTACATATAATTATGGACCGATATAGACCAATTCCTGCATGGTTGTCAGAGACCATATACTAACACCACGTACCAAATTTCAACCGAATCGGATGAATTTTGGTCATCCATGAGCAGGGTTGGCCTGTCACAAACTGTGACTTTTGCGACATACATTTGCGACGGTATAATACGTATGTCGCTAAAGTCGTAAACCTACTGTAGAAAACCTAATTTTGAATAGAAGAAATCCTGAACAATTTTTAATTTAGCTTGACAGCATTCGCTGTGTGTTTCTGCAGAAATTTGTGAAAGTTTTCCCACGGTCAAGCCTATTTTCTTAGGTGGTATAGAAATTCCCGTTGGGGAGTGTGCAAAATACCTTGGGGTTATATTGGACAAGAGACTGAACATAAAGCTAAGAAAGGACGAGAAAATCCACGGTTATCCTGTACTCGTGCAAAAGGCTATAGGGAAAATGTGGGGACTAAAACCTTCTCTTCGCACATACCATCGTCTTGGATATCATCGAATTTGCTGCCTAGCTGACGCGACTAAGGTATTATGAATTTGCGACTTTTGTTACTTTTTCTACATTTACGACACGTATGTGACGTTTACAACTTTGCGACAGTCGCAAACCTAAAATAGTTTGATATAGACCATCTCTGTCCATGAGGCTCTGCAAGCCAAATCGGGGGATCGGTTTATATGGGGGCTATATATAATTATGGACCGATGTGGATCAATTTTTGCATGTTTGTTAAATACCATATACTAACACCATGTACTAAATTTCAACCGGATCGGATGAAATTTGCTTCTCTTAGAGGCTCCGCAAGCCAAATCGGGGAATCGGTTTATATGGGGGCCATATATAATTATGGTCCAATTTTTGCATGGTTGTGAGAGACCATATACTAACACCATGTACCAAATTTCAACCGGATCGGATGAATTTCGCTCCTCCAAGATGCTGAGCGTCGGTTTATATGGGGGCTATACGTAAAAGTGAACTGATATGGCCCACTTGCAGTACCGTCGGACCTACATCAATAACAACTACTTGTGCCAAGTTTCAAGTCGATAGCTTGTTTCGTTCGGAAGTTAGCGTGATTTCAACAGACGGACGGACGGACATACTTAGATCGACTCAGAATTTCACCACGACCCAGAATATATATACTTTATGGGGTCTTAGAACAATATTTCGATGTGTTACAAACTGAATGACAAAGTTAATATACCCCCATCCTATGATGGAGGGTATAAAAAATGGCAAAGTAATGTTATATTTGGTGTTATATTGATTATACTTTTCAAATTCTGGAAATAGAAAAAAATATAAATGGAAAATACATATTTTTATTATTTTCGGATATTATTCATATTTTAAAATCCAAAAGAAAGAACTTTTTTACCATTACATAATTCAGCTCATTAGTTTATATATCAGATATACTGCTCTCTACTTGAAAAAGGCAGGTAAAACAAAAATGCAATTTAATGCCAACGCTACTTCGCAACCGCTCTTGGTCTTAAGAAAACTAGGAGTGTAAAATTTATAATTTTAAAAGATCAATACGGTACCCACCTTTTGAATGCAAACATATTCTTATATTCCTATATATTTGATAAAATGATGGGATTTATTGGTTAATTTCACGAAATAAAATTTCTCACTAAAAGAAATGAATAAAAAAAATATTATTTTAGTCCGTTTAATGTAAACACGCTTCAATGGAAAACGGTATTCATATTTCATAATTGCTTACCTTCAATAAACGTAGGTTGTTTTCCATTTTTACAATACCACAAAACACAAACACAGGTAATTTCAAATGCGTTCTGCCATATATTTTTTCAAACCTTTACAACGTGGCCATTTGTTGTTGCACACTTTATTTATTTCAACCCTTTGCTGTGATTTGTTGTTGCGTTCAATGCATTTATGCACACATTTCGCACGCAGCAGACAGAATGTCACCAATCATGTTTTTCAATTTACGCGAAAAATAAAAACCCTTTCGTTACGAGTTACTTTCAGAGACTGATTTCTCCATCATACGTTGTTGAATAAATACCCATTATCTTGTTCTCTTTTCGCTCTCTCGCTCAAAATTATTCAATTTCAATCACAAAGGTGATTGGATCAATCACATGTGTAATGTTCATTCACGTTTGTAATTGAAAATTATTTCCGAATTGATTTACAAATTGATTGAATCAATTAATATTTTAATTGGGAACGTAACCAATATCAATCATTTTTTAATTGGTTTTTATTCGGATTAAATAATTAATTGAATCAATTAACATATTAATTGAATCAGTTTCCAAATTCAATTAAGCGTTTGATTGAAAAAACTTCGGTGATCATTTTTTTTGTGTGATGGAAGAAATTTAAGGACCGCTACACGCAAACAAAAGTGAACCCACCATGAAAGAAAATGTGGGTTTATGTTAGACAGATTTAACTAAAATATTTTAGCATTTCAACATGATAAAAAACAAGTTAATCGTTCTTGTCAAACCGAAGAAAATTTATTAATAATAAATAATTGTTTAATAAAATTTCATATTTTGGAAGAAAAATTGGAATTAAAAATTGTTAAAATGTCTTTAGTGCTATATGAAGTTCAAGACAGACACAATCTAAGAAAACTATATTTATTGGAGAAATTTAAGGACTCAATTTAAGCAAACTTCGCCTGCTAGCTATCGATCTGCCCTGCTAGCTATCGATTTTCGGGATGTATAATAACCAATTTAGATTTTTAATTGGAAGAAAAAAAGTTAGTTGTTTTTCGACAATATTCCCCCCATTGTGCAGCGTTTGATTGTCATGTGGTTGTCATTCTCCCCCTGAGGGTTAAACGATGATGGCGACTATAAAAATGACATTCCGTAGAGAGGACCATTAATCAATGACGACAAAGAAAGTTTATAATCCAACAATTTTTCTATAAACTTGCAAAACAAAAACCCAACTCTATAGCCAAACAATGTTGAGAATTTATTTAGTCTACCACTTTAGTATGGAGAAAATAAACTCCATTTTATTTCGACAATAAAAACCATGTGGAAAGAATTGAGGTTATACCGGACTATCAACATAGAAAAACGAAATATATAATTCATGTCCTGCATACGACGAGTGTATTTCGGTACGAAAATGTGAACAACATTTTCACTTAAATTAAAATATGGCTACTTTCACATGGACCGTGCCCAAAACATCGCAATTGAGCTCAGTATCTCTAATGCATTACGTTTTTTATAGCTTACCCCAAAAAGTGGTGAAAATAACCCCGAATTCGTAAAACGCAAAAATTTCTTTTTGTCGAATACTCGTAAACCATTACATATCTTTGATTAAACTTTTTTGTAATTGCAATTCTTGACCATCAGAGTAGCGTGTAAAAGTTTGCGTATGAACTGTCGTGTGAAAGTTCTATAAATTTTTTATGTGATGCGTAAGCGAATTTTAGGGGTATAAAGCTTTTGATTACTGGCGGACTTGCTATTTAGATTACTCGGTTAATGCAACCTAAAAGTAACATGGGGTCTAAAACCAATATTTCTGGTAGGCACAATTTCTTGCAGATCAAAAGTATTATTCCCTGTCTATTACGTGGTTTAGGGTATACAAATTCGAACAGGGAGAAAGTCGCACACATCACTAACCAATTAAAAGTTGGCTAAAGCTTTTAAAAGTTGGCTACAGGGATATGCCCACGACGGGAGTCATGGCAAGATTTTTCCTTCTCATGGAAATGTCAACAAATGAAGTACCGAGTTCACACTTCCCTGTAGATTTCAAGAAAATCTGAGAATTCAATTTTCTCTGGCAGGAAGAGGTATTTTCCTAGTACACCCATAGAAAAATTATTACCATACGGACTCAAATCAATACCGTACGTTATTGATAGTTAGCCAACCCCGTATGGTACAATATCAATACCGAACGGTACAGGCGGTACACCAGAGATGGTCTGTATCAAGCTATTTTAGGATTGCGACTGTCGCAAAATTGTAAACGTCACATACTCGTCGTAAATATAAGAAAAGTAGCAAACGTCGCAAACTCAAAATACTTCAGTCCATTCAGCTAGGCAGTGAATGATATCCAAGATGATGATATGTGCGAAGAAATTTAAATTCTCAGGAATGTTCATAATGTTATTAACGAGTTTAAAAAACTTGAGAATAGAGTTATTTCAACTCCTAGCCGAAATTACAATGAACTACTTGATGGTGCTGTAAACGTGACGGTCGGTATTCGCTCATCCTTTCTTTCCAAAATTTCTGCAGAAACTGGAAGGAAGGAAGACTACTTGAGTCTTGCAAAAGTGATTTTTTGTTTAGAGAGAGTTTTATAAAATCACGTTTTGGCTTATTAGAGCCAATTTCCATACTAATTAAAAATTTTCAAAATTGTAGCTAGTCATTCGCTGATGCAACTAAGGCTTAGGTGGTTTTTTACATTAGGTTTACGACTTTTGCGACATACGTATTATATCGTCGTAAACGTATGTTGCAAATGTCACAGTTTGCGACAGGCCAACCCTGCGGTACACAAAGCATGAAAGTACTATACGGTGTAATGAAATACCAAAATGGTATTAAAAATAATACCTAAGCGGTATTAATATTTATACCATTAAGTTATTGATGTATAAACAGTATGGTATTACCAAATAATACCAAAACGGTATTGGGTTTAATACAAACCCGGTATTTATTGTTATAATACATATTAGTTCAATAAAACAATGACTTTAAAACATTTATAAAATACATAGTAAATACACTTCACCATTTTTTTCATGCAAAATTATTCTTTGAATTGTATGTCCACTCAAAGGATTTGTATGCCTCAAGCTGCTTGTTGTGAGATTTGGAAAGCTTTTGTATGTCTCTTACGTATCTAATGAGAAAATGATTCCGAATTACTAAAAACATTAATAATACTAAAACATTTAATACTTTCGAATACTTCGCTGTATTCACAAATTTAGTTTTTTTCAGACATCATGTATTTACTTTATGTGTACAAACTAAACTACTAAGGCGACAACTTAGTTTTTAGCAACGACGACATATCATATGCTACGCGTATGTGATAGTTAATACCATAATAATACCGGATGTAAATGATTTGATTGGAAGTGGTATCAAAAATAGAAGGTAACGTGAACCAATCAATTAATACCAAACGGTAATGGCTACGTACTGCCTTTTTTCTACCAGTGTATATATCAGTAAAATATAGAAGAGTGATTTTTATAGGGAATATCAAAAAAAGTCACAGAAATCAAAATTCAATTCAATTCATCAAAAATTCGACTAACTATTGAAAAAAAAACACTGAAAGAATGGTTACACAATTCCAAAAGTCCTGTCTTTACTTAAATTATTTGGCATACTTTACTTACTTTAAAGAAAATTTTGCCGTAGTTCAAAGACATACGACTTTAACAGAGGGACGCAAATTTGCAAAATTTGTGTCCTAAATTCAATATTTGTTTTTTTTTTTTTTTTGAAAGCAAAGATTATAAACTTTATTTTAATTATAATTTCATTATTTTAAAGAAATATGTCCTTAATATTTTGTAAAATGCGCATTCTAAAATTTAGGTTGCGTAATCTGGGATATTATTCAGATTTCTTTATTTTAAGAATAAAGCTTTGGGGTTATGTATCGCCTTTTGAACAACGGTTCATATCCTTTTTATACTCTTTGCTTCTCAATTGTGCCACTGGGAGTTTCTATTGCCAGGACGTGTGAATGTATGGTCGAATAACTACCAAGAAATAGAAAATAAATTTTCTTCGGCGAGACATTGTGTCAGACAGTAAAACTGCCGTAGAATTGCCTTTATTTTTTTGGAGTTACAACAACTAAGTTGCAAACCACCATTGTATTGTTATTCATTGGTCCTCCTTACTCCCGGTTATACCATTCAGGGGACAATTTATGGCATTGGCAAAAAAAACAAAAAAGACAAAACAAAAAACCTAAAAATTACATATTTGCACCATACATACACATATAAATATGTCGATATATGTGTAATGGCATTAGTATGGGTTATTCCAAGCGATTTTACCCTGCAGTAGTGGAATTTATATTAAAACCTCCGACATGTTTCAACAGCATAAACAGAAAAAAACATCACCAAAATATTTTCAACTAAAACATTGATTAAACTTGAGCCACCGTGGTGCAATGGTTAGCATGCCCGCCTTGCATACACAAGGTCGTGGGTTCGATTCCTGCTTCGACCGAACACTAAAAAGTTTTTCAGCGGTGGATTATCCCACCTCAGTAATGCTGGTGACATTTCTGAGGGTTTCAAAGCTTATCTAAGTGGTTTCACTGCAATGTGGAACGCCGTTCGGACTCGGCTATAAAAAGGAGGTCCCTTGTCATTGAGCTTAACATGGAATCGGACAGCACACAGTGATAAGAGAGAAGTTCACCAATGTGGTATCACAATGGACTGAATAGTCTAAGTGAGCCTGATACATCGGGCTGCCACCTAACCTAACCTATTTAATTAAAAATTAATTAATTCAATTAACTTTTTAATCAAATTATGAATTAAAATCAATTAAGAAAATGATTGAACATTTTTACATTTACAAATCAAATAAATATCCCAATTAATATTTTAATTAAAACACAATATTGAACTAAAAATATAAAACGAAATAATCGGAAATAATTAGTTTCATACTGTTCTCTGGTTCATTAAATTTTGACTTTAATCTAAAGAAAAATTCAACTATAACCATAATTGGAAAGAAAATATAAACTCATGTAAAATTACAAGAAAATTTTTTCATCTACATTAAAAATAATTATAATAATAAATAAATAAACAATGAGATATAAATAATTCAGTGCTACAATCAAAAAATTTATTGAAAGTGCCGAATAAATCAATTAATTGTTTAATCATGTATATTTTTACATCCTCCACCGTAGGATGGGGGGTTTATTAAGTTTGTAATTCCGTTTGTAACACATCGAAATATTGCTCTAAGACCCCATAAAGTATACATATTCTGGATCGTGGTGAAATTCTGAGTCGATCTAGGCATGTCCGTCCGTCCGTCTACTGAAATCACGCTAACTTCCGAAGGAAACAAGCTATCGACTTGAAACTTGGCACAAGTAGTTGTTATTTATGTAGGTCAGATGGTACACTCAAAAAAAAGTGAACTCTCTATTTCACTAAAGCCAATTTAACTTTATTTTAGTTCATGGATTTATTATGTTTGAAGAAAGTTCCCTTTACTCTAATAATTTTTTGTTTACGTTAGTTAAATTAACTAAAACCGAGGAAAAAAATATATTCAAATGAAGCATAAAGATAAACTAAAATCGTGTCTTCCACAAAATAGTTCAGAATTTCTTTAAATTTGTAAATTTTACCAAAAATGCGTCCATCATGAACTTCGTATGTCACTAAAGACATTCTTGCAATTTTGAACTCCAAGTTTTTCCTTCAAACTACAAAATTTTCTTTAACAAGTGAAAAAACCTAGTTATGTCTAATAAATTTTCTTGAATTTGTCGAAAAATATTTACTTATTTTTATGACATCGGCGTGATGTCAACGTTTGTAATACTGTTTAGTTAAAATTTTCTACAAATATTCAAAATTTTCTGAAATTACGGAAAATTTTCTTCCTGGTGGGTTCACTGTTTTTTCAGTGTATTGCAAACGGGCCATATCGGTTCACTTTTACGTATAGCCCCCCCTCCGATCCGGCTGAAATTTGGTACATGGTGTTAGTATATGGTCTGTAATAACCATACAGAAATTGGTCCATATCGGTCCACTTTTACGTATAGCCCCCATATAAACGGACCCCCAAATTTGGCTTGCGATCGCTCTAAGAAAAGAAAATTTCATCCGATCCAGCTGAAATTTGGTACATGGTGTTAGTATATGGTCTCTAATAATCATGCTAAAATTGGTCCATATCGGCCCATAATTACATATAGCCCCCATATAAACCGATCCCCCGATTTGGCTTGCGGAGCCTCTAAGAGAACCAAATTTCATCCAATCCATTCGAAATTTGGTACATGGTGTTTATATGTAGTCTCTAATAACCATGCTAGAATTGGTCCATATCGGTCCATAATTAGATATAGCCCCCATATAAACCGTTCTTCAGATTTGACCTCCGGAGCCTCTTGGAGGAGCAAAATTCATCCGATCCGGTTCAAATTTGGAACGTGGTGTTAGTACATGGTCTCTAACAACCATGTCAGAATTGGTCCTTATCGGTCTATAGTAAGGTTAGGTTAAAGTGGCAGCCCGATTAAGTTTCAGACTCACTTTGACTATTCAGTCCATTGTTATATATAGCCGATTCCCAATACCACAAAAATTGGTCCATATCGGTTCATAATCATGGTTTCCACTCGAGCCAAAAATAATCTACGAAAATTTTAAATTTTGTAAAAATTTTATTTCTATAGAAAATGTTGTAAAAAATGTATTTCTATAAAAAAATTGTAAACATTTTATTTCAATAAAAAATTTTGTTAAAATTTTATTTCTATAGAAAATTTTGTCAAAATTTTATTTCTATAGAAAATTTCGTAAAATTTTTATTTCTATAGAAAATTTTGTCAAAATTTTATTTCTATAGAAAATTTTGTCAAAATTTTATTTCTATAGAAAATTTTGTCAAAATTTTATTTCTACAGTAAATTTTGTAAAAAATTTATTTTTATAGAAAATGTAAAAAATGTATTTCTATAAAAAAATTTGTCAGCATTTTATTTCTATAGAAAATTTTGTTAAAATTTTATTTCTATAGAAAATTATGTCAAAATTTTATTTCTATAGAAAATTTTGTCAAACCGAATTATATACGCATTTAATCGGTCTTTTTTAATTTAATATATACCACGTATGGACTTACTTACAATTTAGAAGACGCTGGTAGACGCTGTAAAAAATTTATTTTGATAGAAAATGTAAAAAATGTATTTCTATAAAAAAATTTGTCAGCATTTTATTTCTATAGAAAATTTTGTCAAACCGAATTATATACGCATTTAATCGGTCTTTTTATACCCACCACCATAAATGGTGACGGGGGTATAATAAGTTTGTCATTCCGTTTGTAACACATCGAAATATCGATTTCCAACTATATAAAGTATATATATTCTTGATCAGGGAGAAATTCTAAGACGATATAAGCATGTCCGTCTGTCCGTCTGTCTGTCTGTCTGTCTGTCTGTTGTAATCACGCTACAGCCTTCAATAATGGCGCTATCGTCCCGAAAGTTGGCACAGATTAGTTTTTTGTTTGCAGGCAGGTCAAGTTCGAAGATGGGCTATATCGGTCCAAGTTTTGATATAGTCCCCATATAAACCTACCTCCCGATTTGGGGTCTTTGGCCTATAAAAACCGTAGTTTTTATCAGATTTGCCTGAAATTGGAAATCTAGACGTATTGCGGGACCATAAAGAGGTGTGTCAAAAATGGTCCGTAGCGGTCCATGTTTTAGTATAGCCCCCATATAGACCGATCTCCCGATTTTGCTTATTTGGCGACTAGAAACAGTATTTTTTATCCGATTTGTCTGAAATTGAAAATCTAGAGGTATTTTAGGACCATAAGAAGTTGTGTCGAAAATGGTTCGTATCGGTCCATGTTTTGATATAGCCCCCTTATAGACCGATCTCCCGATTTTGCTTCTTGGGCGTCTAGAAACTATATTTACCATCCGATTTGCCTGAAATTGGAAATCTAGAGGTATTGTGGGACTATAAAGAGGTGTGTCGAAAATGGTCCATATCGGTCCATGTTTTGGTATAGCCCCCATATAGACCGATCTCTCGATTTTGCTTCTTAACCGTCTAGAAACAGTATTTTCTATCCGATTTGTATGAAATTGAAAATCTAAAGGTATTTTGGGACCATAAAGAGGTGTGTCGAAAATTGTCCGCATCGGTCCATGTTTTGATATAGCCCCCATGTAAACCAACCTCCCGCTTTGGAGTCTTGGAGTCTATAAAACCCGTAGTTTTTATCCAATTTGCCTGAAATTGAAAATATAGAAGTATTTGGGGACCATAAAAAGGTGTGCCGAAAATGGTGCTCATCGGTCCATGTTTTGGTATAGCCCCCATATAGACCGATATACCGATTTTGCTTTTAGGGCTTCTAGAAACTATATTTACCATCCGATTTGCCTGAAATTGGAAATCTAGAGGTATTTGAGGACCATAAAAAGGTGTGCCGAAAATGGTGCTCGTCGGTCCATGTTTTCATATAGCCCCCATAGAGACTGATTTCCCGACTTTGCTTCTTGGGCTTCTAGAAACTATACTTCTATTCGATTTTCCTGAAATTGAAAATCTAGAGTTCTTTTGGAACCATAAAAAGGTGTGCCGAAAATAGTGCCCATCGGTCCATTTTTTGGTATAGCCCCCATATAGACCGATCTCCCATTTTGCTTCTTGGGCTTTTAGAAACTATATTTACCATCCGCTTTGCCTGAAATTCTTGAGCTACAATAACTGTATTTATTGCATGATTTGCCTGAAATTCGAAATCTAGAAGTATTTTTAGACCACAAATAAGAGTGCCGAAATTGAGGTATATCGGTCCATTTTTTGGTATAACCCCCATATAGACTGATCTCTCGATTTTTACTTCTTGGGCGTCTAGAGACTATATTTTCTGGCCGATTTGTTTGAAATTGAAAATCTGGAGGTATTTTAAGATCACAAATATGTGAGTAGCAAATGATGCCTATCGGTCCATGTTTTGGTATAGCCCCCATATACACCGATCTCCCGGCTTTATTTCTTGGGCTTCTAGAATCCGTAGTTTTTATCCGATTTGCTGGAAATTAGTAATCTATAATGAAATTTTAGACAAACGAAATATCCTTTTCTTATAAAGTATTTTTGTTTATTCAACGATTGTCTCTAAAATTTGTGTCAAAAGAAAACTTTGCTTGTCTAAAATTACGTTTCTCAAAAAAGAAAACACTTCTTTCAGGGTATAGCAGGCGCACTGATCATGAAAATTGCTTCAAACTGAAAGTAAAAGTTCCAGATTTTACTCATCGTATTTAAATAAATGCGGAAAAATCTACAAATTTAAGATTTTAAATCAAGGCGTAATTTCAACATATACACGATATGTTTATATTTTCTCTAAAACTAAAACAAAATTGGTTCTCATAAATCCAGAATCTTATCTGGTCTTCATAGGTAGAATCTTTAAAGTTTGTCTTCGGGAGCTGGCTCGTTTGGGAGAAGATTTGTCATCATACAATTCTATATATTATCACGTAACCCACTACGACGAAGAGTTTTCATAGTAAACTATTATACTTGATTCATGGTGGTGGGTATTTAAAATTCGGCCCGGCCGAATTTACTGCTTTATATACTTGTTTAATTTAATATATACCACGTATGGACTTACTTACAATTTAGAAGACGCTGGTAGGAGGTTTTAAGGTACCTTGCCATCGGCAAGCGTTACCGCAACCCAAGTAATTCGATTGTGGACGGCAGTGTTTAGAAGAAGTTTCTGCGCAATCCATGGTGAAGGGTACATAAGCTTCGGCCTAGCCGAACTTACGGCCGTATATACTTGTTTATTAATTAATTAATTCTGTGATTGATACTATAATTTTCGTGATTGAAGAAGTTTCAATTTAAAAATTAATTGGATCAATTAAAGTTCATAATCTTTGCATTAAAAATTAGTCTCATTAAAATTAGGTCACGACTCTTGGAAATTTGCATCCCTCTGTTAAAGTCGTATGTCTTTGATGTAAAGAATTGTTCATTAAATTCTTTACTTTAATGAACAATTCTTTTCTGATTTAGAGAGGAAATCTTAAAATTAACAGAGACATTGAATTTTCGATTTAAAGAAGCAACGGCTTTAAAAATAGGCTAATACTTATTTTGAAGATTTTGAATTTTTGATTTAAATTTTTTGAAATTAAAACAACGTGTTTTGATTTAAAGTATCTGTTATAATATGGATATTTAAAAGAACACCTTTCTTGATATATCCCAAAAAGATAAGAAAAATTCGCAAAATGAAATCTGTATCCATATTTTAAATTGATAGAGCTTGGATTTGGAGCTATAAACCACCCTAAAAATTTCTTTATTTTATAGAAGCCGCATCTATGGCTCAGAATCAATACCAAAATCCATAAAGGAAGGTCAAAATTTGTGTATACAGAAAAAGTCACATTTTGTTGCGGTTTATGGATTGGTGGCATCATTGGACCGTACTTCTTCAAAGTTGATGTGAATCGTAACTTAATTGTGAATGTTGAGAGCTACCGTGAGATGATATACACCTATTCAGACAAGACCGCTTCAATTGACCCATTGGAAGACAACATTGCAGCATTTATTCGTAAGATACCAGTCAAAATGTGGGAAAGACTATTCCAAAATTGGATGAAGTGGATGGACCATCTAGGCCCAGTCGCGATCAACATTTGAATAAAGTAATCTTCAAACATAAAAAAATTATACACAGAAAAAAATTTCCGTAGTTAAACTAACGCTAAATTTAAATTATATTTATTGGAACAAATTTATTTGCTTGTAGATAAATTTTATTATTTTTATCGAAATTTTCCACAGCTTAATGAAATTTTACTTTTTTTAAGTATGTCTCAAAAATTTTATGAACTAAGTATGAAGTTCAGTATGAGTATGAAGTTCAATGACCGTACACATAAATTTAATATGAACTAAATAAATGAAAATTTTCGTACGATTCCCAAAAATAGTAAGAATGAACTATTGTATGGTTAAAATGGTCATGATTTGGCGCCAATGATTTTCTTCTTTTAGTTAATTTTTTCTTCTATGAGATGATGTAATCTCGTGAACTGCAGTTAAAAAGTATAACAGGGCATTAAAATTTCGTGGTTTTAACAACGCTTTGTGGAAATCTCAAAATTTGGAGTAAAATTTAGTTCAATTTTCGTGTGTGGTAGTTCATTCTTCCTATAAAACAGTTCACTTTTTTTCGGTGTATGGATCATACTACCGATTCAGATAATGATTTCATGCATTTTTCTGTTGTTTTTTTTTACAATTTTCCTATAGCTCTTAAAAATCACCCTTTGATTTTATTGATAAGAAAAATGAACTACCTTGTGGCAAAATTGAACTAATGTGTACAGCATATTTTGAGATTTCCACAAAACGTTGGTGAAATTAGGAAAATGTAATGCCCTGATGTACTTTTTAACTACAGCTCACGAAATTAAACCCTTTCATAGAAGGAAAAATTAACTAAAATAAAGAAGAAAATCATTGGAGCCAAATCATGACCATTTTAACAATCCAGTAGTTCATTCTTACTATTTTTGAGAAACGTACAAACTTTTTCTTCTGCTTTAGTTCATAATGAACTTATGTGGACGGCCATTGAACTTTATACCCACGTTTACTTCATAAAATGTTAGAGACATTCTTAAAAAGATGAAAATTTCATTGGGCTGTGGAAAATTTCGCATAGTAAATAATAAAATTTAACTACCAACAAAAATATATTAAATTCAGCGTTAGTTTAATTACGGAATTTATTTTCAGTGTGGGTGGAACTGAATGCAAATATCATTAGAATTTTAATGTTAAATCTCTATTGTGATGAGTTTAGTATTAATTTCTCACGGATTGATCTAATATTTAGTAATATAGCGGATGCAATGGCTCGTAAGTTAGCACTAGGATGGGACACGGAACGTATACGCTACGTGAGATCATGTCTACATAAAACTAAAGCAAAAACAATCCAACTAGCCAACCAGTACTAAGCCAAACAAATTATGGCTTATACTCCTCTCCCTCCCCCCATTGCCGAGATAACTTTATCTTTTGGCATGAGTGTGTCTGTTGACTAGTCTTGATGTTGTTTGCCAAGAAGCCAGCCAGTAGACAGACTGGATTGAGGTCATGCCAGACATGGGGAGACTAACCCCAGACAGTGAAATATTTCAACCCCATCCATTCCGTCAGTACGTCGGTTCATTCCATGGATCAATTATCACGCATTTTTTTTGCCCTATAGGACATATGTCCACCCTTGAAGCCCAAACCTATACTCTGTTTTAGCCATCCCCCCCAATGATGGGCATTAATTTTAGCTTATGTAATAAATACCATGGTAAGAGGTCAACCCTGTCTGGAGTGTCGAGTTTTTTTTTCCTATTGACAGTTTTGTATTCCCGTATGAACATATCACATTGACAATGGATATTGGTGGCTTTCGAAGCGATTTTTTTTGCAGCCCTTTATTTGCAATGTCTTCTTGTAGATTTTTTGTGGCTTGGGTTCATATGTGAACTAAGTAAATGACCGTATTTATTTATATATTGTGGAGTTGCTGTAGAAAGGATTTGAAATGACCCTTTGTATATTTGTAAAGGCATTGAGTTTTGTACTACGTCATATTTATCGATGGATAGATCTCGACTAAGCAATCCTCTTAGACTGATAAATAGCATATTGACATAGTATTTTACTTGAATCTAAAGACGTTGGGATTCACTTAAGAATCTTGGTATTGATTTCGAGCCAAAGTCGTTGTTTCTAAAAATATTTCAACACTACGAAACAAATTGGAATAGTCAGTTTAGAAATGCAATACATTACAGGTACATGAAAGTACAAATGTTTTCGTAGTTTCTAAAAAACATGTTTAAATCAAGGCATCAGTGAATTAATTGGACATTTAACTAAAATGATATACGAACTATTATGAATGTTATTATACCCTTCACCACTACTGTGGTACAGGGTATAATAAGTTTGTGCATTTGTATGTAACGCCAAGAAATAATTGTCATAGACCCATCTTTTAGTATACCGATAGACAGGAACAGACTCCCTTAATGTCATGCTACATCTATTGCCTTTAGACATTTTGGCCAAACAGTCAGCTGCAACAACGGCTGTGCGGTTGCGCGAGCTATCGCTGTGGTCGGAAAAAATGTACGGTCATAGTTCGGTCCTCAAAGTAATGCCAGATGTGCCTAACGTAGTGGATTACACCCTGGCAAAACCACTTTTCGACAAAAAGTTTGAAACTCTAATTCCCAACAGTGAGGCGTGGTGTACACAGACCCCGGGGAATAAAAGATATATAGATTTCTATACTGATGGCTCCAAATTGAATGGACAAGTGGGGTTCGGAGTATATTCTAAAGATCTGGAAATTCGAATAGCGAAAAGATTACCTAATCACTGTAGTGTTTTTCAGGCTGAAATATTGGCAATAAGAGAGGTGGTGAATTGGCTGAGAAGTAATGTTCCAACAAATATTGGCATTAATATATACTCAGACAGTCAACCTGCAATAAAATCCTTGGACTCTGTGTTCCTTAACTAAAAAACGGCCATAGACTGCCGCAAATCTCTCAACGAGATGGCTGAGCAGTACAATATTCACCTAATATGGGTGCCTGGTCATAGGAACATACCGGGGAACTGTGAAGCAGATGTGTTAGCAAGGCTAGGAACTACCTTACATATTCCAGGGGAACTAGAATCTGTTGGTATGCCTCTGGCCACCTGCAAGCTCTTACTGCATGAGAAGGCTGTTATGATGGCCAATATTCGATGGGAAAATTGCAAGGGTTGTAACGACACCAAGCAAATATGGCCCCATTTAAACTTAAACCGCACACTAGATATGCTAGTGTTCTTAAGGCGTCAGATAGCACTCCTAATATCTGCTATAACGGGTCGCTGCCTGATAGGCGAATTTGCAAAAACTATAGGTGCGAAGTATAATGACTATTGTATAAGCTGTCATGACGTGGAGGAAAAGGAATCAATTAAACACCTCTTGTGTGAGTGTCCTGCTTTTTGTGTAAGGCGTAAGCGAATTTTAGGAGCATATAGCTTTAGATTACTGGCTGACCTGGAAAACGTTAACTTAAGCAGTTTGTTAATGTTTTTGGAGCAATCTGGTTGGTTCCACAAAAGTAAATAATAGAGAAGGTTCAGTGGTTAAGACTAGAAGTGTCCATATGTAATAGGTACTTTTAGTTAAATGTGGTATCACAATGGACTGAATAGTCTAAGTGAGCCTGAAATTTAATCGGGCTGCCACTTTAACCTAACCTAACCTAACCTAGTATACCGATCGGCTTAGAATTAAATTCTGAGTCGATTTAGCGATGTCTGTCTGTCTGTCTGTATATGTAATTTTGTGCACAAAGTACAGGTCGCAGTTGGGAGCCACCGTGGTGCAATGGTTAGCATGCCCGCCTTGCATACACAAGGTCGTGGGTTCGATTCCTGCTACGACCGAACACCAAAAAGTTTTTCGGCGGTGGATTATCCCACCTCAGTAATGCTGGTGACATTTCTGAGGGTTTCAAAGCTTCTCTAAGTGGTTCCACTGGAATGTGGAACGCCGTTCGGACTCGGCTATAAAAAGGAGGTCCCTTGTCATTGAGCTTAACATGGAATCGGGCAGCACTCAGTGATAAGAGAGAAGTTCACCACTGTGGTATCACAATGGACTGAATAGTCTAAGTGAGCCTGATACATCGGGCTGCCACATAACCTAACCTAACCTAACAGGTCGCAGTTTAAGTCCGATCGTCTTCAAATTTGACATAACGTCTTTCTTCGGGTAGAAGACAATCGCTATTGATTTTGGAAAAAATCGGTTCAGATTGATATATATAGCTCCCATATATATCATTCGCCCGATTTGGATTAATATGCCCACAGAGGCAAACGTGCTACCCTGATTTACGTGAAACTTTGCAGAGGGAGTAGAATTGAACTTGAAACTTTGCACAGGCAGTAGAATTAAGGTTCTGCATATGCGTGTTTATTTTGGTTGAAATCGGTTCAGATTTTGATATAGCTCCCATATATATCTTTCGCCCGATTTTCCGTCATATGACCACAGAGGTCAAAGTTGTTATCCGATTTACGTGAAATTTTGCACAGGGAGTAGATTCAACATAGTAACTATGCATGTGAAATTTGATTGCAATCGGTTCAGATTTCGATATAGATTCCATATATATGTTTTTCCTATTTAGGCAAAACTGGACGAAATACCTCCATTTTCCTTATCAAATCGCCACTGTCAAGTCGAAAACTTATTAAAATGACTCAAATTTTCCTATTACTCTATTACACATCTATCGACCGATAAATCATGAATACACTTTTGCGAAGTTGCCTCACAATTGGTTCATATTTAATGTTTCCTTTATTTGTATACCCTGCGCCACACTGTGGAACAGGGTATTATAAGTTAGTGCATATGTTTGTAACACCCAGAAGGAGACGAGATAGACACATGGTGTCTTTGGCAATAATGCTCAGGGTGAGTCCCTGAGTCGATATAACCATGTCCGTCTGTCCGTCCGTCTGTCTGTCTGTGCACATTTTTGTGATCAAAGTCTAGGTCGCAATTTAAGTCCAATCACCTTCAAATTTGGCACATGTTCCTAATTTGGGTCAGAATAGAACCCTATTGATTTTGGAAGAAATCGGTTCAGATTTAGATATAGCTCCCATATATATCTTTCGCCCGATATGCACTAATATGGACCCAGCAGCCAGAGTTTTATACCGATTTGCTTGAAATTTTGCACAAGGAGTAAAATTGGTAGTATAGTCATGTGTGCCAAATTTGATTGAAATCGGTTCAGATTTATTGACTTATATGGCCCCAGAAGCCAGAGTTTTGGCCCAATTTGGTTGAAATTTTGCACTAGGAGCACAATTGGTAATAAAGTCATGTGTGCCAAATTTGATTAAAATCGGTTAAGATTTAGATATAGCTCCCATACACTAAAAAAAAAGCATGCCCGGTTCCAAAGATTTTGTCTTTTTATACCCACCACCATAGAATGGTGATGGGGGTATAATAAGTTTGTCATTCCGTTTGTAACACATCGAAATATCGATTTCCGACTATATAAAGTATATATATTCTTGATCAGGGAGAAATTCTAAGAAGATATAACGATGTCCGTCTGTCTGTCAGTCTGTCTGTCTGTTGTAATCACGCTACAGTCTTCAATAATGAAGCAATCGTGCTGAAATTTTGCACAAACTCGTCTTTTGTCTGCAGGCAGGTCAAGTTCGAAGATGCGCTATATCGGTCCAGGTTTTGATATAGTCCCCATATAAAGCGTCCCCCCGATTTGGGGTCTTGGGCTTATAGAAATCGTAGTTTTTATCCAATTTGCCTAAAATTTGAAATCTAGAGGTATTTTATGACCATAAAGAGGTGTGCCAAAAATGGTGAGTATCGGTTCATGTTTTGGTATAGCCCCCATATAGACCGATCTCCCGATTTTACTTCTTGGGCTTATAGGAACCGCAGTTTTTATTCAATTTACCTGAAATTGGAAATCTAGAGGTGTTGTAGGACAAATACGCGTGCCAAAAATTGTGAGTATCGGTCCATGTTTTGGTATGGTCCCCATATAAAACGACCTCCCGATTTGGGGTCTTGGGCTTATAGAAACCGTAGTTTTTATCCAATTTGGAAATCTAGAGGTAGTTTCGGGTCATAAAGAGGTGTGCCGAAAACGGTGAGTATCGGTCCATATTTTAGTATAGCCCCCATAAGAACGATCTACCGATTTAACTCCTTGGGTTTCTAGAAACCGTAGTTTTTATCTGATTTGCCTGAAATTTTAAATATTCTGGTATTTTAGACTCACAAAAATGTGTATCGGATTAAGTTTTTATTTGGTAATGCCTCCATATAGACCGACTTCACTTTTTGAGGGTGTAGAAGGCGCATTGATCATGAAAATTGCTTGAAACTCAATGTAAAATTTCCAGATTTTACTTCTACAGATTTAAGATTTCAAATCAATACCTTATTTTATAATTTTCTTGCACACTTACAAGAGATGTTAATGATTCATCTAAAACTCAAACAAAAATGGTTCTTATAAATCCAGAATCTGATATAGTCCTCATAGGTGAAATCTTTAAATTTATCTTCGGGAAGTGTCCTCAAGTCCTCAAACCCTCTTGAAATTTCAAAGGAAACCCTAATATTTGGTTCATGGTGGTGGGTATTTAAGATTCGGCCCGGCCGAACTTAGTTCTGTATATACTTGTTTGGTATTGGTATTGGTTTGGTAGAATTTTTGGTATTGATTCCGAGCCAAAGAAGCGGAGAATACAAGTAAGGATACATTTAAGACACAATTCTCTTTTAAATTTGGGTTTTGTGTACTTGCTTCTAGGAAGCAAATTTTAATTTTTCGCTTTCTCGTATTTGTTTCTTCATATGCTATCAAAGTTCTTTAAAAACGAGTTAACGACATCTTTATTTTTCAAATTAAGACTCGACTTCCAGTAGAAATTATGCTATGTTTCAAGTAAAAAACCTCTTTAAAATAAAGTGTTGAAAAACATGTCCTATTTGTGAACGATTTTTGGCTTTGTAGTCAAGATGCAAAAACACAACCAATTTAAAGACAATTTCATTAAATTTAAAGAATTTTTCTGAATTATTAAAGTCAAGTTGACCTTAGCCCAAACATTTTTTCTTTCATGTTATGATACCCATTTTTAAGTGAAATCACTTCATTATAAGGACAATACGACTTCATTGAAAAGTTTATCGACTTTTGGACAAGGAAAAAAACTTTATATTAGAGAAATGCGTTTTCTATGCTTAGCAAAATTTGCATTCGTTTTTTAATGACACGAAATCTTTGACCTCACGACAATATTTTTTTCAGTGTATATATGTTTTTCTGATTTCGACAAAAATGGTCAAAATACCAAAATTTTCCTTGTTAAGTCGCCACTGCTTAGTCGAAAAGTTGTAAAAATGACTCTAATTTTCCTAAACTTCTAATACATATATATCGAGCGATAAATCATAAATAAACTTTTGCGAAGTTTCCTTAAAATTGCTTCAGATTTAAATGTTTCCCATATTTTTTTATAAAAATTGTGCATTAGCCAACTTAAATTTTGAGTCTATAGATTTTGTAAAAGTCTATCAAATTCTGTCTGTGATATTTAAATGTATGTATTTGGGACAAACCTTTATATATAGCACCCAACACATTTGACGGATGTGATATGGTATCGAAAATTTAGATCTACAAAGTGGTGCAGGCTATAATATAGTCGGCCCCGCCCGACTTCAGACTTTCCTTGCTTGTTTTTTACCAACATTGTGTTCCACCTCAGCGCATTAGCCGACTTAAATGTAAAATCTATAAGTATTGCAGAACTCTGTACAGATCTGCTCAGATATACAGAATATATGTGTATGGATTCACAATGGACTGAATAGTCTAAGTTAGCCTGAAATTTAATCGGGCTGCCACTTTAACCTATGGATTCATATAGCATCCGACACAATAGACGGATTTGATATGGTATCGAAAATGTGGACTTACAACGTGGTGAAGGGTATAATATAGTCGGCCCCGCCCGACTTTAGACTTTCCTTACTTGTTATACCCACCACCATAAAATGGTGACGGGGGTATAATAAGTTTGTCATTCCGTTTGTAACACATCGAAATATCGATTTCCGACTATATAAAGTATATATATTCTTGATCAGGGAGAAATTCTAAGACGATATAAGCATGTCCGTCTGTCCGTCTGTCTGTCTGTCTGTCTGTTGTAATCACGCTACAGCCTTCAATAATGGCGCTATCGTCCCCAAATTTGGCACAGATTAGTTTTTTGTTTGCAGGCAGGTCAAGTTCGAAGATGGGCTATATCGGTCGAAGTTTTGATATAGTCCCCATATAAATCGAGCTCCCGATTTGGGGTCTTGGGGCTATAAAAACCGTAGTTTTTATCAGATTTGGCTGAAATTGGAAATCCAGAGGTATTTTGGGAACATAAAGAGGTGTGTCGAAAATGGTTCGTATCGGTCCATGTTTTGGTATAGCCCCCATATAGACCGATCTCCCGATTTTGCTTCTTAGGCGACTAGAAACAGTATTTTCTATCCGATTTGTCTGAAATTGAAAATCTAGAGGTATTTTGGGACCATAAGGAGGTGTGACGAAAATCGTTCGTATCGGTCCATGTTTTGATATAGCCCCCATATAGACCGATCTCCCGATTTTGCTTCTTGGGCGTCTAGAAACTATATTTACCATCCGATTTGCCTGAAATTGGAAATCTAGAGGTATTGTGGGACTATAAAGAGGTGTGTCGAAAATGGTCCGTATCGGTCCATGTTTTGGTATATCCCCCATATAGACCGATCTCCCGATTTTGCTTCTTGCGCGTCTAGAAACAGTATTTTCAATCCGATTTGTATGAAATTGAAAATCTAGAGGTATTTTGGGACCATAAAGAGGTGAGTCGAAAATGTTCCGTATTGGTTCATGTTTTGATATAGCCCCCATATAGACCGATCTCCCGATTTGGAGTCTTGGGCCTATAAAAACCGTAGTTTTTATCCAATTTGCCTGAAATTGGAAATATAGAGGTATTTGAGGACCATAAAAAAGTGTGCCGAATATAGTGCCCATCGGTCCATGTTTTGGTATAGCCCCCATATAGACCGATATCCCGATTTTGCTTCTAGAAACTATATTTACAATATGATTTGCCTGAAATTGGAAATCTAGAGGTATTTGAGGACCATAAAAAGGTGTGCCGAAAATGGTGCTCATCGGTCCATGTTTTGATATAGGCCCCATAGAGACTGATCTCCCGATTTTTCTTCTTGGGCTTCTAGAAACTATATTTTCTATCCGATTTTCCTGAAATTGAAAATCTAGAGTTCTTTTGGGACTATAAAAAGGTGTGCCGAAAATTGTGTCCATCGGTCCATTTTTTGGTATAGCCCCCATATAGACCGATCTCCCGATTTTGCTTCTTGGGCTTCTAGAAACTATATTTACCATCCGCTTTGTTTGAAATTCTTGAGCTTCTATAAACTGTATTTATTACCCGATTTGCCTGAAATTCGAAATCTAGAAGTATCTTTAGACCAGAAATAAGGGTGCCGTAATTGAGGTATATCGGTTCATTTTTTGGTATAACCCCCATATAGACTGATCTCTCGATTTTTACTTCTTGGGCGTCTTGAGACTATGTTTTTTTAGCCGATTTGTTTGAAATTCTGGAGATATTTTAAGATCACAAATATGTGAGTAGCAAATGGTACCTATCGGTCCATGTTTTGGTATAGCCCCCATATACACCCATCTCCCGGCTTTATTTCTTGGACTTCTAGAATCCGTAGTTTTTATCCGATTTGCTGGAAATTAGTAATTTATAATGAAATTTTAGACAAACGAAATTTCCTTTTCTTATAAAGTATTTTCGTTTATTCAACTCTAAAATTCTCTAAAATAGCAGGCGCACTGATCATGAAAATTGCTTCAAACTGAAAGTAAAATTTCCAGATTTTACTCTACAGATTTAAGATTTCAAATCAAGGCGTAATTTAATCATATACACGATATGTTTATAATTTCTCAAAAACTCAAACATAATTGGTTCTCATAAATCTAGAATCTTATCTGGTCTTCATAGGTAGAATCTTTAAAGTTTGTCTTCGGGAGCTGACTGCCTTGGGAGAAGATTTGTCATCAAACCCCCTACAATTCTATATATTATCAAGTAACCCAATACGACGAAGAGTTTTCAAAGTAAACTATTATATTTGATTCATGGTGGTGGGTATTTAAAATTCGGCCCGGCCGAATTTACTACTGTATATACTTGTTTTATATTAATTTACTTTTTCTTTAATTTACTTGTCTTTGAGATAACAAACCCGAAAAAAAATTGAAAGTTGAAATGTGAATTTGATGTAGCTTCTTTATGTCGACAATTCACCAAAAAGTCGAAAAAGTGTTGACTTTTCAATAATCAAAAAATCGAAAGTCTGGTCGAATATTACGTACCCCCTCGACCATGGATTGCGTAGAAAGTTCTAATAAAACTGTCATCCACAATCGAACAAATTGGGCTGAGGTAATACTTGATTATTGCTAGGTATCTTACAACTTCTTAACATAGTCTTCCAAATTGTAAGTTAGTCCATATGCACTGAAAAAAATATTGCCTTGAGGTCAAAGATTTCATGTCTTTAAAATGCGAATGCAAATTTTGCTTAGCATAGAAGATGCAATAAAGTTGCCATTAACTAGTTTTTAAAGGACTTTGATAGCATATGAAGAAAAAAGCTGAAAAAGCGAAAAATTAAAATTTGCTTCCTAGGAGCAAGTACACAAAATCCAAATTTAAAAGAGAATTGTGTCTTAAAAGTATCCTTACATGTATTCTCCGCTTCTTTGGCTCGGAATCAATACCAACATTTTTAAAGTAAAGACAAAATCTTTTCAGTGTGGAGTCCATTTTAGACAAAACAAGTAAGTTCGGCTAATTTTTGTTCCTCTTTTAGAGGTCCCAATTTCAACCGAATCCGATGAAGTGTGCACCTCGAGGAAGCGCTAGAAATCAAATCTGGGGATCGGTTTATATGGGGCCTATATACATATAATTATGTACCGATTTCGACTAATTTTGCATGGTTTTTAGATGTCTATATTAACAACACGCACGCAATTTAAATCGAATCGGATGAAATTTCCAACTCTAATAGGCTCCGTAAATCAATTCTGTGGATTGGTTTATACTGGCGCTATTTATAATTATGGGCAGATATGGACCAATTTTTGCATGAATTATTTCAGCTTAGGGAAATAAATAACAAAAACCAAAAAGAGTTATCTTCGCTTAGCCAAAAAAAAACTTGTACACTTAAAATACATAAAAATTATTGTTTTAAATAGAAGATATTACTACATTTTAATATTTTGTATGGTAGTCTAGAGTTAATGTTCTTCAGCTTTGTTTTCATATATGTCCATACATACTACGAAGTGCTCCTAAGTTATTACCCATATTTATAATAATTTACTGAAAGTTTATCGAAGGAATTTGTATGGTAATAGTAGGTTAGGTTAGGTTAGGTTATGTGGCAGCCTCTCTTATCACTGAGTGCTGCCCGATTCCTTGTTAATCTCATTGACAGGGGACCTCCTTTTTATAGCCGAGTCCGAACGGCGTTCCACATTCCAGTGAAACCACTTAGAGAAGCTTTGAAACCCTCTGAAATGTCACCAGCATTACTGAGGTGGGATAATCCACCTCTGAAAAACTTTTTGGTGTTCGGTCGTAGCAGGAATCGTGGGTTCGACCTTGTGTATGCAAGGCTGGCATGCTAACCATTGCACCACGGTGGTAATAGTAGGTTTAAAGTTTACGTTAACTTTTATAAACATGGGGATTAGCCTTTAGAACAACTTCCAATTATTTATGCTGGGAAGTTAAAGAAAATCGGATTTCGTTTGATTTTCAAATACCAAAAGTCAGTTATTCTGTATTGTTGGCATAGCCTCCCTCACGTTTCCTGTAAATGTCAAGTATGGAAGATATATATGAAAGCTATATCTAAATCTGAACCGATTTATAAGTTTGGCATGTATAGCTACAATGTTAATTGTGCTCCCTGTGCAAAATTTCACGTAAATCGGAGTAAAACTTGTAATGTTACTATTT
Organism: Haematobia irritans; assembly: GCF_050003625.1. NCBI lineage: Eukaryota > Metazoa > Arthropoda > Insecta > Diptera > Muscidae > Haematobia > Haematobia irritans. The sequence goes on from NC_134400.1 coordinate 85,428,959, forward strand.
TAGTTAGCCATGCAATATATAAATAAAAATATGAAACCATCCGTCCGTCCGTACTTTTATTATTTTTTCGTTTTTTTCCTCAATTTGATTTAGCCCAACTTATGTCATCTGAAGTTTTTGATCTATATCCGAGTGTTTGTAAAATATCTTACAGTGTGGCGGAACGATAAGAATTGTCGGAGGTAAATAAAATATCGACAAATGTATTATCGATGCCATTAACAAGCTGCAGTATCGATTATGTCTTTGAATATAATTTCCCAAGTAAAATAATTTGGAAGTTCTTCTAAAGGCACAACTTTAAAAGCAATTCCAAAAATATCCTCCCAAAGATGTTCCTTATTTTAACTACAGAGGAAGTTCGTTTAATACAATTTGTTATAACTCGCTTTTTTCATATTTTAATGGGTATTTTTATTTTTTTTGTCTCAAATAGGTTAAAAATAGAGTAAGGATTAATAAAACGCTACGAGTTATTAAAATTTTGTCGAAAAAATTCAATATCCATTCTGGAAAGATTGCGAATTTTTGAAGTCAAACTTTTCAGACAAGAGTTAGAATCATAAAAAATTATGTTAATTATTTATTTAGCATAATATCACATAATTTTGTAATTTACATCCAAAACACCGAATTCGGATCACACTTTAAGAAGTGATGCAAATTCAGTGCAACGGTTGTTGAAATGGTGGACCTCAGTCCTATGAAAAGCCCATGTTAAATTCATCATTTCTGGGCCAATTTTGCACCTTTTCCGGATCCAAACAGAACATTTTCACTGCTTTTTTGAATTAAAAAAACTCCCGGTAAGTCCAAATAGAGAAAAAAATTTTGGGAGGGCATTTTATAGTCTCCCCCACGTTTCCTGCAAATTTCAAGTAATTCGGAGAAGTTTACGTTTTTCACTACTTATATACCCTAGTGGTGTCCGTCTGTCTGTCTGTATATGTAGAATCGTATCCTTGTAAAATCGCCACTGCTAAGTAGTAAAAATTGTAAATATTACTCAAATTGTCCTATATCTCGAACACATACACTGTTAAAAAAATATGTTTTTCATATGTTTCTATATAAACAAAATATGTTTCGGGCACAATTTTTAAACACAATATATTTAAGTGCAAACATGTAAACTAACACTAAATGTTTGGGACACATATGTTAATATGTTAGAATATATTATGTTTGGGGCATGAATGTTTCATAAAAATAATATGTGTGAATTTAAACATATATAAGCTTTCAAATTTCGAGTAAACATATATATGTTATGATATTTTATTCAGAGAAAGACAGAGAGAGAGAGAGAGAGAGAGTATAGGAAAGAAATAGATATGGAGAGTTGACGAAAGATATAAACATAACACAGCGAGAGAATCAAAAGACATCAAGTTCTGTGAAACCGCTTGTTTGTTGTTTGGGAAAACTGTTTTATGATAAGGCCAAAAATTTGATATGCTTAAGTCTAAATATTATTTAATTTGAATATTAGAATAAGTATTCGGAGTAAAGAGAATAGACATTCGGAACCAAGAGAATAGACATTTGCAAAAAGACAACAGCCTTGAGAGTAGCATTTTATGTATGTGTGGACATGCGTTATGTTTATCATTTTGGCATTATGGTTCGTTAAAAAAATCGGAACGTCCGAGGAGTAAGTCAAAATATGCTTCTTTTGTTAGAGTTTTTGAATTCCTTCCAAAATTTCAAACTTTTATATCAAAACCAGTTTTTTGTTACAAAATTGTTATTTTTCCAATAAAAACAAGTATATACGACCGTAAGTTCGGCCAGGCCGAATCTTATGTATCCTCCACCATGGATTGCGTAGAAACTTCTACGAAAGACTGTCATCCACAATCGAATTACTTGGGGTGTGGTATCTTAAAACTTCTTAACATCGTTTTCTAAATTGTGAGTTAGTCCATACGTGGTTAATATTAGACAAAAAAGTTATGTATAGGTAAGTCTACAAATAATTACGAATCGACATGGACTTTTGCACAGTACGTAGAGATTCAGAATTGAAATATGGGGGTCGTTTATATGGGGGCTATATAGAATTGTTCATAATTGGATATGGACCAATTTTTGTGTGATTGGGGTCGATTTATCTGAGGGCTATATATAACTATAGACAAATATGGACCTAGTTAGACATGGTTGTTAACGGCCATATAACATACTAGCACAACGTACCAAATTTCAGCTGACTCGGATGAAATTTGCTCCTCCAAGAGGCTCCAAAACCAAATTTAGGGATCGGTTTGTATGGGGGCTATATATGATTATGGACTGATATGGACCAATTTTTGCATGGTTGTTAGAGACCATATACTAACACCATGTACCAAATTTCAGCCGGATCGGATGAAATTTGCTTATCTTAGAGCAATCGCAAGCCAAATTTGGGGCTCAGTTTTTATGGGGGCTATACGTAAAAGTGGACCGATATGGCCCATTTGCAATACCATCCGACCTACATCAATAACAACTACTTGTGCCAAGTTTCAAGTCGATAGCTTGTTTCGTTCGGAAGTTAGCGTGATTTCAACAGACGGACGGACGGACGGACGGACGGACATGCTCAGATCGACTCAGAATTTCACCACGACCCAGAATATATATACTTTATGGGGTCTTAGAGCAATATTTCGATGTGTTACAAACGGAATGACAAAGTTATTATACCCCCATCCTATGGTGGAGGGTATAAAAATAATATTTTATCCAAAAGCTCAGTCCATTTCGTTTATATCAAGCACTGTTTCTGACTGTATTAATAACCCACATTTCGAAGTTTCATTATAAAAATCTAATATAGTATAAATTTAAATGTGTACATTTACAAAAAATTGGTTTTTGGTCGGCAGACAGGATAACCATTGCTCCACGTGGCAAACAAATGTATGTTTCTGTTAATTTCTTCAACATTATTTGTATTACAGAAAAAGGTGCCAAGAACTAAAAAAAAAATCGTGGAAGTGATAATTATGTGAGGAAATGAGCACAATCTTCTTTGGGGAAAATTCTTCCAAGCATCTTATATTTTTGGGCTCAAAATGCTTCCAAATATATAATATGTTCACATAAAACAAACATATTAATGTTTCGGCAGTATCCAATAATATATGTGCTTCCTGTAAAATATGTTTGGAACATATGTTACAGAAGCGATTTTTTTTTGAGGGTGCACGTATGGACTAACTCACAATTTAGAAAACGATGTTAAGAAGTTTTAAGATATCACAAGCCAAGTAATTCGATTGTGGATGACAGTCTTTCGTAGAAGTTTCTACGCAATTCATGGTGGAGGGTACATAAGATTCGGTCTGGCCGGAACATATGAAAAACACAGTGGTCGGAACATATGAAAAACACAGTGTGGTAGAGCCCGAATTGAAATATGGGGGTCGCTTATATGGGGGCTATATACAATTATGAACTTGATATGGACCAATTTTTTGTGATTGGGTATCGATTTATCTGAGGGCTATATATAACTATAGACCGATATGGACCTAGTTAGGCATAGTTGTAAACGGCCATATACTAGCATAATGTACCAAATTTCAACTGACTCGGATGAAATTTGCTCCTCAAAGAGGCTCCAAAACCAAATCTCGGGATCGGTTTATATGGGGGCTATATATGATTATGGACTGATATGGACCACATTTGGCATGACTGTTAAATATCATATACTACCACTACGTACTACACGACGAAAAAAACTTTTTTTCATATGTTTGGGTGTAAAAATTATATGTTTGGAACTCAAATTTGTAAACACAATATTTTTAAGTGCAAGCATATAACGTTCATAAACTAGCATAATATGTTTGGGACATATATGTTAATATGTTTGAACATATTATGTTTGGGACATAAAATGTTTGTAAATATAATATGCTTGGATGCAAACATATATTAATTTAGAAATAGACTATAAACATATATGTGTTTAGAAAGAAAGACATAAAATGTGTGCTGGAAGTAAAATCATGAAAGTAACAAATTGGCGCCTTAAAATTATTTATACACAAAGAAAATTCAATTAAAGATTGGAATAATACTGTGTGTGAATATAAACAAGTCTAAATTTCCAAATTTGGAATAAACATATATATGTTGTGATATAAGACCGCCAAAAATTGTATATGCTTAAGTAAAAAGATTAAAATGAGTATTCGGCGAGAAAATTCATTCGGAACCAAGAGAAAAGACATTTGAAAACAAGAGCATGAGTCAGTGTTGCCTGGTTGGGGGTTTCCCCCCAAATTTAGGGGTTTTTTACACGTTTAGGGGGATTTTTAGGGGTAACATTTATTTGGGGGATTTTTGGGGGTAAAAAAAATATCTTAGATCTTATAAAGTGGAGCAATTCTCAACAAAATTTGGAACAATTCTGGCATGAATTTTGAGAAAAAAATAAGGGAAGTCAATCCATGTTCCTAAATACAAGCAAGCATGCAATGACATTCTTTTTTAAACGCATCTGTTGAAGGGGCATTTTTAATATTTGATACAATTAAAAACAAGGTTTGGTTAGGTTACGTGGCAGCCTGATGGGGGGTTTTTGAAAAAAGTCTAGATCAATTTAGGGGTTTTCTTTTCTTAAGAATTGGGGGAAGAATCAAAAATTACCTGGCATGAGTTGTGTTTATCATTTTCGCATTACGGGCACTTTTTTTGTTTTGTCAAAACAAATCGGAACATTGGACGAGTAAGTCAAAATATTCAAACAAAGGTAATTAAAGGGATCTTCATAAAAATAACGAAAGGGCACTATACACTGAAAAATAGCATACCCAGTTCCAAAGATTGTGTCTCTATTTTAACAATTTTGGAATTGATTCCGAGCCAATGAAGCCGAGAATTCAAGTAAGGATACTTTTAAAACACAATTCTCTTTTAAATGTGGGTTTTGTGTATTTGACTCTATGAAGCAAATTTTACTTTTTCGCTTTTTCAGCTTTTATCATATGCTATAAAAAGTCCGTTGAAAACAAGACGTCCAGTAGAAATTATGCTATGTTTCAATTAAAAAACGTCTTTAAAATAACATTTTGAAAAACATGTTCAGATGCAAAAATGCAACAAATTTGAAGACAATTTCATTAATTTTAAAGAATTTGTCTGAATTATTAAAGTCAAGTTGACCTTAGTCCAAAAATGTTTTCTTTCATGTTATGATACCCATTTCCAAGACACTTAATTATAAGGACAACACGACTTCATTAAAAAGTTTATCGACTTTTGAACATGGAAAAAACTTTATATTAGAGAAATGCGTCGTCTAAGCTAAGCAAAATTTGTATTCTTATTTTAAGGACATGAAATCTTTGGACTCACGACAATATTTTTCGGGGTACTCTTTTTAGAGTTGTGACAGTAAAATTAAAACATTGGGAAACAGTGAAAAATTAAACAGTAAGATCTATAAAAACAAAGATTAGTTCCTCTTTATTAATGAGTAATCCAAGAGGAGTTGACGGATTCTTCGAAAATAAAAGCGGGCATTGAGTTCGAGTTTTGCCGCTAAAATTATTTCTCATTTTAACGGCAAAATTCGAATCGGTAAACCCAGAATAACATTATAACTAATTATACAATTATTCTTCGAGCTTTATGGACAGATATAGATTAAGGAACATGGTTAATAGAGCCATTGAAAAGAAAACGCCAGATACCAATCTATACACGCCTGGACTGTACATGTTTCGGTTCGGGCGAATGAACCTTTCCACAGCCTTTAGTATAGATCTGGCTGGGAGAGATAACTCAATTTTGGGCCCTTTATGCTAACTCCTTATGGAGAAAACATTTGGGAAATTTCCTCTTACAAATTGAATCATCTTTTCTCCCACTGTACATCATCTTTTCATATAACTTACAAGTCCCTTAATCTTATTTTTATTTCGTTTTGTTACATAGTAATGCAACAACACGAAATTTATTTTTAGAATGTGTAACAAAACGAAATAAAAATAAGATTAAGGGACTTGTAAGTTATATGAAAAGATGATGTACAGTGGGAGAAAAGATGATTCAATTTGTAAGAGGAAATTTCCCAAATGTTTTCTCCATAAGGAGTTAGCATAAAGGGCCCAAAATTGAGTTATCTCTCCCAGCCAGATCTATACTAAAGGCTGTGGAAAGGTTCATTCGCCCGAACCGAAACATGTACAGTCCAGGCGTGTATAGATTGGTATCTGGCGTTTTCTTTTCAATGGCTCTATTAACCATGTTCCTTAATCTATATCTGTCCATAAAGCTCGAAGAATAATTGTATAATTAGATATAATGCATTTGGACGTCAATTGCCTGTTTCGGTATCAGGCTAACATGTAATATAATAACATTATAACTTTTTTAGGCAAATTGTATTATAACTTGGTGGGGCATGATCCCAAGCAACAATTGAATAAGTTTATTTACTTTAGAATAAATTTTTAAAGAAAGTAAACAATTGTTCACACCTAAATAAATTTATGTGTTGGTTGTAAAATTATTGTTTCGAATTTAAATATAATGTGCTTTTGAATGGTTATCGTTAACTTTAGGATACGATGGAAATATATATATATATATATATATATATATATATATATATATATATATATATATATATATATATATATATATATATATATATATATATATATATATATATATATATATATATATATATATATATATATATATATATATATATATATATATATATATATATATATATATATATATATATATATATATATATATATTCCGAACGTATCTGGAATATACGTAAAAAAAATATATGTAAAAAAAAAATAAAAAAATGATGTCGGTCGAAGCAGGGATCGAACCCAGAACTCTTGGCATGCAAGGCGGACGTACCAACCACTGATCCACGCCGCCAACAAATGTATGTTAAACAATGTTATGTTGTTAAACAATGTTATGTTTGCATCAGCTCGTGGGCGCCGCAAGCTATGATATATAAATATGACTTATAACGATAATTATCTCTTGATGACCATAGCAGCTACGTAGCCCAGTGGTTAGTGTGCTGGCTTACAAACTGTGTGGTCCGCTGTTCGAATCCCCGTCCGGCAAAAGGTAAAATTTAAAAAAAAATTATAAAATTTAATAATTTCTTCTACAATGTTTGTATTACAGAAAAAGGAACTATGAACTAAAAAACTCGTGGAAGTGAGAAAAATGTGAGGGAATATATAATTAGGCAGAAAAAAATTTGAGAACAATCTTCTAAGGGAGAAAATTCTTCTAAGCATATAATATTTTTGGGTTCAAAATGTTTCCAAACATATTATATGTTCACATAATAACATATAGTTTTTTGGAAGACAACATTATTGAATTTGGATGGAAAAATACATAATGTTTGGAACTTAGACTACCCAAACATATTATATTGTTTAGACCAATATGCTTTCAAACATATTATATATTGGAAGAAATCAAATATATAAATGTTTGGGCTATACCCAAAAATTTATATGCTTGAAGCAAAATGTGTTTGGGAGTATATGTTACAGAAGCGATTTTATTTTTTGAGGGTGCAAATTTCAACAAGATCGGATGAATTTTGCTTCTCCAAAAGGCACCGGAGGTCAAATCTGGGGATCGGTTTATATGAGGGCTATATATAATTATGGACTGATATGAACCAATTCTTGCACGGTTGTTGGATAACATATACTAACATCACGTACCAAATTTCAACCGAATGGGAAGAATTTTGCTCTTCCAAGGGGCTCCGGAGGTCAAATCTGCGGATCGGTTTATATCGGGGCTATATATAATTATGGACCGATTTCGACCAATTTTTGCATGGGCACCACGTACCAAATTTCAACTGAATCAGATGAATTTTGGTCTTCCAAGAGGCTCCGGAGGTCAAATCTGGTGATCGGTTTATATGGGGGCTATATATACTTATGGACCGATGTGGACCAATTTTTGCATGGTCATTAGAGACCATATACTTACACCATGAACCACATTTCAGCCGGATCGGATGAAATTTGCTTCTCTTGAGGCTCCGCAAGCCAAATCGGGAGATCGGTTTATATGGGGGTTGTATATAATTATTGACCGATCTGGACCAATTCTTGCATGGTTATTAGAGACCATATACTAACACCATGTACAAAATTTCAGCCGGATCGGATGAAAGTTGATTCTCTTAGAACGATCGCAATCCAAATTTGGGGGTCCATTTATATGGGGGCTATACGTAAAAGTGGACCGATATGGCTCATTTGCAATACCATCCGACCTACATCAATAACAACTACTTGTGCCAAGTTTCAAGTCGATAGCTTGTTTCGTTCGGAAGTTAGCGTGATTTCAACAGACGGACGGTCGGACGGACGGACATGCTCAGATCGACTCAGAATTTCACCACGACCCAGAATATATATACTTTATGGGGGCTTAGAGCAATATTTCGATGTGTAACAAACGGAATGACAAAGTTAATATACCCCCATCCTATGGTGGAGGGTATAAAAAAACATTTTTTGTGTCCAACATGGGCAAATGTGAGACCCTCTTGTGTGGTCCGACCGTTAGAAAAGAGAGAAGATAGAGTTAGAGCGAAGTAAATTGTTAATTGGAACAATGAATTGTTTAATAAAAACTGCGAAAATGTTCACTCATTTTCATAACTAATCTGTGTTCTTAGTTTGATTAAAACAATGATTGTATCAGTATTTTCAGTTTGATTATCAATTAATTTTTTATTAAAAATTAAAAAAAATCAATAATTAACTGACTTAGTCTTCCAAGTTTAATTATAACGTTAATTGTATCAATTAATTTTTTAATTAAAAATTTTCAATCGTTGACCCAAATGACGTATTGTTTCGAGTTTGATTATAAATTAATTGATACAATTAATTAATTTTGAAACACATTTCAGCTTCAATTTACTTTTTAATTGGAAATATTTTGGTAATTTTTTTTTCTGTGTACGTAAGGCTCATAGAATATTTTTGCGAATAAAGATAAAACAATTCCCAAATGTGACTTTTTAATCGTTCTGGGACGCAATTTTTATTTGATTGTGATGTGAGTATGGATTATAAACTTGGAAACATGGAATTTAGATGTGTATCCAAATAGCATCAAATGAATATATTAAAGACATCTTATTTTATCCCTTTATCACGAAAATCACTTACCTCTAGTAAAGATATTAAAATTATGAATACTGGAGGTGGCCACAAACGTTTTTTATCCGCCAAATATTTTTTCTTGGAATCCGCTATGGAGTTTGGTAAAAATGCAAATTTCATTGGGAATTCATAGCAGTGGACAGAGTGTATGCAATAAAGGCCTGGAGATATCCGCTGCGACTCCTTCACTTTCCTATCACAATGACCTTCTACATTTAGGACTATAGCAGCCTCCAGGGGCGGTTTGTTTGATTGCCTCAGTGATTTATACGGTGTCCGATCCATGTGGGCTGACAACTCATTTGGGATGTCTAGGCGAGTTGATGGGTGTGATTCATTTGGCGGCTTTGTCTTGTCATCCAGCATATCCGGTTGATTTCCATGCGATATCATTTCGGTGTGCAAATCCCTCATTTATCCCTCTGAACAAGAATCATACAGGAGACACAATTCCTCTTGCGATGAACAGCCTTTTGTACATGTCTTCCTTATGGTATAGTGAAAGTGGACAGGGGAATTCTTCTGTTTTGGTGTTAAAATTAAATTGAGGAACTTTCATTTACTTTGGGGTGTGGGGGCTTATTCCGCGGTTTGCCCGATTGTGACAGTGACACTGTTCCAATGTCTGCGTTGGATACTTCAGCGCCGCTCAAAAATAGCACTGTGTCACGTTGCAATGCTGTTGCATGTCACCTCCATTACAGTTGGATATGTAGACTCAGCCCCTTTGGCAACAATTCATTTACGCTAGAAATAGAATCGAGAAAAAACAGAACGAATATACTTGACGTTGATTTTCAAATGTTCAACTCATTGAAAGCGAAAATAAATAGAGGATCATTATGTCGAGTGATGCTAGAAACCGAAAATCCGAATATAAATACAAATATCCAACTGTCAGTGGAGTAGATCAATAAATTTTATCCCAAAGTAGTAACTAATTGGTTTTTATATTGGTATTGCTTTAACTTTATTTGATATTCCGGTGACGTCAACTATACTTGATAAAAAGTGGTTTTATGACTTCATAAAAGTCTGCTTATCTGGCTGGGTAGTTTCAGTGCGAATTTTCTAATGAGTTAATTGAAGGTGGCTGATATATTTTGCAACAGACTGTGGGTTGCTACCATTACGAAACCTCCCGCCTGACAACTGACAGCTTTATTCCCGTACAGATGCGGAACATCTTAAAAATGAGCTTGGATTAAAGCCATTGAAGTACCAAACAAGTAAGGAAAGTCTAAAGTCGGGCGGGGCCGACTATATTATACACTTCACCACTTTGTAAGTCCACATTTTCGATACCATATCAAATCCGTCCAATGTGTTGGATGCTATATGAATCCATACACATATATTCTGTATATCTGAGTAGATCTGTACAGAGTTCTGCAATACTTATAGATTTTACATTTAAGTCGGCTAATGCGCTGAGGTGGAACACAATGTTAGTAAAAAAATATAGGAAACATTTAAATATGAACCAATTTTGAGGCAACTTCGCAAAAGTGTATTTATGATTTATCGGTCGATAGATGTGTAATAGAGTAGTAGGAAAATTTGAGTCATTTTGATAAGTTTTCGACTTAGCAGTGGCGATTTGATAAGGAAAATGTAGGTATTTCGGCCAGTTTTGCCTAAATCGGAAAAACATATATATGGAATCTATATCGAAATCTGAACCGATTGCAATCAAATTTCACATGCATAGTTACTATGTTGAATCTACTCCCTGTGCAAAATTTCACGTAAATCGGATAACAACTTTGACCTCTGTGGTCATATGGCGGAAAATCGGGCGAAAGATATATATGGGAGCTATATCAAAATCTGAACCGATTTCAACCAAAATAATCACGCATATGCAGAACCTTAATTCTACTGCCTGTGCAAAGTTTCAAGTTCAATTATACTTCCTCTGCAAAATTTCACGTAAATCAGAGTAGCACTTTTGCCTCTGTGGGCATATTAGTCCAAATAGGGCGAATGATATATATGGGAGCTATATCTAAATCTGAACCGACTTCAACTAAATTTTGCACAATTAACGATACTATAAAACGTACTCCTTGTGCAAAATTTCAAGCAACTCAGGGCAAAACTCTGGCTTTTGAGGCCATATAAATCCAAATCGGACGAAAGATATATATAGGAGCTATATCTAAATCGGAACCGATTTCAACTAAATTTAGCACATTTAACGATACTATTAAACGTACTTGTTGTGCAAAATTTGAAGCAAATCAGGGCAAAACTCTGGCTTTTGGGGCCATATAAGTCCAAATCGGTCGAAAGATATATATGGGAGCTATATCTAAATCTGAACCGGTTTCAACTAAATTTGGCACAATTAACGATACTAGTAAACTTACTCCTTGTACAAAATTTTAATCAAATCAGGGCAAAACTTTGGCTTTTGAAGCCATATAAGTCAAAATCAAAGATATATAGGGGAGCTATATCTAAATCTGAACCGATTTCAACTAAATTTGGCACAATTAACGATACTATCAAACGTACTCGTTGTGCAAAATTTGAAGCAAATCAGGGCAAAACTCTCGCTTTTGGGGCCATATAAGTCCAAATCGGACAAAAGATATATATGGGAGCTATATATAAATCTGAACCGATTTAGCTGATATTTTGCAGTTTTTACGGGACTGACGAAACATTCAGATGTACAAAATTTGAAGAACGTCGGTTCATAAATACGTGAAATATGATCAAATCGGTGATAACTATATATGGCAGCTATATCTAAATCTGAACCGATTTTTTCCAAAATCAATAGCGATTGTCTTCTACCCGAAGAAAGACGTTATGTCAAATTTGAGGACGATCGGACTTAAACTGCGACCTGTACTTTGTGCACAAAATTACATATACAGACAGACAGACGAACATCGCTAAATCGACTCAGAATAATTCTAAGTCGATCGGTATACTAAAAGATGGGTCTATGACAATTATTTCTTAGCGTTACATACAAATGCACAAACTTATTATATCCTGTACCACAGTAGTGGTGAAGGGTATAAAAATGCAAGAGCACACCGATACAAAAAAAAAAAGAAAATAGACTAGAAGTAGCCAATGGTCAATTACCGACCTTGGTTTTCGCCGGGTTTGCTTCCTAAAGAGGCTGAAAATTTACACTTTCGATTGCCCACATGAAATCAAGCGCCGCCTATGGTAATAGTGTAGGCCGCTGTGACAATCTAAGGTCGCTCCCCGCTCGTATTCGTCGACTGTGGAGTCAAAATAAATGCCGAAGCCCTGGGCAAAACATTTCGGCAACAGACCATGGACACTGCAAAAGTACTCAGCACCATCGCACTCAAAAATACCAAAGTGTCAATCATCTCAAGGCGGTGATTCGCTGGACATGGACTACAATACGGGAGAGCCACTTTCATACATCGTGTGATGGCTTTGTCGGCCGTTTGAAGGCCATAATCCGAGCCTTTATAATATTAAACAAGTAAGGAAAGTCTAAAGTCGGGCGGGGCCGACTATATTATACCCTGCACCACTTTGTAGATCTAAATTTTCGATACCATATCACATCCGTCAAATGTGTTGGGTGCTATATATAAAGGTTTGTCCCAAATACATACATTGAAATATCACTCGGTCTGGACAGAATTTGATAGACTTCCACAAAATCTATAGACTCAAAATTTAAGTCGGCTAATGCACTAGGGTGGAACACAATGTTAGTAAAAAACAAGTATATACAGTAGTAAATTCGGCCGGACCGAATTTTAAATACCCACCACCATGAATCAAATATAATAGTTGAAAACTCTTCGTCGTATTGGGTTACTTGATAATATATAGAATTGTAGGGGGTTTGATGACAAATCTTCTCCCAAGGCAGTCAGCTCCCGAAGACAAACTTTAAAGATTCTACCTATGAAGACCAGATAAGTTTCTAGATTTATGAGAACCAATTTTGTTTGAGTTTTTGAGAAATTATAAACATATCGTGTATATGATTAAATTAAAATCTAATCTAATTAAAAATCTGGAAATTTTACTTTCAGTTTGAAGCAATTTTCATGATCTATTGAGAATTTTAGTGCTATTTTAGAGAATTTTAGAGTTGAATAAACGAAAATATTTTTTAAAGGAAAGGAAATTTCGTTTGTCTAAAATTTCATTATAAATTACTAATTTCCAGCAAATTGGATAAAAACTACGGATTCTAGAAGTCCAAGAAATAAAGCCGGGAGATGGGTGTATATGGGGGCTATACCAAAACATGGACCGATAGGTACCATTTGCTACTCACATATTTGTGATCTTAAAATACCTCCAGAATTTCAAACAAATCGGCTAAAAAAACATAGTCTCTAGACGCCCAAGAAGTAAAAATCGAGAGATCAGTCTATATGGGGGTTATACCAAAAAATGAACCGATATACCTCAATTACGGCACCCTTATTTCTGGTCTAAAAATACCTCTAGATTTCGAATTTCAGGCAAATCGGGTAATAAATACAGTTTATAGAAGCTCAAGAATTTCAGACAAAGCGGATGGTAAATATAGTTTCTAGAAGCCCAAGAAGCAAAATCGGGAGATCGGTCTATATGGGGGCTATACCAAAAAATGGACCGATGGACACAATTTTCGGCACACCTTTTTATAGTCCCAAAAGAACTCTAGATTTTCAATTTCAGGAAAATCGGATAGAAAATATAGTTTCTAGAAGCCCAAGAAGAAAAATCGGGAGATCAGTCTCTATGGGGCCTATATCAAAACATGGACCGATGAGCACCATTTTCGGCACACCTTTTTATGGTCCTCAAATACCTCTAGATTTCCAATTTCAGGCAAATCATATTGTAAATATAGTTTCTAGAAGCAAAATCGGGATATCGGTCTATATGGGGGCTATACCAAAACATGGACCGATGGGCACTATATTCGGCACACTTTTTTATGGTCCTCAAATACCTCTATATTTCCAATTTCAGGCAAATTGGATAAAAACTACGGTTTTTATAGGCCCAAGACTCCAAATCGGGAGATCGGTCTATATGGGGGCTATATCAAAACATGGACCGATACGGAACATTTTCGACTCACCTCTTTATGGTCCCAAAATACCTCTAGATTTTCAATTTCATACAAATCGGATAGAAAATACTGTTTCTAGACGCGCAAGAAGCAAAATCGGGAGATCGGTCTATATGGGGGATATACCAAAACATGGACCGATACGGACCATTTTCGACACACCTCTTTATAGTCCCACAATACCTCTAGATTTCCAATTTCAGGCAAATCGGATGGTAAATATAGTTTCTAGACGCCCAAGAAGCAAAATCGGGAGATCGGTCTATATGGGGGCTATATCAAAACATGGACCGATACGAACGATTTTCGTCACACCTCCTTATGGTCCCAAAATACCTCTAGATTTTCAATTTCAGACAAATCGGATAGAAAATACTGTTTCTAGTCGCCTAAGAAGCAAAATCGGGAGATCGGTCTATATGGGGGCTATACCAAAACATGGACCGATACGGACCATTTTCGACACACCTCTTTATGGTCCCAAAATACCTCTGGATTTCCAATTTCAGGCAAATCTGATAAAAACTACGGTTTTTATAGGCCCAAGACCCCAAATCGGGAGGTCGATTTATATGGGGACTATATCAAAACTTGGACCGATATAGCCCATCTTCGAACTTGACCTGGCTGCAAACAAAAAACTAATCTGTGCCAAATTTGGGGACGATAGCGCCATTATTGAAGGCTGTAGCGTGATTACAACAGACAGACAGACAGACAGACAGACAGACAGACAGACGGACAGACGGACATGCTTATATCGTCTTAGAATTTCTCCCTGATCAAGAATATATATACTTTATATAGTCGGAAATCGATATTTCGATGTGTTACAAACGGAATGACAAACTTATTATACCCCCGTCACCATTTTATGGTGGTGGGTATAACAAGTAAGGAAAGTCTAAAGTCGGGCGGGGCCGACTATATTATACCCTGCACCACCTTGTAGATCTAAATTTTCGATACCATATCACATCCGTCAAATGTGTTGAGGGCTATATATAAAGGTTTGTCGCAAACACATACATTTAAATATCACTCGATCTGGACAGAATTTGATAAAGTTCTACAAAATCTATAGACTCAAAATTTAAGCCGCCTTATGCATTGTGTTAGTAAACAACTAACTTATAATACCCTGCTCCACAGTGTGGCGCAGGGTATAAATATGGGAAATATTTAAATCTGAAGCAATTTTAAGGAAACTTCGCAAAAATTTATTTATGATTTATCGCTCGATATATATGTATTAGAAGTTTAGGAAAATTAGAGTTATTTTTACAACTGTTCGACTAAGCAATGTCGATTTAACAAGGAAAATGTTGGTATTATGACCATTTTTGTCGAAATTCGAAAAAGATATATATGGGAGCTATATCTAAATCTAAACCGATTTCAATCAAATTTGGCACACATGACTATGTTACTAATTGTACTCCTAGTGCAAAATTTCAACCAAATTGGGCCAAAACTCTGGCTTCTGGGGCCATATAAGTCCATATCGGCGAAAAATATATATGGAAGCTATATCTAAATCAAAACCGATTTCAATCAAATTTGGCACACACGACTATACTACCAATTTTACTCCTTGTGCAAAATTTCAACCAAATTGGGCCAAAACTCTGGCTTCTGGGTCCATATAAGTGCATATCGGGCAAAAGATATATATGGGAGCTATATCTAAATCTGAATCCATTTCAACCAAATTTGGCACACATAGCTACAATGCTAAGTCTACCCCCTGTGCAAAATTTCAACCAAATTGGCCCAAAACTCTGGGTTTTAGGACCATATTAGTCCATATCGGGCGAGAGATATATATGGGAGCTATATCTAAATCTGAACCCATTTCAATCAAAATTTGCACACTTGACTATACTACTAATTGTACTTCTAGTGCAAAATTTCAACCAAATTCGGCCAAAAATCTGGCTTCTGGGGCCATATAAGTCCATATCGGGCGAAAGATATATATATATATATATATATATATATATATATATATATATATATATATATATATATATATATATATATATATATATATATATATATATATATATATATATATATATATATATATATATATATATATATATATATATATATATATATATCTAAATCTGAACCGGTTTCAATCAAATTTTGCACACTTGACTATACGACTAAGTGTTATATTTGTACAAAATTTCAAGCTAATCGGTATAAAAATCTGGCTGCTGGGTCCATATTAGTGCATATCGGGCGACAGATATATATGGAAGCTCTATTTAAATCTGAACCAAATTTGAAGGCGATTGGACTTAAATTTCGACCTAGACTTTGATCACAAAAATGTGTTCACAGACAGACGGACGGACGGACAGACGGACATGGTTATATCGACTCAGGGACTCACCCTGAGCATTATTGCCAAAGACACCATGTGTCTATCTCGTCTCCTTCTGGGTGTTACAAACATATGCACTAACTTATAATACCCTGTTCCACAGTGTGGCGCAGGGTATAAAAACAACCCCACCCCTACAGACTCGATATAAGCCATACTTTGCAGGGGTGTCTTATAAAACTTTTGAGTAACGGTGCGGAGCTCTTTTTGTCTTTGTCTTCATCTAAAATGTTATTATATTGATAAAAAGAATTTTTTTGAATCAAAAGACAATGGTCACGATCTAAAATGTTATGGTATTCGTCAAAAATAATTTTCTTCCAGTTAAAACAAAATGGTCACAATCTAAAATGTGTTGATCTTTATAAAAGAAAACTTTTTCGTCGTCGGAAAAAGGACGCCACTTGAGTAAAGAAAACACAAAATTAACTTTATTTATTGGTTTTTATTAATTTATAAATTAAATCATTGTTTATTTGTAATTATAATGCCGTGCAAGCAAACATCACATATTTTTACACGCTATATTTTAATTCAATTTCGACAATAAGCAATCATTCCATATTTACTTCGTGCCAATCAAATGTACCAACGCAGACATCATGTAACTGCAAATAAAAATAAATTATACCATATATCAAAATGCAAAACAAAAAACAGGTACATTTTTTCATGACACTTTCCTTTTTATACCCTCCACCATACCCTCATTCCGTTTGTAACACATCGAAATATTGTTCTAAGACCTCATAAGATATATAATCTGGGTCGTGGTGAAATTCCGAGTCGATCTAAGCATGTCCGTCCGTCCGTCTGTTGAAATCACGCTAACTTCCGAACGAAACAAGCTATCGACTTGAAACTTGGCACAAGTAGTTGTTATTGATGTAGGTCGGATGGTATTAAAAATGGGTCATATCGGATCACTTTTACGTATAGCCCCCATATAAACCGACGCTCAGATTTGGCTTGCGGAGCCTCGTGGAGGAGCAATATTCATCCGATCCGGTTGAAATTTGGTACAAGGTGTTAGTATATGGTATCTAACAACCATGCAAAAATTGGGACTAATTATATATAGCCCCCATTTAAACCGATCCCCAGATTTGGCTTGCGGAGCCTCTAAGAGAAGCAAATTTTATCCGATCCGGCTGAAATTTGGTATATGGTGATAGTATATGGTCTTTAACAAACATGCAATAATTGGTCCACATCGGTCCATAATTATATATAGCCCCCATATAAAACGATCCCCAGATTTGGCTTGCGGAGCCTCTAAGAGCAGCAAATTTCATCCGATCCGCCTGAAATTTGGTACATGGTGTAAGTGTATGGTCTCTAACAACTGTGCAAAAATTGGTCCACATCGGTTCATAATTATATATAGGTCCTAGAATACATCTACATTTCCAATTTCAGGCAAATTGGGTAAGAATTACGGATTCTAGAAGACCAAGAAATAAAATGGGGTGGTCGGTTTATATGGGGACTATATCAAAACCGATATAGCCCATCTTCTAAGCCCCCATATAAATCGATCCCCCGATTTGGCTTGCGGAGCCTCTAAGAGAAGCAAATTTCATCCGATCTGGCTGAAATTTGGTACATGGTGTAAGTATATGGTCTCTAACAACTATGCAAAAATTGGCCCACATCGGTCCTTAATTATATATAGCCCCCATATAAATATATATAAAAATCGTAGTTTTCATCCAATTTGCCTGAAATTGGAAATGTAGAGGTTTTAGGACCATAAAAAAGTGTGCTAAAAATGGCGAGTATCGGTCCATGTTTTGGAATAGCCCTCATATAGACCGATCTCCCGATTTACTTCTTGGAAGTAAATCGGTTAGCCCGCATATAGACCTATTTCTCGATTTTACTTCTTGGACTTATAGAATCCGTAGTTTTTATCCAATTTGCCTGAAACTGGAAATCTAGACGTATTTGAGAACCACAAAGAGGTGTGTCAAAAATGGTGAGTATCGGTCCCTTTTTTGGTATAGCCCGATATAGACTGATCTCCCGATTTTACTTCTTGGGCTTTTAGAGACGGTAGTTTTTATGAAATTTGCTTGAAATTGGAAGCCTAGAGGTATTTTAGGACCACAAAGAGTTGTGTCAAAAATGGTGAGTATTGGTCCATGTTTTGGTATAGCCCCCATATAGACTGATCTCCCGATTTTACTTCTTGGGCTTATAGAAGCCGTAGTTTTTATCCAATTTGCCTGAAATCGGAAATCTAGAGGTATTTTAGGACCATAAAGAGATGTTCCGAACATGGTGAGTATCAGCCCATGTTTTGGTATATCACCCATATAGACGGATCTCCAGATTTTACTTCTTGGGCTTATAGAAACCGTAGTTTTTATCCAATTTGCTTAAAATTATTGTTGTTCTTGATTTCAGCTTAAAACCATGCATTGACAAAACTACAAGTGTAGCTTAACCAACAGAGGAAACGTATGCTTGTCAAATTTATTTGGGCGAAGCCCTCATCAGCGTCCTCTACTTGCAGTAAAACAATCAACCAATTATCAGAATAAATTCTGGTAATTCACTCAACCCAAAGTGAACTACACTTGAACCTCCCGAAAAAGGGTTTGATAGTCGGCTACTGCCTAAACAAATTTTCAAGCATATCTCCTTTCCTTTGCCAAACTCAAATCATCGATTTGAATGTAGTTGGCTGGGTTTGTTTTTGAGCGTGCTTCCTCTATCTTCACGCTCAAAAACAAACCCAGACAACTACATTCAAATCGATGATTTGAGTTGGGTTTGCCGTCTTTTTGAAAAAGACTTGATTGCTCCCACTGTATGTGAGGTATATCTAAATTTGAATCCAATTCGAAAAGTTTTTGTTGGTATAGTATATAATTGGTTGGTATAATACATAATATTGTGCCAATTTTGAGTACAAAATAATGACATTATTATCGAATTTGGGAAAATCGGGCAATACATATATATGGAGGCTATATCTAACACTGAACCGAAATCGACAAAATTTTGCAAGTAGAGTAGGTACTATGGAAGATTACATTCAGCCAACGTTGAGTATGAATGGTTAATAAATAAGGCTTTATGGCCAAATTTGGGACAATCAGGCGAGACGTATATATGGGAGCTATGTCTAAATCTGAACAGATATCGATGATTTTTTGCACACTGAAAAAAAGCATGTCCGTTTCCAAAGATTTTGTCTTTATACTAACGATTTTGGTATTGATTCCGTGCAAAGAAGCGGGGAATTGAAGTAAGGCCATCATAGCTAAAAAACCTTATATCAGAGAAGTGGGTCTTTGATATAACGACCATTATTGTTCAGGTATAGGTACTACCATAGCTTACATTCTGCATACTTTGAGTAAGTTAGGTTAGGTATAGTATAATCAAAATCGGCTAATAATAGATTTTCAAAAACAGTTGGCATCTTCTACAATATTTTGTTTAATAGAGACTCAATCACACCGAAAGAATGCTTTTCACAATATCACAAGAAATTATATCGGTTAAATAAGATTTCATATCCGGATATAAATATAGATATACATATAAACCGGATTTACTGTAGTCACTTTCGTGCTTGAACTGCAACTTTTATTGCAGTAATTGTCTCAAGGTTAATTTAAATTACAAACAAAAACAAACAAACCAACAATATCGCACCTTGTATACTGGTAGACGTACACAAAATGTTCAGCCCTGATAGACTATTTCCTTTGGAAATGCACCCTCCATAAATCAGCTAATAAATTCGCAAATGATTTGGTCTCTTCTAATTTCGAGATACGCTTCCCACAGATAAATGTAAAGATTTTACCTATGAAGACTAGATCAGATACTGAATTTATAAGAAACATTTTTTGTTTGAGTTTTAGAGGAATCATAAACATCTCTTGTAAGTGTGCAAGAAAATTATGAAATAGCGCCTTGATTTGAAATCTAAAATCTGTGGATTTTCATCCCAATTATTTAAATGACTACGAGAAGTAAAATCTGGAAAATTTGAATTCCGTTTCAGGCAATTTTCATGATCAGTGCGCCTTCTATACCCTCAATAAGTGAACTCGGTCTATATGGAGGCCTTACCAAATGGACCGATAAACCTAAATCATATACACTTTGTTATGGGTCTAAAATACCAGTATATTTTCAATTTGTGGCAAATCGGATAAAAACTACAATTTCTAGAAACCCTAGGGGTTAAATCGGGAGTTCGGTGTAATGGGGGCTATACCAAAACATGGAAAGATACACACAGTATTCAGCACATTTAATTGTAGTTCTAGATTCTCGACCCCAAATCGAGTGCCGGTTTATAAGGGGGCTATATCAAAAACTATACCGATACTCAATATATTCGGCACTCCCCTTTATGGTCCTAGAATACATCTACATTTCCAATTTCAGGCAAATTGGGTAAAAATTACGGATTCTAGAAGACCAAGAAATAAAATCGGGTGGTCGGTTTATATGGGGACTATATCAAAACTTGGCCCGATATAGCCCATCTTCGAACTTGACCTGCCTGCACACAAAAGACGAATCTGTGCCAAATTTGAGGACGATAGCGCCTTTATTGAAGGCTGTAGCGTGATTACAACAGACAGACAGATGGACAGACGGACGTTTCTATGGTGGTTGGTATAACAAGTATATACGGCCGTAAGTTCGGCTAGGCCGAAGCTTATGTACCCTCCACCATGGCTTGCGTAGAAACTTCTTCTAAACACTGCCATCCACAATCGAATTACTGGGGTTGCGGTAAGGCTTGCCGATGGCAAGGTATCTTAAAACCTCCTAACACCGTCTTCTAAATTGTAAGTAAGTCCATACGTGGTATATATTAAATTAAACAAGTATATACGGCCGTAAGTTCGGCCAGGCCGAAGCTTATGTACCCTCCTCCATGGATTGCGTAGAAACTTCTACTGAAGCCGATGGCAAGGTATCTTAAAACTTCCTAACACCGTAATATATACCACATAGTCCATACGTGGTATATATTAAACTAAACAAGTATATACAGCACTAAGTTCGGCCGGGCCGAATCTTAAATACCCACCACCATGAACCAAATATTAGGGTTTCCTTTGAAATTTCAGGAGGGCTTGAGGACACTTCCCGAAGATAAATTTAAAGATATCCCCTATGAGGACCATATCAGATTCTGGATTTATAAGAACCATTTTTGTTTGAGTTTTAGAGGAATCATTAACATCTCTTGTAAGTGTGCAAGAAAATTATAAAATAACGTCTTGATGTGAAACCTTTAATCTGTAGAAGTAAAATCTGGAAATGTCAAGCAATTTTCATGATCAGTGCGCCTTCTACACCCTCAAGAAGTGAAGTCGGTCTATATGGAGGCATTACCAAATGGACCGATAAAAACTTAATCCGATACACGTTTTTGTGAACTTAAAATACCAGAATATTTACAATTTCAGGCAAATCAGATAAAACCTACGGTTTCTAGAAACCCAAGGAGTTAAATCGTTCTTATGGGGCTATACCAAAATATGGACCGATATTCACCGTTTTCGGCACACCTCTTTATGACCCGAAAATACCTATAGATTTCCAATTTCTGGCAAATTGGATAAAAACTTCGGATTCTAGAAGCCCAAGAAGTAAAATCGGGAAATCGGTCTATATGGGGGCTATACAAAAATATGGACTGATACTCACCATTTGTGGCACACCTCTTTATGGTCATAAAATACCTCTAGATTTCAAATTTCAGGCAAATCGGATAAAAGCTACCATTTCTATAAGACCAGGACCCCAAATCGGGAGGACGGTTTATATGGGGACCATACCAAAACATGGACCGATACTCACAATTTTTGGCACACGTATTTGTGGTCCTACAATACCTCTAGATTTCCAATTTCAGGTAAATTTAATAAAAACTGCGGTTTCTATAAGACCAAGAAGTAAAATCGGGAGATCGGTCTATATGGGGGCTATACCAAAATATGGACCAATACTCAAAATTTTTGGCACACGTATTTGTGGTCCTACAATACCTCTAGATTTCCAATTTCAGGTACATTGAATAAAAACTGCGGTTTCTATAAGACCAAGAAGTAAAATCGGGAGATCGGTCTATATGGGGGCTATACCAAAATATGGACCAATACTTACAATTTTTGGCACACGTATTTGTGGTCCTACAATACCTCTAGATTTCCAATTTCAGGCAAATTGAATAAAAACTGCGGTTTCTATAAGCCCAGGAAGTAAAATCGGGAGATCGGTCTATATGGGGGCTATACTTTATGGTCGTAAAATACCTCTAGATTTCAAATTTCAGGCAAATTGGATAAAAACTTCGATTTCTATAAGCCCAAGACCCCAAATCGGGAGGTCGGTTTACATGGGGACTATATCAAAACCTGGACCGATATAGCCCATCTTCGAACTTGACCTGCCTGCAGACAAAAGACGAGTTTGTGCAAAATTTCAGCACGATTGCTTCATTATTGAAGACTGTAGCGTGATTACAACAGACAGACAGACAGACGGACAGACGGACATCGTAATATCGTCTTAGAATTTCTCCCTGATCAAGAATATATATACTTTATATAGTCGGAAATCGATATTTCGATGTGTTACAAACGGAATGACAAACTTATTACACCCCCGTCACCATTCTATGGTGGTGGGTATAAAAAGACCGATTAAATACGTATATAATTAAGTTTAAAGTTTCTATAGAAATAAAATATTGACAAAATAATATTTTGACAACATTTTCTATAGAAGTAAAATTTTGACAAAATTTTCTATAGAAATAAAATTTGGAAAAAATTTTCTATAGAAATAAAATTTTGTCAAAATTTTCTATAGAAATAAAATTTTGACAAAATTTTCTATAGAAACAAAATTTTGACAAAATTTTCTATAGAAATAACATTTTGACAATGCTTTCTATAAAAATAAAATTTTGGTAGATTATTTTTGGCTCGAGTGGCAACCATGATTATGAACCGATATGGACCAATTTTTGTGTGATTGGGGATCAGCTATATATAACTATAGACCGATATGGACCAATTTTGGCATGGTTATTAGCGGCCTTATACTAACACCACG
This sequence comes from Haematobia irritans, assembly GCF_050003625.1. Lineage (NCBI taxonomy): Eukaryota > Metazoa > Arthropoda > Insecta > Diptera > Muscidae > Haematobia > Haematobia irritans. The sequence continues at coordinate 85,452,732 of NC_134400.1, forward strand.
TTGCAAATTTCAACCGGATCGGATGAATTTTGCTCCTCCAAGAGGCTCCGGAGATCAAATCTGGGGAACGGTTTATATGGGGGCTATATATAATTATGGACCGATATGGACCAATTCTCGGGTGTTTGTTAGAGACCACATTCTAACACCATGTTCCAAATTTCAACCGGATCGGATGAATTTTGCTTCTCTTAGCGGCCAAATCAGGGGATCGGTTTATATGGAGGCTTTATATAATTATGGAGCGATGTGGACCAATTTTTGCATGGTTGTTAGAGACCATATACTAACACCATGTACCAAATTTCAGCCGGATCGGATGAAATTTGCTTCTCTTAGAGCAATCTCAAGCCAAATTTGGGGGTCCGTTTATATGGGGGCTATACGTAAAAGTGGACCGATATGGCCCATTTGCAATACCATCCGACCTACATCAATAACAACTACTTGTGCCAAGTTTCAAGTCGATAGCTTGTTTTGTTCGGAAGTTAGCGTGATTTCAACAGACGGACGGACGGACATGCTCAGATCGACTCAGAATTTCACCACGACTCAGAATATATATACTTTATGGGGTCTTAGAGCAAAATTTCGATGTGTTACAAACGGAATGACAAAGTTAATATACCCCCATCTTATGGTGGAGGGTATAAAAAGACCGATTAAATACGTTCAGTTTGACAAAATTTTCTATAGAAATAAAATTTTAACAAAATGTTGACACATTTTTTTTATAGAAATACATTGTTTACAAAAAAAAATAGAAAAAAAATTTTGACAAAATTTTCTATAGAAATGAAATTTTAACAAAATTTTCTATAGAAATAAAATTTTAACAAAATTTTCTATAAAAATAAAATTTTCTATAGAAATAAAAATTTTACAAAATTTCCTATAGAAATAAAATTTTGGTAGATATTTTTGGCTGGAGTGGCAACCATGATTATAAACCGATATGGACCAATTTTTGTGTGATTGGGGATCGGCTGTATATAACAATGGACTATGGAATGTCTAAGTGAGTCTGAAACTTAATCGGCCTGCCACTTTAACCTAACCTAACTATAGACTGGTATGGACCAATTTTGGTATGGTTGTTAGCGGCCATATACTAACACCACGTTCCAAATTTGAACCGGGTCGGATAGAGTTTCCTGCTCCAAGAAGCTCCGGAGGTCAAATCTGGAGAACGATTTATATGAAATTTGCTTCTCTTAGAGGCTCCGCAAGCCAAATCGGGGGATCGGTTTATATGGGGGCTATATATAATTATGGACCGATATGGACCAATTCTGATATGGTTGTTAGAGACCATATACCAACACCATGTCCAAAATTTCAGCCGGATCGGATGAAATATGCTTCTCTTAGAGGATCCGCAAGCCAAATCTGGTGGTCCGTTTATATGGGGGCTATACGTATAAGTGGACCCATATGGCCCATTTGCAATACCATCCGACCTACATCGATAAAAGTCGATAACTTGTTTCGTTCGGAAGTTAGCGTGACAAACGGAATGACAAAGTTAATATACCCCCCATCCTATGGTCCTCCACCATATAAAAAAAAAAACAGAAAATTAACATGCACTGCATAGTGCAAAAGCGTTACGAATTCATGTTTGTATAAAAATAATATTAGAACAAGTATATACGGCCGTAAGTTCGGCCAGGCCGAAGCTTATGTACCCTCCATCATGGATTGCGTAGAAACTTCTTCTAAACACTGCCATCCACAATCGAATTACTTAAGTTGCGGTAACGCTTGCCGATGGCATGGTATCTTAAAACCTCCTAACACCATCTTCTAAATTGTATGTAAGTCCATACGTGGTATATATTAAATCAAAAAAGATCGATCCAATACGTATATAATTCAGTTTGACAAAGTAGACATAAAATTTTGACAAAATTTTCTACAGAAATAAAATTTTAACAAAATTTTCTATAGAAAGAAAATTTTGACAAAAATTTATACAGAAATAAAATTTTAACAAAATTTTCTATAGAAATAAACTTTTGACAAAATTTTCTATAGAAATAAAATCTTGGTAGATTAGTTTTGGCTCGAGTGGCAACCATGATTATGAACCGAATAAAATTTTAACAAAATTTTCTATAGAAATAAAATTTTGACAAAATTTTCTATAGAAATAAAATTTTGACAATGATGAAAATTTTATTATGAACCGAATAAAATTTTAACAAAATTTTCTCTAGAAATAAAATTTTGACAAAATTTTCTATAGAAATAAAATTTTGGTAGATTATTTTTGGCTCTAGTGGAAACCATGATTATGAACCGATATGGACCAATTTTGGTATGGTTGTTAGCGACCATAACTAACACCACGTGCCTAATTTGAATCGGATCGGATGAATTTTGCTCCTCCAAGAGGCTCCGGAGGTCAAATCTGGAGAATGTTTTATATGGGGGCTATATATAATTATGGACCGATATGGACCAATTCTGGCACGGTTGTTAAAGATCATATACAAACACCATGTTCCAAATTACAACCGGATTGGATGAAATGTGCTTCTCTTGGAGACTTCGCAAGCCAAATCTGGGGATCGGTTTATATGAGCGCCATATATAATTATGGACCGATGTGGACCAATTTTTGCATGGTTGTTAGAGACCATATACCAACATCATGTACCAAATTTCAGCCAGATCGGATGAAATTTTCTTCTCTTTGAGGCTCCGCAAGCCAAATCTGGGGATCGGTTTATATGGGGGCTATATATAATTATAACCCGATGTGAACCAATTTTCCCATGGTTGTTAGAGACCATATATCAACACCATGTACCAAATTTCAGCCGGATCGGATGGCAGTTGCTTCTCTTTTAGGCTCCGCAAGCCAAATCTGGGGATCGGTTTATATGGGGGCTATATATAATTATGAACCGATGTGGACAAATTTTTGCATGGTTGCTAGAGACCATACACTTACACCATGTACCAAATTTCAGCCGGATCGGATGAAATATGCTTCTCTTAGAGACTCCACAAGCAAAACCTGGGGATCGGTTTATATGGGGGCTATATATAATTAAGGACCGATATGAACCAATTTTTGCATGGTTGTTAGAGATCATATACCAACATCATGTACCAAATTTCAGCCGGATCGGATGAAATTTGCTTCTCTTTGAGGCTCCGCAATCCAAATCTGGGGATCGGTTTATATGGGGGCTATATATAATTATGAACCGATGTGGACCAATTTTTGCATGGTTGTTAGAGACCATATACCAACATCATGTACCAAATTTCAGCCGGATCGGATGAAATATGCTTCTCTTAGAGGCTCCACAAGCCAAATCTGAGGGTCCCTTTATATGGGGGCTATATATAATTATAACCCGATGTGAACCTATTTTTGCATGGTTGTTAGAGACCATATATCAACACTATGTACCAAATTTCAGCCGGATCGGATGAAATTTGCTTCTCTTTTAGGCTCCGCAAGCCAAATCTGGGGATCGGTTTATATGGGGGCTATATATAATTATGGACCGATGTGGACCAATTTTTGCATGATTGTTAGAGACCATATGCTAACATCATGTACCAAATTTCAGCAAGATCGGAAGAAATTTGCTTCTCTTTTAGGCTCCGCAAGCCAAATCTGGAGATCGGTTTATATGGGGGCTATATATAATTATGGACCGATGTGGACCAATTTTTGCATATGCTTCTGTTAGAGGCTCCACAAGCCAAATCTGAGGGTCCCTTTATATGGGGGCTATACGTAAAAGTGGACCGATATGGCCCATTTTCAATACCATGCGACCTACATCGATAACAACTACTTGTGCCAAGTTTCAAGTCGATAGCTTGTTTCGTTCGGAAGTTAGCGTGATTTCAACAGACGGACGGACGGATGGACGGACATGCTTAGATCGACTCAGAATTTCACCACGACCCAGAATATATATACTTTATGGGGTCTTAGAGCAATATTTCGATGTGTTACAAACGGAACGACAAAGTTAATATACCCCCATCCTATGATGGAGGGTATAAAAATTGAATGAAAAGAACTTCCTGTATACTAAAAATAAAGAACATTATTGGGAGTATATCTGCTGAAAGTGCTTTTAAAATTGTGGCCTTCCAAATTTTTTTTGCTGGGTAGTAGTGTAGTCAAGTGTGCCAAATTTTATTGAAATCGGTTCAGATTTAGATATAGCTCCCATATATATCGTTCTCCCGATTTACACTCATATGACCACAGTGGCCAATCTTTTACTCCGATTTAATTTAAATTTTGCACAGGGAGTAGAATTAGCAGTGTAGCTATGCGTGCCACATTTGGTTGAAATCGGTTCAGATTTATATATAACTTCCATATATAGCTTTCGGCCGATTTACACAATATGACCACAAATGCCAAAACTTCTAATACATATATATCGAGCGATAAATCATAAATAAACTTTTGTGAAGTTTCCTTCAAATTGCTTCAGATTTAAATGTTTCCCATATTTATACCCTTCACCACTACTGTGGTACAGGGTATAATAAGTTTGTGCATTTGTATGTAACGCCAAGAAGGAAAAGTCTGAGACCCATCGTTTAGTATACCGATCGTCTTCGAATTAAATTCTGAGTCGATTTAGCGATGTCCGTCTGTCTGTCTGTCTGTCTGTCTGTCTGTCTGTCTGTCTGTCTGTCCGTCTGTCTGTCTGTTGATGTATTTTTGTGTGCAAAGTACAGCTCGCAGTTTTAGTCCGATTGTCCTAAAATTTGGTATAGGGTCCCGTTTCGGCTCAAAGACGATCCCTATTGATTTTGGAAAAATCGGTTCAGATTTAGATATAGCTGCCATATATATTTTTCACCGATCTGGTCATAATTGGCGTGTATATCAACCGATCTTCCTCAAATTCCGTATATCCGAATATTTTATGAGTCTCGAAAAACTTGCAAAATATCATCCAAATCGGTTCAGATTTAGATATAGCTCCCATATATAGCTTTCGCCCGATTTACACTCCTTTGCCAACAGAGGCAAATTTTTTGCTCCGATTTAGTTTAAATTTTGCACAGGGAGTAGAATTAGCATTATAGTTATACGTGTCATATTTGGTGGAAATCGGTTCAGATTTAGATATAGCTCCCATATATAGCTTTCGCCCGATTTACACTCAAATGACCACAGAGGCCAATTTTTTGCTCCGATTTAGTTGACATTTTGCACAGAGAGTAGAATTAGCATTGTAGCTATGTGTGCCAAATTTGGTTGAAATCGGTTCAGATTTAGATATATCTTCCATATATAGTTTTCGCCCGATTTACACTCATATGACCACAGTGGCCAATCTTTTACTCCGATATAATTGAAATTTTGTACAGAGAGTAGAATTAGCATTGTAGCTATGCGTGCCAAATTTGGTTGAAATCGGTTCAGATTTAGATATAGCTTCCATATATAGTTTTCGCCCGATATGGACTTATATGAAATTTTGCACTAGGAGTACAATTAGTAATATAGTCATATGTGCCAAATTTGATTGAAATCGGTTCAGATTTCGATATAGCTCCCATATATATGTTTTTCTGATTTCGACAAAAATGGTCAAAATACCAACATTTTCCTTCTAAAATCGCCACTGCTTAGTCGAAAAGTTGTAAAAATGACTCTGATTTTCCTAAGCTTCTAATACATATATATCGAGCGATAAACCATAAATACACTTTTTCGAAGTTTCCTTAAAATTGCTTCAGATTTAAATGTTTCCCATATTTTTTTACTAACATTGTGTTCCACCCTACACCGAAAGAATTCTCTTCGTTAATTTTGCGAAGAATTCTTCATTAACTATTCTTCCTGAATTCTTCATTAAAATAACGAAATTTTCATTCATTTTCGTAAATTTTACGAAGAACATTTTACGAATATACGAAACTTCTACGAAACATTCTACATTAACTTTTCTTCGTAAAAAGTTCGTACTTTTAACGAAACTTTCTTCACATTTCATGAATTTTGTGAAGAAGTTTTTACGAATATTCTACGAAACATTCTTCGTTAAAATTTCTTCATAAAAAGTACGAAACATTTTCTTTGAAATAACGAAGAAGTTTCATTGAAGTTGTAAAATTTCCGTTCGCGGCATTAAATTGTCTTTTGTAATGTGCTTGAGTGTATTCCTTTATTCTATTTTGTATGGAAGTCTATGCTACTTCTCATTTGGGTGATAGCGCGCTATGAATAAAAGTGAAGCAATAAAACTCAAAATTATTCAAAAACTTAAGACGTAAAGTAGTGATGTCGTTTTTCACACTTGCAACTATAACCAAATGCACTTTCGACTATAATTTTTTTTCTAAAAGTTCGAACATTTTTCAGAAAAAAGTACGAAATTTTTTCATAAAAAGTACGAACATTTTTCATAAAAACTACGAAATTGTTTTATAAAAAGTACGAAGATTTTTCATAAAAAGTACGAAGATTCTTCATAAAAAGTACGAATTTTTTTCTTACAAACTACGAAAATTTTGGAAGAACTTTTCTTCGTAAAAAGTACGAAATATTTCGTACTTTTAATGAAAAGTTTCTTTGGTTGTAAAACAATGACAAATTTCGTACTTTTAACGAAATTTTTCGTTCTTTTTACGAAGAAAATTCTTTCGGTGTAGTTTTTTACTAACATTGTGTTCCACCCTAGTCCATTAGCCGACTTAAATTTTGAGTCTGTAGATTTTGTAGAAGTCTATCAAATTCTGTTCAGATCGAGTGATATTTAAATGTATGTATTTGGGACAAACCTTTATATATAGCCCCCCCACACATTTGACGGATGTGATGTGGTATCGAAGATTTAGATCTACAAAGTGGTGCAGGGTATAATATAGTCGGCCCCGCCCGACTTTAGACTTTCCTCACTTGTTTTTTTGTAAACTAGTGCAATTTGTGTAAATTTGTGTATTTGTTGCACCAATAAACCATTTCCCGCTAGCTTAGGCTAAATATTGAATTGAATTGAAATTTACATAACCCTCCTCCATTGACTTTGATGTCCATTGATCCACATTCCTGCCATTTAAAGTAAATGCTGATGAAGATGTAGGAAGCAATGGCATTTGAAATAAAATTCATTATACGAGTATTTTACTTTGTTTGTTATTGTTTAAACTTAAATTAATTTAATAACTTTTTCCCTTGCGGTTGACTGAGTAACTGGTGGAGCTGGTGATGGCCGGCCATTCATGGTTTCTTGAAGTCACTTTGTTGTAGTTTCGTCGAGCTGCCTTTGTGCGTAAGTTAATGATGAGACTTCGTTTAATTTCATTAAGCCTAAGGTTACCGCCACCGCCAACGGAGGAATGTTCCACGCCATTGATGCTGCCATACGTTAGGCTAAAATGCTTCACATGGCCTTACCATGGAATTGTGTCGATGCTAAGTCGTTGCCCCATTACTGCTAAATGGGCAGCTAAGAGACAAGCAGGCAAAGTGCCAGACGAACATGTGGCATCAACAAAGACCATTGACGACATTCAGATGAACTAACTGGTGTGGCATACGACGGCGGACGGACTTATTTCCTTGAGTCTTGCTCATATTTTCACATCAAAAGCTTTAATTATTATTACTTGACGTACTTGCTTTGTTATGTTTATTGTTTCTTGTAAGTTGTTGTTGTTGTTGTTGTTGTTGTCGTTATTGTTTTCTTTATTTGTTTTAATGCGAATGGGAATCATATCACATGGCAGTGTTGTTGACTTCAAATCGACTATCTACTCGGATCCATTACCATTAGCGTAGAAATGACTTTTGTTTCTGAAAATGTGGAGATTTCGGTTCGCCGGTGACCTCTTATCTATGAGTTCAGTTGTAATAAAGGACCTTCTCCTTACAGCTAAGTCAAAACAACATGCCATACTTGAATAAGTTTTTTAAATATTCTTCTATAAGATCGAATTTTTATATACTACAAAACAGCTTTCTTGGATCCAACTATTTTAATTTAATTTAAAGGTACACTGAAAAAACAGTGAACCCACCAGGAAAGATAACTTTCGATTAATTTTAGAAAATTTGGAACTTTTTTAGAAAATTTTAACTAAACGGTATTACAAGCGCTGGCATCACTCCGATATGGCAAAAATAAGTAAATATTTTTCGACAAATTCAAGAAAATTTATTAGACATAACTAATTTTTTTCAGTAGTTAAATAAAATTTTGTAGTTTTAAGAGAAATCTTGGAGTTCAAAATTGCAAGAATGTCTTTAGTGACATACGAAGTTCATGATGGACACATTTTTGGTAAAATTTACAAATTTAGAGAAATAATGAACTATTTTGTAAGAAATACGAAATTAGGAAATCTTTATGCTTTATTTGTGTATAACTTTTTCCCATTTTTTAGTTCATTTAACTAACATACGCAAAAATTTATTTGACTAAAATAAACTTTTTCCAAACGTAATGATTCTATGAACTAATATAAAGTTAATATGGCTTTAGTGAAATAGAGAGTTCACTTTTTTTTGAGTGTAATTTCTTTAAAGCAAAAATTTATTTCTATGTGAATTTGAAGAAAAATATGTTTGAAACAAAGATTATGAACTTACTATTAATTAAATTTTCTTTAGTTGTCTTTTAAGCTGTGTAAATAGCATGCCGTAAAATTTAGGTTGCATATTCTTTCATATTTTTTCAGTGTAACTGAAATATTTTTTTCAGTGTAACACTTCAGTACCCAACCAAAAATATCTCGCTGCTCCCAAATTATATTAAAAAGGTTACTTGTATTCAAAGATGTTGACCTTTCCTTAAGGATTTTTGTACAGATGAAATTGGAAATCTAGAGGTATTTTAGGAGCACAAGTAGGTGTGTTGAAAATGGTGAGTATCGGTCCATGTTTTGGTATAGACCGATCTCCCGATTTTACTTCTTGAGCTTCTAGAAACCGTATTTTCTATCCGATTTGTCTGAAATTTGAAATCTAGAGGTATTTATGACCACAAATAGGTGTGTATCAGTCCATGTTTTGTTATAGCCCCCATATAGACCGATCGCCCGATTTTACTTCTTGGGCTTCTTCAAATTAAAAAATGTTATCTAATTCCAAAAAACTTTAAACCAAAGATACCAAATCTTCAAGATAAGTTTTAGCCCATATTTAAAGCGTTTTTATCTTAAATCTAAAGATTCTATATTTCAGTTAATTTAAGGACGATTTGTTTAAATCAAAAATATGTTTCTTTACTTTAAAAAATTGTGCCTTAGGTCAAAAACGTGCGGCTTCTCAATTCGAAGTTAGTCCATACGGGGTATATATTAAACAAAAAAGGCCGATTAAATACGTATATAATTCAGTTTGACAGCATTTTCTATACACTGAAAAAATATTGTCGTGAGGTCAAAGACAAACATTGAAGTATCTACCATGATAAATGTTGCCTTTCCATAAACACATCCTTGCAATAATTATGAAAATATTTTGAAATTATGCAATTGCAAAAGTGGCTATATCAGGTAAAATGATCCATTATAAAGGTTTGCTTAGTCTACCAGTCTATTGGAATGCCGGTTTACAGAAATATGACGATAATGAATTAGGTAGAGCAACCATCTTTTAAACAATTGGGAGATCGTTAGAACCTGGGCTAGAACCCACGACTGTATGTCAGACAAAGCAACTATTACTACTTGGTACATTATTTAAATATGTAGTTTATTTTATATTACCAAAAATACCGAAAAAAATAAATTATTTTGTATATTCCAGTATACTTAGGCTTTATTATACCCCATTCAGTTTAGACTCAAAATCTACTAAAAATGGATTAGAAATCCCGTATTTACAAAGAACAAGTATATACAGCACTAAGTTCGGCCGGGCCGAATCTTAAATACCCACCACCATGAACCAAATATTAGGGTTTCCTTTGAAATTTCAGGTGGGCTTGAGGACTTGAGGACACTTCCCGAAGATAAATTTAAAGATTTCACCTATGAGGACTATAACAGATTCTGGATTTATAAGAACCATTTTTGTTTGAGTTTTAAAGCAACCATTAAAATCTCTTGTAAGTGTGCAAGAAAATTATAAAATAACGTCTTGATTTGAAATCTTAAATCTGTAGAAGTAAAATCTGGAAATTTTACATTGAGTTTCAAGCAATTTTCATGATCAGTGCGCCTTCTACACCCTCAAGAAGTGAAGTCGGTCTATATGGAGGCATTACCAAATGGACCGATAAAAACTTAATCCGATACACGTTTTTGTGAGCCTAAAATACAAGAATATTTACAATTTCAGGCAAATCAGATAAAAACTACGGTTTTTAGAAACCCAAGGAGTTAAATCGGGAGATCGTTCTTATGGGGGCTATACTAAAATATGGACCGATATTCACCGTTTTCGACACACCTTTTTATGACCCGAAATTACCTCTACATTTCCAATTTCAAGCAAATGGGATAAAAACTTCGGATTCTAGAAGCCCAAGAAGTAAAATCGGGAAATCGGTCTATATGGGGGCTATACCAAAATATGGACCGATACTCACCATTTTCGGCACACCTCTTTATGGTCCTAAAATACCTCTAGATTTCCAATTTCAGACAAATTGGATAAAAACTAAGGTTTCTATAAGCCCAAGACCCCAAATCGGGAGGTCGTTTTATATGGGGACCATACCAAAACATGGGCCGATACTCACAATTTTTGGCACACGCATTTGTGGTCCCACAATACCTCTAGATTTCCAATTTCAGGTAAATTGAATAAAAACTGCGGTTTCTATAAGCCCAAGAAGTAAAATCGGGAGATCGGTCTATATGGGGGCTATACCAAAACATGAACCGATACTCACCATTTTTGGCACATCTCTTTATGGTCATAAAATACCTCTAGATTTCCAATTTCAGGTAAATTGAATAAAAACTGCGGTTTCTATAAGCCCAAGAAGTAAAATCGGGAGATCGGTCTATATGGGGGCTATACCAAAACATGGACCGATACTCACCATTTTTGGCACATCTCTTTATGGTCATAAAATACCTCTAGATTTCAAATTTCAGGCAAATTGGATAAAAACGACGATTTCTATAAGCCCAAGACCCGAAACCGGGAGGTCGGTTTATATGGGAACTATATCAAAACCTGGACCGATATAGCCTATCTTCGAACTTGACCTGCCTGCAGACAAAAGACGAGTTTGTGCAAAATTTCAGCACGATTGCTTCATTATTGAAGACTGTAGCGTGATTACAACAGACAGACAGACGGACAGACAGACAGACAGACAGACGGACAGACGGACATCGTTATATCGTCTTAGAATTTCTCCCTGATCAAGAATATATATACTTTATATAGTCGGAAATCGATATTTCGATGCGTTACAAACGGAATGACAAACTTATTATTCCCCCGTCACCATTCTATGGTGGTGGGTATAAAAATACAGCTAAACAAGTATATACGGCCGTAAGTTCGGCCAGGCCGAAGCTTATGTACCCTCCATCATGGATTGCGTAGAAACTTCTTCTATACACTGCCATCCACAATCGAATTACTTAAGTTGCGGTAACGCTTGCCGATGGCAAGGTATCTTAAAACCTCCTAACACCATCTTCTAAATTGTATGTAAGTCCATACGTGGTATATATTAAATCAAAAAAGATCGATCCAATACCTATATAATTCAGTTTGACAAAGTAGACATAACATTTTGACAAAATTTTCTACAGAAATAAAATTTTAAAAAAATTTTCTATAGAAATAAAAATTTTGACAAAATTTTTTATGGAAAGAAAATGTTGACAAACATTTCTACAGAACTAAAATTTTAACAAAATTTTCTATAGAAATAAACTTTTGACAAAATATTCTATAGAAATAAAATCTTGGTAGATTATTTTTGGTTCGAGTGGCAACCATGATTATGAACCGAATAAAATGTGAACAAAATTTTCTATAGAAATAAAATTTTGACAAAATTTTCTATAGAAATAAAATTTTGACAATGATGAAAATTTTATGATGAACCGAATAAAATGTAAACAAAATTTTCTCTAGAAATAAAATTTTGACAAAATTTTCTATAGAAATAAAATTTTTGACAAAATTTTCTATACAAATAAAATTTTGGTAGATTATTTTTGGCTCTAGTGGCAACCATTTTGTATGGTTGTTAGCGACCATAGACTAACACCACGTTCCTAATTTGAATCGGATCGGATGAATTTTGCTCTTCCAAGAGGCTCCGGAGGTCAAATCTGGAGAACGTTTTATATGGGGGCTATATATAATTATGGACCGATATGGACCAATTCTGGCACGGTTGTTAAAGATCATATACTAACACCATGATCCAAATTACAACCGGATTGGATGAAATTTGCTTCTCTTGGAGAATTCGCAAGCCAAATCTGGGGATCGGTTTATATGGGGGCTATATATAATTATGAACCGATGTGGACCAATTTTTGCATGGTTGTTAGAGACCATATACCAATATCATGTACCAAATTTCAGGCGGATCGGATGAAATTTGCTTCTTTTTGAGGCTTCGCAAGCCAAATCTGGAGATCGGTTTATATGGGGTCTATATATAATTATGGACCGATGTGGACCAATTTTTGCATGGTTGTTAGAGACCATATACCAACATAATGTACCAAATTTCAGCCGGATCGGATAAAATTTACCTCCCTTTTAGGCTCCGCAAGCCAAATCTGGGGATCGGTTTATATGGGGGCTATATATAATTATGGACCGATGTGGACCAATTTTTGCATGATTGTTAGAGACCATATACCGACACCATGTACCAAATTTCAGCCAGATCGGATGAAATATGCTTCTCTTAGAGGCTCCACAAGCCAAATCTGGGGATCGGTTTATATGGGGGCTATATATAATTAAGGAGCGATATGGACCAATTTTTATATGGTTGTTAGAGACCATATACCAACATCATGTACCAAATTTCAGCCGGATCGGATGAAATTTACCTCCCTTTTAGGCTCCGCAAGCCAAATCTGGGGATCGGTTTATATGGGGGCTATATATAATTATGGACCGATGTGGACCAATTTTTGCATGATTGTTAGATACTATATACCAACACCATATACCAAATTTCAGCCGGATCGGATGAATTATGCTTCTGTTAGAGGCTTCACAAGCCAAATCTGAGGGTCCCTTTATATGGGGGCTATACGTAAAAGTGGACCGATATGCCCCATTTTCAATACCATCCGACCTACATCGATAACAACTACTTGTGCCAAGTTTCAAGTCGATAGCTTGTTTCGTTCGGAAGTTAGCGTGATTTCAACAGACGGACGGACGGACGGACGGACGGACGGACGGACGGACATGCTTAGATCGACTCAGAATTTCACCACGACCCAGAATATATACTTTATGGGGTCTTAGAGCAATATTTCGATGTGTTACAAACGGAATGACAAAGTTAATATACCCCCATCCTATGATGGAGGGTATAAAAATGTTTAAGTAGACTTTGGAAGTGTAATGAGAATGATGATTTACCCAATGGTACTAAAAATAATCAAAACAAAAAACATATGTAGCATTTATCTCTCCATTTTATATAAAATATTGTAAGGAAAAATTCCCGCGAATTCCCGCACTTAAAGAAATTGTCCTTAAATTAACTGAAATATTGAAACTTTAAATTTAAGAAAAAACGCTTCAAATATAGGCTAAGACTTATTTTGAGGATTTAGCGTCTTTGGTTTAAAGTTTTTTTTTTTTGGAATTAAGAAAACATTTTTTACTTTGAAGTATCCGTCATAATTTGGATAAACTGGCATTTGTTTGTACGTGAGTACCTTTATTAATAAACCCCGAAGAGGGAATGAAAATTTGATAAATGAGATCTGTATCCTAACTTATAAATTTGGGGAGTGACCGAGAATTAGGCCCAATTAGTCGACCTGTAGACGGGTCGACAGGTGGCGACACTTTGACAAGTCGAACCTTTTCTAAGGTAACGATATCAAAAGGAGGTAATCCCTCACGAAAGAGATTCAAGGAACGCATAAATGCTTTAGAATCAGTCGACCCAAGCACGTTGTCGGTTAAACAAAGCGATTCCTTAAAATGGGCTCAAGGAATTCTTGAAGCTGGAAAAAGGGAATGATCACCGGATGAGCTGCCTCAGTTGCAAAAGACAGCCTTGTTAATATCATTAATAAAGGAGTATTGGACGGTATGGTTCTAAAGCAACAATGGGGGGAAATTGAGAACACGATGTCTGGTGTCTACTCAGAGGTGCGAAAAAAGTTTCCCGGACCAAGTCCTCGACGGAAAGATGCTGGATGGTATCAAGGAAGTTAATAGCACTTGCGGGCCAAAGGTCTATGGATTGCTTTAAAGCTGCTTTGATGCTAATTGGTGAAGTTTGGGAAGGAGCCGCTTTGGAGTTAGTCGCTAGAAAAGACATACCGGCTAAACCTAGAGCACATGCATGGATACCTGCAAACCCTCCTGATCCTGAGTCAATACTAAACAGACTAAAGGAATGTAACCCAGATCTTCCAACTGCCGATTGGAAGGTTGGTGGTTTGGATGAGGTGGATGAACCAAGACGACATACGGTGTTTATATTGAACATTGAGTCGCTGCCACATCTAGCCCAGACCCAAGGACGTGTAAGTTATGGCTTTCATGATATCCATATGAAGGTATATAAAAGCGATCAGCCAAAGGATTCCGAAACGGACAAGCCTCCGGTAGAGTCAGAAGTGACTGCAGTGCAGACATGGACGAACATCGTATGCGGAAAGTTTCTACAGGGCTGTGGAGTCGGAGTCTAAAGATTTTTCTGGAATCAAAGCCGTAGTCGTGAATATTTTGCTTGCTTCATATTTTTGTAATTAAACAAATATTTATGCAAATTTGATTTCATTGGGTTCTTCAATCAATCAATGACTCTAATTGCGTTGCAAAACATCTTCTATGTTTTCTAGTCTTGTAGTCTAACATAGATGTGCTGAATCGATTCATTTTAGTGTCCACCACCATAAAATTCATTTCGAAATATAGCTTTTAATTAATTTATTTTATTTTTTTATTTTTTGTCAATTATATTAAAACGATATAAGTACACCCTCAAAAAAAATCGCTTCTCTAACATATGTTCCAAACATATTTTGCAGTAAGCACATATATTATTGGATACTGCCGAGACATTAATATGTTTGTTTTATGTGAACATATTATATGTTTGGAAGCAATTTGAGCCCAAAAATATATATGCTTGGAAGAATTTTCCCCAAAGAAGATTGTGCTCATTCCCTCACATAATTTTCACTTCCACGAAATTTTTTAGTTCTTGGCACCTTTTTCTGTAATACAAATAATGTTGAAGAAATTATTAATTTTATAAATTTTTTAAATTTTACCTTTCGCCTGGACGGAGAATCGAACCGAGGACCATACAGTTTGTAAGCCAACACACTATCCACTGGGCTACGTAGCTGTTATAGTCACCAGTAGACAATTATCGTTATAAGTTACATTTATATAGCATAGTTTGCGGCGCCCACGAGCCCATGCACACATAACATTATTTAACAGACACATACATTTGTTGACCACGTGGAGCAGTGGTTAGCATATCTGCCTTGCATGCAAAGGGTCGTGGGTTCAATCCCTGCTGCGACCGAACAATTTTTTTATACCCTCCATCATAGGATGGGGGTATATTAACTTTGTCATTCCGTTTGTAATACATCGAAATCTTGCTCTAAGACCCCATAAAGTATATATTCTGGGTCGTGGTGAAATTCTGAGTCGATCTAAGCATGTCCGTCCGTCCGTCCGTCCGTCTGTTGAAATCACGCTAACTTCCGAACGAAACAAGCTATCGACTTGAAACTTGGCACAAGTAGTTGTTATCGATGTAGGTCGGATGGTATTGAAAATGGGCCACTTTTACGTATAGCCCCCATATAAAGGGACCCTCAGATTTGGCTTGTGGAGCCTCTAACAGAAGCATATTTCATCTGATCCGGCTGAAATTTGGTACATGGTGTTGGTATATGGTCTCTAACAACCACGCACAAATTGGTCCACATCGGTCTATAATTATATATAGCCCCCATATAATCCGATCCCCAGATTTGGCTTGCGGATCCTCAAAGAGAAGAAATTTTCATCCGATCCGGCTGAAATTTGGTACATCATGTTGGTATATGGTATCTAACAATCATACAAAAATTGGTCCATATCGGTCCTTAATTATATATAGCCCCCATATAAACCGATCCCCAGATTTGGCTTGTGTAGCCTCTAAGAGAAGCATATTTCATCCGATCCGGCTGAAATTTGGTACATGGTGTTGGTATATGGTCTCTAACAATCATACAAAAATTGGTCCATATCGGTCCTTAATTATATATAGCCCCCATATAAACCGATCCCCAGATTTTGCTTGTGGAGCCTCTAAGAGAAGCATATTTCATCCGATCCGGCTGAAATTTGGTACATGGTGTTGGTTATGGTCTCTAACAACCGTGCAAAACTTGGTCCACATCGGTCCATCGGTCAAAGAGAAGCAAATTTCATCCGATCCGCCTGAAATTTGGTACATGATATTGGTATATGGTCTCTAACAACCATGCAAAAATTGGTCCACATCGGTTCATAATTACATATAGCCCCCATATAAACCGATCCCCAGATTTGGCTTGCGAAGTCTCCAAGAGAAGCAAATTTCATCCAATCCGATTGTAATTTGGAACATGGTGTTAGTATATGATCTTTAACAAGCGTGCCAGAATTGGTCCATATCGGTCCATAATTATATATAGCCCCCATATAAAACGTTCTCCAGATTTGACCTCCGGAGCCTCTTGGAGGAGCAAAATTCATCCGATCTGGTTCAAATTAGGAACGTGGTGTTAGTATATTCGCTAAAAACCATGCCAAAATTGGTCCAATCACACAAAAATTGGTCCATATCGGTTCATAATCATGGTTGCCACTAGAGCCAAAAATAGTATACCAAAATTTTATTTCTATAGAAAATTTTGTCAAAATTTTATTTCTAGAGAAAATTTTGTTAAAATTTTTTTCGGTTCATAATAAAATTTTCATCATTGTCAAAATTTTATTTCTATAGAAAATTTTGTTCAAAGTTTATTCGGTTCATAATCATGGTTGTCACTCGAGCCAAAAATAATCTACCAAGATTTTATTTCTATTGTTCTCGCTGTGTTATGTTTATATCTTTCGTCAACCCTCCCGGTTTCCATCACTATTTCATTCTTTATACACTCTCTCTCTCTGTCGCTCTCTGAAAAAAATATCACAACATATATTTGTTTACTCGAAATTTGTAAATTTATATATGTTTACATTCATACATATTATTTTTATGAAACATTCATGACCCAAACATAATATATTCCAACATATTAACATAGATGTCCCATACATTTAGTGTTAATTTGGGAACATTACATGTTTGCACTTAAATATATTGTGTTTAAAAATTGTGCCCGAAACACATTTTGTTTATATCGGAACATATGAAAATCATATTTTTCTAACAGTGTAGCTTAGGTAAGATTAAAGTGGCAAACCAATCTATTTTGAGGCTCGCTTATACTATTGAGTCCATTGTGATATAGCTACGTCCGCCTGTCTTTAGACTTCACGCTTACATACACCCTCAAAAAAATCGCTTCTGTAACATATACCCCAAACACATTTTGCTTCAAACATATATATTTTCAGGATTGGTACAAACATAATATTGTTTGTATTGTTCAAACATATTATGTTTCACCTTAGGGCATACACTGGTAGTAAAAATTTTAATGAAATTTTCTTTGTGTGGATATATTTTTAAGGCGCCAATTGGTTACTTCCATTATTTTACTTACAGCATACTCTCTAGGTCTCTCTTTCTAAACACATATATGTTTATAGGCTATTTTGAAATTAATATATGTTTGCATCTAAGCATATTATATTTACAAACATTTTATGTGCCAAACATAATATGTTCTAACATATTAACATATATGTCTCAAATATGTTATGCTAGTTTATGAACATTATATGCTTGTACTTAAATATATTGTCTTAAAAAATTTGAGTTCCAAACATATAATTTTTACACCCAAACATATGAAAAACCGTCTTTTTCGTCCGTATATAAACTGATCCTTATTCGATTTGGTTTCTTGGACGTTTAGATTAGGTTAGTACACACACTAATACAACAAACCCTCTACCTTCAGCGAAAGTATAATAAATCAAATCAAACAATTAGTTCAATTGAGAATAAAAAACAGAATAAATTGCACTAAAGTGAATCTTGGTGAAATATCGATTTGTTAAGTTGGACTAGCTTACATAAAATTAAATTAATTACATTTATCATATTAAAACTAATTTTTTTTAAATTATCTGCAAATTAAAATAGAATCCGTATAGGGGCAGCTCGATATTTAAGTCCATTGTGTTATCACGGTGGTGAGTGACTGAGTGCTACCCGATTTAATGACAAGGCACCTACTTTTTATATTCGAGTTCGAACGGCGTTTCACATTGCGCGGAAACCACTTAGAGAAGCTTTGAAACACACAGATATATCACCAGCATCACTGAGAGGGAATAATCCGCTGTTGAAAAACTTTTTGGTGTTTGGTCGAAATTGCCATTGAACCTAACCATTACACCACGGTCGCTCCTCAAGTGCCCTTAGAGGTGATCAAATTATTCAATATATCCTATTTCAATATAATTTATTTTAATTCCAAAAATGTCGCTATAAAATACTTTTTAGATTTTAAATTCGTTTCCATTTCCCAACGAAATGATTGAATTGCCTCATCTAGACTGGCTCTGCTATTTCTCTGGCATTGGCGTATTACATGTTTCACAGACAAAGTGAAATTATCATAATGATCATCACCAAGTTTGCCACCCAAACATTTGTATTCGTTTTGGGGAAAAACAAATATATTTTTACGGCTTTCCCCCTTCCAACGGTCGTTGTCTGTTAGAGACAAAAATTGTTTTTCGTCATTTGAGCGCCACTTTCTGAAATGGTGTGTCGTTAAAATCTGTCTGCCGTTTTTTAAATGCTGTGATTTTTGACGATAACATCAAATATCGCAATCGACAATAATCGCTGTTTCTCCCACCCTCTTGCCAAATATCGCAAGAAGTGGCATCTGGTTGTAATGATTTTGAAATTGACTCAATTTAAACTTGAAAAACAAAAATAGCAAAATGGGTGGGTTCAAAACAAAACAATTGCTATAGATTAAAAACAGACACAGAGATATACAAAAGAATGTGTACCAAAGATGTATACCAGGAGACAATTATATTTTTAAAAAATTTTGTCAAAATTTATTTTGGGGTCACTTTGAGCTTTTTTTTACGTCACCAAATTTGGCAACAAGTAATCATCGTCATCACCCTTCAAGTGTGCAAAATTTCATCCAAATCGGTTCAGATTTAGATATAGCTATCATATATTCAAATTTGGCTTACCATAATCTTCTACAATACTAACAACATGTGCAAAAAATCATCGAAATCGGTTCAGATTTAGCTATAGCTCCCATTAGTGTTGTAAATTTTGATTACTTTTGACTACTCGTTACTTTTGAATTGAGGACTCGTTACTACTCGTTACTTTTATAAAAAAAAATAAAAAAGACATTGTGGGCACTTTCTTCCTCTTTTTTAAATTTAAAAACAGTATAGAAAAGCAAATTACATTATCCAGTTTTATTCTAGTGTTATAAAATGTGGTGTTGTAGATATATGGATCTCGTTAGAAAAAGATTTTCACCAATCATTCAAATTTTTAGAGCCAATTTCGTATTCACTATTTGGTATTTTTTCGTCAGGGTATATCTAAATGGCATTGTGTATTACTGATGCTTGCAATTTGCAAACTTTTTAAATCCACCATTTTCCACCATTGACAGTGGATGAAAATATTTAGCGATCATTTTTATCGTGAGACCCAATGTTGAAATTTTCCAAGGGTTTTTGAATAAGCTTGGGTACCTTCTCTGAAAACAATTGGATTGAACCAGCTGAAGTCAACGACATTATTATTCATACTATTCGCATGAGACGTGATCAGCGTTGCCAATTTAGCTTTTTTCCCGCTAGATTTGGCTTTTTTTGAAGACGTTTAGCGGGAAAAAAATGCATTTAGCTTTTAGCTTTTTTTCTGGCCTTTTTTCATGACCCTTTTAGCTATTTTTGGCTTTTTTATTTTCGACATGTTCCTATTGAAATGTGGATAAAACTTCGTTTTTATCTAAGCCTTGCTGCCAGAATAAGGTTTTTCCCATGTTTCCAATCTCAATTGAAACATTAATAATTATTCCAGCCATTATGCGGGCATTTTTGCAGCAAATACACCTTGTTGTAAAGTTCTTGCCTCGTATTCATAAAAGTTATCCTAAACTTTAAATCTACTATTACCATACAAATTCCTTATATAAACTGTCAGTAAATTATTAGGAATATTAGCATTTGACTCGTTTATCCTTTTGATATTACTAAATTAAAATAGTAGATTTGAATTGCTTTGTACACTGAAAAAATATTGTCGTGAGGCCAAAGATTTCATGTCCTTAAAATACGAACGCGAATTTTGGTTATAATAGCATTTGTGAATTTCTCTTATATAAACTGTTTTCCTTGTCCAAAAGCCGATAAAGTCGTTTTGTCCTTATAGTTAAGTGATTCAACTTAAAAATGGGCATCTTTTCATGAAAGAAGGCTAGGGTCAATTCTAAAAAAATCTTTAAATTAATAGTCTTTAAATTTGTGGAGTTTTTGTATCTTGACCACATACCAAAATAACGTTCAAAAATAGAAGAGGTTTTTAAACATTTTATTTTAAAAACGTATACATAAAATAATTTCTACTTAAAGTCGAGTCTGAATTTGAAAATTTAAGTTTTCGTTAGCACGTTTTTAAAGCACTGTGATAGCTCATGAAGAAAAAGCTGAGAAAACGAATAAATTCAAATTTGACTCGGAATCAATACAAAAATCATTAGTGTACAAAATCTTTGGAACCGAACATAGAAATAATTAAGGAAATAAAGTTTTGAATGTGGTATTTTTTTTTTAACACCAAAAAATGCAATAAAAAATTCGTAGTGATAGGATCAAAACAAATCTGCTATTTATTAATGGGATGGATTTACATTTACGAAAATTGGACAACAATAGGTTTGGGAAATTTTCGAATAAAAGTTATTCATTATAAACTTGCAAGACAGTTAGAATAGGTTTTATTCTCTTGGGTAAAATTAGGAGAAGTGTACACGTTCACGAATTTATCATTAATTCAGTTAAAACGAAATATATAGATATTTTCTAATGCAGTTCTATGTGACATGATTAACCAGCTGACAATTGCAAGTTCACTGGGAAAAATGTTTTTACAAGGAAATATAAACGAAGGACTTCCAGTAAAAATTTGTGATAGTTATCAAAATGTATCGAGTACGCCAACAGAGCTGATATGACTTAGATTTTCTTACAGTCTCACAGAAATGGAATTAAATTGAATACAATTAAAATAGTATGCATTTTAAGTGAAATAAAGCCTTTAAGTTTGTTAAATTTCAATAAAAAATGTGATTTTTGGTACAAAAAAATTTAGCTTTTTTTCTAGCTATTTTTTAAAATTTTTAGCTTTTTTTGGCTAGTTTTTTCGACAAATCTAGCGGTTTTTGGTGAAACAATTCTGGCAACGCTGGACGTGATCCATGTGATGCTTTAAATTATAGCTCCCACCTACACCCAATGCAATTTTTTTCAAATGCAAACGTTTTTAATAAATCAGATAAATGTTTCACTTTCTTCAAAGGTTAAGCCATATATCCTTTTCGTGTTATTTTAACTGATAAAACGATTTTCGAAAACTTCAATTAATATTTTCTAAGAAGTCGAGAACCGCCAACTTACTTACCATTAGAAGAAAAAAACTCGCATTGAAGATATTGAGTACTCTAACGAGTACTAGTAACGAGTACTCAAAAAATTATTCAGTACCGAGTACTTGTAATCAAATACTCGTTACTTTTCCAACACTAGCTCCCATATATACCTACCGCCCGATTTTTGTAAATTTGACTTCAAATCCCTTATTTCTCAACCGATAGTATTCAAAGTTGGCTAAATGTAATCTTCTATAGCACTAACTATCAGAGCTGTGGAGTCGGAGCCGGAGTCGTAGAAACAAAATTTGAAAAGCACTTCCTATCTTTGTAGATAAAGAAATATTTCGACAAATTTGATTCCATTAGGGTTTTTAATCGAACAACGAAGTACTGGATTTCAGGCCATTCAAAGTGAAATTTCACGGTGATATACAAAGTAGGTTTTACTAGAATATGGGCTCAATTGATCAATTGTACACAAAAAAAATTTTTTTCTGATTCAATCACGAAATTAATTGATCCAATTAATTTTTTAATTGAAATGTCTTCAATCACAGAATTGATAGTATCAATTAAAAAATTAATTGACAGTCAATTAGAAAATTAATTGATCCAATTAAATATTTAATTGATACTATTAATTTGTGTGATTGATTTTTATTTCAATTAAAAAATTTGTTGAATCAATTAAATTTTTAATTGAATATTTTTTAAAACTCAATTAAGATTTTAATTGGAAAAATTTTCGTGAAATTTTTTTCTGTGTATTGTCAATTTTTAACATATTAAAATATCGATTATTGATCCAATATTCTAGATCCTCTTGATAAAGGTATAATTTTAAGGCAATATGCCAGTAGAACCTAACGTTCTGAATTTTTGACAGGCGTCACGAGTTCGAAGATGGGTCATACCGGACAATTTTGTGATATAGCACCTACATTTGGGAGCCACCGTGGTGCAATGGTTAGCATGCCCACCTTGCATACACAGGGTCGTGGGTTCAAACCCAGTTTCGACCAAACACCAAAAAGTTTTTTTCAGTGGTAGATTATCCCATCTCAGTAATGCTGGTGACATTTCCGAGTATTTCAAAGCTTCTCTAAGCGGTTTCACTGCAATGTAGAACGCCGTTCGGACTCGGCTATAAAAAGGAAGTCCCTTGTCATTGAGCTTAACATAGAATCGGGCAACACTCAGTGATAAGAGAGAAGTGCACCACTGTGGCATCACAATTGACTGAATAGCCTAAGTGAGCCTGAAATATCGGGCTGACAGCATACCTAACCTACATATAAACCCATCTTCCGATTTGTTTTAATAAATTTTTCCCAGTCTCAAATGTTCATAAGATTTGTCAGAAATTTTGAATTTAAAGTTATTTGAGATCCATAGGTTAGGTTGGGTTAAAGTGGCAGGCCGATTAAGTTTCAGGCTCACTTAGACTATTCAGTCCATTGTGATACCACATTTAACTAAAAGTACCTATTACATATGGGCACTTCTAGTTTTAACCACTGAACCTTCTCTATTATTTTCTTTTGTTGAACCAACCAGATTGTTCCAAAAAACATTAGCAGACTGCTTAAGGTTTGCCAGATCCGCCAGTAATCTAAAGCTATATGCCTCTAAAATTCGCTTACGCCTTACACAAAAAGCAGGACACTCACACAAGACGTTTTTAATTGGTTCCTTTTCCTCCAGCTCCTCCAGTACTCCGCGGTTCAAACTACTGCAGTATACTGGTAATGATGTAAATCGAGCCTGTATAATTGCTAAAAACGAGCTCAACTTGTTTCTGCTTCCTTCAATGTGCAATACAGACACTGTCGTTGCCAGTTTAGAAATAGCCAAATGCAAATATTGGGTATCTACGGTCTACATGGGACATGATAGGGAGATGCCTCCATGTGCCGTTAACACCTTAGTTGAGGAGTCATTGAAAACAAGGACAAAACTCATTATGGGATGCGATGCAAATGCACATCATAGTATATGGGGAAGTGGTGACATTAATACAAGAGGAGAGTCACTCTTAGAGTTTAGTTTGCGTACTAATTTGGTACTTTGCAATAAGAGAGATGCCCCAACCTTTGTTACTAAAAACAGAGCAAGAGGTTTTGGACGTCACCTTGGCCTCGCAAGAACTGAATGAAATGATATCTGATTGGCAGGTTTTAAGTGAACATAGCTTCAGATCATCGCTACATCAGTTTCAAATTTGATGTTCATGTGGTATGAAGACCATATTTCCGTCAAATATTAGGAAAGCTGACTGGAATAGGTATAGGCAATCGTTCAATATGATGATACCGGAAATACCAGAGACAAATATGAGCACTGTGCAAGTTATCGAACACGAAGTGGAGAGGATTACTAAGGTCTTCAACATTTCACTGAAAGCTGCATGCCCTAGAGGGAAGCCAAGGGGGAAAAATCGACCACCATGGTGGTCTACGGAGTTAGGTAATATGAGGAAATCGTGCAGGAAGCTCTTTAACAAAGCAAAGTCCACCAGAGCTCCTGTGGATTGGGACGCTTACAAGAAGAATCTGAGAGGATACAAGCGAGAACTGTGAAATGCTCAGCATAACTCTTGGATTGATTACTGCAGCAGCATTGAGAATACGTCCGAGGCTTCCAGACTACGGAAGGGGCTAGGATCCACGAACTCCGCTCCAGGTTTCATTACAACATCGGGGGGCAATTGGACAACGTCCAGTGAGGAGACGCTGGAGGTACTATTGGACACACATTTTCCCGGAAATCAGACGGTTGAACCATGTACTGGCGGTGCCACAGTGGCTCAGCGGTCGTTTCCTATCAAGGAAATTGTATCGGAATCTATAATAAAATGGGCGTTAAATAGCTTTGGATCATTCAAATCCCCCGGACCTGATGGAATTACTCCGGCGGAGTTGCAAGCGGTGGCTGACAGAATTATCACCTGGTTGTCGGCGATATATATAGGATGTATCAACTTAGCATATATTCCAGGAAAGTGGAGGGAATCAAAATTCGTTGTCATACCTAAAGCGGGAAAAGCGTCTCACTCGAATGCGAAGGATTTCCGACCAATCAGCTTATCATCATTCCTACTTAAGACTCTGGGGAGGATGATAGATATTTATTTTAGAGCTAGCGTCGATTCAAGTTTGCTCTCGAAACGACAACATGCATACTCGAAGGGCAGGTCTACTGAGACCGCATTACATGAACTACTCAGCTTTATTGAAAGCTCACTATCTGCCATCGTGGCGTTTCTAGACAACTGACAACTCTGAATGTTGATCCAGGTATACTTAGGCTGTTAGACGAAGTTCTAAGGAAGAGACGCATTTCAGCCACACTAGGACAAGCAAACATACAAAGGTATGTGAACAGAGGCACTCCTCAAGGAGGAGTTCTATCACCTTTTCTTTGGAATGTTGCTGTAAACAACCTTCTGGTTTCCCTAGAAAAAGAAAGGATATAAGTGATGGCATAGGCAGATGATGTGGCGCTAACAGTCAGGGGAAAATTCCCATCAACAGTTAGAGATATTATACAGAGAGCCCTCCGGATGACTAAGAAATGGGCGAAAGATAATGGTCTTGGGGTAAATCCTGCAAAGACAGAACTAGTCATGTACTGCAAGGATCGCAAAACTCCCACGGTTAGGCCCATTTCCTTAGGGGATATTGAAATTCCCTTTAGTGAGTGTGCAAAATACCTTGACTTTATTTTGGACAGGAAGCTGAACTTTAAGCTTAATATTGAAGAAAGGGCGAGGAAAGCAACAGTAGCTTTATACTCGTGCAAAAAGGCAATAGGGAAAAAGTAGGGGCTAAAACCAAAAATTGTGCATTGGCTGTACACGGCAGTGGTTAGACCTATAATGCTATATGGTGTTGCAGTCTGGTGGCCGGCACTTCACCAACCGGCAAGCTTAGACAAGGTTCAGCGTATGGCGTACTTGTGTATCTCAGGTGCATTCAGCAAGACAGGAACAAATTCCCTTAATGTCATACTGCATATATTGCCTTTAGACATTTTGGCCTTGGACTCTGTGTTCCTCAACTCGAAAACGGCCATCGACAGCCGCAAATCTCTCAATAAGATGGCTGAGCAGCACAATATTCACCTACTATGGGTGCCTGGCCATAGGAACATACCGGGGAACTGCGAATCAGATGAGCTAGCAAGGCTAGGAAAATTCATCAGATTCGGTTGAAATTTGGTACGTGATGTTAGTATATGGTATCCAACAACCGTGCAGGAATTGGTTCATATCAGTCCATAATTATATATAGCTCCCATATAAACCGATCCCTAGATTTGACCTCCGGTGCCTTTTGGAGAAGCAAAATTCATCCGATCTGGTTGAAATTTGGTACGTGGTGGAAGTATATGATATTTAACAACCATGCAAAAAGTGGTCCATATCAGTCCATAATCATATATAGCCCCCATATAAACCGATCCCGAGATTTGGGTTTGGAGCCTCTTGTAGGAGCAAATTTCATCCGAGTCAGTTGAAATTTGGTACATTGTGCTAGTATAGGGTCTCTAATGACCATACAAAAATTGGTACACATCGGTCCATAAATATATATATATACCCCCCATATAAACCGATCACCAGATTTGACCTTCGGAGCCTCTTGGAAGACCAAAATTCATCTGATTCAGTTGAAATTTGGTACGTGGTGTTAATATATGGCCTCAAACACCCATGCAAAAATTGGTCGAAATCGGTCCATAATTATATATAAGCCAGATTTGACCTCCGGAGCCCCTTGGAAAGGCAAAATTCATCCGATTCGGTTGAAATGTGGTACGTGATGTTAGTATATGGTATCCAACAACCATGCAGGAATTGGTTCACATCAGTCCATAATTATACATAGCTCCCATATAAACCGATCCCCCAGATTTGACCTCCAGTGCCTTTTGGAGAAGCAAAATTCATCCGATCTGGTTGAAATTTGGTACGTGGTGGTAGTATATGGCCGTTAAAAACCATGCCTAACTAGGTCAATATCGGTCTATAGTTATATATAGCCCTCAGATAAATGGATCCCCAATCACACAAAAATTGGTTCATGTAAAGTTCATAATTGTATATAGCCCCCATATAATCGAACCCCATATTTCAATTCTGGCTCTCTACGTATCGTGCAAAAAGTCCATATCGATTCGTAATTATTAGTAGACTTACCTATACATAACTTTTTTGTCTGATATATACCACGTATGTACTAACTCACAATTTAGAAAACGATGTTAATAAGTTTTAAAATACCACAACCCAAGTAATTCGATTGTGGATGACAGTCTTTCGTAGAAGTTTCTACGCAATCCATAGGTTAGGTTAGGTATAGTGGCAGCCTGATATTTCAGGCTCACTTAGACTATTAAGTCCATTGTGATACATCATTGGTGAACTTCTCTCTTATCACTGAGTGCTGCCCGATTCCATGTTAAACTCAATGACAAAGGAGGTCCCTTTTTATAGCCGAGTCCGAACGGCGTTCCACAATGCAGTGAAACCACTTAGAGAAGCTTTGAAACCCTCAGAAATGTCTCCAGCATTACCTTGTGTATGCAAGGCGGGCATGCTAGTCATTGCACCACCGTGGCTCCCTACGCAATCCATGGTGGAGGGTACATAAGATTCGGCCTGGCCAAACTTACGGCCGTATATACTTGTTTTATCTTTCGTCTGGACGGAGAATCGAACCGCGGACCATACAATTTGTAAGCCAACACACTATCCACTGGGTGACGTAGCTGTTATTGTCATCAACAGACAAACAGTTATATTTATTATACAAACGATTAAACAAACTTTATTTAACAGAAACATGCATTTAGTTGGGCACCGTGGAGCAATGGTTAGTACATACGCCTTGCATACCAAGGGTCGTGGGTTCCGAAACGATGTTCAAATGTAAAATGTGTCTTATTAAAGACTGAAAGTGAGAAAAGAATTGTGCTTGATATAAACGAAACGGACTTTGTTTTAGGTTCAAAAATATTTTTTGTTATTGAAAACATAAAAATTTTGTAACAAATTTTTTGGTGATAAAAGTTAAAAAATTTCGAAAAAATTCAAAAAACTCTAACAAAAGAAACACGTTATCGGTACACGTTTTCCAAACTTTTTTTCTTTGCGTGTTGGTACTTCATACCAAGAAGGATCGAAGACAATTGCTTGAGATAAAGCATGCATAAGGTTGAATGCAATGTCTTGAGCTTCATATTTTGGAAAAATCCAACATAAATTAAAGGCACGGATATTCATGGCCCTCTTTCACGCAATAAAATAAAAATTGCATTAAAATAAAATAAAAATAAAAAAAAAAACAAAAAAACAGACAAAATAGAAAGTGCTCCACCAATAGTTGCCCTAGTACAGTAGTCCAAGTACTAGTGGCTTTGGAAAGCATTAAAGGCGCTACAAAGAAAATGGCACAAAACAATAATTACCAGCTTACTGGAGCTGAATGAATGTCGTCTACGCAATACGAGGCCACTTTAATTTCCATGGCTCCGAGTTAGAGTCAAATTTTCACTTTTATCATTGAATAAAAAAAAAATACAAAAACTTTAGTTACCATCTTCTGAAGTTACTGACATTGCTCCTCACTTCGTTGTGTCTCCACCACTTACCTTGATGTAGAAATTTTAGAATGTAAAATGACAAACGCTACAGCGATGGCTACCTCCAGCTCGCAATAGTGAATGAAGTTTCAGCCTCTCTGTAATATGGAGCGAAATTTCACACAACAGACGAGTGCCGATGCGGCACTTGATGTTAGTGATGACAAACAATCCGTTGTGGTTTTATTATTTTGTTAATGCCACTTGCCTTTCGTAATTGCACAATAATCAACGCCAAGGGATGGGGGCAACACAACAATGCGGTTCCACTTTCGGCTGAATGAATAACAACGACTTGTAATGTTCCAAGCGACCGAGAGAGACTCCCGGAGAAGTAAAGAAATCAAATTTTTTTTCGCCATAAAAAGCCCCACACAAATGGTAACAAAGCGGGCCAACATCATTCAGGCATTCGAAATAAAACAAAATAAGAATAATAAAGAAAAAACAAAACTGCAAAGAAAACAACATAGCCCAAGATTCCAAAACCGATTCCGATTCCATCATAAAAAAGTGTCACATCATAAAAAGAAAAGAACTTCATTTACGGAAGACAACATCAAGAGCACCAGCATTAGCAGTAGAGCATACCCAGCACATAGAAAATAGAAATCTCGATTTTATTCATCGTTGGATTCTTAGAAAAAACTCACGTTTTCCTCAAAACCAAGTGAAATCAAATTTGGCCATTTGTTCGAGTTTGCACGTTTGACAGTCGAATGTTTGAAGTAACCAAAATCACTGAGTTTTTTTCGTTTCTTCTTTCAAATGATATTGACTAATTGTCGGATTCAATGTTAAATTATTACCAAAAACAAAGCAGATTATCACAAAATAAATCTGAAATTAGACACGAATTTGAGTTAACCAAAAAAATGTTAGGTAGGCCAAACTCCAGATAAGGTAACGAAAGAAATTGAAAATAGTCAAGAGCAATTTCAATAGCACTTGTCAATCCATGGTGGTGCTGTGGCAGCATGTGGGTGATTGTCCATATTTGGTCATATCACAAAAATATGGAAAGGCTTTATCGACTTAATCGTATACTCTGCAGTACATACAAAGAAAATTTTATTAAAATTGAGCCAACGAAAAGTTTTCATTGACACTATGAAAATTATTCGTTACTAGCCGAACCCACTTCGCTGGTGATGGGGGTATAATAAGTTTGTCATTCCGTTTGTAACACATGGAAACATCCATTTCTGTCTATATAAAGTGCACTGTTAGAAAAATATGTTTTTCATATGTTCCGATATGAACAAAATGTGTTTCGGGCACAATTTTTAAACACAATATATTTAAGTACAAACATGTAATGTTCCTAAACTAACACAATAAATGTTTGGGACACATATGTTAATATGTTAGAATATATTATGTTTGGGGCTTGAATGTTTCATAAAAATAATATGGGTGAATGTAACATGTATAAATTTACAAATTTCTAGTAAACATATATATGTTGTGATATTTTATTTAGAGAGCGACAGAGAGAGAGAGTATAGAGAAAGAAATAGAGATGGAAACCGGGAGGCAGGGCTAACAATTTTATCGGCACTTTGACGATTTTTACTAAAAATAGCGATTTTTGCCCCAAAAATTACGATATTAGCTCCGTTCAAGAATTTTTAATGGAAGTCGTCAAAATTGCAAGTTTTTCACACCTTAAGTATTAGTATAACACTAAAATTAAGTCCATTATTAAAAAAGGAAACCGCTCAAATAGTATGGGTAAAATAGCAAAATTTTTAAAAATCAGATAATATTTATATATGTACGCGTAAGCGCTATATCTAAATATTAGTTAGATCGAGTTATACATTGGCATTTGACTAAGGGTGGCTAATAACACTAGTTTACACTCAAAATGTACACTTGATGAAAATCAACTTTTCTTATGTATTTTGAGCTGCTGAATTCGAAAAAAAAAATGTTTAAAATGTAAAATTTTTATGGAACAGTTTTTTAGATATCCCGTTATTTTTAAATTTTCGCTCTTTTTTCACTAAACACAATATATCTCGAGTTAGAAACACAATATATCTCGAGTTAGAAATTAAATTTTTTTTCGAATTCAGCAGCTCAATGTACATAAGAAAAGTTGACTTTCATCAAGTGTACATGCATTTTCATACCCTCCACCATAGGATGGGGGTATATTAACATTGTCATTCCGTTTGTAACACATCGACATATTGCTCTAAGACCCTATAAAGTATATATATTCTGGGTCGTGGTGGAATTCTGAGTCGATCTGAGCATGTCCGTCCGTCTGTTGAAATCACGCTAACATCCGAACGAAAAAAGCTATCGACTTGAAACTTGGCACAAGTAGTTGTTATTGATGTAGGTCGGATGGTATTGCAAATGGGCTATATCGGTCCACTTTTACGTATAGCCCCCATATAAACGGACCCCCAAATTTGGCTTGCGATTGCTCTAAGAGAAGCAAATTTCATCCGATCCGGCTGAAATTCGGTACATAGTGTTAGTATATGGTCTTTAACAACCATGCAAAAATTGGTCCATATCGGTCCACTTTTACGTATAGCCCCCATATAAACCGATCCCCCGATTTGGCTTGCGGAGCCTCTAAGAGAAGCAAATTTCATCCGATTCGGCCGAAATTTGGTACATGGTGTTAGTATATGGTCTTTAACAACCATGCAAAAATTGGTCCATATCGGTCCATAATTACATATAGCCCCCATATAAACCGATCCCCCGATTTGGCTTACAGAGCCTCTAAGAGAAGCAAATTTCATCCGATCCGGCTGAAATTTGGTACGTGGTGTTAGTTTATGGTCTCTAACAACCATGCAAGAATTGGTCCATAATTATATATAGGCCGCATATAAATCGATCCCCAGATTTGTCCTCCGGAGCCTCTTGGAGGAGTTATATATAGCCGATCCCCAATCACACAAAAATTGGTCCATATCGGTTAATAATCATGATTGCCACTCGAGCCAAAAATAATCTACTAAAATTTTATTCCTATAGAAATTTTTTCAAAATTTTATTTCTATAGAAAATTTTGTCAAAATTTTATATCTATAGAAAATTTTGTCAAAATTTTATTTCTATAGAAAATTTTGTTAAAATTTTATTCGGTTCATAATCATTGTTGCCACTCGAGCCAAAAATAATCTACCAAAATTTTATTTCTATAGAAAATTTTGTCAAAATTTTATTTCTATAGAATTTTTTTTTTTAATTTTATTTCTATAGAAAAATTTTTTAAATTTTATTTCTATAAAAAATTTTGTCGAAATTTTATTTCTATAGAAAATTTTGTCAAATGAAATTTTGGATGACAGTCTTCAGTAGAAGTTTCTACGAAATCCATGGTGGAGGGTACATAAGCTTCGGCCTGGCCGAACTTACGGCCGTATATACTTGTTTTTTGTCAACTAGTGTAATAAGGATATTATGGCCAAATTTAGACTAACTGGGCGATACATATATATGGGAGCTATATCCAAATCTGAATCTGTTTTGATAAAATGTTGCGTATTTTAAGGGTGCTTAAAAAATACTTTGCGTTCAATTTGAAGGCGATCGATTAGAAAATAAGTACAATACGACCCCGTTTGGTGAAATCGGGCGGTATATATATAAGGGGCTATGTCTAAATTTGATCCAAATTTTACGAAATTCCTTGTGCCAAAACAAAAAACGCTCTGAACCAAATTTCGTCAAAATCGGTTAATAATTGCAATCGGAATCCTGCGAAAAACAAATACATGGACTGACTGGTACATTAATAGAAAAATTGCGTTCCACAATCGTGAACGGATGGTATCAACATTGAACGGAAACGTTCACAAAAATCAAAACGGAATGAAAACTCTTGAACTCATGAAAACTCTTAAAATAATTGTTAGACGTTGTTAGGGCAACTCCACCGTTGGTGTAATGTGCTAAGGCGACTGTTAACACGTATGGTGCAGGCAACACAGTTTCGAGTCACGGTAGCGGAAATCTTTTTTAATATTGTTTCGTTGTTTTGACAACGCATGGTGTCATTTTCATTGCCATGCGTATTGAATCACTTTCATGAACGGATCGTTTCGCAATAACTACGCCGTTCATGGTTTTTTCTATGGGTGTACACTGTTAGAAAAATATGTTTTTCATATGTTCCGATATAAACAAAATGTGTTGCGGGCACAATTTTTAAACACAATATATTTAAGTGATGTAATGTTCCTAAACTAACACACACACATATATATATATATATATATATATATATATATATATATATATATATATATATATATATATATATATATATATATATATATATATATATATATATATATATATATATATATATATATATATATATATATATATATATATATGTTTCGAGTAAACATATATATGTTGTGATACTTTATTCAGAGAGGAGTTTAGAGAAGAGGGTTAGAATAGAGAAGGAAATAATGCGCCCCTCTTCCCAATCTTCCATACTTGGTATAATCAATTTCAACTTGTTCTCATATACATGCTAAGTCGACATAAAGTCTATTCTAATATCTTGTTCAACTAATGTCACGAGTTCCGTGTGTCTGCATTCCGCGTTTACGAGCGGAATGCATGAGTATCATTTCAGTTGTTGTCCTGATATCCAGATCAAGTGGG
This sequence comes from Haematobia irritans, assembly GCF_050003625.1. Taxonomy (NCBI): domain Eukaryota; kingdom Metazoa; phylum Arthropoda; class Insecta; order Diptera; family Muscidae; genus Haematobia; species Haematobia irritans. The sequence continues at coordinate 85,485,978 of NC_134400.1, forward strand.
TGGACTCCCATCAGTATCTCCAGAGCTGCGGTGGCCGTTGTTCTCATTGCACCAGTCATATAAATAAGTGACTTCCTGTTTATTTTGTTGAATTTCTGTATATGACTCTAATGGTTCGTAATTGTCCACCAGACGTGGCACCCATTGGTAGCTACAGATCTTAAAACTGCTGTAAACAGCCGGTGGAAGAGGGAGGGCTCCATTCCCAACGTCCCGCAACCAGATTTTGGTATGGATGCAGTGCCGCGTAGGCACTTCCTTAGTCTGACAGCTATATTCTCCAGCCAGTTTAGTACGGAGTCTAACACAGCTCCCATATACTTAACCAAAATATTCCTTAAAAACTTACTTCAAAGTAAATGCGATATTGTAAAACAAAACAAACATATACAGCCTTAAGTTCAGCCGAGCCGTCGTAACGGTTTACTTGGAAATGTATAGAATACCAAGAGGAATTGGAATAAAAATTGCATTGTGTAGGGGCCCAAGAAGTAAAACCGAGGAATCGGTCTATATGGGGGTTAGGTTAGGTTAGGTGGCAGCCCGATGTATCAGGCTCACTTAGAACATTCAGTCCATTGTGATACCACATTGGTGAACTTCTCTCTTATCACTGAGTGCTGCCCGATTCCATGTTAAGCTCAATGACAAGGGACCTCCTTTTTATAGCCGAGTCCGAACGGCGTTCCACATTGCACTGAAACCATTTAGAGAATCTTTGAAACCCACGACCTTGTGTATGCAAGGCGGGCATGCTAACCATTGCACCACGGTGGCTCCCATATGGGGGTTATCAGAGAACTGCAAACGGTGGCTTTTTTTCGAATTGCAATCTTACCCACAAAATGTCGGTGGCAGTTAGTAAGACACCAATTACCATGCGATCTTTTACATTGATACAAATGCGAGAATAAAAACAACAATAGTACGTAACAATGTTCGTATGCAGTGTCTTGCAATCTTAAACCAATCGACATCGTAACAACGCTCGGTTCACCAATGTGGTATCACAATGGACTGAATAGTCTAAGTGAGCCTGATACATCGGGCCGCCACCTAACCTAACCTAACATAACGCTCGGTAAACAAAAAACGAGGTTGGCACTTAAGTGTGATTGCACTCAAACACAACAATTACTAGCAGTTGGCATTAGCTCAAGAGAATTGAGAGAGTACCAAATAAGAGAATACCAAACTGCTGAGATATGGGTAACCAATTTGTGTGATTGCTTTACTACGGTGTTTTCGAGAAACCAACACTCATACTAACAAACACGGACAGTCGTCGGTTGCATTGGATCATGGTGGTTGACTTTTTTTTATCAATTGGTGTTTTAAGATTGCAAATGTTGGTGTTTACAAAATACACTGGTCGGTTGCGGTAGATCGCAACCGTTCTCTGTTTTCGAATTTAAGGCAATCGGATAAAAATTGCGGTGTACAGCAACCTCAGAAGTCAAATGTGGAGATCTGTCTATATGGGGGCTATACCAAAATATGGACCTCGAACTTCAGGCAAATAGGATAAAAATTGCGGTGTGTAGAAGCTCAACAAGTCAAATCGGGACATCGGTTTATATGGGGGCTATATCAAAACACGAACCGATATAACCATCTTCGAACTTGACCTGCATGCAGATAAAAAAAAACGAATCTGTAACAGATTTCAGCACGATGGATGTTGTCCGGACAGTCAGACGGACATGTTTATACACCCTCCAAAAAAATCGCTTCTCTTACATATGTTCCAAACATATTTTGCAGGAAGCACATATATTATTGGATACTGCCGAAACATTAATATGTTTGTTTTATGTGAACATATTATATATTTGGAAGCATTTTGAGCCGAAAAGTATTATATACTTGGAACAGTTTTCCCCAAAGAAGATTGTGCTCGTTCCCTCACATAATTTTCTCTTCCACGAAATTTTTGAGTTCTTCGCATCTTTTTCTGTAATACACATATGTCGGTTTTTTTTTCAAATGTCTATTCTCTTGGTTCTGAATGTCTATTCTCTTCATTGCGAATACTCATTCTAATAATCAAATTAAATAATATTTAGACTTAAGCATATTAAATTTTTGGCCTTATTATGAAACAGTTTTCCGAAACAACATACAAGCGGTTTCACAGAAATTGCTCTCATTTCATTCTCTCGCTGTGTTATGTTGATATCTTTTTATTCAACCCTCCCGTTTTCCATCTCTATTTCCTTCTCTATTCTAACCCTCTTCTCTAAACTCCTCTCTGAATAAAGTATCACAACATATATATGTTTACTCGAAACATATATATATATATATATATATATATATATATATATATATATATATATATATATATATATATATATATATATATATATATATATATATATATATATATATATATATATATATATATATATATATATATATATATATATATACACAGTCTTACACAAGTTTACATACGGTTTAAGAAATTGTATTTTCTTTAATTATTAAAATATAATAAAATATGCATATATATGCTTTAGATTTTGTAAATTAATTTGAAAAACAAAGTATTTGTCCATTTTCAAGAACATGTTTTTAGTCTGGATTATAAACAACAACAAGAAACATGTTTAGTTATAAGGTAAAAACCTCAAGGGTATGTAAACTTATGTGAGACTGTGTATATATATATATATATATATATATATATATATATATATATATATATATATGTTTCGAGTAAACATATATATGTTGTGATACTTTATTCAGAGAGGAGTTTAGAGAAGAGGGTTAGAATAGAGAAGGAAATAGAGATGGAAAACGGGAGGGTTGAATAAAAAGATATCAACATAACACAGCGAGAGAATGAAATGAGAGCAATTTCTGTGAAACCGCTTGTATGTTGTTTCGGAAAACTGTTTCATAATAAGGCCAAAAATTTAATATGCTTAAGTCTAAATATTATTTAATTTGATTATTAGAATGAGTATTCGCAATGAAGAGAATAGACATTCAGAACGAAGAGAATAGACATTTGAAAAAAAAACCGACATATGTGTATTACAGAAAAAGATGCGAAGAACTCAAAAATTTCGTGGAAGAGAAAATTATGTGAGGGAACGAGCACAATCTTCTTTGGGGAAAACTGTTCCAAGTATATAATACTTTTCGGCTCAAAATGCTTCCAAACATATAATATGTTCACATAAAACAAACATATTAATGTTTCGGCAGTATCCAATAATATATGTGCTTCCTGCAAAATATGTTTGGAACATATGTAAGAGAAGCGATTTTTTTGGAGGGTGTATAAACATGTCCGTCTGACTGTCCGGACAACATCCATCGTGCTGAAATCTGTTACAGATTCGTTTTTTTATCTGCATGCAGGTCAAGTTCGAAGATGGTTATATCGGTTCGTGTTTTGATATAGCCCCCATATAAACCGATGTCCCGATTTGACTTGTTGAGCTTCTACACACCGCAATTTTTATCCTATTTGCCTGAAGTTCGAGGTCCATATTTTGGTATAGCCCCCATATAGACAGATCTCCACATTTGACTTCTGAGGTTGCTGTACACCGCAATTTTTATCCGATTGCCTTAAATTCGAAAACAGAGAACGGTTGCGATCTACCGCAACCGACCAGTGTATTTTGTAAACACCAACATTTGCAATCTTAAAACACCAATTGATAAAAAAAAGTCAACCACCATGATCCAATGCAACCGACGACTGTCCGTGTTTGTTAGTATGAGTGTTGGTTTCTCGAAAACACCGTAGTAAAGCAATCACACAAATTGGTTACCCATATCTCAGCAGTTTGGTATTCTCTTATTTGGTACTCTCTCAATTCTCTTGAGCTAATGCCAACTGCTAGTAATTGTTGTGTTTGAGTGCAATCACACTTAAGTGCCAACCTCGTTTTTTGTTTACCGAGCGTTATGTTAGGTTAGGTTAGGTGGCGGCCCGATGTATCAGGCTCACTTAGACTATTCAGTCCATTGTGATACCACATTGGTGAACCGAGCGTTGTTACGATGTCGATTGGTTTAAGATTGCAAGACACTGCATACGAACATTGTTACGTACTATTGTTGTTTTTATTCTCGCATTTGTATCAATGTAAAAGATCGCATGGTAATTGGTGTCTTACTAACTGCCACCGACATTTTGTGGGTAAGATTGCAATTCGAAAAAAAGCCACCGTTTGCAGTTCTCTGATAACCCCCATATGGGAGCCACCGTGGTGCAATGGTTAGCATGCCCGCCTTGCATACACAAGGTCGTGGGTTTCAAAGATTCTCTAAATGGTTTCAGTGCAATGTGGAACGCCGTTCGGACTCGGCTATAAAAAGGAGGTCCCTTGTCATTGAGCTTAACATGGAATCGGGCAGCACTCAGTGATAAGAGAGAAGTTCACCAATGTGGTATCACAATGGACTGAATGTTCTAAGTGAGCCTGATACATCGGGCTGCCACCTAACCTAACCTAACCCCCATATAGACCGATTCCTCGGTTTTACTTCTTGGGCCCCTACACAATGCAATTTTTATTCCAATTCCTCTTGGTATTCTATACATTTCCAAGTAAACCGTTACGACGGCTCGGCTGAACTTAAGGCTGTATATGTTTGTTTTGTTTTACAATATCGCATTTACTTTGAAGTAAGTTTTTAAGGAATATTTTGGTTAAGTATATGGGAGCTGTGTTAGACTCCGTACTAAACTGGCTGGAGAATATAGCTGTCAGACTAAGGAAGTGCCTACGCGGCACTGCATCCATACCAAAATCTGGTTGCGGGACGTTGGGAATGGAGCCCTCCCTCTTCCACCGGCTGTTTACAGCAGTTTTAAGATCTGTAGCTACCAATGGGTGCCACGTCTGGTGGACAATTACGAACCATTAGAGTCATATACAGAAATTCAACAAAATAAACAGGAAGTCACTTATTTATATGACTGGTGCAATGAGAACAACGGCCACCGCAGCTCTGGAGATACTGATGGGAGTCCACCCACTTGATCTGGATATCAGGACAACAACTGAAATGATACTCATGCATTCCGCTCGTAAACGCGGAATGCAGACACACGGAACTCGTGACATTAGTTGAACAAGATATTAGAATAGACTTTATGTCGACTTAGCATGTATATGAGAACAAGTTGAAATTGATTATACCAAGTATGGAAGATTGGGAAGAAGGGCGCATACACTTTGGAGACCTAAACATTTATTTATTTATTTATCGAAAGTCTTTGAGAGCACTAGCATTGGTATTTACTGCGAAGAGTGGAGATTAGCGATATCAGCTCCCTCATCGACAGTCTGGCAACAATAAAGGCCTTAGGTAATCCGAACATAACGTCGAAGCTAGTCAACCGCTTTGCAGAGAGCTTAGAGCTCTCACTGAACAGCAGGTACCCAGCACAGAGTAATATTACTGTGCTGGGTACCTTACAGGACCAATGTCAAATACAATGATTTATGGAAAGGACGTTGGGATTCCTCTGCGGACTGCGAGCAAACTACCTTGATATGGGACGACAAAAGTAGTAAGAAATCTGATTTTCTGATTGCGACATATAGGGAGGATTTGAGACCACTAATAGGCATCATAACAGGACATTTGGAAAACGCAAGGTAAGAATTGGCATAATGACTGATGATATTTGCAGATGGTGTCTGCACCCGAATGGAACGGAAGACTTCAATCATTTTCTGTGCCAGTGTCCCATATTATCTTTAAGCAGAAACTTTCCTCTTTCTTTCAGGATATTTCAGTGTCCCATATTATCTTTAAGCAGAAACTTTCCTTTTTCTTTCAGGATATTACCGATGTGGGACTGTAACCTGAAGGATATACTTGATGAATGCAAGGTTTCGGGATGGAAGACCTAGAATTCTCATTTTGGAAACGTGAATACGATTGATGAAGAGGAGAGAAAACAACTACGCGGAATCACAATGGATTAACATGGCCTAAGTGGAAACCACCAATCTACGGATTGGCGTTATCCTCTATAACCTAACCAATATTTAAACTAAACATTTTCTTATAAACGATAAAATTCTATAAGAAACAAGTATATACGGCCGTAAGCTAGGCCAGGCCGAATCTTATGTACGCTCCACCATGGATTGCGTAGAAACTTCTACGAAAGACCGTCATCGACAATCGAATTACTTGGGTTGTGGTATCTTAAAACTTCTTAACATCGTTTTCTAAATTTTGAGTTAGTCCATACGTGGTATGTATTAGACAATACGTAGAGAACCAGAATTAAAATATGGGGGTCGCTTATATGGGGGCTATATACAATTATGAACTTGATATGGACCAATTTTTGTGTGATTGGGGATCGATTTATCTGATGGCTATATATAACTATAGACCGATATGGACCTAGTTAGGCATGGTTGTTAACGGCCATATACTAGCACAATGTACCAAATTTCAAATGACTCATATGAAATTTGCTCCTCCAAGAGGTTCCAAAACCAAATCTCGGGATCGGTTTATATGGGGGCTATATATGATTATGGACTGATATGGACCACTTTTGGCATAGTTGTTAAATATCATATACTACCACCACGTACCAAATTTCAAGCAGATCGGATGAATTTTGCTTCTCCAAAAGGCGCCGGAGGTCAAATCTGGGGATCGGTTTATATGGGGGCTATATATAATTAAAATTTCAACTGAATCAGATTAATTTTGGTCTTCCAAGAGGCTCCGGAGGTCAAATCTGGTGATCGGTTTATATGGGGGCTATATATAATTATTCGCTTTTTCAACCGTCGAACGGAACGGACGTGTTTTTTAATAGCGGATAAAATCATCGTAATAAGTACCTACTACGAATTTCAAGTGTGGTGGGATATTAGGCCACCATGCAGAGAAATTCAAAGACATCCACTGGGTTGCTAACTTCAGGGCCCAGTGGACGAGTATCGACTGGAGTTATAGATTTGGGCAATGACCAAGAGTTAGGCCCAATTAGTCGACGGGTCGACAATTTTACAAGTCGGACCTTTTCCAAGGTAACGGCATCAAAAGGAGGTAATCCCTCACGAAAGAGATTCAAAGAACGCAGAAATGCTTTGTTTATCCTAAAGAAATTAGGATCAGTCGACCCAAGCACGTTGTCGGCTAAACAAAGCGATTCCTTAAAATGGGCTCAAGGAATTCTTGAGGCTGGAAAAAGGGAACGATCACCGGATGAGCTGCCATCCTCCAAAAGGGATCAACGATCGTTTGCCTCAGTTGCTAAAGACAGCCTTGTGATGGCTATCATTAATAAAGGAGCATTGGACGGTATGGTTCCAAAGCAAAAATGGGGGGAAATTGAGAATGCTTTGTCTGGCGTCTACTCACAGGTGCTGGAAAAGTTTCCCGGCCCAGATCCTCGACACAAAGAGGCTGGTTGGTATCAAGGACGATTTAAGCTAGTCGCATTTGAGGACCAGAGGTCTATAGAATGTTTTAAAGCTGCTCTGATACTAATTGGTGAAGTTTGGGAAGGAGCTGCTCTAGAGTTAGTCGAGAAGAAAGACATACCGGCTAGACCAAGAGCACATGCGTGGATACCTGCAAACCCTCCTGACCCTGAATCTATTTTAAATAGACTGAAACAATGCAATCCAGATCTTCCAACAGCTGATTGGAAGGTTGGCCGTTTGGATGAAGTGGATGGGCCAAGACGGCATGCAGTGTTTATATTGAACACTCAGTCTTTGCCACATCTAGCAAAGTCCCAGGGCCGTGTATGTTATGGCTTTCATTATATCCAAATGAAGGTGTATAAAAAAGATCAGCTAAAGGATTCAGAAATGGACAAGCCTCTGTCTGAATCAGAAGTAAGCGGATCCTCTTGCGAAGTCGAGGGGGATACCAAGACATTTGAAGACATGGATAGATACCGTATGCGTGAGGAGGCTTCTACTGCCTCAGAACTCACCAAAGTTGAACCTATGGTTATTGCGAGAGTCACCGATATCTCTAAAGAGGACATTCTTGATGACTCGATTGAAGCGGCTGATGTGACGGTTGTTGAAAATCTCGATGGTCCTACGGATCCTCCAGATAAATCTTCATCATTGTAAGGCTGCATGTGCTGCCTTAAAAGTTCTCCTGATGAAAGGGGACATAGATATAGTTCTTATTCAAGAACCATATGTTTATAAAAACAAAATATGTGAATTAAGTACTCCGGGGTTCAAACTATTGCAGTATAGTGGTAATGATGTAAATCGAGCCTGTATAATTGCTAAAAACGAGCTCAACTTGTTTCTGCTTCCTTCAATGTGCAATACAGACACTGTCGTTGCCAGTTTAGAAATAGCCAAATGCAAATATTGGGTATCTTCGGTCTACATGGGACATGACAGGGAGATGCCTCCATATGCCGTTAAGACCTTAGTGGAGGAGTCACGGAAAACAAAGACGAAACTCATTATGGGATGCGATGCGAATGCACATCATAGTATATGGGGAAGTAGTGATACTAATGCAAGGGGAGAGTCGCTAATAGAGTTTATTTTGCGTACTAATCTGGTAGTTTGCAACAAGGGAGATGTCCCAACCTTTGTCACTAAAAACAGGCAAGGACATCACCTTGGCCTCGCAAGAACTGAATGAAATGATATCTGAGTGGCATGTTTTAAGTGAACACAGCTTCTCAGATCATCGCTACATCAGTTTCAAATTTGATGTTCATACCACCAAGACCATATTTCCGCCAAATGCAAGGAAAGCTGACTGGAATAGGTATAGGGAATCGTTCAATATGATGATACCGGAAATACCAGAGACAAATATGAGAAATGTGCAAGATATCGAATACGCAGTGGAGCGGATTACTAAGACCTTCAACATCTCACTGAAAGCTGCATGCCCTAGAGGAAAGCCAAGGGGGAAACATCGACCACCATGGTGGTCTACGGAATTAAGTAATATGAGGAAATCCTGCAGGAAGCTCTTTAACAAGGCAAAGTCCACCAGAGCTTCTGAGGACTGGGACGCTTACAAGAAGATTCTGAGAGGATACAAGCGAGAACTGAGAAAGGCTCAGCATAACTCTTGGAATGCTTACTGCAGCAGTATTGAGAATACGTCCGAGGCTTCCAGACTACGGAAGGTTCTAGCATCCACCAACTCCGCTCCAGGTTTCATTAAAACATCGGAGGGCAATTGGACAACGTCCAGTGAGGAGGCAGGAAGGGCAGGTCTACTGAGACCGCACTACATGAACTAGTCAGCTTTATTGAAAGCTCACTATCTGTCAAAGAATACACAATCGTGGCGTTTCTAGACATCGCAGGGGCGTTCAATAATGTCCATCCGAGCTCGATATTAAATGGACTGACGACTCTGAATGTTGATCCATGTATACTCAGGCTGCTAGACGAACTGCTAATGAAGAGACGTATTTCAGCCACACTGGGACAAGCAAACATACAAAAGTATGTGAAAAGAGGCACTCCCCAAGGAGGAGTTCTATCACCTCTTCTTTGGAATGTTGCTATAAATAGCCTTCTGGTTACTCTTGAAAAAGAAAGGATAAAAGTGGTGGCATACGCAGATGATGTAGCTCTGGCAGTCAGGGGAAAATTCCCATCCACAATCAGAGATATTATTCAGAGGGCCCTCCGGATGACTGAAAAATGGGCGAAAGACAATGGTCTTGGGGTAAATCCCGCAAAGACAGAATTAGTCATGTACTGCAAAGATCGCAAAACTCCCACGGTTAGGCCTATTTCCTTAGGGGGTATTGAAATTCCCTTTGGTGATTGTGCAAAATACCTTGGCGTTATTTTGGACAGGAAGCTGAACTTTAAGCTTAATATTGAAGAAAGGGCGAGGAAGGCAACTGTAGCTTTGTACTCGTGCAAAAAGGCAATAGGAAAAAAGTGGGGACTAAAACCAAAAATTGTGCATTGGCTATACACGGCAGTGGTTAGACCTATAATGCTATATGGTGTTGTAGTCTGGTGGCCGGTACTTCAGAAACCGACTTGTTTAGATAAAGTTCAGCGTATGGCGTGTTTGTGTATTTCAGGCGCATTCAGCAAGACAGGAACAAATTCACTTAATGTCATGCTGCATCTATTGCCTTTAGACATTTTGGCCAAACAGTCAGCTGCAACAACGGCTGTGCGGTTGCGCGAACTATCGCTGTGGTCGGAAAAAGGTTACGGTCACAGTTCTGTCCTCAAAACAATGTCAGATGTGCCTAACGTAGTGGATTACACTTTGGCGAGTCCACTTTTCGACAAAAAGTTTGAGACTCTAATCCCCAACAGTGAGGCGTGGTGCACACAGACCCCGGGGAATAAAGAATATATAGATTTCTACACTGATGGCTCCAAATTGGATGGACAAGTGGGTTTCGGAGTATATTCTAATGATTTGGAACTTCAAATAGCGAAAAGATTACCTAATCACTGTAGTGTTTTTCAGGCTGAAATATTAGCAATAAGAGAGGTGGCGAATTGGCTGAGAAGTAATGTTCCAAAAAATGTGGGCATTAATATATACTCAGACAGTCAACCTGCAATAAAATCCTTGGACTCTGTGTTCCTCAACTCGAAAACGGCCATCGATTGCCGCAAATCTCTCAATGAGATGGCTGAGCAGTACAATATTCACCTAATATGGGTGCCTGGCCATAGGAACATACCGGGGAACTGCGAAGCCGATGAGTTGGCAAGGCTAGGGACTACCTTACATATTCCAGGGGAACTAGAATTTGTTGGTATGCCCCTAGCTACCTGCAAGCTCATGCTGCGTGAGAAGGCTGTTATGATGGCAAATGTTCGATGGGAGAATTGCAAGGGTTGTAACGACACCAAGCAAATATGGCCCCATTTCAACTTAAACCGCACACTAGATATGCTAATGTTCTCGAGACGTCAGATATCACTCCTGATATCTGCTATAACGGGTCGCTGCCTGATAGGAGATTTTGCAAAAACTATTGGCGCGAAGTATAATGACTATTGTATGAGCTGTCATGATGCGGAGGAAAAAGAATCAATTAGACACCTCTTGTGTGAGTGTCCTGCATTTTGTGTAAAGCGCAAGCAACTTTTAGGAGCATATAGCTTCAGATTACTGGCGGATCTGGAAAACGTTAACTTAAGCAGTCTGCTAATGTTTTTGGAACAATCTGGTTGGTTCAACAAAGAAAAATAATCAAGAAGGTTCAGCGGTTAAAACTAGAAGTGCCCATATGTAATAGGTACTTTTAGTTAATGTGGTATCACAATGGACTGAATAGTCTAAGTGAGCCTGAATCTTAATCGGGCTGCCACTTTAACCTAACCTATATAATTATGGACCGATGTGGACCAATTTTTGCATGGTCATTAGAGACCATATATTAACACCATGTACTTAATTTCAGCCGGATCGGATGAAATTTGCTTCTCTTAGAGGCTCCGCAAGCCAAATCGGGGGATCGGTTTATATGGGGGCTATATATAATTATGGACCGATGTGAACCAATTTTTGCATGGTTGTTAGAGACCATATACTTACACCATGTACCAAATTTCAGCCGGATCGGATGAAATTTGCTTCTCTTAGAGGATTCGCAAGCCAAATTTGGGTGTCCGTTTATATGGGGGCTATACGTAAAAGTGGACCGATGTGGACCAGTTTTTGCATGGTTGTTAGATGATTCGCAAGCCAAATTTGGGGGTCCGTTTATATGGGGGCTATACGTAAAAGTGGACCAATATGGCCCATTTGGAATACCATCCGACCTACATCAATAACAAGTACTTGTGCAAAGTTTCAAGTCGATAGCTTATTTCGTTCGGAAGTTAGCATGATTTCAACAGACGGACGGTCGGACGGACATGCTCAGATCGACTCAGAATTTCACCACGACCCAGAATATATATACTTTATGGGGTCTTAGAGTAATATTTCGATGTGTTACAAACAGAATGACAAAGTTAATATACCCCCATCCTATGGTGGAGGGTATAAAAATTACGTGACTTTTTTCTGACATTCTATACGTTATCCAGTGTACCAAGATATAAAACAGGAAGATTGACATCAATGGTTTGGATATCATTATAAAAATAAATTCTGCACAAAAAAATTATATTTTACCGATTAATAAATAAATGAGAGATCCGTTGTTTGGTTTTTGCCTCATGGCACACTTCAATTATCTTTGTCATGACAACGGTTATTTAATTCTCAAAAGCGTTAAATAATAACAATAATAATAATAATGATAATAACAACAATAATGATTTTGTCATCTATAAAAATCATAACTATCGATTAACATGTTTGTGTTAAATGCATTTAAATACCGACAAACCCAATTAAATGCGAACTTAATAACTAACGGCATGCCATGTATCGCCAACCAATAGCCAATAGCCGAGTGATTTGAAAACGTGTCCAAGATATGAAGACTCTATGAAGTGATAATAGCCGCACAGACGCCTCTCGAATGGCCATAAAATGCGGATATCATCAATTTGCAGCAAATGCTCCACATAGGCATCCAAAGAATGAATGAGCGAACGAACGAACGAACGAACGAATTGAATTGGCACACAATCATAACGTCAGCAATGTTTCCATTGTACCATGAACGCGCGTGCAGATATGATTCCATAGACACTAACTGGTAGGACGTAGTTAATTAGTTGACATGTATGCAATTACCCATCCAAATCAGATGATTATGATAATCATCACAATAATGAAAATGCTCAATTCTGATTTCAAACTCAACAAAAACACGAAGCATTTAACATTAATGCCCAAGCCACTCACACACACTAATTAACCTCAATCCCACTTGATCTACATATTTTAATTTCTGTTCGGTGCGGAAGATAAAATGCGCAACTGTATCAAATATGCAATTAAAACAAGTATATACAGTAGTAAATTCGGCCGGACCGAATTTTAAATACCCACCACCATGAATCAAATATAATAGTTGAAAACTCTTCGTCGTATTGGGTTACTTGATAATATATAGAATTGTAGGGGGTTTGATGACAAATCTTCTCCCAAGGCAGTCAGCTCCCGAAGACAAACTTTAAAGATTCTACCTATGAAGACCAGATAAGTTTCTAGATTTATGAGAACCAATTTTGTTTGAGTTTTTGAGAAATTATAAACATATCGTGTATATGATTAAATTAAAATCTAATCTAATTAAAAATCTGGAAATTTTACTTTCAGTTTGAAGCAATTTTCATGATCTATTGAGAATTTTAGTGCTATTTTAGAGAATTTTAGAGTTGAATAAACGAAAATATTTTTTAAAGGAAAGGAAATTTCGTTTGTCTAAAATTTCATTATAAATTACTAATTTCCAGCAAATTGGATAAAAACTACGGATTCTAGAAGTCCAAGAAATAAAGCCGGGAGATGGGTGTATATGGGGGCTATACCAAAACATGGACCGATAGGTACCATTTGCTACTCACATATTTGTGATCTTAAAATACCTCCAGAATTTCAAACAAATCGGCTAAAAAAACATAGTCTCTAGACGCCCAAGAAGTAAAAATCGAGAGATCAGTCTATATGGGGGTTATACCAAAAAATGAACCGATATACCTCAATTACGGCACCCTTATTTCTGGTCTAAAAATACCTCTAGATTTCGAATTTCAGGCAAATCGGGTAATAAATACAGTTTATAGAAGCTCAAGAATTTCAGACAAAGCGGATGGTAAATATAGTTTCTAGAAGCCCAAGAAGCAAAATCGGGAGATCGGTCTATATGGGGGCTATACCAAAAAATGGACCGATGGACACAATTTTCGGCACACCTTTTTATAGTCCCAAAAGAACTCTAGATTTTCAATTTCAGGAAAATCGGATAGAAAATATAGTTTCTAGAAGCCCAAGAAGAAAAATCGGGAGATCAGTCTCTATGGGGCCTATATCAAAACATGGACCGATGAGCACCATTTTCGGCACACCTTTTTATGGTCCTCAAATACCTCTAGATTTCCAATTTCAGGCAAATCATATTGTAAATATAGTTTCTAGAAGCAAAATCGGGATATCGGTCTATATGGGGGCTATACCAAAACATGGACCGATGGGCACTATATTCGGCACACTTTTTTATGGTCCTCAAATACCTCTATATTTCCAATTTCAGGCAAATTGGATAAAAACTACGGTTTTTATAGGCCCAAGACTCCAAATCGGGAGATCGGTCTATATGGGGGCTATATCAAAACATGGACCGATACGGAACATTTTCGACTCACCTCTTTATGGTCCCAAAATACCTCTAGATTTTCAATTTCATACAAATCGGATAGAAAATACTGTTTCTAGACGCGCAAGAAGCAAAATCGGGAGATCGGTCTATATGGGGGATATACCAAAACATGGACCGATACGGACCATTTTCGACACACCTCTTTATAGTCCCACAATACCTCTAGATTTCCAATTTCAGGCAAATCGGATGGTAAATATAGTTTCTAGACGCCCAAGAAGCAAAATCGGGAGATCGGTCTATATGGGGGCTATATCAAAACATGGACCGATACGAACGATTTTCGTCACACCTCCTTATGGTCCCAAAATACCTCTAGATTTTCAATTTCAGACAAATCGGATAGAAAATACTGTTTCTAGTCGCCTAAGAAGCAAAATCGGGAGATCGGTCTATATGGGGGCTATACCAAAACATGGACCGATACGGACCATTTTCGACACACCTCTTTATGGTCCCAAAATACCTCTGGATTTCCAATTTCAGGCAAATCTGATAAAAACTACGGTTTTTATAGGCCCAAGACCCCAAATCGGGAGGTCGATTTATATGGGGACTATATCAAAACTTGGACCGATATAGCCCATCTTCGAACTTGACCTGGCTGCAAACAAAAAACTAATCTGTGCCAAATTTGGGGACGATAGCGCCATTATTGAAGGCTGTAGCGTGATTACAACAGACAGACAGACAGACAGACAGACAGACAGACAGACGGACAGACGGACATGCTTATATCGTCTTAGAATTTCTCCCTGATCAAGAATATATATACTTTATATAGTCGGAAATCGATATTTCGATGTGTTACAAACGGAATGACAAACTTATTATACCCCCGTCACCATTTTATGGTGGTGGGTATAAAAAACGCAGACTGAAAGCCAATCGGCATGCATATGCTCGTTCATGTTAAACTATGCTAGTTTAACATGAACGAGCATAACAGCAAAGATTGAGGCCATTGATCATCTTGTGTCAACGACAGTGATGCCAGGAAGTTTTTTGAAAATTCCCTACGCGGCTCCTAAAAATTCCCTTTTTTCTCTACACCCAACATTTTTCCCCCACATTTTTCTCTGCGGCACTAAATTCAAACAAATTTGGCAAGAAAATAACAAATATTTTATATTGAATTCAATTTCTTTAAAACTAATAGTCAGGGATTATATCCTTCAATATACGCACAGAAAAAACATGTTTGGACTCGGTTGCCGCATCAATTTAATGCTTATCTAGAGTATGTACATGTGCAAAATACCTTGGCGTTATTTTGGACAGGAAGCTGAATTTTAGGCTTAATATTGAAGAGAGGGCGAGAAAAGCCACGGTAGCTTTGTACTCGTCCAAAAAGGCAATAGGGAAAAAGTGGGGACTGAAACCAAAACTTGTGCATTGGCTATACACGGCAGTGGTTAGACCTATAATGCTATATGGTGTTGTAGTCTGGTGGCCGGCACTTCAGAAACCGACTTGTTTAGATAAAGTTCAGCGTATGGCGTGTTTGTGTATTTCAGGCGCATTCAGCAAGACAGGAACAAATTCCCTTAATGTCATGCTACATCTATTGCCTTTAGACATTTTGGCCAAACAGTCAGCTGCACCAACGGCTGTGCGGTTGCGCGAGCTATCGCTGTGGTCGCAAAAAATGCACGGTCATAGTTCGGTCCTCAAAGTAATGCCAGATGTGCCTAACGTAGTGGATTGCACCCTGGCAAAACCACTTTTCGACAAAAAGTTTGAAACTCTAATTCCCAACAGTGAGGCGTGGTGTACACAGACCCCGGGGAATAAAAGATATATAGATTTCTATACTGATGGCTCCAAATTGAATGGACAAGTGGGGTTCGGAGTATATTCTAAAGATCTGGAAATTCGAATAGCGAAAAGATTGCCTAATCACTGTAGTGTTTTTCAGGCTGAAATATTGGCAATAAGAGAGGTGGTGAATTGGCTGAGAAGTAATGTTCCAACAAATATTGGCATTAATATACACTCAGACAGTCAACCTGCAATAAAATCCTTGGACTCTGTGTTCCTTAACTCGAAAACGGCCATAGACTGCCGCAAATCTCTCAACGAGATGGCTGAGCAGTACACCTAATATGGGTGCCTGGCCATAGGAACATACCGGGGAACTGCGAAGCAGATGTGTTAGCAAGGCTAGGAACTACCTTACATATTCCAGGGGAACTAGAATCTGTTGGTGTGCCTCTGGCCACCTGCAAGCTCTTACTGCGTGAGAAGGCTGTTATGATGGCCAATATTCGATGGGAAAATTGCAAGGGTTGTAGCGACACCAAGCAAATATGGCCCCATTTAAACTTAAACCGCACACTAGATATGCTAGTGTTCTCAAGGCGTCAGATAGCACTCTTGATATCTGCTTTAACGGGTCGCTGCCTGATAGGCGAATTTGCAAAAACTATAGGTGCGAAGTATAATGACTATTGTATAAGCTGTCATGATGTGGAGGAAAAGGAATCAATTAAACACCTCTTGTGTGAGTGTCCTGCTTTTTGTGTAAGGCGTAAGCGAATTTTAGGAGCATATAGCTTTAGATTACTGGCTGACCTGGAAAACGTTAACTTAAGCAGTTTGTTAATGTTTTTGGAGCAATCTGGTTGGTTCCACAAAAGTAAATAATAGAGAAGGTTCAGTGGTTAAGACTAGAAGTGCCCATATGTAATAGGTACTTTTAGTTAAATGTGGTATCACAATGGACTGAATAGTCTAAGTGAGCCTGAAAGTTAATCGGGCTGCCACTTTAACCTAAACTAACCTAACCTAGAGTATGTAATTGTCGCGAAAACCATGTATTTTGTCGAGCGGAGAAAAATATATGTTGGCTATTATTTAAATGATAGAATTTGAAACCATTACATGGTCGGGAAAATCTTGTACCTGACCATTAAATATTTTTACTTTTTTGCAGGGCAAAAAGTATTTTTATAGGTTACGTATAGAACCATTACATGGCCATAAAGACCATGTACATTGTTTTCGTGACCATTTAATTTTTTATTTTTTTTTTACAGCGAAAAGATTTTTATAAAAACATTGAGCAGGTACACACGATTTTTATTTTGCGCGTCAGTCGTGTGTTGATTGTTTCTTGGAATGGACGGAGAATACGAAATTACTGTGTTTTGTGTTAATTTATTTATTCAGAAGTGGCACGTGGTTTTATGTGAACACAAAAAAGGAAAAGTAATTGAAAAAATGTACCTGTTTTTTTGTACTGTTTTTTGATATATGCGTTGGTAGATTTGATGGGCACGAAATAAATATAAATAAATGAAATTGTACCAAAATAGAGTGTTTAAAAATATGTGATGTTTGATTGCACGACATTATATGTTAAATACAAATAAACAATGAATTGAATAGTTTATAAATAAATAAAAACAAATAAATAAAGTTAATTTTGTGTTTTCTTTTCTCAAGTGGCGTCCTTTTTTCGACGACGAAAAAAGTTTTTTCATAAAGATCAAAACATTTTAGGTTGTGACCATGTTCTTTTAACTGGTAGAATTTTAGATCGTGACCATTGTCTTTTAATGGAAACAACTTTTTTTTAATATAAAAACATTTTCGATGAGGACAATTTTATTTTTCTTAGAACCATGTTCACTGAGCCAACATGGTTGCAAGTGAAAATGTCGCCCCAAAAATAGCTCATATCATATTATTTTGCTCTTCGAATATGATTGAGATAATCATGTTTCTTATCTGCATGTAAAGAGACCAAATGTTCAATAATATGAATAATGACATTTTTATTCGGATTTTGAACATTGCAACATGATTGCTCATTTTTAACACTACCAACATTTTTCTTGTGGCCTTTAATGGCCGCGTGTTTCTTCAGGTCAGATTTCTACTATTTACGAACTTTCCACAAGCAATGCATTGGTATTTAAAATCGTCATTTTCGACCGCCCCTAACCAACACTTTAATTCAATAGTGAGGCACTTTGGTCAAAAAGGCTATTTTCTAAATTTTGTTGGAATGGTTTTATTTTCTTCACTAGACGACATTTTGCTAAAACATTAAAAACTGTTGTCAATGTAACAGTTGTAAAGCAGTGTTTGAAGATATTCCTGAATAAAAATTCTACATTTACTATATTTACGCATTTGTAATTAAATGCCAATGCAAAAACACCTTTTAACGTTATCGCTGAACTAAATAAAAATCATTACAATAACATCGTTAACGGCGACTTGCGTATTCCATTAGTAGAAGCTTTGACTACAATATATTTTGAATCTTGAAATATCTGGAATATTAAGGAAAAGTACTCTTCTTGTACTCTTGTTGTTACTACAGTAAACTCTGGAAATTGGAAAAATTCCCCACATTCGTAGAAAAAATTAAAAATCTGTCCTTTTTTCCCTACAGATGTAATTTTAGGAAATAATCCCTACAAAAAAGGATTTTTCCCTACGCATGGCATCATGGAGTCTCCATGATGACTTGTAGTAATAATGGGATTTGCTTTCATGTAAAAGTGATTCAAATCAGTCTGATTTTTTGTATAACCTCCACCATAGGATGGATGTATATTAACCTTGTCATTCCGTTTGTAACACATCGAAATATTGCTCTAAGACCCCATAAAGAATATATATTCTGGGTCGTGGTGACATTCTGAGTCGATCTAAGCATGTCCGTCCGTCCATCTGTTAAAATCACGCTAGCTTCCGAACGAAATAAGGTATCGACTTGAATCTTGGCATATGTAGTTTTTATGATGTAGGTTAGGTTAGGTTAAAGTGGCTGCCCGATTAACATTCAGGCTCACTTAGACTATTCAGTCCATTGTGATACCACATTAACTAAAGGTACCTATTACATATGGGTACTTCTAGTTTTAACCGCTGAACCTTCTTGATTATTTTTCTTTGATGAACCAACCAAATTGTTCCAAAAACATTAGCAGATCCGCCAATAATCTAAAACTATACACGCAGAGAAAAAAAAAACGTTTGGAAAACGTGTACCGAAAACGTTTTTCTTTTGTTAGAGTTTTTTGAATTGCTTCGAAAAGTATTTTTGAACCAACAACACAGTCCATCGTTTATATCAAACACTGTTCTTTTCTGACTGTAGGTCTTTAATAAGACACATTTTACAGTTCATAGTAAAAATTTAATATAGTAGAATGTAATGTTGAACATTTTTTCGGAATCTTCCGACCATATCTGGAATATATGTCAAAAAA
Source organism: Haematobia irritans (assembly GCF_050003625.1). Lineage (NCBI taxonomy): Eukaryota > Metazoa > Arthropoda > Insecta > Diptera > Muscidae > Haematobia > Haematobia irritans. The sequence continues at coordinate 85,505,484 of NC_134400.1, forward strand.
AAAAACAAGTATATACGGCCGTAATTTCGGCCAGGCCGAAGCTTATGTACCCTCCATCATGGATTGCGTAGAAACTGCATCTAAACACTGCCATCCACAATCGAATTACTTAAGTTGCGGTAACGCTTGCCGATGGCAAGGTATCTTAAAACCTCCTAACACCATCTTCTAAATTGTATGTAAGTCCATACGTGGTATATATTAAATCAAAAAAGATCGATCCAATACGCATATAATTCAGTTTGACAACGTAGACATACAATTTTGACAAAATTTTCTACAGAAATAAAATTTTAACAAAATTTTCTATAGAAATAAAATGTTCACAAAATTTTCTATAGAAACTAACTTTTGACAAAATTTTCTATAGAAATAAAATCTTGGTAGATTATTTTTGGCTCGAGTGGCAACCATGATTATTAACCGAATAAAATTTGAACAAAATTTTCTATAGAAATAAAATTTTGACAATGAAAAAAATTTTATTATGATCCGAATAAAATTTTAACAAAATTTTCTCTAGAAATAAAATTTTGACAAAATTTTCTATAGAAATAAAATTTTGGTAGACTATTTTTGGCTCTAGTGGCAACCATGATTATGAACCGATATGGACCAATTTTTATGTGATTGGACCAATATACTAACACCACGTTCCTAATTTGAACCGGATCGGATGAATTTTGCTCCTCCAAGAGGCTCCGGAGGTCAAATCTGGAGAAAGTTTTATATGGGGGCTATATATAATTATGGACCGATATGGACCAATTCTGGCACGCTTGTTAAAGATCATATACTAACACCATGTTCCAAATTACAACCGGATTGGATGAAATTTGCTTCTCTTGGAGACTTCGCAAGCCAAATCTGGGGATCGGTTTATATGGGGCCTGTATATAATTATGAACCGATGTGGACCAATTTTTGCATGGTTGTTAGAGCCCATATACCAATATCATGTACCAAATTTCAGGCGGATCAGATGAAATTTTCTTCTCTTTGAGGCTCCGGAACCCAAATCTGGGGATCGGTTTATATGTGGTCTATATATACCGATGTGGACCAATTTTTGCATGGTTGTTAGAGACTATATACCAACATCATGTACCGAATTTCAGCCGGATCGGATGAAATTTGCTTCTCTTTGAGGCTCCGCAAGCCAAATCTGGGGATCGGTTTATATGGGGGCTATATATAATTAAGGACCGATGTGGACCAATTTTTGCATGATTGTTAGAGACCATATACCAACACCATGTACCAAATTTCAGCCGGATCGGATGAAATATGCTCCTCTTAGAGGCTCCACAAGCCAAATCTGGGGATCGGTTTATATGGGGGCTATATATAATTAAGGACCGATATGTACCAATTTTTGCATGGTTGTTAGAGACCATATACCAACATCATGTACCAAATTTCAGCCGGATCGGATGAAATTTTCTTCTCTTTGAGGCTCCGCAAACCAAATCTGGGGATCGGTTTATATGGGGGCTATATATAATTATGGACCGATGTGGACCAATTTTTGCAGGGTTGTTAGAGACCATATACCAACACCATGTACCAAATTTCAGCCGGATCGGATGAAATTTGCTTCTCTTTTAGGCTCCGCAAGCCAAATCTGTGGATCGGTTTATATGGGGGCTATATATAATTATGGACCGATGTGGACCAATTTTTGCATGGTTGTTAGAGACCATATACCAACACCATGTACCAAATTTCAGCCGGATCGGATGAAATATGCTTCTGTTAGGGGCTCCACAAGCCAAATCTGAGGGTCCCTTTATATGGGAGCTATACGTAAAAGTGGACCGATATGGCCCATTTTCAATACCGTCCGACCTACATCGATAGCAACTACTTGTGCCAAGTTTCAAGTCGATAGCTTATTTCGTTCGGAAGTTAGCGTGATTTCAACAGACGGACGGACGGACGGACGGACGGACGGGCGGACATGCTTAAATCGACTCAGAATTTCACCACGACCCAGAATATATATACCTTATGGGGTCTTAGAGCAATATTTCGATGTGTTACAAACGGAATGAAAAAGTTAATATACCCCCATCCTATGATGGAGGGTATAAAAAAAAAACTTTGGTCGAAGCAGGGATCGAACCCACGACCCTTGGCAAGCAAGTCGGACGTGGTACCACTGCTCCACGGTGCCCAACTAAATGTATTTTGCTGTTAAATAAACTTTGTTTAATCGGCTCGTGGGCGCCGCAAAATATGCTATATAAATATAACTTATATGGGTAATTGTCTATTGATAACAATAACGGCTACATAGCTCAGTGGATAGTGTGCTGGCTTACAAATTGCATGGTCCGCGGTTCGATTCTCCATCCAGGCGAAAGGTAAAAAAAAAAATTAAAAATTTATAAAATCGTATAATTTCTTCTACATTGTTTGTATTACAGAAAAAGGTGCTAATAACTAAAAAACTTCGTGGAAGTGAGAAAGATGTGAGGGAAAATGCAATTAGCTAGGAATTTTTTTTTTGAGATAGTCTTTATGAAATTGTTTTTACATCCTGGAAAAGAATAAACGTTTATCACAAAAAGTATATACTTTTCTTCCAAATACACTTCCTTTCAACGAAAAGCAAATGAGAAACGAACTTTGTTTGTCTAAAATTTCGTTTGGGAGGAAAGAATTATTTTTTTGCGTGTATGCCCCTAAAATTTTCTTACGCCTTACACAAAATGCAGGAAACTCACACAAGAGGTGTTTAATTGATTCCTTTTCCTTCGCATCATGACTTCGCGCCAATAGTTTTTGCAAAATCGCCTATCAGGCAGCGACCCCTTATAGCAGATATCAGGAGTGATATATGACGTCTCGAGAACACTAGCATATCTAGTGTGCGGTGTTGCTTGGTATCGTTACAACCCTTGCAATTCTCCCATCGAACATTTTCCATCATAACAGCCTTCTCACGCAGTATGAGCTTGCAGGTAGCCAGGGGTATACCAACATATTCTAGTTCCCCTGGAATATGTAGAATATACTCCGAAACCCACTTTTCCATCCAATTTGGAGCCATCAGTGTAGAAATCTATATATCTTTTAGTCCCCGTGGTCTGTGTACACCACGCCTCACTGTTGGGAATTAGAGTTTCAAACTTTTTGTCAAAAAGTGGTTTCGCCAGAGTGTAATGCACTACGTTAAGCACATCTGACATTATTTTGAGGACCGAACTGTGACCGTACATTTTTTCCGACCACAGCTATAGCTCGCGCAACCGCACAGTCGTTGTTGCAACTGACTGTTTGGCCAAAATGTCTAAAGGCAATAGATGCAGCATGACATTAAGGGAATCTGTTCCTGTCTTACTGAATGCGCCTGAGATACACAAGCACGCCATACGCTGAACTTTATCTAAAGTTGTCGGTTGCCAAAGTGCCGGCCACCAGACTACAACACCATATAGCATATATATATATATAGCATTCTTGGTTTTAGTCACCACTTTTTTCCTATTGCCTTTTTGCACGAGTCCAAACCTACCGTTGCTTTCCTCGCCCTTTCTTCAATATTAACCTTAAAGTTCAGCTTCCTGTCCAAAATAACGGCAAGGTATATTGCACACTCACCAAAGGGAATTTCAATACCCCCTAAGGATATGGGCCTAACCGTGGGAGTTTTGCAATCTTTGCAGTACATGACGAGTAAATCTTACAAAAGACCAAATGCGCCTTTAATTAACATGAATTTTGTCAATTCTGGCATATGAGTTTATACACCGAAAAAAGTAAACTGTGTTATACGAAGAATAAACTAACTCATACGAAAATTTAAATAAATTGTACTCCACTGTTTGAGATTTCCATAAAGGGTTGTTCAAACCATGAAAACGTAATGCCCTGTTGTACTTTTTAATTTCAGTTCATGAAATTACACCCTCTATTAGAATAAACAAGTAAGGAAAGTCTAAAGTCGGGCGGGGCCGATCTAAAAAGATCTAAATTTTCGATACCATATCACATCCGTCAAATATGTTGGGGGCTATATATAAATGTTTGTCCCAAATACATACATTTAAATATCACTCGATCTGGAGAGAATTTGATAGACTTCTACAAAATCTATAGACTCAAAATTTAAGTTGGCTAATGCACTAGGGTGGAACACAATGTTAGTAAAAAATTATGGGAAAAATTTAAATCTGAAGCAATTTTAAGGAAACTTCGCATAAGTTTATTTATGATTTATCGCTCGATATATATGTATTAGAAATTTAAGAAAATTAGAGTCATGTTTACAACTTTTCGACTAAGCAGTGGCGATTTTACAAGAAAAATGTTGGTATTTTGACCATTTCTGTCGAAATCAGAAAAACATATATATGGGAGCTATATCTAAATCTGAACCGATTTCAACCAAATTTGGCACGCATAGCTACAATGTTAATTCTACTCCCTGTGCAAAATTTCAACTAAATCGGAGCAAAAAATTGGCCTCTGTGGTCATATGTGTGTAAATCGTTCGAAAGCTATATATGGGAGCTATATCTAAATCTGAACCGATTTCAACCAAATTTGGCACGCATAGTAACAATGCTAATTCTACTCCCTGTGCAAAATTTAAATCGGAGTAAAAGATTGGCCACTGTGATCATACGAGTATAAATCGGGCGAACGATATATATGGGACCTATATCTAAATCTGAACCGATTTCAATAAAATTTGACACACTGGACTACACTACTAATTGTACTCCTAGTGCAAAATTTCAACCAAATTGGGGTAAAACTCTGGCTTCTGGGACCGTATTAGTCCATATCGGGCGAAAGATATATATGGGAGCTATATCTAAATCTGAACCGATTTCAATAAAATTTGGTACAATTGACTATAGTACTAATTATTCTTTTTGTGCAAAATTGTAAGCAAATTAGGATAAAATTGTAGCTTCTGGGGCCATATAAGTCCATATCGGGCGAAATACAAATATGGGAGCTATGTCTAAATCTGAACCGATTTCTTCCAAAATCAATAGGGTTCTATTCTGAGCCAAAACACATAGTTGTGCCAAATTTGAAGTCCATTGAACTAAAACTGCGACCTAGACTTTGATTACAAAAATGTGTTCACGGACAGACAAACATGGCTATATCGACTCAGGAGCCCACCCTGAGCTTTTGTGCCAAAGACACCATGTGTCTATCTCGTCTCCTTCTGGGTGTTGCAAACATATGCACTAACTTATAATACCCTGTTCCACAGTGTGGCGCAGGGTATACAAATTTGCCAAAAGCAAAGAAAACAAGTATATACGGCCGTAAGTTCGGCCAGGACGAATCTTATCTACTAGAGGTCTGCATCGAATAACTTTTCACTACATGTATGCAATTCGCTGTCGAATATAGTACATACACTGTCTTTCTCTCAGAGCGCAAGTAGTGAAGTGAAGAGAACACTTGCTTGTCAAATACCACCAAGTACTTATCCGAAACAATATGTGTTCCGAAAAAAAGGAACAATAAAAATGTAAGCACTTGAGAAAAAGTACAACATGAATTCTCTTCACTTCACGTGGTACCACAAGTATTGCTCAGTTATGTGCGAAGCAAAACTTTCCATTATTATTAATCATAGATATGTATGTATGTCACATATTTCATATATGTATGTATGTCACACACTTACCTTAACGTTTGCCGTTCTTTATATCAATCCGAAAACATATATTATGGAGAGTAACTGTTTTCTTGTATTTTTGAAACTGCACGTGGTACATGGAGTACTCTATGAAGTTTTGTTCTCGCAACATACTCGACGTAATCACTCTGAGTACACTTCAATAAGAGAGAAAGAGGAATATGTGTTTGTTGGTAGTAAAGACATCAGAGTAGCAACAAGAAGTTACTCGTGGCTTTTGGTGTTCATTAAAATGTGTACCAATTGTTTTGCGACTCTCTCAAATATATGTACTCATTTAGCAAGTACACGTGTACTCTGCATTTACAAATGGAATTGTGCAGACCTCTATTATCTACCCTCCACCGTGGATTGCGTAGAAACTTTTACGAAAGACTGTCATCCACAATCGAATTACTTGGGTTGTGGTATCTTAAAACTTCTTAACATCGTTTTATAAATTGTGAGTTAGTCCATACGTGGTATATATTCGACAAAAAAGTGATGTATTTATAGGTAAGTCTACAAATAATTACGAATCGACATGGACTTTTGCACGGTACGTAGAGAGCTAGAATTGAAATATGGGGCTATATAAAATTATGAACTTGATATGGACCAATTTTTGTGAGATTGGGGATCGATTTATCTGAGGGCTATATATAACTATAGACCGACAACTGATTCGGATGAAATTTGCTCCTCCAAGAGGCTCGAAAACCAAATTTCGGGATCGGTTCTTATGGGGGCTATATATGATTATGGACTGATATGAACCAATTCCTGCATGGTTGGTGGATACCATACCATATACTAACATCACGTACCAAATTTCAACAGAATCGGATGAATTTTGCTCTTCCAAGGGGCTCCGTTGATCGGTTTATTTGAGGTATATATATATATAATTATGGACCGATGTGGACCAATTTTTGCATGGTCATTAGAGACCGTATACTAACACCATATACCAAATTTCAGCCGGATCGGATAAAATTTGCTTCTCTTAGAGGCTCCGCAAGCCAAATCGGGGGATCGGTTTATATGGGGGCTATATACCATTATAGACCGATGTGGACCAATTTTTGCATGGTTGTTAAAGACCACATACCAACACCATGTACCAAATTTCAGCCGGATCGGATGAAATTTGCTCTCTTTTAGGCTCCGCAAGCCAAATCTGGGGATCGGTTTATATGGGGGCTATATATAATTATGGACCGATGAGGACCAATTTTTGCATGGTTGTTAGAGACCATATACTAACACCATGTACAAAATTTCAGCCGGATCCGATGAAATTTGTTTCTCTTAGAGCAATCGCAAGCCAAATTTGGGGGTCCGTTTATATGGGGGCTATACGTAAAAGTGGACCGATATGGCCAATACCTTCCGACCTACATCAATAACAACTACTTGTGCCAAGTTTCAAGTCGATGGCTTGTTTCGTTCGGAAGCTAGCGTGATTTCAACAGACGGACGGACGGACGAACATGCTCAGATCGACTCAGAATTTCACCACGACCCAGAATATATATAAAGGGTGATTCTTTTGAGGTTAGGATTTTCATGCATTAGTATTTGACAGATCACGTGGGATTTCAGACATGGTGTCAAAGAGAAAGATGCTCAGTATGCTTTGACATTTCATCATGAATAGACTTACTAACGAGCAACGCTTGCAAATCATTGAATTTTATTACCAAAATCAGTGGCAGAAAATCCGCTTTTTTATCGACAAATTTTGTTCAGCGATGAGGCTCATTTCTGGTTGAATGGCTACGTAAATAAGCAAAATTGCCGCATTTGGAGTGAAGAGCAACCAGAAGCCGTTCAAGAACTGCCCATGCATCCCGAAAAATGCACTGTTTGGTGTGGTTTGTACGCTGGTGGAATCATTGGACCGTATTTTTTCAAAGATGCTGTTGGACGCAACGTTACGGTGAATGGCGATCGCTATCGTTCGATGCTAACAAACTTTTTGTTGCCAAAAATGGAAGAACTGAACTTGGTTGACATGTGGTTTCAACAAGATGGCGCTACATGCCACACAGCTCGCGATTCTATGGCCATTTTGAGGGAAAACTTCGGAGAACAATTCATCTCAAGAAATGGACCGGTAAGTTGGCCACCAAGATCATGCGATTTGACGCCTTTAGACTATTTTTTGTGGGGCTACGTCAAGTCTAAAGTCTACAGAAATAAGCCAGCAACTATTCCAGCTTTGGAAGACAACATTTCCGAAGAAATTTGGGCTATTCCGGCCGAAATGCTCGAAAAAGTTGCCCAAAATTGGACTTTCCGAATGGACCACCTAAGACGCAGCCGCGGTCAACATTTAAATGAAATTATCTTCAAAAAGTAAATGTCATGGACCAATCTAACGTTTCAAATAAAGAACCGATGAGATTTTGCAAATTTTATGCGTTTTTTTTAAAAAAAAAGTTATCAAGCTCTTAACAAATCACCCTTTACTTTATGGGGTCTTAGAGCAATATTTCGATGTGTTACAAACGGAATGACAAAGTTAGTATACCCCCATCCTATGGTGGAGGGTATAATAATCATTGGCTCCAAATCATGACCATTTTAACCATACTTATGTTACTATTTTTTGGAATTGTACGAAAATGTTCATTTGCATTAGTTCAAATTGAACTTATGCGTACGACCATTGAACTCTATACCCTCGTTTAGTTCATAAAATGTTTGAGACATACTTAAAAAACGAAATTTCATTGGTTGTTATGGTTAACTACAAACAAATAATTTTTTTGCATTAAAATTAAGTTAGCGTTAGTTTAACTGCGGTCTTTTTTTTCTGTGTATGATTCACACAACATTTAATTGTATTCTTATATTAAATAGAATGCCAAATTTGAAGAATATTACCCAAAATCTTTTATTATTGCTTGCAAAATTCTTCGTTCAAGTGGAAAAACCCCAGAGGCATATATGCCTTCAATTGAGTTAATATAGAATTGGGGAAAACATCAAAAATGCTGATAATTACTGCTTGCAAACCGTAGTATTGGAAACATCTTATTTGAAGGTTTTGTGTTATTTTGGCTATGATAATTAGTTTGTTAATCAATATATTTACTGCATATTTCTTTGCCAACTTATAACTGCCAGTCTTTTTTACCAAAAATAGTTTTAGCCATTTTGGTAATTTTTAGGACTGCAACTGACGACTTGATGTGATTTTCTTAGAATTTTGTATACCCTTCACCATAGGAGCACTGAAAAAAATTTACTGTTCTAAGTACAAATATTTCATGTCCTTAAAACGCTCATTGTATTTTTGTCCAGCATAGAAGATACATTTCTCTGATATAAAGTTTTTTTTTCCTTATGCAAAAGTGGATCAACTTTTCGTTGTTGTTGTTTTTATACCCATCACTACTACTGTGGTACCGAGTTTGTGTATATCTTTGTAACGCCAAGAAGATGCAGTCAGAGACCCATAGTTTAACATACCGATCGTCTTAGAATTAAATTCTTATATTTGGCATAAGGTCTATCTTCGGGTCAAGTGCAATCCCTATTGATTTCGGAAGAAATCGGTTCAGATTTAGATATGCAGCCATATATATGTTATTCACCAATTTTATCTAATTATTGAGTTTAGGAAACGATCTTCTTCTAATTTCGTACATCTGAATGCACCCTCAAAAAAAAATCACTTTTTTAACATATACCCCAAACACATTTTGCTTCAAGTATATATATTTTCAGGATTAGTCCAAACAAAATATTGTTTGTATTGTTCAAACATATTATGTTTCACCTTAGGGCATACACTGGTAGTAAAAAATTTTAATGAAATTTTCTTTGTGTGGATATATTTTTAAGGCGCCAATTGGTTACTTCCATTATTTTACATGCAACATACTCTCTAGGTCTCTCTTTCTAAACACATATATGTTTATAGGCCTTTTCCAAATTAATATATGTTTGCATCTAAGCATATTATATTTACAAACATTTTATGTACCAAACAGAATATGTTCTAACATATTAGCATATATGTCCCAAACATGTTACGCTAGTTTATGATTATATGCTTGCACTTAAAAATATTGTGTTAACAAATTGAGTTCCAGACATATAATTTTTACACCCAAACATATGAAAAACAGTCTTTTTCGTCGGTGTGTGTTGCAAGTCATATGCAAGATACGTCAAGCGGAGGCTCTTAGAAAATTTCATCCGATCCGGTATATGCTCTCACATGCAAAACTCCATATCGGCCAATAATAATTGTATATTGCCTCCCCGACGTTTGCGACGTTTGTTGGTGGTATTGAAAATATTCGATTGTGGATTACACTTGCTACTCTATATAGACACACACACACACTCGCATAGGAATTGAAACAAAAACAACTGTAAATATTTCTGCATCATTTCCGTGTGAATTTCCGTTTCCAGTTCGTAGGTGTCATTGCACCCAAATAAGGCAGATGGACTGACTAGCAGACAATCCCACGAAAACACTCATGCGCACACTCATTCATGAATGTGGAAAACCCCCTTCGCATCTACAACAAAAAAAAACAACACGAAATTCACCAAACAAATTGGTAAGAGGCACACGATACACAAGTCCATAAAATTAATTTGTCTATAACACAAACAAACATTGGCTATAATACAAAATGAAATGAAAGAAAAAAAAACGAACATTAGCATTTGAATGCATAGTTGGTGGATATTTAAACATGCCGCACAGTGGCACGGAATCAATATCAAACGATGGAAATAAGAGCGAGAAACTACTGTTTAGTGTTTCGGCCGAAAAGCATCTCTCCTGAAGAACTAATGCGATATCAATACCCAGCAAAAGTTAAATAACATGAATGAAGCCTTTTTTGTTGTGAGCATGTAATATTTTCGGCGCAAACATGTGTATTTATTGACAGATAGTTGGCATTCAATAAAGCTGACTAGTTCATGCAATGCGGTCTCAGCAGACATGCCCTTCGAGTAAGCATGTTGTCGTTTCGAGAGCAATCTTGAATCGATACTAGTTTTAAGATAAATATCTATCATTCTCTCCAGAGGCTTAAGAAGGAATGAGGATAAGCGAATTGGTCGGAAATCCTTCGCACTCGAGTGAGAGGCTTTTCCCGCTTTAGGTGTGAAAACGACTTCTGTTTCCCTCCACTTTCCTGGAATATATGCTAAGTTGATACATCCCGTATATATCGCCGAGCGCCAGGGGATAAATAATTCTGTCTGTCACTGCTTGTAACTCCACCGGAGAAATTCCATCAGGTCCGGAGGATTTGAGTAGTCCAAAAATATTTCAAGTCCATTTTGTTTTAGATTCCGATACAATTTCCTCGATAGGAAAGGGCCGCTGAGCCTCTGTGTCAACGCCTGAACATGGTTCAACCGTCTGATTTCCAGGAAAATGAATGTCTTTTCTCTGGACGTTGTCCAATTGCCCTCCGAAGTTTTAATGAAACCTGGAGCGGAGTAAGTGAATCCCAGTTCTCGCTTTTATCCTTTTAGATTCATCCTGTAAGCCTCCCAATCCTCCGCAGCTCTGGTGGACTTTGTTTTCTTAAAGAGTTTCCTACAGGATTTCAGTGTTGCCTGATTAGGGGTTTTCCCCCCAAATTTAGGGGTTTTTCACGTTTAGGGGGATTTTTAGGTGTAAAATTTATTTGGGGGGATTTTTGGGGGTAAAAAAATATTTCAGACCTTAAAGTGGAGCAATTCTCAAGCAAATTCGGAACAATTCTAGCATGAGTTATGAGAAAAAAGACGCGGAAAGTCAACAAGAAGATCCTAAATACAAACAAGTATCCAATAGCATTATTTTCGTTACCTTTTTTAAACTCTTCTGCTGAAAGGGCATTTTTAATATTTGACAAAATTAAAAACAATCGTATTTTAACTTAGCAGCTGAAAGCTTTTCAAGAGTAAGCCCGCTTTTTAAATTGATATACATATTGTATTATTACATCCATAAAAAAATAATTTCCTCAGGGATGAAATTTAAACAAACGAAAATCTCTTTTGTTTTAAAGTATTTTCTTAAATAGCAAATTTTGTTATTTATTTACTTCAAACGAAAACAAATTTTAGCATCAAAAGAAAACTTAGTTTTTCTAAAATTTCGTTTCTCAGGAAAGAACTCTTCCTTCAGGATATATATTTGTGTTAAATTTAATTTTTAAAGTGTATCACTACAGAATTTTTTTCACGTAATTTTGGGACCACTTTTTGTACTTTTATACTCTGAAATTTTTTGGGGGTTTTTGAAAAAAGCTTAGACCAATTTAGGTTTTTTTCTTAAGATTTGGGGGGAAGAATCAAAAATCACCTGGCAACACTGCAGGATTTCCTCATATTACTTAACTCCGTAGACCACCATAGCGGTCGATTTTCCGCCTTGGCTTTCCTCAAGAGCATGTATCATTCAATGAGACGTTGAAGGCCTGCAGGAATGTTCGATATCCTGCACATCAATTTTGAAAACACAAACCCCGTCTTTGTGGTTTGAAAACACTGTTTCTTAATCGAAATGTACTACTCGCATATCTCGAATACTGTGGCTGCTACAATGGGCGAACCTTGCAAGTGGTTCTAAGTCCACTATGAGACTATGTGAAATTATTTACGTAGCGAGAGACCAACGTACATGCCACTACATTTCACATTCCATGTTGGGGCTCACTGCCTCTTGGTTAAGAATGTGCCTGGTAAAAGGGGGATTTTCCCCTTCAGTGAAATATCCAAAAATATCGATATTCCACGCGAGTAAAATTGAACAATTGCTGGCTAACAACAACGGCCATAAAACACCAGCCAGCTCAGACCCCCAAACACACACACACACACCCCAGACAAGTGCTTTGAGTCAGATCAACAACACATTTAGTGTTGGTGGTTGGGCTATGACTTAGCCACACAGACCACCCATAGAACAATGGGAAGTCAACTAGTCTGAAATGCCATGGGAGGTGGTGGTTGAGTGAAGTATTTACAGCAAAGTTTGAAAGAAATCCGAATTAAGTCAGCACTTGATTTTCACCAAATTAAGTAGTGGTAGTTTTTCATTTTGGCATTTCAAAGGTTTTGGTCGCTTTATTTTGGCCCCGTATTTCCTCTTTTTGTTCTCCTAGACGACAATAATCACCACGTGTTGGTAACTTTAATTCATTTCATTGTTATTCGATAGGGAAGGGGAAACATTGAATACCTGAAGACAAATTAATTTTTATAAGCTCGCTATGTGTAGCTAGTATTGTTGAGAGGATCTTTCGGGATCCCGAAAAAATAATTCCAATTTGTTAAATTTGTGGTTTTTTTAACATTATTTATTAATAAATTTGAGACTTCGTTCAGTGCAAACGGCCCTTAGATTTCATACCCGACAAATTGAGTTAATAAACATGTATGATACACCTTGAGTAAGAATTTATTATACATACAAAAAGCAAAATTTCATCAAAACTCGAAGTAACCGATAAGGTTCTCCTTTGAACAATGAGTTCAAGTAAAATGCAATTCGTGCCACATAAAATAAAAAGCAATGATAAATGGTCCGTCGACAATATGACAAGATCGCGTTCATCTGACAAAAATCGCGTTCATCTGATAAAAAAATAAAAATTTGGCCTTGATATTTTTAAGAAGTTACTTAAAACGAAGAAAAACAAAAGGATTAACGCAAGTGTACGAAAATATACCTAATCTAATCATAATCCTTAAAATGTTTTGCTGAGTAAGATAGCGATATGAAATTGCTTTTTACTTTATTTTTTTATAATTTTTTTCTTTTCTTCACATTGTTGGTCTAATTGTTCGTTAGGTATGATAGCAATTTGAAATTGTTTTTTAATTTCCTCTTATTTCCCTTTGTTGTCCTTTGTTAATAACATTTAATTAAACTAATAAATTTTTTGGCCCTGTTTGTGATTGTTATTACTTAAAATATTTAAAGAATCTCGGGATTCTACATTTTGAAATCCCGAATCCCGGGATTTATAAAAATCGATCCCGAATGACAGCCCTAATTAAAATTAATGACTGGGGAAGAACTTCAAACTTTTTTTCTGGAATTTGTATACTCTGAGCCACACTTTGGAAAAGGGTATTGTAAGTTATTGTATATGTTTTCAACACACAGAAGAAGATAGACACATGGTCTTCTTCTGGGAGATGTCTACATCTAAAATTAACCAAAATTTTCCTTCCTGGAGGGGTTACTGGTTTTTGGATATATGTATCCCAAATTTGGTCGAAATCGGTTCAGATTTAGATATAGCTCCTATATATCATTAGATTCATATGGCGATGGTGGCCAAAGTTTTACGTTAAATTTTTCACATGGAGTAGAATTAACATCCAAGCTATGAATGTCAAGTAGGCCCAGTCCGACTTTGGTCTTTCCATACATGTTTAATTTATAGCTGTCGATTTAAGTCGTTAGGCTAAATGTTTTTAACCCATTTTTCTCCAATAGTTGTTTTTTCGAACGGTTTGTCTTTTACCTTTTTTAAAAAATTTTTACATGCACCGCTTCAAGGTTGAGTTACATTCCTACGGGAAATGGATCAACCACAGAACCGGTACAGGACTAGTCCCTGGTGTGTATGGACCAGTCCCAGTTCTGGTCAAGACGTAAGGAAGGGTTTGTCATTGACGGGGTAAATTTACATGGGACTCATCCCAAAGGACACGTCTTGGGACAATTTAACCGGAGCACCCCATAGAGAGGTCCTCAGGAACCAGTCTCGGACAAACTCTTAGAAATCTCTAGGCATCCCAATCGAACCCGAAATAAAAAAACCTTTTGAAATATGTCGAATAAAAGGTTATTCTGATAATTTTATTTCACTAAATGTGAAAATGCTTAATATTAAAATATTAATGGATCTAAGATTTTAATATCAAGCGAGTACGGAAATAAATAAATTACGACTATTTAAAAATTGCAACTAACTGGAGCACAGGTACACACAAAAAAATTTTTTTCTGATTCAATCACAAAATTAATTGATTCAATTAATTTTTTAATTGAAATGTCACAGAAATGATAGTATCAATTAAACAATTAATTGAAAGTAAATTAAAAAATTAATTGATCCAATTGAAAAATTAATTGATACTATTATTTTTTGTGATTGATTTTTGTTTCAATTAAAAAAATTTTTGAATCAATTACATTTTTAATTGAATATTTTTTAAAACTCAATTAAAATTTTAATTGGAAAAGTTTTCGCAAATTTTTTTTTCTGTGTACCAGTTCTGTGATAGGTCCGTCAGTGGCAATTTGCACCAATTTCCCGTAGGGATATCATGCGTTAATCCGTGCGTTGATGAAATGGTTGATATTTTTCAGTTTGAAGCACACTAACAAAACTTTTGCTTTCAATAAGAAAATTCAACACTTCAATCAGCAGACGCATTAACGCATGGTATGTAACTCAACCTTTGTTGTTGTTGTTGTAAGAGTTTATTGTGATTTCATCCATTTGTATGTTATACGTTTTGGTACTTCAGGTTGTAGGCAGATCGAGGAAGGTGGGGTGTGTCCAGAGTGATCTGGTGGTAAGTCGGGTTGGTATAGCTGGGCAAGAGAAAAGATGACGCGTGTCGTGTGACCCTTGGTTGCAAATTGGACATACGTCAGCTACGCTGCTATCAATCACTGATAAGTAGGAATTGAGGCGGCTGCACTTGCCTGATCTTAATTGGGCTAAACTACTCTAGTCTGCAGTGGGAGGTCTCTTTCCTCCGGTGCTATGGGCGGTGGTCGGACTCCGGATTAACCTTGTAGCTTCTCACCGCTTCAGCTACAGTATCCTCATGAATCCTGTTCAAACCTGCCTGGTACGCTGCTTGATCTAGAGGCTCTCTTTTGTAGCGCTGGATCTCGCGCTCTAGATGATGTATATCAACCCTTACGTTCCTGGGTGGTGGTTGTTTATCCATGAGATGGTGGTTTGGATGATTACTGCGATAACAACCCAAGATATATTGAACATGTAAATAGTTGTGTCTTCGCACATGGATGATCTTTGTCTCCACAAGATGATCCAGGGGTGTGCTGCGGAGACACCCAGTCGCAGTTCTAAGGGCAGCGTTCTGGCAGGTCCGTCTGGAGGGTGTGGAATAGAGGATAGGTAGTGGTTAAACAGTGCCGGAGATATCACCCCAACCTGGGGAACTTCTTGTTTCACTCTACGGGGTCTTTACTTCCTAACCCGTAATTCCATGTACAACAACACTTTGTTCTTGCCGGTAGGAACGTGTTCTCGATGCCCTCGAAAAGTCTGGCATGGTTGACCGTATCGAATGCCTTCGATAGGTCAAGCCCACGAGGACCGTTCTGTGACACGGCTTGAGCTGATTGAGTCCCCTATTTATAAATGCTAAAATGACATGCAAAGTCGTTGTCGTACGGTGTACTTTGCGGAATCCATGTTGATGATTAGCAGCTGGAAAATTCTCCACGAGGCTGGGGAGGTGTAGTGCCTCATCTGTCTTGGCTACTGGCGAGAAAAGGGAAATCGGTCTGTACGATTCACTCTTGCTCGAGTTTTTGCCTGGTTTCAGTAGTGGAATCACCCTACCCATTTTCCAGTCATCGGGTATACTGAGCGATTCTAAGGACAAATTGAGGAGTCTGGTCAAGTACTCAACTCCCAGTATTCCCAGATGCTTCAGCATTACATTGAGATTCCGTCAGGGCCCAGCGCTTTGGATGATTTCGCGCTGTTGATGGCTTCGGTAACTTCGGCTATGGTAAATTGTGGTGTGTCATCGGCTCGGAGACCACGGATGCGACGAATGGCTCTCCTTTTCGCTCTATTACTCTCGGAGTGCTCGACAAACAGTCTGTTGAATAATGTGGCGCACCTCTTCGGATCAGTCACCGTCACGTCGTCAAAGGTGACTGAAATACCATCATCCCTAGTAGCGGGGTTCGAGAGGGCTCTCACTGTTAACCACAATTTACCCGTTCCTGTGCCTAGGTTACATTGCTTCAGGTGCCTAAGCAAGTTCCGCTTGTACTCGTCTATCTAACTAATCTTTAGATTCAGTTCTATCCCAGTTGGCTTTCTTTTGGTTGATAAACGTCCGGCGTTCAGAGGTTATGAAATCGGAGGGTCGGTTAATGGTGAGAATTATTGGGAGGTGATCTGATGCCAGTGAAATGACGGGTTGCCAGGATACGTTATTTATCAGACCAGGTGACGCTAACGATATATCAGGCGAACTGCTTCAATCGCCCATAATTCTCGTGGGAGCCTCTTCGTTCACCGTGCAAAATGTGGAGTCATCTATCTGCTCTGCCAAAGCTATGTCTCTCTGGCCATTACCTAGGAGAGAATGCCAAAGTTCATGTTGGGCATTAAAGTCTCCTAGAACCAATCGGTTATGCCTGCACAACTCAAAGTTTGGGCTATAACCTGGAGCACAGCTACCAACCGGCGGTATATACACATTGTATAGCTCTAACTCGGCAGCCTCAGACTTGATTTCTACGCCCATACGGGTCACTAGTGTCTGGCACAAGCGGGATAAGTCTATACTGCTCGGGACGGTGTAATATGAAAGCCAGGCCACCACGTCCATTTCTTGTGCGATTCTTTCGTAGCGCATTGTATCCATCACAATGGCGTAGGCTGCAGGTGGGATACAGCTTAGTTTCCTGGATTGCCGTGGCCCTGGTCCTTTTCCGAATCATAAAGTCCACGATCTCGCTGATCGTATCACGGAGCCTTCTGCAATTAAATTGCAAAAATGATGCACTTTAACCTTCAACCTTTACAACGTTTTTGGGGGCATAATAAGTTTGCCATTCCGTTTGGAACACATCGAAATATTGATTTCCGGTTATATACTTTATATTCTTATATTCTTATATATTCTTGAGCAGGGAGAAACTCCAAGACAATATAACCATGTTCGTCTGTATGTTGTAATTACGCTACAGCCTTCAATAATGGCGGTATTGTCCTGAAACTAGCACACATTGGTTTTTTGTATGTACGCAAGTACAGATGGGCTATATCGGTCGGTATAGGCCTCATATAGACCAGTGTACATATTCTTGATTAGGGAAAGGGAATTCTAAGACAATATAAAAATGTCTGTCCGTGTTTTGGTATAGCCACAACTTAGACCGATCTACCGATTTGACTTCATGGGAGTCTATACACTCCAATGTTACCGATTTTTACCAACATTCACAATTTCGAGGAATTTTATGTTATGTATGTCCATGTTTTTTTATCCGATTTTATTGAAATTGGAATTCTAGAGGGACCCTACAGGGAACGGGTACAGAATATTGATGCAAATTTGCCACAACCGGACCAATCACAGGACTGGTTCTAATACTCCAGTTTGTCGAAATTTGTAAATTGTCATATAATTTATTGGTTTCTATTCTCCCTTGATATAAAAATGTGGATCTACACATTTACTGAAATATCAGAATAATCTATTGTTCAACACTCAACACGACTCAAATCAGATTTTCTTGCACGCCTACACGACATGTTAACGATTCCTAAAAAAAAATCCAAAAAACTAGAAGCTTTAGATTTACCATTTAAACAAATATACTTGGGAGAGTATATGCTGTCTAATCCCCCTGGAATTCTATACATTTCTAAGTAATCCGCTATCACGAAGAGTTTTCTGATTCATGGTGGTGGGTATTTAAGATTCGGCCCAGCCGAATTTAATGCCGTATTTATATGTTATGTTTAATCAATCAATCAAATGGTAAAATATTTAACAAATTCTTGTATGTGTATTGAGACGTAAGTCATAGTTACTACACATATGAGGGGATAGGTTAGGTTAGGTTACACCGAAAAAAAAGTGAACTATTGTTTACGAAAAAAGAACTAACCCATAGTAAGAATGATCATGAAGAAAAATCTTTGGCGCCAAATCATTCAAAAAATTCCTGCTATCCGGAAAATTAAAATTTTTTTGGGAAACCTATATTAAGAAATTGGTTTCAAATAAACTGTTTGTCAGTATAATTTTCAAAAAGTATAAAAACTAAGAAATCAAAGGTACAACAAGCCTGTATAAAACTAAGACATTTTTCGTACAATACAAGTCAATTTTCTATTACCACCAGTACTTTATTTCAACAAATTATTATTAAATTACACAAAACTATGGCTTACAATAAATACAATAAATGGAATACAATAAATGGAATATTTGTACACGCACGTTGGATGCAGTTACACCCAGAGAAGGAATATGATCACCTCAAACATGTTTTAAGAGCAAAATGTTACTTTTGGGTGGTGACCATATAACATGGTTTTCGCAACCATGTTATTTTCTCGGAAATCATGTATCTGATTTCGGCAAGCAGGTTATATTTGACGATAAAATAACATTTTAGTGACAAACATGTTTGAGGTGATCATATTCCTTCTCTGCGTGTACTTGTCGGTAATTACTTATTGCTTCTTCGAAAGAGTATTATTCTATGTTTGTAGGACAAAACTAATTAATTTTAATTTCGAGGTTTTCTATCCATATGAAAGACATGTATATGGCATAAGTTTTTATATTCATTGAATTGTTGTCCAATTTCATCGATTAATTTTTAACTTACGGTTTTCAAGAGTATTTTCTTAGAGCCAATGAGGATATCACCACCATTAGAAGGCCTGTCTAGT
Organism: Haematobia irritans; assembly: GCF_050003625.1. NCBI lineage: Eukaryota > Metazoa > Arthropoda > Insecta > Diptera > Muscidae > Haematobia > Haematobia irritans. Next base: position 85,524,819 of record NC_134400.1, read on the forward strand.
AAATTAGTAAATTGTCCACATTTCGTAGTAAGATTTTTATATTGCCTATGTATTTTTATAATCAACGATGCCCATTTCGTCGTTAGTGAACTAAAGACCATTTACAGCAATTTTACAAGTTTTCCTTTAGCTAAGTTAATTTTCGTTGTGGTTACGAAAAATTAACTATATTAGAGCAAATTTTTTGAACTATGTAGAAAATGGTCGTTAAACTAACAAGACACTTTTTTCTGTATAGTGGCAGCCCGATATTTCAGGCTCACTTAGACTATTCAGTCCATTGTGATACCACAGTGGTGAACTTCTCTTTTATCACTGAGTGCTGCCCGATTCTAGTGTAACGGAACGAAATACATTTTTGAATTACCAATAGTGTAAATCAAAATGTATTCGTCCTTACATAAATTTATTTAATTGTGTTTCATGTTGTTTGGTGTGTATGTACTTTGTGTGGCCACTATACAAATACACACTGCTCTACTATCCACATACCCACTGTCGTTCAGTGCAGTCTGGGTGGGTATGGGAACAATGACTCATAAGGCAATCTGACTTTCAGCAACAATTATTTTTACGTGCTGTGAGTATAATTCTCATCTACGTCGTGGCTGTGGGAGAATATAAACTCGGGGTTTTTGGACAACGAGTAGGAGTCCCGAAAGTCGAAGGGTATGGAATACGACGAGTGGCACGACCGCAGTCAGTTCACACTAAGCGACAGTAACTCTACCACCGCACTAAGTGTTTCGGCAATTAACTTGCTTCCGCACTATTAGCTTCGGCTATTAGCTTGCTTCCGCACTAATAGCTCCGGCTATTAGCTTGCTTCCACTAGTAGTTTCGGTACATAGTTTGTATATTTTGTTACTAACCTAACAACGAATCAACTGTCAACACTGAATCGCCACACCACCCGAATTATCAACAAACAACAGTCACTATTAACACCGAATTGCCGCATCACCCGAATCATAAACACACAGCAGTCACTACTAAATCGCCGCATCATCCGATTCATCAACATCGACCAACCACCGACAGCCGACCAAACCAACACAACCGACTCATCAACACCGGACAGCCATCGACGGTTGACCAGCCAACCACCATCACCACCACCGAATCATGAACCTAACCACCAACCGAATAGTCAACGACAATCCCGAACCATCATTGCCGAAGAACCCATGAACGGGATCCGAACCAAACAATCGCCGACACCGTACCAATGACTTTAGCCGAACCAAATCGTCAACAGCCGATCCTGTGGTGGTATTTATTATATAAATACCACCAAATCGTGTTTTCTTAATTTAAGGTTCGTGGGTCCTTAAAGTTGATCCTGGACGACCACTGGTCTACCTCAGCCGACGACAAAAACCTCGTTACACTATGTTAAGCTCAATGACAAGGGAGTCCGAACGGCGTTCCACATTGCAGTGAATCAACTTGGAAAAGCTTTGAAACACTCAGAAATGTCATCAGCATTACTGAGGTGGGAAAATCCACCGATGGAAACCTTTTTGGTGTTTGGTCGAAACTGGGTTTGAACCCACGACCCTGTGTATGCAAGGCGCGTATGCTAAGCATTGCACCACGGCGGTTGATGCGTTTCGAATGAGGTATCTCACCCCATTCGGAGTGGCAAAAGTGCTTCGACAATTAGTTCAAACGAATGCAAAAGTGTATAGACCTTAATGGGGAATATTTTGAAAAACAATAAAGCGATTTTCAATTATCAATATTGACTTTTGTTCTCGAATCCCGAGATACAAAAAGCAGATCTCGTATCAGCTCGTTCACAGATTGATGGCAGTTGGAGACATGTTTGGAAACACGGAATCCAAAACTTGTGTCTTAGTTATATCTCAGCCAATATGTTCATAATTTTTCAACCTGAAAAAACTACAGTAATCAGATAGTTTTAATGCGACATTAAGTTCAAGGTCTCTGAATAGAAACCAAAACCTACTTGTCCATCAGAGTTTGGAAACATTTTTGGAGAAATTGAATAGACTAAGAAAGTTCTATACCCCATATGGAGGTCAATAAAATTTCGCATATATCAGCATGGAATTGTGAGAAAAAATCAATGTAATTCGCATAAAAATTAGATCGAAAAAACAATGATGGTCTTATGGAAAACAGCCAAATCTACAAAAAAACACAAACGCAGTACCATTGGTTTTTTCTTCGTATCGCTTCCATTTGATAGACGAAAAATCGTAGACTTTTTTCATTATAAAAGTTACATGGTTTCACAGCTAACTGGGTAGGAAAGAAGTGAAACTGAGGGAACGGGGTTGTTTGTTTTTTTCTGCTGTTTGTTTAATTCTATAATTATAGGGTTAGTTGGTAAAACTGAGCAAAATAAAAACAATAACGATGGTAGCAACATTTAAACAAATGACCACAGCATTTTTAATAGTTTTCGACTTTTTTTTTATCGGAGCACACTAACAACTGTAACAAATTCATTATCAAAAGTCACACAGAGTCTACGACGATTTGAATATTCATTTAACAAATGCCAGTAATTAACAACAATTTAACATAGTTTCCGTTTTTTAGGCCTATTCTCATTGTGTTAGGGGAAGTTGGGGAGCGACGAGGTAATGGGATTGGTGGTCATAGTTACCTCATTGCGACTTTGAGTTAAATTGGCAAAAATGTAAACGATGCTAGTGCAAAAATCATTCATAACAAATGAAAGAAAAAGGTCTAAAATCGTGATCTACACCCAGAAAAAAGTGACCCCTTCTTTAAGTTAAAATGAACTCATTGTGAAGAAAGTTGAACTTCGTATAGCGCCAAAGCCATTTTTATTTGTTTGAACGATGTGATTTTCGTAGAAATTAGGAATAATGTATTCCATATATTAGTTAACATTTTCCTATATTTACGTACCACTATACTACAGAATGAAAAAATTTAACTAATTTGAATTCATATATGGAATGATTTTATTGAAATTTTTTCATTCATTTCGACAAATCTTACACATTTGTGGTAAAACTTTTACTTCATAATTAGAACTGCTTACCTTCGTTTTTAAATACAATTTTATTTATTTCTATAAGCAACTTTATCTTCAATAAAAGACATGTTTTATTAATATATTGAATATATTTATTAAGAATCAACAGCATCGAATCTCTTTGAAATATTAGTTTATTATTCCACTATTTCCAATTTCCGTGTGATATTATCAACTGTAAAACGCACTTTTTCTTCTTCTTGTACTTTTCACTTTTAATAAGTTGCTGCCTAACGATTTTGTCCTCCTTTTACAATTTCAATACCTACAAATATAAAAAATCATAAAACATTTTTGTTGCAAAAGGTTAGCGTCACTGAATATTACCTGATAATTGAAGATTCCAAAATGAAGACAAATGAAAGGGTTGTTATTCTGCTGGTGTTTTCTTTCTTTATACACTATCACGAACATTGATAGATTTATTTAAAAAAAAACGAAAATTTTTCTCACTAATTTAAAATAACAAATATTTTATATATTTTATTTGTTATTTATTATATTATTTTACCATATTATTTTTTAACAATCTCTCCGTATACCAAAACAACGCGATTCCAACTAGAAAAAACAACCGACGCGCAAACATATCGATTACACCCACGCGCAAACACATCGATTACGATGACAGGTATCGATTACAGGTAGACAATAGAAATTTAGGAAAATTTCCTATATTCTAACAAGTGTGTTTCCTTAAGTTTTGAAAGGATTGCATACTTCTTAGTACGAATGAACTAAAATATTTTTCTACGCCAAGTGTTGTTCGTATGTATGAAAAACTTTCTATTATAAAGGAAGTCGCAATTATCATTTTATAAGAAATTTTACTAATTTTGAGGAAACTTGGTTTTAGTTCGGTTTTTGTTTATTTTTACGAATGCTTTGTTATCGGTGAATAAAATTTTCTTTTTCAGTAGTAAATTCTTATACCCAGCGAAGAAATTAGTATGAGTAAAATTCCATGCCTAATTCTAGTTAATGAACTATTCCTAACTGCTTACAGTTTAGGATTTTTTTACTGAAACGAGTAAATTTTATTATTTTTCACAAAAATTTACCTTGATGGAAATAAAATGGATAAACTATATTGATGAAAATTTTTTCCTTTAGTTTCGAAGGCACTTTTTTCTGGGTGTATAAGAGAGTAATAAATGACCATAACGAAAGACACACCATTAAAAGTTATATATCCTCCGCAAGTGGTGCAAAATCGGATCAGAAGCAGCTAATTTTACATGGGCTTACCATAAGGCGGAAGTTATCTTTTTAAGCTTTCGCTGCATTCCTTCCGCATTAATTCTTCAGGTATTTCTCATTTCATTAGTTTTCCGGTATCTACATATACGTAAAGATATTTCGAACAATTCTAGCACATTTTTGATTGCAAATTCCACGCTAGCCGAGAAATGGATCGATACACTTTTGAAATAATTTTTGGAAATTTCCACTATTTTAGTTGTCCTTACTGTGTTTTATAACCGGTAAAATTGAGAAAATTTCAATTTAAACAAGTATATACGGTCGTAAGTTCGGCTAGGCCGAAGCTTATGTACCCTCCATCATGGATTGCGTAGAAACTTCTTCTAAACATTGCCATCCACAATCGGATTACTTAAGTTGCGGTAACGCTTGCCGATGGCCAAGGTATCTTAAAACCTCCTAACACCATCTTCTAAATTGCATGTAAATCCATACGTGGTATATATTAAATCAAAAAAGATCGAGCCAATACGTATATAATTCAGTTTGACAAAGTAGACATAAAATTTTGACAAAATTTTCTACAGAAATAAAATTTTAACAAAATTTTCTATAGAAATAAAATTTTCACAAAATTTTCTATAAAAATAAAAATTTTGACAAAATATTCTATAGAAAGAAAATTTTGACAAAAATTTCTGCAGAAATAAAATTTTAACAAAATTTTTTATAGAAATAAACATTTGACAAAATTTTCAATAGAAATAAAATCTTGGTAGATTATTTGTGGCTCGAGTGGCAACCATGATTATGAACCGATATGGACCAATTTTTGTGTGATTGGACCAATTTTGGTATGGTTGTTAGCGACCATATACCAACATCATTACCAAATTTCAGCCGGATCGGATGAAATTTGCTTCTCTTTGAGGCTCCGCAAGCCAAATCTGGGGATCGGTTTATATGGGGGCTATATATAATTATGGACCGATAAGGACCAATTCTGTCACGGTTGTTAGAGACCATATACCAACATCATGTACCAAATTTCAGCCGGATCGGATGAAATTTGCTTCTCTTTGAGGCTCCGCAAGCCAAATCTGGGGATCGGTTTATATGGGGGCTATATATAATTATGGACCGACGTGGACCAATTTTTGCATGATTGTTAGATACCATATACCAACACCATGTACCAAATTTCAGCCGGATCGGATGAAATATGCTTCACTTAGAGGCTCCACAAGCCAAATCTGGGGATCGGTTTATATGGGGGCTATATATAATTAAGGACCGATATGGACCAATTTTTGCATGGTTGTTAGAGACCATATACCAACACCATGTACCAAATTTCAGCCGGATCGGATGAAATTTGCTTCTCTTTTAGGCTCCGCAAGCCAAATCTGGGGATCGGTTTATATGGGGGCTATATATAATTATGGACCGATGTAGACCAATTACTGCATGGTTGTTAAAGACTATATACCAACACCATGTACCAAATTTCAACCGGATCGGATAAAATATGCTTCTGCTAGAGGCTCCACAAGCCAAATCTGAGGGTCCCTTTATATGGGGGCTATACGTAAAAGTGGACCGATATGGCCCATTTTCAATACCATCCGACCTACATCGATAACAACTACTTGTCCCAAGTTTCAAGTCGATAGCTTGTTTCGTTCGGAAGTTAGCGTGATTTCAACAGACGGACGGACGGACATGCTTAGATCGACTCAGAATTTCACCACCACCCAGAATATATATACTTTATGGGGTCTTAGAGTAATATTTCGATGTGTTACAAACGGAATGACAAAGTTAATATACCCCCATCCTACGATGGAGGGTATAAAACTGCACAAAAAAATAAACTTCATGTAGTGTGAACACGCAGAGAAGAAACATGATTGCGACCATGTAACATTTTCACCTGTAACCATGTTGGCCCAGTGAACATTGTACTAAGAACAAGTAAGAGCAGAGTTAATATAAGTTCGGCCCGGCCAAAGCTTGAATACCCACCACCATGGAAATGTAGAGAAATTCTATTTACGTTGAGTTTTGTATTATTGAAAAATTCCTCGATTTGTGTTATATGTAACATACTCATATATTGTTGCAAAATACTTTAGTTTATATTTATTAACATTAATATTAAAAAAAAATTGGAACACTATCATTTTTCTAATGCTATAAAAATGCCGTTATGGTAACTATGATTTGTTGCGCAGGTATTACATTTCACATTTTGCTTGTTGGCACTACAAAATGCCCAATCAATATTGGTTCAATGTCTTATTGTGCTAGCATTTCGATTTAGGATAGATTTAAATCCCTTCGTTAGTAGTTGCCTTGCAATCAGGCTACTGGCTCCTTTTCTGCAGATGTTGAAATCGTCAAGAATAAAAAGTTCGGACGATTCTATTATATTATCGTTTTAATCATCTATGACTTGAAACATCATCGACCGAAAATTTGGTTCGGGGTATGAAGGACTTGCCTTTCATTTTTTAGGTATACCATAATACCACGCTTTTTCCTCGACTTTTGAATATTTCGAGGTGAATGTAGTCGTAAAAGCAGCGTGAAATTAGCTATTTCAAAGTAATCCTCTGAGATAGTCCACGTTTCCACAACGCAAAGTATATCAAATTTTACAATATTTTGGTCGGTAGCTACGTCAAAATGGTGGAATTTTGGATGCTTTGGTAAAACAGTTTTATTTCAACTCCCACATCGAGCTCAATTTTGACTGGATCCGATGTCTACATTCCAAAGTACGCTAAGTCGATAAGTGAATTTTACAGGAAACAAATTCAAAGTTTTGTTTTTGGAATTTCTCAAAACCCGTTTAAGATATAAATTCACCTTTTTCGTTCTTAAACTAATGTTTATTGTAATTTTTTTTTAGTATGTACTATTTCAAAATAGTGATAATAGAACATGGCTAAAAATTACTTAGACCACTTAAGACCGAACAAAGCTTTTTGCCCTTTCTGGATTGGAAATGTTTAAAACTTAAATCACAGGCAACGAACAATATTAACCATAACTTTTGATAGAAGTGTCCAACAAGTTCGAACTCTTAACAGGATGCAATTCACATCAATTCGAATAAAAAACATCGAACTCCATCAAAAAATGCTAAGTCGACTTAGCGTACTCTGGATGTGGGATCGATGTGGGCGATATAGCAAAACATGGACCAATACATATCAAATTTAGCATAGCTCTTGCATGACTTAAAATACCTCTAGATTTTAAAATTCATGCAATTCGAATGAAAATTGTGGCATCCATGCTCCACGAATTCAAATCGGGAGATCGGTCTATATAAGCGTTATTTAAAAACATAGACCGATATATAAAAAATTTGGCACAGCTCTTTATAAACCTAGAATACCCCTGCTTTTCAATCTTCAACCCAATTGGTTGAAATTTTTACCTTTTATGCCCTCAAGAAAAACAAGTATATACGGCCGTAAGTTCGGCCAGGCCGAAGCTTTTGTACCCTCCATCATGGATTGCGTAGAAACTGCATCTAAACACTGCCATCCACAATCGAATTACTTAAGTTGCGGTAACGCTTGCCGATGGCCAAGGTATCTTAAAACCTCCTAACACCATCTTCTAAATTGTATGTAAGTCCATACGTGGTATATATTAAATCAACAAAGATCGATCCAATACGTATATAATTCAGTTTGACAAAGTAGACATAACATTTTGACAAAATTTTCTACAGAAATAAAATTTTAACAAAATTTTCTATAGAAATAAAATTTTCACAAAATTTTCTATAGAAATAAAAATGTTGACAAAATTTTCTATAGAAACAAAATTTTGACAAAAATTTCTACAGAAATAAAATTTTAACAAAATTTTCTATAGAAATAAACTTTTGACAAAATTTTCTATAGAAATAAACTTTTGACAAAATTTTCTATAGAAATAAAATCTTGGTAGATTATTTTTGGCTCGAGTGGAAACCATGATTATGAACCGAATAAAATTTGAACAAAATTTTCTATAGAAATAAAATGTTGACAAAATTTTCTACAGAAATAAAACTTTGACAATGATGAAAATTTTATTATGAACCGAATAAAATTTTAACAAAATTTTTTCTAGAAATAAAATTTTGACAAAATTTTCTATAGAAATAAAATTTTGACAAAATTTTCTATAGAACTAAAATTTTGACAAAATTTTCTATAGAAATAAAATTTTGTTTGTTATTGTTGGCTTCTCTTCAATCGTTATTGTTGTTTTTGATCTCAGCTTAAAGCCATGCATTGACTAAACTACAAGTGTAGCTTAACCAACAGATACTTTTCCTCTGTTGGTTAAGCTACACTTGAGTTTAGTCAATGCATGGTTTTAAGCTGAGATCAAAAACAACAATAACGAAATAAAATTTTGGTAGGTTATTTTTGGCTCTAGTGGCAACCATGATTATTAACCGATATGGACCAATTTTTGTGTGATTGGACCAATTTTGATATGGTTGTTAGCGACCATATACTAACACCACGTGCCTAATTTGAACCGGATCGGATGAATTTTGCTCCTCCAAGAGGCTCCGGAGGTCAAATCTGGAGAATGTTTTATATGGGGGCTATATATAATTATGGACCGATATGGACCAATTCTGGCACGGTTTTTAAAGATCATATACTAACACCATGTTCCAAATTACAACCGGATTGGATGAAATTTGCTTCTCTTGGAGACTTCGCAAGCCAATCTGGGGATCGATTTATATGGGGGCTATATATGATTATGAACCGATGTGGACCAACTTTTGCATGGTTGTTAGAGACCATATACCAATATTATGTACCAAATTTCAGGTGGATCGGATGAAATTTGCTTCTCTTTGAGGCTCCGCAACCCAAATCTGGGGATCGGTTTATATGGGCGCCATATATAATTATGGACCGATGTGGACCAATTTTTGCGCGGTTGTTAGAGACCATATACCAACACCATATACCAAATTTCAGCCGGATCGGATGAAATATGCTTCTGTTAGAGGCTCCACAAGCCACATCTGAGGGTCCCTTTATATGGGGGCTATATATAATTATGGACCGATATGGACCAATTCTGGCACGGTTGTTAAAGATCATATACTAACACCATGTTCCAAATTACAACCGGATTGGATGAAATTTGCTTCTCTTGGAGACTTCGCAAGCCAAATCTGGGGATCGGCTTATATGGGGGCTATATATACACAGAAAAAAATAACACCAAAATATTTCCAATTAAAAAGTTAATTGAAGTTGAAATTTTTTTCAATTAATAAATTAATTGGTACAATTAACTTTTTAATCAAGATAGAAACATTAAGTTAATTAATTCAATGATTGAAAATTTTAAAATTTTTAATTAAAAAGTTAATTGACACAATAAACTTTTAATCAAATTCGGAAGACTAAGTCAGTTTATGATGATGATGAACATTTTTTTTAATTTTTAATTAAAATTTTTTTAAAACAATCAATTGTTAATCCAAATAAAAATTCTAAGCCAATTCAGAATGTAATTGAAAAAAAGTTACCTTTTTTAATTAATAAATTAATTGAGTTTTGCAATCAACATCAATTAAATTTTTAATTGAATCAATTAAAAAAACAATTGAAATTTGGCAATGAAATCAATTAATTTTTTAATCAAGAATTTTTTCTATGCCCAATTAAAACCGTGATTGATACTATCATTTTCGTGATTGAAGACATTTCAATTAAAAAATTAATTGGATCAATTAATTTCGTGATTGAATCAAAAAAAAAATTTTTTTGTGTGTAATTATGGACCGATATGGACCAAGTTTTGCATGGTTGTTAGAGACCATATACCAACATCATGTACCAAATTTCAGCCGGATCGGATGAAATTTTCTTCTCTTTGAGGCTCCGAAAGCCAAATCTGGGGATCGGTTTATATGGGGGCTATATATAATTATGGACCGATGTGGACCAGTTTTTGCATGGTTGTTAGAGACCATATACCAACACCATATACCAAATTTCAGCCGGATCGGATGAAATATGCTTCTGTTAGAGGCTCCACAAGCCAAATCTGAGGGTCCCTTTATATGGGAGATCGGTATATATATATATCAAATCTTGCACAGCTCTTAACTGACTTAAAGTACCTTTAGATTTCAAATTTGAAGCAGATTGGATGAAAATTGTGGCTTCCATATCCTCATGAAATCAAATCGAGGATCGGGGTATATGGGGGCTTATTACATTATGGACCGGTTTTAAAATTTCAAACAAATTGATTGAAAATTTCGCCATCTATGCCCTCAAGAAGTCAAATCGGGAGATCGGTTTATATGGGGGCTATGTCGATACATGGACCGATATAACCCATCTTCGAACTTGACCTGTTTGGAAACAAAAAACGAGCTTGTTAAAAAATTAAACGAGATAGCATCATTATTGAAGGCTGTAGCGTGATTTCAGCAGACAGACAGACGCACATCGTTATATCGTTATACGAATATAGTGGTAAACCGATATTTCGATATGTCACAAACGGAATGCCAAATTTATTATACACCATCCTATGGTGATGAGGAATTTTATTTGAATTACGAGTAAAAGAAAATGGTCACCATCTTAACTGGTATTGTATTTGTCAAAAATGTGTTTCCCTCAGTTAAAGCAACATGGTTACCATCTAAAATGTTATTATCTACAAGAAAATAACTGTGTTCCAATTGAAAGAACATTGTCACAATCTTTCTGTTATGATCTTTAAGAAAAAAACTTTTTCGACGTTGAAAAAAGAATGAAATGAGGAGAAAAGAAAATACAAAGATAACTTATAAAATTTTGTTTAAACTAAATCCTGGTTTATTTGTATTTATATACCCTCAAAAAAAATGGCTTCTGCATATAAAGGGTGATTCTTTTGAGGTTAGGATTTTCATGCATTAGTATTTGACAGATCACGTGGGATTTCAGACATGGTGTCAAAGAGAAAGATGCTCAGTATGCTTTGACATTTCATCATGAATAGACTTACTAACGAGCAACGCTTGCAAATCATTGAATTTTATTACCAAAATCAGTGTTCGGTTCGAAATGTGTTTATCGACAAATTTTGTTCAGCGATGAGGCTCATTTCTGGTTGAATGGCTACGTAAATAAGCAAAATTGCCGCATTTGGAGTGAAGAGCAACCAGAAGCCGTTCATGAACTGCCCATGCATCCCGAAAAATGCACTGTTTGGTGTGGTTTGTACGCTGGTGGAATCATTGGACCGTATTTTTTCAAAGATGCTGTTGGACGCAACGTTACGGTGAATGGCGATCGCTATCGTTCGATGCTAACAAACTTTTTGTTGCCAAAAATGGAAGAACTGAACTTGGTTGACATGTGGTTTCAACAAGATGGCGCTACATGCCACACAGCTCGCGATTTTATGGCCATTTTGAGGGAAAACTTCGGAGAACAATTCATCTCAAGAAATGGACCGGTAAGTTGGCCACCAAGATCATGCGATTTGACGCCTTTAGACTATTTTTTGTGGGGCTACGTCAAGTCTAAAGTCTACAGAAATAAGCCAGCAACTATTCCAGCTTTGGAAGACAACATTTCCGAAGAAATTCGGGCTATTCCGGCCGAAATGCTCGAAAAAGTTGCCCAAAATTGGACTTTCCGAATGGACCACCTAAGACGCAGCCGCGGTCAACATTTAAATGAAATTATCTTCAAAAAGTAAATGTCATGGACCAATCTAACGTTTCAAATAAAGAACCGATGAGATTTTGCAAATTTTATGCGTTTTTTTAAAAAAAAAAAGTTATCAAGCTCTTAACAAATCACCCTTTACATTTTTGGGTATTGCCCAAATATTTATATATTTGATTTCTTCCAATATATAATATGTTTGCAAGCATATTGGTCTAAACAATATAATATGTTTGGGTAGTCTACGTTCCAATATTTTTCCATCCAAATTCAATAATGTTGTCTTCCAAAAAACTATATGTTATTATGTGAACATATAATATGTTTGGAAACATTTTGAACCCAAAAATATTATATGCTTAGAAGAATTTTCTCCCAAAGAAGATTGTGCTCAAAAATTTTTTTTCTGCCTAATTGTTATTCCCTCACATTTCTCTCACTTCCACGAGTTTTTTTAGTTCTTAGCACCTTTTTCTGTAATACAAACATTGTAGAAGAAATTATTCAATTTTATAATTTTTTAAAATTTTACCTTAAATTTTACCGGTTGGGGATTCGAACAGCGGACCACACAGTTTGTAAGCCTGCACACTATCCACTGGGCTACGTAGCTGTTATGGTCATCAAGAGATAATTATCGTTATAAGTTATATTTATATAGCATAGCTTGCGGCGCCCACGAGCCGATGCAAACATAACATTGTTTAACAACATAACATTGTTAAACATACATTTGTTGGCGACGTGGAGCAGTGGTGTTGGTACGTGCGCCTTGCATGCCAAGGGTCCTGGGTTCGATCCCTGCTTCGACCGACACCAATTTTTTTTATATTTTTTTTTTACATATATTTTTTACATATATTCCAGATACGTTCGGAATATCCCGAAAAGGTGTTCAGCATTACATACTACTATATTAAATTTTTACTACGAAACTGTAAAGTGTGTCTTATAAAAGATTTAAAGTCTGAAAAGAACAGTGCCTGATATAAATGAAATTCACTGAGTTCAAATCATATATTATTTTGTTATTGCAACACTCAAAAAAAAGTGAACTCTCTATTTCACTAAAGCCATATTAACTTTATATTAGTTCATAGAATCATTATGTTTGGAAAAAGTTTATTTTAGTCAAATAATTTTTTGCGTATGTTAGTTAAATGAACTAAAAAACGGGAAAAAATTATACACAAATAAAGCATAAAGATTTCCTAATTTCGTATTTCTTACACAATAGTTCATTATTTCTTTAAATTTGTAAATTTTACCAAAAATGTGTCCATCGTGAACTTCGTATGTCACTAAAGACATTCTTGCAATTTTGAACTCCAAGATTTCTCTTAAAACTACAAAATTTTCTTTAACTACTGAAAAAAATTAGTTATGTCTAATAAATTTTCTTGAATTTGTCGAAAAATATTTACTTATTTTTGCCATATCGGAGTGATGCCAGCGCTTGTAATACCGTTTAGTTAAAATTTTCTAAAAAAGTTCCAAATTTTCTAAAATTAATCGAAAGTTATCTTTCCTGGTGGGTTCACTGTTTTTTCAGTGAAAAACAACAATTTTGTAACAAAAAAAGGTTTTTGTATAAAGTTTGAAATTTTCGAAGAAATTCAAAAACTCTTACAAAAGAAGAACGTGAAGTCGAGTATATATATATAAATATTTTTCCATCGAATCATAAAGTTAACGATAACCATTCAAAAGCACATTATATTTAAATTCTAAACAATAATTTTACGACCAACATATACATTTATTTAGGTGTGAACAATTGTTTGCTTTCTTTAATAATTTATTTTAAAGAAAATAAACTTATTCAATTGTGGCTTTGGATCATTCCCCACCAAGTTAAAATACAATTTGCTGAAAAAAGTTATAATGTTATTCTGGTTTTACCGATGCGAATTTTGCCGTTAAAATGAGAAATAATTTTAGTGGCAAAACTCGAACTCAATGTCCGCTTTTATTTTCGAAAGTATCCGTCAACTCCTCTTGGACTACTTATAAATAAAGAGGAACTAAACTTTGTTTTTATAGATCTTACTGTTTAATTTTTCACTGTTTCCCAATGTTTTCATTTCACTGTCACAACTCTAAAAAGAGTACACTGAAAAAATATTGTCGTGAGACCAAAGATTTCATGTCCTTAAAATAAGAATACAAATTTTGCTTAGCTTAGAAGACGCATTTCTCTAATATAAAGGTTTTTTCCATGTTAAAAAGTCGATACACTTTCAATGAAGTCGTGTTGTCTTTATAATTAAATGATTTGACTTGAAAATAGGTATCATAACATGAAAGAAAAAAATTTTGGTCAACTTGACTTTAATAATTCAGAAAAATTATTTAAAATTAATGAAATTGTCTTTAAATTTGTTGCATTTTTCCATCTTGACTGCAAAGCAAAAATCGTTATAAATTAGGACATGTTATTCAACACTTTATTTTAAAGACGTTTTTTACTTGAAACATATCATAAAATTGTACCCGTAATGCGAAAATGATAAACAAAACTCATGCTCTTTTTTCAAATGTCTTTTCTCTTTGTTCCGAATGAATTTTCTCTCCGAATACCCATTTTAATATTTTTACTTAAGCATATACAATTTTTGGCGAAGTCTTATATCACAACATATATATGTTTACTCCAAATATGTAAATTTATACTTGTTTATATTCACACATAGTATTTTTCCAATCTTTAATGAAATTTTCTTTGTGTATATATTTTTAAGGCGCCAATTGGTTACTTTCTTTATTTTACTTCCAGCATAAATTTTATGTCTCTCTTTCTAAACACATATATGTTTATAGGCTATTTCCAAATTAATATATGTTTGCATCTAAGCATATTATATTTGCAAACATTTTATGTCCCAAACATAATATGTTCTAACATATTAACATATATGTCCCAATCATGTTATGCTAGTTTATGAACATTATATGCTTGCACTTAAAAATATTGTGTTAAAATTTTTGAGTTCCAAACATATAATTTTTACACCCAAACATATGAAAAACAGTCATTTTCGTCCGTGTGTAAAGTATTTGACATACATTAAGTATTTTACTATACGTCAAAAACGTCGTAAACTTTCGTAAAATATTTAGTTTTTGACAATATAAAAATTTGTAATGTATAAGTTTTTAGAACCATTTATGTCTTACTCTTTTTAATTTTTTTTTATTTTCGAATGACTTTTCCTTATAACAAAATAGTAAGAAACTGCTAATATCGGCCAGAACCGAGTATTGAATCATACAAGAAAAAACTTTGGGTCAAATTTTACTATTGCCAGTTAGATTCCATACCATTTTCATTAAAATCGGGGTTATTTACAAATTTAAAACGGCGTGATTGGTATGTATACCCACACATTGTAGGTTAGTCCGATTTTTGTCACAACAGTTTGAAAACGATTTGCATTCAAAAGTTGTCCATATGCCTGCAAATTGCTTTTGAGTAAATGACGTTTTCATGCCTTAGGACATTAAAAATAATTTTTGTAATCAAATATAAGACCTATGTAAGTATTTTTTACATTTACTACGTTTTAAGAAGTATATGACAAGGACGAACGCTATTGCAATCGGATGAAGTTTTTAAAAATTTGGCCATAATAGCCTTATTTATTAACCCTTAAATGCACAAGAATAATAATATGCAAAATGGTAAAAATAGAATATGTCCTGTCCCTAAATTCCACAAACGACTGGCGCCCGCTCATATAATTTAGAAGCAAACGCTTGATTTCTGCCGAGAGGGACATGTTTTCGATGTACCCGAATAGTCTGGCATTCGGTAGTTCTAGCACCACGAGGACCGGCTTGAGCTGATTGAAGGATCTATTAATGTATTCCGAAATTGTCTGCAAAGCAGTCGTCTTGCTATGTACTTTACGGAATCTATGTTGATGGTTGGTAGCTTCTCCACCAGAGGTAGTACATCAAGTGTCTTGGCCACTGGCCTAAGAAGGGAAATCGGTCTGTACGATTCAGTCGGCGCCTCCAGCGACTTATCGATATTGCCACTCATTTTTGAAGAAAATATTAATACAGTGGCATATTAAATACACCGCCCATTTTATGGGAAACCCTAAACGAAGCAAAATATGATTTCTCATATGAATGTGGTGCTTCTCTTAATTTTATGAATGAATGCCCAAACTTTTGCTTACTTACCAAAAAAAAAAAAAAAAAATAAAATTTTGCTACCACTCACCTGTTTATGTGGGTTTGTTTTTGGACTGTGAAATATTACATTTCAGCTATGATTTATACGGCTTTCGTTTACGGACATAATTTGCATGCGAAGTATTAAATTTTTGATATTTTTCTGGCACAATTAAGCCACCAAAAGAAGAAAAAAATGGGAAAAAACGAACTCACATTAATGGGATGGCGCTAAATATTTTTCTTAAAAACACCTCCGATTCGGTCTCCTTCCCTTGGACTCCATCAAATCTCACACCTAAGCAAATTCGATTGAATATTCTGCCCTCAAACAATGGCACGATTATTATGAAAATTCATTTTACTTTATATAACCTAAGCATGAAACCACACGCAGAGAAGAAACATGATTGTCACAATCATATTTGAAGAGCAAAATAATATGATAGGAGCTATTTTTGCGGCGACCATGTAACATTTTAACCTGCAACCATGTTGACTCAGTGAACATGGTTCTAAGAGAAATGTAATTGTCCTCATCTAAAATGTTATTATATTGATAAAAAGAATTTTGTTTGAATGAAAAAACAATGGTCACGATTTAAAATGTTATTGTATTCATTCAAAATGTTTTTCTTCTATTTAAAAGAACATGGTCACAACCTAAAATGTTTTGATCTTTATGAAAAAACTTTTTTCGTCGTCGAAAAAAGGACGCCACTTAAGAAAAGAAAACAAACTTAACTTTATTTATTTGTTTTTATTTATTTATAAACTAATTCATTGTTTATTTGTATTTATAATGCCATTCAAACAAACATCATATATTTTTACACACTCTATTTTATTTCAATTTCAACAATAAGTAATCATTCCATATTTACTGCATGTCCGTCAAATGTACAAACGCAGACATCATGTAACTGCAAATAAAAATAAATGATACCATATAGCAAAATGCAGAACAAAAAACAGGTACATTTTTTCAATTACACTTTCCTTTTTTGTCTTCACATAAAACCACGTGCCACTTCTGAATAAATAAATTAACACAAAACACAGTAAATCCGTATTCTCCGTCCATTCCAAGAAACAATCAACACACGACTGACGCGTAAAATGAAAATCGTGTGTACCTGCTCAATGTTTTTATAAAATTATTTTCGCTGCAAAAAAGTTAAAAAATTAAATGGTCACGAAAAAAATGTAAATGGTCTTTATGGCCATGTAATGGTTCTAGACATGTCTATACTTAACCTATAAAAATACTTTTTTCCCTGCAAGAAAGTAAAAAAATTGAATGGTCAGGTACATGATTTTCCCGACCATTTAATGGTCTCAAATTCTATCATTTAAATGATAGAACATGTTTGCGGTATTTGAGAACCATTCAAATGCTTATTGCCACAATACATTTTTCTCCGCTCGAAAACTATTTTTACAAAGACAAAATACATGGTTTTCGCGGCAATTACATGCTCTAGATAAGCATAAAATGGATGCGGCAACCATGTCCAAACATGGTTTTTCTGTGCGTGCATAATGAGGGGATTTATGGTCTTAATATGGCTACGAAGATATTTTGGGCCTTGGCTTTTGCTTTCAAAATCGTTCGAAATGTTATAATTGCGGCATTAGCAGAAAGTTATGGCTTGTCATTATTTTAATTTTTTGGGGAAATTTTGCAATAGATCCCCATGCTTTCTTTGTTCAAGAAACACAACGAGGAGCCAAGCACTGCGTTAAACACGCTAAGAACTTTGTAATGGAGCAGGAAGTATACTTCCCTTTCTATACTATATTTGAGAATTCTGATATAAGCAATTCATGGCATATGAACAAGCCAGATGAAAACGAAATTCAAATTGGTCGTCAAAGAATATTTTCGAATTCTAGATATGTGTAGAGATATTCCGAAAATTATTTTGCAGTTATTCAAATTTACACCCAGAGAAGAAATATGACCACCTCAAACATGTTTTAAGAGCAAAATATTTTTTTGGGTGGTGACCATTGTTCGCAACCATGTTATTTTCTCGAAAATAATGTATCTGATTTCGGCAAGTAGGTTATATTTGACGAGAAAATAACATTTTAGTGACATACATGTTACATGGTAATAACATTTTGCTCTTGAAACATGTTTGAGGTGATCATATTCCTTCTCTGCGTGTATGTAATCCCCTTCAAATCAGCGAGTAATGAAACGCTGCACAGGTGTTCCAAATCACTTTTTTTTTTGGAAATAATTCTGCAATTTTTGAATTTTTTTAAAGATAAGAACATAACTTTTATGTGTTCCTGTGTGTCCACGGGGTAACAAATTTAGTTTAGCTGTCAAATGAATTTTCTACGCCTACATGTCAGCCCGTGGACCACAAGGGACAAGGGAAGAACTTGCAAACGTAAAGGAAAACTTTCTCAAATTTTACACAAAATTATATAAAACACTTAATTCAAAATTGTTGATACTTTGAATCCTCAGAGGTCTTTACTTATCCCCTTTTTTAACAGACCCCTACAGGTTAGTTTAAATTTCTCCTATATAACAAAGCTTATACACTGTTAGAAAAATATGTTTTTCATATGTTCCGATATAAACAAAATGTGTTTCGCGCACAATTTTAAAACACAATATATTTGAGTGCAAACATGTAATGTTCCTAAACTAACACTAAATGTTTGGGACATCTATATTAATATGTTAGAATATATTATGTTTGGGGCATGAATGTTTCATAAAAATCATATGTGTGAATGCAAACATATATAAATTTACAAATTTCGACTAAACATACATATGTTGTGATATTTTATTCAAAGCGACAGAGAGAGAGTATAGAGAAAGAAATAGAGATGGAAACCGGGAGAGTTGTCGAAAGATAACACAGCAAAAGAATCAAAAGAGAACAATTTCTGTGAAACCGCTTGTATGTTGTTTTGGAAAACTGTTTTATGATAAGGCCAAAAATTTGATATCCTTAAGTCTAAATATTATTTAATTTGAATAAAGAGAATAGACATTCGGAACCAAGAGAATAGACATTTGAAAAAAAGCATCTGTTTTCGCCTTGAGAGCAGCATTTTATGTATGTGTGGACATATGTTTTGTTTATTATTTTGGCATTATGGACACAATTTTTTCTTGGTTCGTTAAAATAAATCAGGGGTCTTCATAAAAATAACGAAAGGGCACTAGGAAATAGTGAAAAATTACACAGTAAAATGTATAAAAACAAAGTTTAGTTCCTCTTTATTAATAAGTAGTCCACGAGGAGTTGACGGACACCTTCAAATATAAAAGCGGGCATTAAGTTCGAGTTTTGCAGCTAAAACAATTTAAAAAGTTTATTTTCTTTAAAATGAATTATTAAAGAAAAATAAAAGGCATTTTAGAGCGATGGTGTTAAATGCTAGTAAAAAACTGTTCACGCCAGTACAAAATTGTTATTTTTGCAAAAAAAATAATATTTTATCCAAAAATCAGTCAATTTCGTTTATATCAAGCACTGTTACTGACTATAAATCTTTAATAACCCATATTTCGAAGTTTCATTATAAAAATTTAAGTATAAATACAAATGTTATTTTTTGGGCTCAAAATGCTTCCAAACATATAATATGTTCACATAAATAAACATATTAATGTTTCGGCAGTATCCCATAATATATGTGCTTCCTGCAAAATATGTTTGGAACATATGTTAAAGAAGCGATTTTTTTTGAGGGTGTAATTTTCCAGTACTTTAGTAAAAAAGGGAAAAACATTTATAAAGATTTACTAAATTCATACTTCTCATAAAAATAGTTTGGAATTTCTAAAATTTGAAATTCGTATTGTGCAAAGACATTTTTGTATTTTTGAACTTTATTTTTTTCTTCTTTCAAGGTACGAAATTTTCTTTAACAAACGAAAAAAATTAATTCATGATTTTGTCGAAAAATATTAACTTATTAGCTTAGTTAAACTCTTCTGCAATTAACCTACATTTTCATTCCTAATGGGTTCACTTTTTTTAGTGTAGGCTCCATAAAATTAAAATTGTGTTACAAATTTCAAAGTAAAAATGTTTTTTTATACTCACCACCATAGAATGGTGACGGGGGTAAAATTAGTTTGTCTTTCCGTTTCCGTAACACATCGAAATATCGCTTTAAAGTATATGTATATTCTTGATCAGGGAGAACTTCAAAGACGATATAATCATGTCCGTCTGTCTATCTCTCTGGCTGTCTGTCTGTCTGTCTGTTGTAATCGCGCTACAGTCTTCAATAATGAAGCAATCATGCTGAAATTTTGCACAAACTCGTATTTTGTCTGCAGGCAGGTCAAGTTCGAAGATGGGCTATATCGGTCCAGCGTTTGATTTAGTCCCCATATAAACCGACCACCGGATTTGGGGTCTTGGTTCTATAAAACCGTAGTTTTTATCCAATTTGCCTGAAATTGAAAATCTAGAGGTATTTTAGGACAGTAGAGTGGTGTACCAATAATGGTGAGTATCGGTACATGTTTTGGTATAGCCCCCATATAGACCGATCTCCCGAATTTATTATTTGGGATTCTAGAATCCGTAGTTTTTATCCAATTTGCCTGAAATTTGAAATCTATAGGTATTCTAGGACCATAAAGACGTGTGTCGAAAACGGTGAGTACCGGTCCATATTTTGATATAGCCCCCATATAGACCGATCTCCCGATTTTATTTCTTGGGCTTCTATAATCCGTAGTTTTTATCCAATTTGCCTGAAATTTAAAATCTAGATGTATTCTAGGACCATAAAGGGGTGTGCCGAATATATTGAGTATCGGTACAGTTTTTGATATAGTCGCCTTATAAACCGGCCCTCGATTTGGGGTCGAGATTCTAGAACTACAATTAAATGTGCTGAATACTGTGTGTATCTTGCCATGTTTTGGTATAGCCCCCATTACACCGAACTCCCGATTTAACCCCTAGGGTTTCTACAAATTGTAGTTTTTATCCGATTTGCCACAAATTGAAAATATACTGGCATTTTAGACCCGTAACAAAGTGTATATGATTTAGGTTTATCGGTCCATTTGGTAAAGCCTCCATATAGACCGATTTCACTTATTGAGGGTATAGAAGGCGCACTGATCATGAAAATTGCTTGAAACTGAATGCAAAATTTCCAGATTTTACTCTTCGTAGTCAATTAAATAATTGGGATGCAAATCCAGAGATTATAGATTTCAAATCAAGGCGTTATTTCATCATGTTCTTACACACTTACAAGAGATGTTTATGATTCCTCTAAAACTCAAACAAAAAATGGTTCTTATAAATTCAGAGTCTGATGTAGTCTTCATAGGTAAAATCTTTACATTTATCTGTGGGATGTGTCATCAACCCCCCCCCCCTGAAATTTTCAAAGGAAACTATTATAGTTGATTCATGGTGGTGGGTATTTAAGATTCGGCCCGGCCGAACTTAATACTGTATATACTTATTTTTAACAATCTCTCCATATACAACAACACGATTCCAACAAAAAAAAAAAACAACCCACACGCAGGGGCCACCGTGGTGCAATGGTTAGCATGCCCGCCTTGCATACACAAGGTCGTGGGTTCGATTCCTGCTTCGACCGAACACCAAAAAGTTTTTCAGCGGTGGATTATCCCACTTCAGTAATGCTGGTGACATTTCTGAGGGTTTCAAAGCTTCTCTAAGTGGTTTCACTGCAATGTGGAACGCCGTTCGGACTCGGCTATAAAAAGGAGGTCCCTTGTCATTGAGCTTAACATGCAATTTCGGTTAATTTTAGAAAATTTTGAATATTTTTAGAAAATATCAACTAAACAGTATTACAAACGCTGGCATCACGCCGATGTCATTAAAATAAGTACATATTTTTCGACAAATTCAAGAAAATTTATTGCACATAATTAAGTTTTTTCACTTGTTAAAGAAAAGAATGCCTTTAGTGACATACGAAGTTCATGATGAACGCATTTGTAGTAAAATTTGTAAATTTAAAGAAATACTAAACTATTTTGTGGAAGACACGAATTTAGTTAATTTTTATGCTTCATTTGTGTATATTTTTTTCCTCGGTATTAGTTAATTTAACTAACTTACGGAAACAAATTATTAGAGTAAAGGAAACTTTCTCCAAACATAATAATTCCATGAACTAAAATAAAGTTAAATTGGCTTTAGTGAAATAGAGAGTTCACTTTTTTTGAGTGTGGAATCGGGCACCACTCAGTGTTAAGAGAGAAGTTCACCAATGTGGTATCACAATGGACTGAATAGTCTAAGTGAGCCTGCCACCTAACCTAACGCACGCGCCAACATATCGATTACATCGATGACAGGAATCGATTACAGGTAGATAAAATAAATATAGGAAAATTTCTTATATTCTAACAAGTGTGTTTCCTTAAATTTTGAAAGGATTGAATACCTCTTTGTACCAATGACCTAAAATATTTTTCTATGCCAAGTGTTATTCGTATGTATGATAAGCTTTCCATAATAAAGAAATTCACAATTATCATTTTATAAGAAATTTTACGAAATTTGAAGAAACTTGGTTTTAATTTGGATTTTATTTATTTTTACGAATGCTTTGTTATCAGTGAATAAAATTTTCTTGTTCTGTAGTAAATTCTTTTACCCAGCGAAGAAAACAGTATTAGTAAAATTCCATGCCTTATTCTAGTTAATGAACTATTCCTATCTGCTTTAAGTTTAGGATTTTTTTAACTGAACCAAGTAAATTTTATTATTTCACACAAAAATTTAACTGAAGGGAAATAAAATTGCTAAACTAAATTGATGAACACTGTTTCCTTTAGTTTCGAAGGCACTTTTTTCTGGGTGTAGCCTATATTGGACGCATTTAATCTTAAATCCATAGATTCAATATTACAGTTAATTTAAAAATTATTGGTTCAATGATGAGTGTCTTCATTAATTAAATTAGAGAAACTGTACACCAAAGAAAAAACTACTTTCACAATCCCAAATATTTCATGTCCTTAAAAACGAAGGACATTCTTGGGTAGCATGAAAGATGCCTTCCACAAATACAACCACTTTTTACTTGACTAAACTTCCATAAACATTTCATTGAAAACGTTTTATCTTTGAGATTGGTGATTCGATTTAAAAAAATCTCCTATTTGCAAGGTTCTACAGGGTGCGGCTAAATTTACTATATGATGTAAAACAATTGTAACTTCTTTGCTTGCGAGTATTTAACTTTTTCTTTTTTCCTATTTCAGAAATTAAACTTGGGAGAATATTCAAGAAGAAATTGATCGTATACCACAAGAAACACTCAAAAAAGTTATGGAAAATGCCATAAAAAGAGCACATTTATCATAAATTTTTTTGTTTTTGTTTTTCATTCCATTCAATAGTTATTTAAAAACAAATCATATAGTTACTTTAGCCGCACCCTGTATTACTTCAAACGTAGCATTATTTTTACATGAAATTGAATTTTAAGTCGTTGCTAACACGTTTATGAAGGATTTTGATTTTGCACGAGGACAAAAGATGGAAAAAATTCATAAATTAAAATTTGTTTCCCAGTACCAAGTACGCAAAACTCAAATTGAAATTGCATCTTAAATGTAATCCCAGTGTAATTCCAAAATAATAAAATTAAAGAGCAAATATTTATAAACGCTTAAACTTTTTGTTAGTGTAAACATTCGCTTTAACAAAATTTAATCTCTACTCAAATCAGCAAATGTCTTTCGTTCTTATTCTGATTAAGATTCACCCACAGGTAGCAAAGAATTGTCGGGGAAAATTCTTGTGCCACCAGCAGTTGGCCATTCTGAAAAGCGTAAGGAAAATAAAACTCAATCGAAGAAAAACCTCCAACTTTTTCATTACTTTAGAGAAGATTTGAATGGGGTGCAAAACAATCTGAAAGTTAGGGATATACAAAAAACAAACCGAGACGAGATAGCAGGAACGCAAGTGAACAGCATGTTCCCAACATCCAATGCAATATTGCAGTACTTGTCAAGCAGCGAATGCCCTAAAACAAAGTTATGTGAGAAATAATTTTCAACTGCAATCGGAGACAACTTCATTTCGAATGATACGAGTATTCTTTCTTGGCTAATGCAAACACAGTGGTTAACTGCTATTTTTGAAGAAAGTTGGGAGAATTGTCATCTTGGGCACTTTGTTGTCTACTTCTGAGAGGTGTCTCAGTATATTAAAACCGAATTGTATTTGTTGTTGTATGCTTGTTTATTTATAAGTCTGTTCTACACTCAAAAAAAAGTTTACTTGGATCCAAAGATTTTGACTTTCCTTTAAGGATTTTGGTATTGATTCCGAGCCAAAGATGCGGCTTCTTTAAAATAAAGATGGCTTTAAATCGATAAAATTAAAATTGAATACAGATCTCATTCATCGAATTTTTATTCTCTGTTTGCGATTTATTAATAAAGGTATTCATGTACAAACAAATTCCAATTTCAAAATCCGAATTATGCCAAGTACTTCAAAGTTTCTGTTTTCTTAATTCTAAAAAAACTTTAAACCAAAGATACAAATCTTTAAAATAATTCTTAGCCTATATTTGAAGCGCTTTTATATTAAATTTAAAAATGCAATATGTCACTTGAGTTAAAGGCGATTTCTTTAAATTAAAAATATTTTTTTTATTTTAAGATCTACTTCAAAGATCTACAACTTCAACAGAGGGACGCAAAATTTCAAGATTTGTGTCCTAAATTTAATGAAAAACAAACAAACGGCCGTAAGTTCGGCCGGGCCGAATCTTATGTACCTTCCACCATGGATTGCGTATAAGCTTCTACGAAAGACTGTCATCCACAATCGAATTACTTGGGTTGTAGTATCTTAAAACTTCTTAACATCGTTTTCGAAATTGTGAGTCAGTCCATACGTGGTATATATTAGACAAAAAAGGTATGTGTAGGTAAGTCTACAAATAATTACGAATCGATATGGACTTTTGCACGGTACGTAGAGAGCCAGAATTGAAATATGGGGGTCGCTTATATGTGGGCTATATACAATTTTTGTGTGATTGGAAATCGATTTATCTGAGGGCTATATATAACTATAGACCGATATGGACCTAGTTAGGCATGGTTGTTAACGGCCATATACTAGCACAATGTACCAAATTTCAACTAACTCGGATGAAATTTGCTCCTCCAAGAGGCTCTAAAACCAAATCTCGGGATCGGTTTATATGATTATGGAATGATAAGGACCACTTTTGGCATGGTTGTTAAATATCATATACTAACATACGTACCAAATTTCAACCGAATCGGATGAATTTTGCTCTTCCAAGGGGCTCCGGAGGTCAAATCGGGGGATCGGTTTATATGGGGGCTATATATAATTATGAACCGATGAGGACCAATTTTTGCATGGTTATTAGAGACCATATACTAACACCATGTACCAAATTTCAGCCGGATCGGATGAAATTTGCTTCTCTTCGAGGCTCCCGAAGCCAAATCTGGAGATCGCTTTATATGGGGGCTATATATAACTATGGACGGACATAAACCAATTTTTGCACGGTTGTTAGAAACCATATACTAACACCCTGTACCAAATTTCAGCCGGATCAGATGAAATTTGCTTCTCTTAGAGGCTCGGCAAGCCAAATCGGGGGATCGGTTTATATGGAGGCTAGATATTATTATGGACCGATGTGGACCAACTTTTCCATGGTTGTTAGAGACCATATACTAACACCATGTACAAAAATTTCAGCCGGATCGGATGAAATTGGCTTCTCTTAGAGGATCGGCAAGCCAAATTTGGGGGTCCGTTTATATGGGGGCTATACGTAAAAGTGGACCGATATGGCCCATTTGCAATACCATCCTACCTACATCAATAACAACTACTTGTGCCAAGTTTCAAGTCGATAGCTAACTTTCGTTCGGAAGTTAGCGTGATTTCAACAGACGGACGGACGGACATGCTCAGATCGATTCAGAATTTCACCACGACCCAGAATATATATATACTTTATGGGGTCTTAGAGCAATATTTCGATGTGTTACAAA
This sequence comes from Haematobia irritans, assembly GCF_050003625.1. NCBI lineage: Eukaryota > Metazoa > Arthropoda > Insecta > Diptera > Muscidae > Haematobia > Haematobia irritans. The sequence goes on from NC_134400.1 coordinate 85,551,013, forward strand.
CGTAATGACAAAGTTAATATACCCCCATCCTACACGTAAAAAAATAAATAAGACAAACAAAGTTCGTTTCTCATTTGCTTTTCGCTGTAAGGAAGTGTATTTGGAAGAAAAGTATATACTTTTTGTGATAAACGTTTATTCTTTTCCAGGATGTAAAAACAATTTCATAAAGACAAACTCAAAAAAAAAAAACATTGTTTTTTTGCTAATTGCATTTTCCCTCACATATTTCTCACATCCACTATGTTTTTTAGTTCTTAACAACTTTTCCTGTAATACCAACAATGTAGAAGAAATTATACGATATTATAAATTTTTAAATTTTTTTTTTACCTTTCGCCTGGACGGAGAATCGAACCGCGGACCATGCACTTTTTAAGCCAACACACTAACCACTGAGCTATGTACCTGTTATGGTCATCAATAGATAAATATCCATATACTAGAGGTGTGCACGTGAGTAATAGTTTACTCACGCTCACGCACACTCACGACAGAAAAATCATACTCACGCACACTCACGCACGATATTTTTTGGTAGGACTCACGCTCACGCACACTCACGAAAAGAAAATTTGTATTCACGCACACTCACGCACGAAAACGTCGTGACTCACAAAAAATACCGTGACTCACGAAAAATACCGTGAATCACGAAAAATATCGTGACTCACGAATAATTTTATAATTAATTTACCTTACCGAAGTGTCTGAAAACATGAGCATTATTAAAATCGAGAGTGTTATTAAACTCTTAACATCTCAGGTGTCACTAGAATTGTAATTGAATTTGACTCTTAAGCGTTTTATGTTGGTGAGCAGGAATATTGTCGTGAGTGTAATTCTTTACTCACGCACACTCACGAAGATATTATTTTCGTGACTCACGCTCACGCACGACATTTTGGTTTGTTAATCACGCTCACGCACACTCACGCTGTTGTCATGAGCGTGACTCACGACTCACGCACGAATCACGAAAATTTTCGTGAGTCACGACAATTTCGTGTCACGTGCACACCTCTACCATATACGTTATATTTATATAGCATAGCTTGCGGCGCCCACGAACCGAATAAACAAAGTTTATTTAACAGAAACAAACATTTAGTTTGGCACCGTGGTGCAGTGGTTGCTGCGTCCGACTTGCATGCCAAGGGTCGTGGGTTCGATCCCTGCTTTTTTTTAACATATATTCCAGATATGTTCGGAAGATTCCGAAAAAATGTTCAACATTACATTGTAGTATATTAAATTTTGAACTGTAAAATGTGTCTTATTAAAGACCTAAAGTCAGAAAAGAACAGTGTTTGATATAAACGAAATGGACTGTGTTGTTGTTTCAAAAATAACTTTTTTTATTGAAAAAATAAAAATTTTGTAACAAACGAATTTTTTTGGTGATAAAAGTTTATAATTTTCGAAGCAATTCAAAAAACTCTAACAAAAGAAAAACGTTTTCGGTACACGTTTTCCAAACATTTTTTTCTTTGCGTGTATGGTGGAGGGTATAAAAATTTTGAAGCAAGGATTATAAACTTTCTTTTAATTAAAATTTCATTATTTGAAAGAATTTTGTCCTTAGCATTGCGTAAGTTTCGAAATCGGTACACGATTTCCAAACATTTTTTTCTTTGCGTGTATGGTGGAGGGTATAAAAATTTTGAAGCAAGGATTATAAACTTTCTTTTAATTAAAATTTCATTATTTGAAAGAATTTTGTCCTTAGCATTGCGTAAGTTTCGAGTCCTAAAATTTAAGTTGCATAATCTTCCATATTAGGTCAATATTTTTTTCAGTGTAGAAAAAAGAGTTTTCTATGCTAAATAAAACTCCAATTCGCTCGCTAGTAATACACTCAAAAAAAGTGAACTCTCTATTTCACTAAAGCCAATTTAACTTTATTTTAGTTCATGGAATTATTATGTTTGGAGGAAGTTTCCTTTACTCTAATAATTTTTTGTGTACGTTAGTTAAATTAACTAAAACCGAGGAAAAAAATGTACTCAAATGAAGCATAAAGATGAACTAAATTCGTGTCTTCCACAAAATAGTTCAGAATTTCTTTAAATTTGTAAATTTTTACCAAAAATGAGTCCATCGTGAACTTCGTATGTCACTAAAGACATTCTTGCAATTTTGAACTCCAAGTTTTTCCTTCAAACTGCAAAATTTTCTTTAACAAGTGAAAAAACTTAGTTATGCCTAATAAATGTTCTTGAATTTTTCGAAAAATATTTACTTATTTTTATGACAACGGCGTGATGCCAACGTTTGTAGTACTGTTTAGTTAAAATTTTCTGCAAATATCCAAAATTTTCTAAAATTAACCGAAAGTTTTCTTCCTGGTGGGTTCACTGTTTTTTCAGTGTACAAGAAATCTTTTTCGGTGTAGGCGACTAAATTCCCAATTTCGAGCGCTTAGAAATGTTTCACATTTTAGTCGTTTACTTCTAACTACGATCGGGAAAGTCACTGTAATTCTTCTGCCATTTCGCATTCATTCATCTGCATATGCAACCTTATCCATTTGAATATGTGTAGGGATCCCGGATCTAGATCTGTGTGAAAACCCAAATGAAAAATGTGGAAATTATTCAAGTTCTATTAAAGAGCCATGAGTGCTGGGATGAGCTTCAACTAAGAATTCACAAAACACCGGTAATGATTGTTGGCAAAAAAAAAAACAAAAACAATTCCACTGGAGCTAACAAACAAAAAAGGTAACGAAATTTCAAGACCACTTCATTCTCTTCACCAAGACGATTTCATATCAAAACAAAAAAGCGAATACAATAACAACAACAGCAACAAAAAGCCATTTCACAACGCACTTTGTATGCAAATTTAAATTTGTCGGAGTGAGAGATGCGAAGACAAAAAAAAAACAGAAAACGGAAATGTTGCAACTGTAACTGAAAGAATGATATATACGAAATTTCCATCTCTCCATCTTAGGTGAAAAATTTCCACGAGAATTTATTTTGTGTTAAGGCGTGGGGTGGAATGGAGAAAAGCATATGGAATGCTGGAAAAACTGTTTCAAGGTAATGCTGCCAAGAAAATGAGAATACAAAATTACACGCTTAGATGGTGGTGGTGGTGGCTGCGGCTCATTGCACCATAACCTCTGCAATCACCAACCAGCTGCCTAGCGAATGGTCATCGAAGCAGGCAGCTATCCAGCAGCCATTCATGCGAGTTTGTGTTGGTTTTAGAGCACGATTACTGAAAAGCACTCAGGTGTTTAGTTGAGAGCGCATTAAAGCAGATTTTGAAATTGCTGGCAAATGAATCATACGCCATGGAGGCACTGGGAGTGAGCAAAACGCTCTTATCAAAACAGGTATTTAGCGTCATAGGAAACCCCATCGTACCGAGTGAAACCACACCAATGACAACACAAAAACTCTTACTAATCTCAAATATTTGAAATATTTAAAAAAAAACAACAACAACTACAACAACATAGAAAACAAACCTCCGAGGTATCTACGAGACAATCTAATCTGACATCTAGATACTATTGCGGGTAATTTGCATATACTCGAATCATTCTCTCAATGCAAACATTTTTAATTTCAATTTACACTAAAAAAGAGTTCGTAGTTAAACCAACGCTAATTTTAGCAAAAACGTTTTTTTTTTGCTTGTTGTAAATTTTCCTTTTTTAAGCAAGTCTCATTTTATGAACTAAACATGGGTATAAAGTTCAATGAACTAAACATAAGTTCAATATGAACTAAAGCAGAAGAAAATGTTCATATGATTCTCAAAACTAGTTAGAATGAGCTTCTGTGTGATTTGGTGCCAATGATATTTTCATTTTCATGTCAGTTCACCACCACCATAGAATGGAGACGGATGTATAATAAGTTTGTCATTCCTTTTGTAACACATCGAAATATCGATTTCTTGATCAGGCAGAAATTCTAAGACGATATAATCATGTCCGTCTGCACAGACAATCGAATTTATTGCCAACCTCATTTTGGCACTTGTAGCAACTACCAGTTGGCAGTTGTGCCACCCGACTGATTCGGTCGACACAACTAATATATCATATGGTGTTGGTTGGGTCAGCCGACGACATTGGTGGTTGCTACCTTTATCATTCGGTTGTGCTGCCCGACCTTAATAGTGCTCATGACCAAATTAAAAACCAACTTCTTCTCAATTAAATATTACATTATATTTTATTTTAATTTAATTAAATATATTATCAAATGTCTTTTGTAATCACGCTACAGCCTTCAATAATGAAGTTATCGTGTTGAAATTCTTTTGTCTGCAGGCAGGGTTATTTGTCATAGAGACATAGCAATTTCTATCCGATTTACTTGAAAATTGAAATCTAAAGTTATTATAGGCTCGCAAATCTAAAGTTATTATACGCTCCCAAAAAGTGCCGATCTTCCGATTTGAATTCTAGAATCTAGAAAACCGACATTTTATCCGATTTGATTACAATTTGATACGATTTGATTACAATTTTAAATCTACATGTACTTTATTTTTCCTGAAATTGTAAATCTAGAACCATGAATTGATGAGCAAATTTGACATTGCTTTTTACCGGTATGTGTTTGATATAATCCTCATTTACACCGGTCTCCCGAATTCACTTCAAGAAAAAAAGCGCACTGATCACCCAAAGTAAAATTTCCCGAGTTTAGTTATGGTACTCATTCGATTAATGCGGGTAAAGATCTATAGAATTTAGATTGGAAATCATATGAGAGGCAGATACTCTTGCACGCTTAGAAAGGAAGTTAAAAATTCCTCTAAAACTCAACTAGAAATGGTTATTATAAGTTGTAACGACCCTCCTCGCTATCTGATCCATTACTTGTGAAAAGTGGCTACCTTCTAGCCCCAGCCGTGCTCAGTCCTTAGGGGGGTTTTTATTCTCAAGTAATGGATACGGGTGCGTTGACATAAATAAAAATTTAAGGTAGCTCATTGAAGTACGAAATAGAGGAATAGAAAAAACAAGTATATACGGCCGTAAGTTCGGCCAGGCCGAAGCTTATGTACCCTCCATCATGGATTGCGTAGAAACTTCATCTAAACACTGCCATCCACAATCGAATTACTTAAATTGCGGTAACGCTTGCCGATGGCAAGGTATCTTAAAACCTCCTAACACCATCTTCTAAATTGTATGTAGGTCCATACGTGGTATATATTAAATCAAAAAAGATCGATCCAATACGTATATAATTCAGTTTGACAAAGTAGACATAAAATGTTGACAAAATTTTCTACAGAAATAAAATTTTAACAAAATTTTCTATAGAAATAAAATTTTGATAAAATTTTCTATCGAAATAAAATTTTGACAAAATTTTCTATAGAAATAAAATTTTGGTAGATTATTTTTGGCTCTAGTGGCAACCATGATTATGAACCGATATGGACCAATTTTTGTGTGACTGGACCAATTTTGGTATGGTTGTTAGCGACCATATACTAACACCACGTGCCTAGTTTGAACCGGATCGGATGAATTTTGCTCCTCCAAGAGGCTCCGGAGGTCAAATCTGGAGAATGTTTTATATGGGGGCTATATATAATTATGGACCGATATGGACCAATTCTGGCACGGTTGTTAAAGATCATATACTAACACCATGTTCCAAATTACAACCGGATTGGATGAAATTTGCTTCTCTTGGAGACTTCGCAAGCCAAATCTGGGGATCGGTTTATATGGGGCTATATATAATTATGAACGGATGTGGACCAATTTTTGCATGGTTGTTAGAGACCATATACCAATATCATGTACCAAATTTCAGGCGGATCGGATGAAATTTGCTTCTCTTTGAGGCTTCGCAGGCCAAATCTGGAGATCGGTTTATATGGGGTCTATATATAAATATGGACCGATGTGGACCAATTTTTGCATGGTTGTTAGAGACCATATACCAACATCATGTACCAAATTTCAGCGGGATCGGATGAAATTTACTTCTCTTTGAGGCTCCGCAAGCCAAATCTGGGGATCGGTTTATATGGGGGCTATATATAATTATGGACCGATGTGGACCAATTTTTGCACGGTTGTCAGAGACCATATACCAATATCATGTACCAAATTTGAGCCGGATCGGATGAAATTTGCTTCTCTTTTAGGCTCCGCAAGCCAAATCTGGGGATCGGTTTATATGGGGGCTATATATAATTATGGACCGATATGGACCAATTTTTGCATGGTTGTTAAAGACCATATACCAACACCATGTACCAAATTTCAGCCGGATTGGATGAAATATGCTTCTGTTAGAGGCTCCACAAGTCAAATCTGAGGGTCCATTTATATGGGGGCTATACGTAAAAGTGGACTGATAGGGCCCATTTTCAATACCATCCGACCTACATCAATAACAACTACTTGTGCCAAGTTTCAAGTCGATAGCTTGTTTCGTTCGGAAGTTAGCGTGATTTCAACAGACGGACGGACGGACGGACGGACGGACATGCTCAGATCGACTCAGAATTTCACCACGACCCAGAATATATATACTTTATGGGGTCTTAGAGCAATATTTCGATGTGTTACAAACGGAATGACAAAGTTAATATACCCCCATCCTATGATGGAGGGTATAAAAAGATCGATCCAATACGTATATTATTCAGTTTTACAAAGTAGACATAAAATTTTGACAAAATTTTCTACAGAAAGAAAATATTAAAACATTTTCTATGGAAATAAAATTTTCTATAGAAATAAAAATTTTGACAAAATTTTCTATAAAAAGAAAATTTTGACAAAAATTTCTACAGAAATAAAATTTTAACAAAATGTTCTATAGAAATAAACTTTTGACAAAATTTTCTATAGAAATAAAATCTTGGTCGATTATTTTTGGCTCGAGTGGCAACTATGATTATGAACCGAATAAAATTTGAACAAAATTTTCTATAGAAATAAAATTTTGACAAAATTTTCTATAGAAATAAAATTTTGACAATGATGAAAATTTTATTATGAACCGAATAAAATTTTAACAAAATTTTCTCTAGAAATAAAATTTTGACAAAATTTTCTATAGAAATAAAATTTTGGTAGATTATTTTTGGCTCTAGTGGCAACCATGATTATGAACCGATATGGACCAATTTTTGTGTGATTGGACCAATTTTGGTATGGTTGTTAGCGACCATATACTAACACCACGTTCCTACTTTGAACCGGATCGGATGAATTTTGCTCCTCCAAGAGGCTCCGGAGGTCAATTCTGTAGAACGTTTTATATGGGGGCTATATATAATTATGGACCGATATGGACCATGTTCCAAATTACAACCGGATTGGATGAAATTTGCTTCTCTTGGAGACTTCGCAAGCCAAATCTGGGGTTTATATGGGGGCTATATATAATTATGAACCGATGTGGGCCAATTTTTGCACGGTTATTAGAGACCATATACCAATATCATGTACCAAATTTCAGGCGGATCGGATAAAATTTGCTTCTCTTTGAGGCTCCGCAACCCAAATCTGGGGATCGGTTTATATGGGCGCTATATATAATTATGGACCGATGTGAACCAATTTTTCCATGGTTGTTAGAGACCATATACCAACATCATGTAGCAAATTTCAGCCGGATCGGATGAAATATGCTTCTGTTAGAGGCTCCACAAGCCAAATCTGGCGATCGGTTTATATGGGGGCTATATATAATTATGGACCGATGTGGACCAATTTTTGCATGGTTGTTAGAGACCATATACCAACACCATATGCCAAATTTCAGCCGGATCGGATGAAATATGCTTCTCTTTTAGGCTCCGCAAGCCAAATCTGGAGATCGGTTTATATGGGGGCTATATATAATTATGGACTGATGTGAACCAATTTTTGCATGGTTGTTAGAGACTATATACCAACACCATGTACCAAATTTCAGCCGGATCGGATGAAATATGCTTCTGTTAGAGGCTCCACAAGCCAAATCTGGGGATCGGTTTATATGGGGTCTATATATAATTATGGACCGATGTGGACCAATTTTTGCATGGTTGTTAGAGACCATATACCAACACTATATACCAAATTTCAGCCGGGTCGGATGAAATATGCTTCTTTTAGAGGCTCCACAAGCCAAATCTGAGGGTCCCTTTATATGGGGGCTATACGTAAAAGTGGACCGATATGGCCCATTTTCAATACCATTCGACCTACATCGATAACAACTACTTGTGCCAAGTTTCAAGTCGATAGCTTGTTTCGTTCGGAAGTTAGCGTGATTTCAACAGACGGACGGACGGACGGACGGAAAAAGATCGATCCAATACGTATATAATTCAGTTTGACAAAGTATACATAAAATTTTGACAAAATTTTGCACAAAAATAAAATTTTAACAAAATTTTCTATAGAAACAAAATTTTCACAAAATTTTCTATAGAAATAAAAATTTTGACAAAATTTTCTATAGAAAGAAAATTTTGACAAAAATTTCTACAGAAATAAAATTTTAACAAACTTTTTTGTAGAATAAACTTTTGACAAAATTTTCTATAGAAATAAAATCTTGGTAGATTATTTTTTGCTCGAGTGGCCACCATGATTATGAACCGAATAAACTTTGAAAAAAATTTTCTATAGAAATAAAATGTTGACAAAATTTTCTATAGAAATAAAATTTTGACAATGATGAAAATTTTATTATGAACCGAATAAAATTTTAACAAAATTTTCTCTAGAAATAAAATTTTGACAAAATTTTCTATAGTAATAAAATTTTGACAAAATTTTCTATAGAAATAAAATTTTGGTAGATTATTTCTGGCTCTAGTGGCAACCATGATTATGAACCGATATGGACCAATTTTTGTGTGATTGGACCAATTTTGGTATGGTTGTCAGCGACCATATACTAACACCACGTTCCTAATTTTAACCGGATCGGATGAATTTTGCTCCTCCAAGAGGCTCCGGAGGTCAAATCTGGAGAACGTTTTATATGGGGCTATATATAATTATGGGCCGATATGGACCAATTGTGGCACCGTTGTTAAAGATCATATACGAACACCATGTTCCAAATTACAACCGGCTTGGATGAAATTTGCTTCTCTTGGAGACTTCGCAAGCCAAATCTGGGGATCGGTTTATATGGGGACTATATATAATTATGAACCGATGTGGACCAATTTCTGCATGGTTGTTAGAGACCATATACCAACATATGTACCAAATTTCAGCCGGATCGGATGAAATTTGCTTCTCTTTGAGGCTCCGCAAGCCAAATCTGGGGATCGGTTTATATGGGGGTTATATATAATTATGGACCGATGTGGACCAATTTTTGCATGATTGTTAGAGACCATATACCAACACCATGTACCAAATTTCAGCCGGATCGGATGAAATATGCTTCTCTTAGAGGCTCCACAAGCCAAATCTGGGGATCGGTTTATATGGGGGCTATATATAATTATGGACCGATATGGACCAATTTTTGCATGGTTGTTAGAGACCATGTACCAACATCATGTACCAAATTTCAGCCGGATCGGATGAAATTTTCTTCTCTTTGAGGCTCCGCAAGCCAAATCTGGGGATCGGTTTATATGGGGGCTATATATAACTATGGACCGATATGGACCAATTTTTGCATGGTTGTTAAAGACCATATACCAACACCATGTACCAAATTTGAGCCGGATCGGATGAAATTTGCTTCTCTTTTAGGCTCCGCAAGCCAAATCTGGGGATCGGTTTATATGGGGGCTATATATAATTATGGACCGATGTGGACCAATTTTTGCACGGTTGTCAGAGACCATATACCAACATCATGTACCAAATTTGAGCCGGATCGGATGAAATTTGCTTCTCTTTTAGGCTCCGCAAGCCAAATCTGGGGATCGGTTTATATGGGGGCTATATATAATTATGGACCGATATGGACCAATTTTTGCATGGTTGTTAAAGACCATATACCAACACCATGTACCAAATTTCAGCCGGATTGGATGAAATATGCTTCTGTTAGAGGCTCCACAAGTCAAATCTGAGGGTCCATTTATATGGGGGCTATACGTAAAAGTGGACCGATAGGGCCCATTTTCAATACCATCCGACCTACATCGATAACAACTACTTGTGCCAAGTTTCAAGTCGATAGCTTGTTTCGTTCGGAAGTTAGCGTGATTTCAACAGACGGACGGACGGACGGACGGACGGACGGACGGACATGCTCAGATCGACTCAGAATTTCACCACGACCCAGAATATATATACTTTATGGGGTCTTAGAGCAATATTTCGATGTGTTACAAACGGAATGACAAAGTTAATATACCCCCATCCTATGATGGAGGGTATAATAAAGGAGGTGAATGAAAACAATAATAGGGATCCAGTACTTGGGATAGTGATTAAAGATGTCATACCACCACTAATATATTAACTCACCCTGCCATTGTAGGGTGTTTAGAGTAACTTTTCGTTAACGCGCCTTCATTTTTCGTGAGATAATAAGTAATTTAAAGTTTAGAATTCATATTTATTAACAATAAGTGAAAGTTAATTGAACAAAAGAATTAAATCATGTAGTAAAATGAAAAGTATTGGGAATGGATTCTTAGAATTTAATGTAATAGTGTAATGTTTATGATATAATAGAAAATTCAATGATAATTAAGTACTAAGAGATGTAACGATGTAAAAATTATGAGTGATTATGAAATTCCGAGTTTTTTTTTTTAAGCGCACAATTTGAAGATAAATATGAAGTATGACTTACCAATTCAAATCCTTTGTCTTCAGGCCTGATGATGAGATTTGGGAAGTCTAATTCGAGGAAAAAAATTTAAATCTTCAATTTGATGCGCTCAAATTGCGATAAAAATTATGGTTCGTTGTATGTAGATATATGTTAAATGTATTTGGTGATTTAAGTGTGGGAGACGTATATCCCATGGAACTTCTAAAACAAATTCTTGTTTTGATTGGGCTTTGCAGGCAAAATAGTGTTCTATGATGAAACTTCTGCAGCAGTCTTCTCTTAAATAGTTTGGTCTGGTTTTTAAGAATGATATGGTTGTAATTGTAAATCTGTCGAGATATCCTTAGTTGTTTATATCCAATAAAGGGAACAAGGCAAGCTAAAAAGCAAGCTGTTAGAAGCACGTGGATCCAGAAGGACCCACGACCTATTCGGAAAAAACAATGTTCAATCTATACAAATGTATGTCTCAATGGATACATACGAAATAAACTTACCATAAAAAGAAGGGAGACAAAATTTACGAATTAGTTGATAGTATGAGATGAAATCAATTAAAGATGTATCGCGGTAAATGCGATGCCAATTTTCGTTAGATATCCTTTTCTGTTTGTTTTATTTTTTTTTCACAATTTTTTTTTTCTTTGTTTGTTAAAATTTTAAATCGAATTTGACGTAACAAAGATAGCTTTAGAAATCGAATAAAATTTTCTCTGAATGAAGTTTTAATTATTTCAATTTCAAAAGACTACTTGAACAAAAAGAGTTTTAAATTTAGCAAGTAACAAAAAATCCGGTACTTAGTGTTACATCAAATGTAATGCGACAGACCATGACACAACACATTGCAAAAAAAAAAAAAAAAACTTTACTCCCATATATCTTTTAAATGGTAAACTCCGATCTTCCCAGATAAATCATCCCTCAATTCATAGTGTCGATTCCCGACCTTCGTACCACATTTGCTTTTATGCCGGTCGGAGCTAATTTAGCGTTAATGTTATCGATCTTAGAGCTTTGAACAAAGTTCCTTCGTATCACGTGCTGCCCAATTTCTAATTCCCGTTCTTTGCTCCTTTTATTATATGACTTCTCGTTTCTTCTGAACGCTTCTCTTAATTTCTTCTGTACGTCAGATCGCAGCAAAGCAAATTGATCTGCTCTACTAATCTCAGTATCGGTATCTTCTAACATCTTCAAGTTTCTTAACAATGAATAGTCCTTTCCGTGATTAACCATTGTCTGACCAAAAACTAATTGATAAGGCGTTCTCCCAGTACTTTGGTGGAAATTATTGCGCAATGCACAATTTACACTGCTCAAGTATATATCCCACTGACGATGGTTATCCCTAACATATGAGCGTAACGCCGCATTAATGGAACGGTTCTCGCGTTCGCTTGCGTTGGCTTGTGGGCTATGGACTGCGGTATATTGGTGTTTAATACCGAACTTTCCCAGTATCCTTTGAAACTCTGAGCAACGAAATTGAGTGCCATTATCCGTTACTATAACTTCTGGCACTCCAAAACAGCCAAAAATGTAATCTCTCAAATACTCTATAATGGGTTTTGCACTAAGTCTCCGTAAGGAATGTAGAAATGTAAATTTAGAATAATGATCTAAAATCACTAATATTGCGATATGTCCCTTAGCCGTCCTCGGAAAAGGACCTATTATGTCCACATACAACCTTTGGAAAGGCCTCTCTGTTTCAACCATCTTACCTAGGGGTGGCCTCAAAGTCATAGTAGGGACCTTGGAAGTCCTACAGAGGTCACAACAGCGAACGTAATCTTTTACATCGGAAGCTAGTCTTGGCCAAAAAAAATGTCGCCTAATTCTTTCGAGGGTCTTCGCAATCCCACAATGAGCAGCCGTTGCTTGGTCATGGGATGCATAAATTACTCCTTGTCTTAATTCTGTAGGGACCAATAAACGCCACTCGTCTGATTCATCACCAAACTCGTTCGGAACTCTAACCTTTTTATAAATGAATTTACCCATTACTTTATAATCGGGAAACTGAGATCTCGAATATTCGTCTCTCCATTCAGAATACTCTTTACTGTCGAATGCTCTAGACTCTAAATCTATCGTCGGGAGTATTTCTACCTCTAATTCGGAAAGAACATTCCCAATCTCATAGGCACGAGACAAGGCGTCCGGAACAATATTATCCTTCCCTCGTCTATGCTCAATTGTAAATTCAAAGGCCTGTAATTTTAGTGCCCACCTTGCGAGTCGTCCAGAAAGGTCCGTCTGTCCCATAAGCCATTTAAGACTCGCATGGTCCGTAATGACTTTAAATTCATGACCTTCGATGTATGCCCTAAATTTGCGAATAGCTAAGACGACAGCAAGGCATTCCAATTCTGTTACTGTATAGTTGCGCTGTGACTTATTGAGTTTTTGCGACATATACGCAATGGGCCGCTCACATCCCTGTTCATCAACCTGTGCTAACACTGCACCAATGCCTACTGTGCTAGCATCACACTGTAACACGAATGGCTTGGAAAAATTAGGGTTAATTAAAACAGGGGCAGTAGACAATTTGTGTTTCAATAATTCAAAAGATCTTTGCGCATCTTCCGTCCAGGTAAATGATTTTCGCTTAGACAGCAATTCCGTCAAAGGGAATGTACAAGTCGAAAAGTCTTCTATAAAACGTCGGTACCACCCGACCATACCTAGGAATTGTCTCAATTTTCGTACTGATTTAGGAACCGGGAATTCGGAAATGGCACACACTTTATCTGGATCGACCCTCAATGATCCATTACCAACAATATATCCAAGGTATTTGACCTCCTTGATGGCAAAGCAACTTTTGTTCACATTTATAGTGAGTCCAGCCTGACGAAGACGGCAAGCGACTTGCTGTAAGTGTTTTAGATGATCCTCAAAACTCGCTGATACAATCAAAAGATCGTCCAAATATACAAAGACGTGTGTCTTCATGTTATATGGTATAACACGATCCATTAAACGGCACATCGTCTGTGGGGAATTACATAATCCGAACGGCATTCTGGTAAATTGATACAAAGGACGATTAGGCACAGTAAATGCTGTTTTGTGCTTTGCATTCTCCGATAACCTAATTTGCCAGAATGCGTCCTTCAAGTCAACTTTAGAAATAAAGTGAACTGGCGGTAGTCTAGATATAATTCCCTCAATATTGGGCATCGGGTATGAATCCTTTACCGTTACTGAATTTAACTTTCGGCTGTCAATACAAAAACGAACTTTGTTTGGTTTAATTACTAAAACTCCCGGTGATGACCACGCCGAATTTGGACACTCCTCAATTACACCTAAAGAAAGCATCCTGTCAATCTCCCCACATAATAACTTTTCGCGTGCTGGAGAGATTGGATAATATCGCTGTCTAATAGGTTTGGCATTACCGGTATCGATTACGTGTTCTACTAGAGAAGTGCAACCTAAACCTTCTTTCTCCGAGTTCGGAAACAATTGCACTATAGCCTCCAACTTCTTTAGTTGGTCGTTAGACAATGCCTCCTCGTCCTCAGCAGTATTTATCTCATCAATAGAATCAGTCGAAATCTTAAGACCAAACCTTAACCAAAAGTCCATACCGCATATTACGTCTTGTTTTATTGAAGGAATTACTAAAAACTCAAAACTAGACGCCCTCCCCTGAAACGAAAATTCTAAATTTATGATTCCTAAAATATCCTGTTTTTGTCCATCTGCAGTTCGAACGTGCCCTCGACGTATTTCAAAATTTCTAAACTTTGTAACTGTTTCAGACAATTTTCCACCCACTACGCTTTTGTTCGCTCCACTATCAAGTAGAGCAAAATAAAGATCCCCATTAATATTCAACGGTACATAAGGCCTTGGGTCTGAGTCACGAGTTACAATAGACGATATGGTATAATTTCGAAAACACTTCAGCTGTTTCCAAAATAATCTCATTCGCATTGCTCTCCTCACTGCTCTATTACTATTCTTATTAATATCAACATTAACATTTTCTACAATCGGGTGAATTTGTACGTCAGGGTTCTTACTAAAATTGACGGGATCCTCTATATCTGATCTTAAAATTTCGGATGTTGTCTTTTCCGCCGAAGGACATCCGGTTTTCCGTTTCCCTGTACATTACACCTGGCACATTCTGGCCTATAGATATCCTTGGCTCCACAACCATAACAAAATATTGTTCTATCCTTGGTGCAATCCTTGTAGATGTGACCGGATTCTTGACAATTCCAACACTTCACCGAGTCCATACCACAAATATCGTCTTGACTATAACTATTATCTAATACCTCTGCAACATGGAGTTTTTTATGAGATTCTCGCCAAGTATTACCTATCTGCGTATCCTTAATAAACTTCTCATGCCGTCTTACCGCCTTTCTTAAGTCCGCTACACTAGTAATGTCCATGTGCAATAACTCGTGTCTTATATCTTCAAATTACGAATCATCATCTCACATAATTCCTCATTTGACAAAGGTACTTGTAATCTATCTGACAATGTAAGAACGGCATCGTGATAATAATAAAAACACTCGTTTTGGCGTTGTTTCCGCCTTCTTATATCGTCTTTTATGTCATAATCATTATAGAAGTCTTTATATTGCCTTCTAAGTGCCTCTGATAGCCTTGACCATTCTATGACCCGCTGTTCACGATTATATCGCCAAAGCCATTCTAGGGCTTTCCCGTCGAAGAGCATATGAGCGTGCCGAGACAGCAGACGAAAATCCCCCCGAAGAGTATTGTTGGTCATTATCTCCACTCTATATATGAATTCGTCAACCGTAATATCCTTCCCATTACCTGAGAATGTTAGGCGCCAATTTCTTATTACATTCAATGTTCGTTCCGAATTGTCAAATGCAATGGACTGTTCACTATTGCTTCCAGCTGAAGTACTTGTATCATTAGTCGGAGGAGTCCCTGCGGCCGAATTTAATCTAAGTTCCCTGATGGCATTTCCTAGCTGCGATGTAATTACTGAAGTTATCTCGTTACGAAACTCACTCAGTGAATCAGAAACCATTCCACGAATCTGTTCCTCATTTAAGCTATTAATTGGAACTACATTAATTCCATCACCACATTCATTCCTTGTCAAACTTCTACTCTGTCTCATGTTCCTTCTAACGGACCTAGTTACAATTCTATCGTCTGGTTGATTTCCCCCACCTACTGCATCGGAATTTCCCTCACATTCCATGCTCAGATCCTCTCTACTACGTGTTACGGGCATCTCAATTCCAATAGAACAAATTTGATTTTAACAATTAACAAACAAAACACACATCCAAACAAAAAACAAGTATATACGGCCGTAAGTTCGGCCAGGCCGAAGCTTATGTACCCTCCATCATGGATTGCGTAGAAACTTCATCTAAACACTGCCATCCACAATCGAATTACTTAAATTGCGGTAACGCTTGCCGATGGCAAGGTATCTTAAAACCTCCTAACACCATCTTCTAAATTGTATGTAGGTCCATACGTGGTATATATTAAATCAAAAAAGATCGATCCAATACGTATATAATTCAGTTTGACAAAGTAGACATAAAATGTTGACAAAATTTTCTACAGAAATAAAATTTTAACAAAATTTTCTATAGAAATAAAATTTTGATAAAATTTTCTATCGAAATAAAATTTTGACAAAATTTTCTATAGAAATAAAATTTTGGTAGATTATTTTTGGCTCTAGTGGCAACCATGATTATGAACCGATATGGACCAATTTTTGTGTGACTGGACCAATTTTGGTATGGTTGTTAGCGACCATATACTAACACCACGTGCCTAATTTGAACCGGATCGGATGAATTTTGCTCCTCCAAGAGGCTCCGGAGGTCAAATCTGGAGAATGTTTTATATGGGGGCTATATATAATTATGGACCGATATGGACCAATTCTGGCACGGTTGTTAAAGATCATATACTAACACCATGTTCCAAATTACAACCGGATTGGATGAAATTTGCTTCTCTTGGAGACTTCGCAAGCCAAATCTGGGGATCGGTTTATATGGGGCTATATATAATTATGAACGGATGTGGACCAATTTTTGCATGGTTGTTAGAGACCATATACCAATATCATGTACCAAATTTCAGGCGGATCGGATGAAATTTGCTTCTCTTTGAGGCTTCGCAGGCCAAATCTGGAGATCGGTTTATATGGGGTCTATATATAAATATGGACCGATGTGGACCAATTTTTGCATGGTTGTTAGAGACCATATACCAACATCATGTACCAAATTTCAGCGGGATCGGATGAAATTTACTTCTTTTTGAGGCTCCGCAAGCCAAATCTGGGGATCGGTTTATATGGGGGCTATATATAATTATGGACCGATGTGGACCAATTTTTGCACGGTTGTCAGAGACCATATACCAACATCATGTACCAAATTTGAGCCGGATCGGATGAAATTTGCTTCTCTTTTAGGCTCCGCAAGCCAAATCTGGGGATCGGTTTATATGGGGGCTATATATAATTATGGACCGATATGGACCAATTTTTGCATGGTTGTTAAAGACCATATACCAACACCATGTACCAAATTTCAGCCGGATTGGATGAAATATGCTTCTGTTAGAGGCTCCACAAGTCAAATCTGAGGGTCCATTTATATGGGGGCTATACGTAAAAGTGGACTGATAGGGCCCATTTTCAATACCATCCGACCTACATCAATAACAACTACTTGTGCCAAGTTTCAAGTCGATAGCTTGTTTCGTTCGGAAGTTAGCGTGATTTCAACAGACGGACGGACGGACGGACGGACGGACGGACGGACGGACGGACGGACGGACATGCTCAGATCGACTCAGAATTTCACCACGACCCAGAATATATATACTTTATGGGGTCTTAGAGCAATATTTCGATGTGTTACAAACGGAATGACAAAGTTAATATACCCCCATCCTATGATGGAGGGTATAAAAAGATCGATCCAATACGTATATTATTCAGTTTTACAAAGTAGACATAAAATTTTGACAAAATTTTCTACAGAAAGAAAATATTAAAAAATTTTCTATGGAAATAAAATTTTCTATAGAAATAAAAATTTTGACAAAATTTTCTATAAAAAGAAAATTTTGACAAAAATTTCTACAGAAATAAAATTTTAACAAAATGTTCTATAGAAATAAACTTTTGACAAAATTTTCTATAGAAATAAAATCTTGGTCGATTATTTTTGGCTCGAGTGGCAACTATGATTATGAACCGAATAAAATTTGAACAAAATTTTCTATAGAAATAAAATTTTGACAAAATTTTCTATAGAAATAAAATTTTGACAATGATGAAAATTTTATTATGAACCGAATAAAATTTTAACAAAATTTTCTCTAGAAATAAAATTTTGACAAAATTTTCTATAGAAATAAAATTTTGGTAGATTATTTTTGGCTCTAGTGGCAACCATGATTATGAACCGATATGGACCAATTTTTGTGTGATTGGACCAATTTTGGTATGGTTGTTAGCGACCATATACTAACACCACGTTCCTACTTTGAACCGGATCGGATGAATTTTGCTCCTCCAAGAGGCTCCGGAGGTCAATTCTGTAGAACGTTTTATATGGGGGCTATATATAATTATGGACCGATATGGACCATGTTCCAAATTACAACCGGATTGGATGAAATTTGCTTCTCTTGGAGACTTCGCAAGCCAAATCTGGGGTTTATATGGGGGCTATATATAATTATGAACCGATGTGGGCCAATTTTTGCACGGTTATTAGAGACCATATACCAATATCATGTACCAAATTTCAGGCGGATCGGATAAAATTTGCTTCTCTTTGAGGCTCCGCAACCCAAATCTGGGGATCGGTTTATATGGGCGCTATATATAATTATGGACCGATGTGAACCAATTTTTCCATGGTTGTTAGAGACCATATACCAACATCATGTAGCAAATTTCAGCCGGATCGGATGAAATATGCTTCTGTTAGAGGCTCCACAAGCCAAATCTGGCGATCGGTTTATATGGGGGCTATATATAATTATGGACCGATGTGGACCAATTTTTGCATGGTTGTTAGAGACCATATACCAACACCATATGCCAAATTTCAGCCGGATCGGATGAAATATGCTTCTCTTTTAGGCTCCGCAAGCCAAATCTGGAGATCGGTTTATATGGGGGCTATATATAATTATGGACTGATGTGAACCAATTTTTGCATGGTTGTTAGAGACTATATACCAACACCATGTACCAAATTTCAGCCGGATCGGATGAAATATGCTTCTGTTAGAGGCTCCACAAGCCAAATCTGGGGATCGGTTTATATGGGGTCTATATATAATTATGGACCGATGTGGACCAATTTTTGCATGGTTGTTAGAGACCATATACCAACACTATATACCAAATTTCAGCCGGGTCGGATGAAATATGCTTCTTTTAGAGGCTCCACAAGCCAAATCTGAGGGTCCCTTTATATGGGGGCTATACGTAAAAGTGGACCGATATGGCCCAAGTTTCAAGTCGATAGCTTGTTTCGTTCGGAAGTTAGCGTGATTTCAACAGACGGACGGACGGACGGACGGACGGACGGACGGACGGACGGACGGAAAAAGATCGATCCAATACGTATATAATTCAGTTTGACAAAGTATACATAAAATTTTGACAAAATTTTCCACAAAAATAAAATTTTAACAAAATTTTCTATAGAAACAAAATTTTCACAAAATTTTCTATAGAAATAAAAATTTTGACAAAATTTTCTATAGAAAGAAAATTTTGACAAAAATTTCTACAGAAATAAAATTTTAACAAACTTTTTTGTAGAATAAACTTTTGACAAAATTTTCTATAGAAATAAAATCTTGGTAGATTATTTTTTGCTCGAGTGGCCACCATGATTATGAACCGAATAAACTTTGAAAAAAATTTTCTATAGAAATAAAATGTTGACAAAATTTTCTATAGAAATAAAATTTTGACAATGATGAAAATTTTATTATGAACCGAATAAAATTTTAACAAAATTTTCTCTAGAAATAAAATTTTGACAAAATTTTCTATAGTAATAAAATTTTGACAAAATTTTCTATAGAAATAAAATTTTGGTAGATTATTTCTGGCTCTAGTGGCAACCATGATTATGAACCGATATGGACCAATTTTTGTGTGATTGGACCAATTTTGGTATGGTTGTCAGCGACCATATACTAACACCACGTTCCTAATTTTAACCGGATCGGATGAATTTTGCTCCTCCAAGAGGCTCCGGAGGTCAAATCTGGAGAACGTTTTATATGGGGCTATATATAATTATGGGCCGATATGGACCAATTGTGGCACCGTTGTTAAAGATCATATACGAACACCATGTTCCAAATTACAACCGGCTTGGATGAAATTTGCTTCTCTTGGAGACTTCGCAAGCCAAATCTGGGGATCGGTTTATATGGGGACTATATATAATTATGAACCGATGTGGACCAATTTCTGCATGGTTGTTAGAGACCATATACCAACATATGTACCAAATTTCAGCCGGATCGGATGAAATTTGCTTCTCTTTGAGGCTCCGCAAGCCAAATCTGGGGATCGGTTTATATGGGGGTTATATATAATTATGGACCGATGTGGACCAATTTTTGCATGATTGTTAGAGACCATATACCAACACCATGTACCAAATTTCAGCCGGATCGGATGAAATATGCTTCTCTTAGAGGCTCCACAAGCCAAATCTGGGGATCGGTTTATATGGGGGCTATATATAATTATGGACCGATATGGACCAATTTTTGCATGGTTGTTAGAGACCATGTACCAACATCATGTACCAAATTTCAGCCGGATCGGATGAAATTTTCTTCTCTTTGAGGCTCCGCAAGCCAAATCTGGGGATCGGTTTATATGGGGGCTATATATAACTATGGACCGATATGGACCAATTTTTGCATGGTTGTTAAAGACCATATACCAACACCATGTACCAAATTTGAGCCGCATCGGATGAAATTTGCTTCTCTTTTAGGCTCCGCAAGCCAAATCTGGGGATCGGTTTATATGGGGGCTATATATAATTATGGACCGATGTGGACCAATTTTTGCACGGTTGTCAGAGACCATATACCAACATCATGTACCAAATTTGAGCCGGATCGGATGAAATTTGCTTCTCTTTTAGGCTCCGCAAGCCAAATCTGGGGATCGGTTTATATGGGGGCTATATATAATTATGGACCGATATGGACCAATTTTTGCATGGTTGTTAAAGACCATATACCAACACCATGTACCAAATTTCAGCCGGATTGGATGAAATATGCTTCTGTTAGAGGCTCCACAAGTCAAATCTGAGGGTCCATTTATATGGGGGCTATACGTAAAAGTGGACCGATAGGGCCCATTTTCAATACCATCCGACCTACATCGATAACAACTACTTGTGCCAAGTTTCAAGTCGATAGCTTGTTTCGTTCGGAAGTTAGCGTGATTTCAACAGACGGACGGACGGACGGACGGACGGACGGACGGACATGCTCAGATCGACTCAGAATTTCACCACGACCCAGAATATATATACTTTATGGGGTCTTAGAGCAATATTTCGATGTGTTACAAACGGAATGACAAAGTTAATATACCCCCATCCTATGATGGAGGGTATAATAAAGTTTGACTTACCAATTCAAATCCTTTGTCTTCAGGCCTGATGATGAGATTTGTGAAGTCTAATTCGAGGAAAAAAATTTAAATCTTCAATTTGATGCGCTCAAATTGCGATAAAAATTATGGTTCGTTGTATGTAGATATATGTTAAATGTATTTGGTGATTTAAGTGTGGGAGACGTATATCCCATGGAACTTCTAAAAAAAATTCTTGTTTTGATTGGGCTTTGCAGGCAAAATAGTGTTCTATGATGAAACTTCTGCAGCAGTCTTCTCTTAAATAGTTTGGTCTGGTTTTTAAGAATGATATGGTTGTAATTGTAAATCTGTCGAGATATCCTTAGTTGTTTATATCCAATAAAGGGAACAAGGCAAGCTAAAAAGCAAGCTGTTAGAAGCACGTGGATCCAGAAGGACCCACGACCTATTCGGAAAAAACAATGTTCAATCTATACAAATGTATGTCTCAATGGATACATACGAAATAAACTTACCATAAAAAGAAGGGAGACAAAATTTACGAATTAGTTGATAGTATGAGATGAAATCAATTAAAGATGTATCGCGGTAAATGCGATGCCAATTTTCGTTAGATATCCTTTTCTGTTTGTTTTATTTTTTTTCACAATTTTTTTTTCTTTGTTTGTTAAAATTTTAAATCGAATTTGACGTAACAAAGATAGCTTTAGAAATCGAATAAAATTTTCTCTGAACGAAGTTTTAATTATTTTAATTTCAAAACGAAAGACTACTTGAACAAAAAAAGTTTTAAATTTAGCAAGTAACAAAAAATCCGGTACTTAGTGTTACATCAAATGTAATGCGACAGACCATGACAAAGTCCAGAATCGTATGTAATCTCCATATGTATAAACATTATATTCATCTTCGGGAACGATACCATTTGAACCAATCTCTATGGGAGAGTATCGGAACCAGCAGGATTCATGTTAAACCACTCCTCCATGTTTGTTTGCCATACATGCTAGAAATTCGGTACATGGAGTTATTTTGAGTTATCTAAAAAAATATTTTCAATAGAAACCAATGTTTTGAATTTTTTGTCCACAGGAAACATCCCTTTCTTAGATGATTCATTATGTGTTGCGATCCCATCCATGGTGAAGATTGCATAATTTTGCCACATTCCTCGATTTAAAAATTCTATATTAATTATGAACATTTTTCTTCTTCAATTAATTTTAATATCATCAAATGACATTTAAAAAGTATTTGAAATATCATTCGGCTGTAACTACTATATGAAAATGGTTGCTACTAACTGATAGTTAAGAAATGTTTTTACGGTTGGTTATATCAACCAATTTGAATCAAAATTATTAAAAATAGGTACATTTGGTTGTCACAACCATTTAACTTGTAACACGACAGAAAATCTGTTGAAAATCTCACCAAATGGTTACAAGTACGAACAAATACATGTAAATACTGAAAATTGATATGAACAACTTATACATATTTCTAAATAAAGAATGTTCCTAGCTACAACCGAATTCCAACCAAGCTCTTCTCTGTGTGTGTCTATCTCTCTGGCTGTCTGTCTGTTGTAATAACGCTAGAGTCTTCCATAATGAAGCAATCGTGCTGAAATTTTGCACAAACTCGTATTTTGTCTGCAGGCAGGTCAAGTTCGAAGATGGCCCGTATAGGTCCAGGTGCAAAGATCATGAAAATTGCTTGAAACTGAAAGTAAAATTTCCAGATTTTACTTCTCGTATATCATTTAAATAATGAGGGTGAAAATCTACAGATTTTAGATTTTAAGTCCATGCGTTATTTAATCATTTTCTTGTATGTTACACTTACAAGAGATGTGCATGATTCCTCTAAAACTCAAACAAAAATGGTTCTTATAAATTCTGAATCTGATATAATCTTCATAGGTAAATTTATCAAAGGGAAGTGTACTGGTTGGACTGCTCTGCTTGGGTGAATATTTGTTATCAAACTCTCTATTTCACTAAAGCCAATTTAACTTTATTTTAGTTCATGGAATTATTGTGTTTGGAGAAAATTTCCTTTACTCCAATAATTTTTTGCGTACGTTAGTTAAATTAACTAAAAACCGGGGGAAAATTATACACAAATGAAGCATAAAGATTTACTAAATTCGTATTTCCCACAACATATTTCAATATTTCTTACTACAAATTCTTTAAATTTGTAAATGTTACTACAAAAGCAAAAAATGGAGCACTATTTCAGCAGGATTGTAAGGGAGAGAAGCAGTACCAACTGCTTACAAAACAAACGAATCAGCGTTGATTTTTGTGGGCGATATCCCGATTTAGAGCAGCTTCTCATGCTCATTTTAATAGAGATATTGCTCAAAGGTGATATAAAATCTTGAGTATAGCATTGTTGGCGCGAAAGAAAACAGCACTACCTTTCATGCATCTATTCTGCATGAATTGGTTGCAATAACGTAAACGAATGATCATAAACTAGTTTGATTACTCGTTTACGTTATTGCCACCGATTCATGCAGTGTGGATGCACTGCCTACTTTATTGTATACCAAAAAGCGCAACTAAACTCTTACTGCTGAAATATTTTTGCTGGGATTCTTGCAATTTTGAACTCCAATTTTTTCCTTCAAACTACAAAATTTTCTTAAACAAATGAAAAGACTTAATTATGTCTAATACATTTTCTTGAATTTGTTGAAAATTATTTACTTATTTTTGTGATATCAGCGTGAAAATATTCAAAATTTTCTAAAATTAATCGAAAGTTTTCCTCCTGGTGGGTTCACTGCTTTTTCAGTGTGGTGGTGGTGGGTATTTAAGATTCGACCTGGCCGAACTTACCGCTGTATATACTTGTTTCTTCTATGATATGGTGCAATTTCGTGAATGGGAGTTAAAAATTACACCAGGGCATTAAGGTTTCCTTGTTTTAACGACTTTTGTGGACATCTCAAAATGCGGAGTACAATTTATTTCAATTTTCGCACGAAGTAGTTCATTCTTGCTATAAAACAGTTTAGTTTTTTTTTCTGTGTAAGTGTCGCCGAAACAGCAATGAAATGTTCTCTTTGGATTCGGAATTGGAGCAAAATTGTGTCAGAAATAATTGTAATTTTCTTAAGTTTGATTTGGCATTAGTTCGTTTGATATGGTGCTACTTCAATGATGCACAAAATTTCAACCGCATCGGATAAAATATGCTCTTCCAAGAAGCTCCGGAAGTCAAATCGTGGGGGTCGGTTTATAACGGGGCTATATCTTAAAGTGGTCCAATATGACCCATTGGCAATACCATCCAACCTACATTAGGTTAGGTTAGGTTAGGTTATGTGGCAGCCCGATGTATCAGGCTCACTTAGACTATTCAGTCCATTGTGATACCACAGTGGTGAACTTCTCTCTTATCACTGAGTGCTGCCCGATTCCATGTTAAGCTCAATGACAAGGGACCTCCTTTTTATAGCCGAGTCCGAACGGCGTTCCACATTCCAGTGAAACCACTTAGAGAAGCTTTGAAACCCTCAGAAATGTCACCAGCATTACTGAGGTGGGATAATCCACCGCTGAAAAACTTTTTGGTGTTCGGTCGTAGCAGGAATCGAACCCACGACCTTGTGTATGCAAGGCGGGCATGCTAACCATTGCACCACGGTGGCTCCCAAAACCTACATTAACAACCCCAACTTGTACAAAGTTTGACGTCGATACACAGAAAAAATTTTCCGTAGTTAAACTAACACTAAATTTAACTTATTTTTATTGTAAAAAAATTATTTGTTAGTAGTTAAATTTTATTACTTTTTGCGAAATTTTCCCCAGTCTAATGAAATTTTCGTTTTTTTAAGTAACATATGTCTCAAATATTTTATGAACCAAACGTGAGTATAAATGAAATAAAGAGTGATACGGTCAAAATTTGGTCAAGGGAAAACGCGTGTAAATCGGTGAAATCGTTTATTTAACAAATCAAATTAAATTTATTTTTCAAGTTCAATTAGTATCAAATTCAGGAAAAATATTCAGTTAGGCTTTCGCTTTTCCAAATCCGAATTGCCGGGCCTCACGCTTGACACCTGCCATCAGATTTTGTACAGCCACCTTGTCCACCTTCTTCGCCGCAGAAAGCCAGTTTGCCTTGAACTGCTGCTCGTCCTTAGCAGTTTTTTTGGTCTTCTTTAGATTCCGCTTGACAATAGCAGAGTATTTCTCAATTGGGCGGAGCTCTGGCATGTTGGGAGGGTTCTTGTCCTTGGGAACCACCTGCACGTTGTTGGCGGCGTAGCACTCCATGGCCTTTTTACCGTAATGGCAAGATGCCAAATCCGGCCAAAGCAGTACGGAACAACCGTGTTTCTTCAAGAAAGGCAGCAGACGTTTATTCAAACACTCTTTCACGTAAATTTCTTGGTTGACAGTCCCGGAAGCTATGAAAATGCTGCTTTTCAAGCCACAGGTACAGATGGCTTGACAAACCAGATATTTCTTTGCGAACTTAGACAGTTTTATGTGCTTGAAAATATCTGCTACCTTTCCCCTTCCTTTTGCCGTATAAAACTCCTGTCCCGGAAGCTGCTTGTAGTCGGCTTTGACGTAGGTTTCGTCGTCCATTACCACGCAGTCAAACTTCGTCAGCATCGTCGCGATTTGGAGTCACTACCTTCTTGTAAGTCGATAGTCCGGCTCGTATTTTGGCTCGATGCACGGTTGTAGACGATACACCCAGATTATTTGCGGCATCTCGGAGAGAGAGGTTAGGGTTTCGCTTGAAACTACCGGCAACTCTCTTTGTCGTCTCAGCGGCTTCCGGTTTTCGATTTCCCTCCGATCCAGACTTCCTGGCTGTCGACAAACGTTCCCCAAACACTTTAATTACATTTGTAACGGTTGATTTGGCAACTTTTAGCGATTTTGCCAGCTTTGCGTGCTAGTAGCTCGGATTTTCGCGATGCGCGAGCATCTGCTGTTCTTCTTGCTTGGACGGCATTTTGACAACTGAAGAGTGAATTCCAAAATCAAAATAGGAGCAACATTCTACACACACACACCTTCAAAATGAGGGGTGTTCAGGTTTTTTAAATGCAAAATTGAAAGAAATACGTAAAATTTTGACCGTATCATCCTTTAACTATGTCCGTCCGTCTGTCTGTCTGTTGTAATCACGCTACAGCTGTCAATAAACCGACATGTAAACCGATCCCTGATATGGAGTTTTGGGCTTCTAGAAATCGTATTTTCTATCCGATTTGCCTGAAATCGAAAATCTAGAAGTATTTTAGGACCACAAAAGTGTGCCGAAAATGTGCCTGTCGGTTCATGTTTTTGTATAACCCCCATATAGAGCGATCTCCCGATTTTACTTATTGGGCTTCTAGAATTCGTGTTTTCTATTCGATTTGCCTGAAATTGGAAATCTAGAGGTATTTTAGGACCACAAATAGGTGTGCCGAAAAGGGTGCCCATCAGTTTATGTTTTGGTACAGTCCCCCTATATACACTGATCTCCCGATTTTACTTCTTGGCTTCTACAAAACATAGTTTTTTATCCAATTTGTTTGGAGCTGAATAGTGTGACTGAATAGTCTAAGTGAGCCTGATACATTGGGGTGCCACCTAACCTAACCTAACCCATCCAATTTGTTTGAAATTTGAAATCTAGAGGTTTTTAGGACCATAAATAGCTGTTCCGAATATATTGTGAATCTGTACAGATTTTGATATATCCATCCCCCTTATAAACCCGCCCTCCGATAGGTGCGCTGAATTTGGTGTATATGTTTTTAGAATAGCACCCATATAGACTGATCTCTCGATTTAACTCCTTGGGATTATATAACCGTAGTTTTTGGTAAGACCTCCATATTCTTTGGTTTCTATACACCGCAATTTTTATCTGATTTAACTGAAAATGGAGATGTGGAGGTATTTAGGACCCCCACATAGGTGTGCTTACACACAAAGAAAATTTCATTAAAGTTGAGTCAAGGAAACGTTTTCATTGATATAACGAAACATTTTCATTAACACAATGAAAATATTCGTTAATAGTACGAAAATTTACGTTGGTTAACAGTAAATTCGTTATAATAACAAAAAATTGCATTATAAAGGGTGATTCTTTTGAGGTTAGGATTTTCATGCATTAGTATTTGACAGATCACGTGGGATTTCAGACATGGTGTCAAAGAGAAAGATGCTCAGTATGCTTTGACATTTCATCATGAATAGACTTACTAACGAGCAACGCTTGCAAATCATTGAATTTTATTACCAAAATCAGTGTTCGGTTCGAAATGTGTTTCGCGCTTTACGTCCGATTTATGGTCTACATAATCGACCAAGTGAGCAAACAATTAATGCGATTGTGACCAAGTTTCGCACTCAGTTTACTTTATTGGACATTAAACCAACCACACGAATGCGTACAGTGCGTACAGAAGAGAATATTGCGTCTGTTTCTGAGAGTGTTGCTGAAGACCGTGAAATGTCGATTCGTCGCCGTTCGCAGCAATTGGGTTTGTGTTATTCGACCACATGGAAGATTTTACGCAAAGATCTTGGTGTAAAACCGTATAAAATACAGCTCGTGCAAGAACTGAAGCCGAACGATCTGCCACAACGTCGAATTTTCAGTGAATGGGCCCTAGAAAAGTTGGCAGAAAATCCGCTTTTTTATCGACAAATTTTGTTCAGCGATGAGGCTCATTTCTGGTTGAATGGCTACGTAAATAAGCAAAATTGCCGCATTTGGAGTGAAGAGCAACCAGAAGCCGTTCAAGAACTGCCCATGCATCCCGAAAAATGCACTGTTTGGTGTGGTTTGTACGCTGGTGGAATCATTGGACCGTATTTTTTCAAAGATGCTGTTGGACGCAACGTTACGGTGAATGGCGATCGCTATCGTTCGATGCTAACAAACTTTTTGTTGCCAAAAATGGAAGAACTGAACTTGGTTGACATGTGGTTTCAACAAGATGGCGCTACATGCCACACAGCTCGCGATTCTATGGCCATTTTGAGGGAAAACTTCGGAGAACAATTCATCTCAAGAAATGGACCGGTAAGTTGGCCACCAAGATCATGCGATTTGACGCCTTTAGACTATTTTTTGTGGGGCTACGTCAAGTCTAAAGTCTACAGAAATAAGCCAGCAACTATTCCAGCTTTGGAAGACAACATTTCCGAAGAAATTCGGGCTATTCCGGCCGAAATGCTCGAAAAAGTTGCCCAAAATTGGACTTTCCGAATGGACCACCTAAGACGCAGCCGCGGTCAACATTTAAATGAAATTATCTTCAAAAAGTAAATGTCATGGACCAATCTAACGTTTCAAATAAAGAACCGATGAGATTTTGCAAATTTTATGCGTTTTTTTTTTTTAAGTTATCAAGCTCTTAACAAATCACCCTTTATTAACGAATTTGTTTCATTGGCTAGCATAGTTTTCAGAGGTAGCTTATCAATTTGATTCATGGTGGTGGGTATTCAAGATTCGACCCAACGGAACTTATATATTCTTGTTTAGAGTAGGCTTTGGTTTCTCTTATTATTTATTTATTACTAAATTTAATATAATAAATTTATTTATACGGGCACTAGCAACTAGAGGCTATCGGCCTAGTTTTACTTATACTTCGAAGTATAATTATTGCAAAGGAACAACAAAAACAACAATTGGATTTGGGTTTAAATTCATCTTAATATTCATATAAATGCCCTTTGAGATCAACAACCCATAATGATCCCAGCGAGGTGCTCGAGACGAAAATATGCTTTGCAATTTGTTCTAATAACTTCTTTATGTCATTTTTGTGTAGATTATATCATAATTACAAATGTACCACCGCAGAGTGTTATGAAAAAATGACAAATAAAAATTTAATGGCACTCTAAAAACATGCGAGACAAATAAAATTCACAATGAAGAACAAAATGATGACGAAAAACTGAACTGAAATTCATCAAAAAATACATACCAACAGTCATTAGCTGCTCCCCAATGCGAAGGGGTTACACCTTGAGAGATACGCATAAACACCCAAACACAAAGTCCAAACGACATACATTCCAACTTGAACCCGAGAGCTTACATGTTGGCCACAATCCATTGTGGCCAAAAGAATACGCATAGTTTTAGCCAAAGATAACGAAAAAATCACACACATACACGCACATCGGTACGACCTGGTGGGTTCGAATGAGCTCTGTATTAAAAACCCACGACAAGTACAGGCCTTCACTTTGCCAAATGATTGTGAGCGCCTACCTACATGCGAGTATCAGTTTCCAGGTCTATTAATTACACTGTTGGACAAAACTGCGTGGAATACAGTGATACTGAATAATATCAAACACACCGAACGAAGAGATTTTCTTTGAAACTGAGGCAAGGAAGTTTTTTTTTTATTGAGAGACATTTCAACATTGTATTTACGAACTTGCTGCACTGGCTTAGTTTACAGTACAAAATATTCAAATTTCTCGTCGAGAAGCGGTTTCGCCAAAGTGTAATCCACTACGTTTGGTATATGTGGCATTATTTTGGGGACCGAACTGTGACCGTGCTTATTTTCCCATAACTCGCGCAACCGTACCATTATAGTGATATGTGCCTTGATGCAGCATGACATTAAGGTAATCTGTTGCTGTCTTATTGAATGTGTCTGAGATACACAAGCTCGTCATTCGCTGAACTTTATCTAAACATGTAGACTGCTGAAGTGCCGAGCACTCACACAAGAGGTGTTTAATTGATTCCTTTTCCCCCGCATCGTGACAGCTCTTGCAGTAGTCATTACTGCATGAGCTGTACTTCACGCCAATAGTTTTTGCAAACTCGACGCCAGATATCAGGGGTGATATGCTAGTCTTAAGAACACTAACATATTTAGAGTGCGGTTTAAGTTTAAATTGGGTCATATTTGCTTGTTGTCGTTGCAACCGTCGGACATTCGCCATCATAAAAGCCTTCCCACGAAGAATGAGCTTCCAGATAGCCAGAGGCATACCAACAGATTCTAGTTCCTCTGGAATATGTAAGGTAATTCCTAGCCTTGCTAAATCATCCGCTTCGCAGTTCCCCGGTATGTTCATAAGGCCAGGCACCCATATTGTACTGCTCAGCCATCTCATTGAGTGATTTGCGGCAGTCATTGGCCGTTTTCGAATTAAGGAACACAGAGTCATGGATTTTATGACAGGTTAGGTTAGGTGGCAGCCCGATGTATCAGGCTCACTTAGATTATTCAGTCCATTGTGATACCACATTGGTGGTATCACTGAGTGCTGCCCGATTCCATGTTAAGCTCAATGACAAGGGCGTTCCACATTGCAGTGAAACCATTTAGAGAAGTTTTGAAACCCTCAGAAATGTCACCAGCATTACTGATAGTGGTCTCAGTAGGTCCTTCGAGTAAGCATGTTGTCGTTTCGGGAGCAATATTCTTGAATCGATGCTACTTCAAAGATAAATATTTTTCGGCCTCTCCAGAGTCTTAAGGCGGAATGATGATGGACGGAAATCCTTCGCACACGAATGAGAGGCTTTTGCCTCTTTAGGAATGAAAACGACTTTTGTTTCCTTCCACTTTCCTGGAATATATGCTAAGTTGATACAGATTTTATATAACTGTAACTCCGCCGTAGTAATTCCATCAGGTCCGGGCGATTTGAAAGGTCCAAAACAATTTAAAGCCCATTTTATTTTAGATTTTAAATTCGGCATACATATTCTAACAATGTGTTAGTTTTACTATTTCTGCAATATATTTGAATTCCTTAAAGCATGGAAGCCACAATTTTTGTTCTTAAAATAAAAAATCTAACATATTTTACATTTCCATTTTTTTTTCGTGGTTGGTTCACTATTTTCTATAACATATAACAGATCCCCAGATTTGGAGGAGCAAAATTCATCCGATCCGTGGTGTTAGTATGTGGTCCCTAACAATTACGCAAGAATTGGTCCATATCGGTCCATAATTATATATAGCCCCCATATAAATCGATCCCCAGATTTGACCTCCGGAACCTCTTGGAGGAGCAAAATTCATCCGATTCGGTTGAAATTTGGTACGTGGTGTTATATGGTCTCTTACAACCATGAAAAAATTGGTCCATATCGGTCCATAATTATATATAGCCCTCATATAAACCTCAGATTTGACCTCCGGAGCCTCTTAGAGGAGCAAAATTCATCCGATCCGGTTGAAATTTGGTAGGTGGTGTTAGTATATGGTCTCTAACAACCATGCAAAAATTGGTCCATATTGGTCCAAAATTATATATAGCCCCCATATAAACAGATCCCCAGATTTGATCTCGGAACCTCTTGGAGGAGCAAAATTCATCCGATTCGGTTGAAATTTGGTACATGGTGTTATATGGTCTCTAGCAACCATGCAAAAATTGGTCCATATCGGTCCATAATTATATATAGCCCCCATATAAACCGTTCCTCAGATTTGATCTCCGGAGCCTCTTGGAGAAGCAAAATTCATCCGATCCGGTTGAAATTTGCAACGTGGTCACTAAAAAACTCCGTATGTGTACTTGAAATTGTACTTGACATTGTGAATCTGCGTTTAACGTCAAATTTCATGTTTTTCAGCGTTATGGAGTAGTTAGTGTAAGAAAAAGAGTGTTCACGTTATTCGGTGTTCACGTAACCGCGAGTGTTAGAATGCATTAAAAATTATAAAAAATATTTATTTGGAAAAATATCACGAAAATTTTAAATTCACATCCAAAACACTGAATTCGAATCACACCCTGAGATATGACGCGAATTCAGAGCCACGGCTGTTGAAATGACGGTATATGGGGGTATAATAAGGTAGAGGTGTGCACGTGAGTAATAGTTTACTCACGCTCACGCACACTCACGACTGAAAAATCATAGTCACGCACGCTCACGCACGATATATTTGGTAGGACTCACGCACACTCACAAAAAGAAAATTTGTACTCACGCACGAAAACATCGTGACTCACGAAAAATACCGTGACTCACGAAAAATATCGTCACTCACGAAACATATCGTTACTCACGAAACATATCGTGACTCACGAATAATTTTATGATTAATTTACCTTACCGAAGTGTCTGAAAACATGAGCATTATTAAAATCGAACCCTTAACATCCCAGCAAAAAAAATGGAAGTTGTTCCACAAACATTTCTTTTAAAGCCCATCCCAGGATCCCCCATCGAGTTTCTTCAACTTCCGATTCAGTCCTTTTGGACAAGTCCACAAACATTTCTTCTAAAGAGCATCGTGGGATCCCCCCATGATTTTTTTCCACTTCCGATGCAGTCCTTTAGGACAAGTGGACAAACATTTCTTCTAAAGCGCATCTTGGGATCCCCCAATGATTTGTTTCTACTTCCGATGCAGTCCTTTTGGACAAGTATTAGAAAGAACACAATCAGGGTATTTTAAGTGCAAATTTTGGATAATTAAATTTAAAAAAATAGAAAACTAAAAAAAATAGAAAATTAATAAAGAGGTAATAATAATAAAAAATAAATTTCATCCCCGCTGGGATTTGAACATGTGCCGTTTGACTTTTTCGCTTCCATTGAAGTTCTTTTGAGAAGATTTTGCAAATTACGAGAATTTTTAATTTTTTTGTTGATTTGTAATGAAAAAAATATATTTATACGAAAATATATGCCGAAAATAAAAAGGATGCATAACATAAAAAATAATTTTTTTGAAAAATATTTGATAAAAAAAATTGCCGCTGGTGAGATTTGAACCTGCGTTTCTTATTTTTTCGTTCATACTAATAAAGAACTTCTCGAGAAGCAATTAGAATGTTATTCCTTGATGTCGTATTACGAACATATCACACACATTTGAATTGACCTTTCGACGCTTTATATTCAATGGCGTTTGTGGCAGGGCTAAGGCGTTCTGTTATGGTGCCAGCAAATCCAGGTTCAACCCCTGGTCGGAGCGAAAAAGTTTCTCAAATTGTAAAAATTAGATAAAAGGAAAATAAAATAGTGTAATAAAAAAACATATGGTTGAAAAAAAAGTGAAATTGGTTGAAATTTTTTTTTTGCTTTTTAAATTTCTTCATTCAAATTAACTTCCAGGGCACAACTTCTAGAGTAATGCAAAGGATCCAAAAAGGGAGTACTTCCGTCCTATGACAAGCCCGTGTAAAATTCATTGAAGATGATCCAAGTTTGCACTACTTCCGGATCACAGATTGGGGATCCAAACTACTTTTTTGGAAGCTCTGTTTTTGCTGGGATCTCAGGTATCACTAAAATTGTAATCGAATTTAACTCTTAAGCGTTTTATGTGGGTGAGCAGGAATATTTTCGTGAGTGTAATTCGTTACTCGCGCACACTCACGAAGATATTATTTTCGTGACTCACGCTCACGCACGACATTTTGGTTTGTTAATCACGCTCACGCAACTCAAACTGTTGTCATGAGCGTGACTCACGCACGAATCACGAAAATTTTCGTGAGTCACGACAATTTCGAGTCACGTGCACGTGCTCTATTATAAGGATGATGGATATCAGAATTGTTACTTCAAAATCATGACATTTTTAGTTTTATTTTCCGTAGTGCTAATTGCACAATATATTTTGCCCACCAGTGTACAAAATATTTTGAACATAAATGTTGTATATCTGAATATAGACCTACATACAGCCATGCAATGAGCAATGCTATGCAAACAGAACAAACGAATGTTTGTATGACTTAATACACCTCTATCTATCTGTCCTAGGTGCCCATAATAAATACCAGAGATACAAGAAATCTCACGTTCCCACAAACCGACATACATTGCCATAGCACCAGCCAACGTATCGGTATCTCATGCATGTATCGGACTTACATACATATGGACGAATGTAAGTGCAATGCAAATATAAATAAATATTGCATTAAACGAAACTATTTGTGTCGCTCGCATTCCTCTCGTACCTACCTAACCAAGTACCGGCAAACGGGCCAATAATGTCCGTGGTATAGACCAAGTCATAGCGCCTAACAACAACTAGCCGTTTGCCACAAAATCCATCTCAAAAAATGTTCACACCAAACCGGCACTAAGCACCGCCAGACAGATACTCAGATTGACTGCCAGGTTAACTAGTGGCTGGGCACAGTGCTAACCAGATCACATGCAGACCCACCAGCAACCCACAGACAGCAGCAGTCACTAGCTTTGTCCAGTGGTGGAAAACAACTGTAGCTATAGTTAAGTGCAACTCCCCTTGCTAAAATGCAATAGGCCAGAGTACAAATGAACCAGCAAATCTGTCACCTCCAACAACCTTCGTCCGTCTGCAATCCAGAACAATTGCCAAACGGCAGCAACAGCAATAACTACTGGAGCAGCAGCTTTAAGATCCGTTAATGTTTGCAATCCGCAAGCGCACCTGAACAATATCCGTTTTCAGTATCGCGTAACGACAATGCCATCACCTGCAAATGGAGGCGGATTTCAGCTAAATGTAGTAGGGGAGGTGTGAGCCAAACATCAGCCCCGTTTTTTCACTAAACAAAGCCGAAAACTAGACATTTGCAATGCTTTGACCCTAAGCAACCCCAAAAGCCGCTTACCGAACACAAAGTAACAACAAAAATCACAATGCAAACGCCAAAGAGCCACCGCGCAATCACGTTTGTTTTTACAGACCGATAATAAAGGGAAGGAGGAAATGGCGGATACAAGGTTGTTAAAAATTGCCAAGATTACAGTGACCAAGATTCAAATAAAGACAATACGAATTATTGCAAATCAAAGTTAAACGGATATAATATTACGACTACATCGCCATTATCCATAGGTAAGGGGACGGTGTGTTGCCACAGATGAACTCTAAAGAACACTGAAAAAAGCTTGGATCTAAAGAATTAATCAATCAAATTAAAATAAGGATGCACGTACAAACGAATGTCAGATACTTAAAAGGTAATCCAGAGGTGCGCTGCGAAGACATCCTGTCACAGTTCTAGGGCAGCGTCCTGTTAGGTCTGCTTGTTATTCCGCTGCGTATCTCTTGTCTGAGGTGTCCACACACTTTTACCACTATCCGACGAATTGCCTTATAGGTGATTAACAAGGTTTCTTTGTCCGCACCCCAAATGCAGTGGCATGTACAGACTACCTGAAAAGGCTGTCGAATGTGACTCCGAGAATCTTGGGGTAACTTATGGTCGGAATCATTTCGCCATCGACACTAATATTCAACAGCCAGTGTTCTTCTGCCGTCCATGTTGTGAATAGAGGTGTGCACGTGAGTGTGCGTGAGACACGAAAATAATATCTTCGTGAGTGTGCGTGAGTAACGAATTTCGGAAAAAAACGCTCACGAAAATAATCCCGCTTACGAACATAAAATGCTTACGAGTTGAATTCATTTATAATTTTAGTGATGGTGTGGTGTTAACAGTTTTATAATGCTCTCGATTTTAATCATACTCATGTTTTCACTCAGGTTCTATTTGTAAATTACTCATAAAATTATTCGTGGGTCACGACATTTAAAAGATTTTCGTGTGTGAGTGTGCTTGAGTACAAATTTTCTTTTCGTGAGCATGAGTCCTACCAAAAAATATCGTGCGTGAGAGTGCGTGAATAAGATTTCTCCGTCGTGCGTGTGCGTGAGCAAAATATTAGTCACGTGCACACATCTAGTAGTGAATAGTGTGGCTGAAGATTTGGTAGCAGACATCCTAAAATTTCTACCAGTACCGGGTAGGATCAGCAAGTTAGACGTTTTATCAATCGTATATGTTATCAACATTGGATGCCATGATTGTATAGTCGTATAGTCGTTTAGGTATGATACAATCTCGACGCCGTCAGAAGGGGGTGGAATAGAGGATATGTAGAGTTTAAAGAGTGCCGGAGATATCATCCCATCCTGGGGAACTTCCTGTTTCACTCTACGGTGTCCTGACTTCCTATCCCTAAATTTCACGTCCGACTTGCGCCCGCACAAATAATTCGTAACCCAACGCTTGGTACCTGCCGGTAGGGACATGTTCTCGAATATTCTGGCATGGTCAACGAGGACCGAGTTGTGACTCGGCTTGGCCTGATTGAGTCTCCTACTTATGTATTCTGAAATGGCATGCAAAGCCGTGGTCCTACTATTTACTTTGCGGAATCCATGTTGATTATTGGCAGCTGGAAATTTCTCCACAGTGCTAGGGAGGACTAGTGCCTCAGGTGTCTTGGCTACTGGCGAGAGAAGGAAACTCGGTCTGTACGATTCACCCTTGCTCGAGTCTTTGCCTGTCTTCAGTATTGGAATCAACCCAACCCTTTTTAATACATCGGGTATCATTCCAAGGACAATTTGAGAAGTCTGGTCAAATACTCAACTTCCAGTATTCCCATACGCTTCAGCATTAGCATAGAGATACCGTCGGGCCCATCTCTTTGGATGGTTTCGTGCTGTTGAAGACATCGATAACTTCGGCTGTGGTCGGCTCGGAGACCTTTTCGATCAATCAATCGAGGGATGCTTGCCAACTTGTCGGTTGAAAAATCTGGAGCATTTCTTCGAATCAGTCACTGTCACGTCGCCAAAGGAAATCCCTAGTAGCGGGGTTCAAGAGGGCTCTCCCTGTTGACCACAACTTATTTGTGTCTAAGTTACATTGCTTCAAGTGTTCTAACCATGTGTTCCCCTTGTGCTCATCGAATATCTTACTAAGCTTTAGATTCAGTTCAGTTCAGCAGAGTTATCACGACGGCGTTCATCACACTCGCCTGTGAGTCCCAGTGTTTCTGCTGGGAAGTTGGCATCAGTGAGACCATTTTGGTAGTACTCCTTCGGTTTTGCCTCAAAATAGGCCTCAGTCTCGGCGATCACCTCCTCATTTCAGCCAATTTTTTTCCCTGCGAGCATCCTTTTGAGGTCTGAGAATAAGAAAAAGTCGCTGGGGCCAGATCTGGAGAATACGGTGGGTGGGGAAGCAATTCGAAGCCCAATTCATGAATTTTTGCCATCGTTCTCAATGACTTGTGGCACGGTGCGTTGTCTTGGTGGAACAACACTTTTTTCTTCTTCATATGGGGCCGTTTTGCCGCGATTTCGACCTTCAAACGCTCCAATAACGCCATATAATAGTCACTGTTGATAGTTTTTCCCTTCTCAAGATAATCGAAAAAATTATTCCATGCGCATACCAAAAAACAGAGGCCATTACATTGCCAGCAGGCTTTTGAGTCTTTCCACGCTTCAGAGACGGTTCACCGGTCGCTGTCCACTCAGCCGACTGTCGATTGGACTCAGGAGTGTAGTGATGGAGCCATGTTTCATCCATTGTCACATATCGACGGAAAAACTTGGGTGTATTACGAGTTAACAGCTGCAAACACCGCTCAGAATCATCAACACGTTGTTGTTTTTGGTCAAATGTGAGCTCGCGCGGCACCCATTTTGCACAGAGCTCCGCATATCCAAATATTGATGAATGATATGACCAACACGTTCTTTTGACATCTCTAAGGCCTCTTCTATCTCGATCAACTTCATTTTACGGTCATTCAACATCATTTTGTGGATTTTTTTGATGTTTTCGTCGGTAACCACCTCTTTCGGGCATCCACTGCGTTCACCGTCCTCCGTGCTCATTTCACCACGTTTGAATTTTACATACCAATCAATTATTGTTGATTTCCCTGGGACAGAGTACGGAAACTCATTATCAAGCCAAGTTTTTGCTTCCACCGTAGTTTTTCCCTTCAGAAAACATTATTTTATCAAAACACGAAATTCCTTTTTTCCATTTTTTTCACAATAACAAAAGTTGCTTCACAAAAGACGCTCTATCTCACAAACTAATTGACTTACAGACGTCAAATTTTGACACGAATCATTTGTGTGAGACCGGGAACTTATCAGCCAACCTGTTATTCCCAGTTGACTTTCTTTTGGTTGATCAACGTCCGTTCAGAGTTTATGAAATCGGAGGGTCGGTTAATAGTGAGAATTGTGGGAAGGTGGTCTGATCCCAGTGAAATAACGGGTTGCCGTGGTACGTCATTTGTCAGACCAAATTACGCTAAAGACATATCAATGACATAATCCGTTGTGACGTGATTTTCTCGAAGGAAATTACTGTATGTGATACATGGTGGTGGGTATGTGGGTTTCGATCCAGTCGAACTCACGGTTTTATATACACAGAGAATACTGATTGGTTGTGATAGCGGAATTTACTGTCATCCTCCTTTTGGCAGTTGCAGCAACTATCTGCTGGCAGTTGTGACAACCGAAATAATAGTTGTAAATAAATTAAATAGATTGACACAACTGTGATTTCATTCTAAATGCAGAATTTAATTATAACAATCGATTTTCAACCAATGTTACCGCCACTGGTCACCCTGTGTTGTGAATTTAATTTTTAATTGACGAATCGATTCCGATTATCGAATCATTATTATCATTACCAACTTTAACCATACTTCATTGTCACATTTCTTAAACCCATTCTTTCTTTCTACAATAGTTGGTTGAATTAACCAGAAGCAAAGATTCTTCTAGAAAAAACTTTAAAAATAAGTTGGTGATTTTGATACCAATAAGTATGTACATAACCTTGAACTTTAAAAATATTTAATAAATGTATTAATTTTAAGGAATTAAAACATATGGTTGCGCTTAGAATAAGCAATAAAGAAATAAATGGATTTCGCTAAACTTTAACCTGTGTTGGAAATTTATTCAAAATCGCCACGAACCTTCTATTGGGAACAAAATTTTTTAATTCTTATTGCGGACTCCCTCGTCTTAACTGGTATTGACCTGGAAAGAGAAGATAAGCTGCCGAATTCCACGAAGCTGATTGTGACATATCCTAAGCCACACGTAAGTACTAAAATGGACTCTTCTATAGGTCAGGGCGAACCACATAACCTCAACGTCGCCAACCAGAAAGCATCCACAATATTGTGCCAACTTTGCCACGAGTCTATTAATGGAACTGTTGTATGTTGCCGTGATTGCCAAAAGCCTTACCACGAAAATTGTAGCAAAGCTTCGGAACCTTTCAACTCATGGACTTGTCCACCCTGCACACTCCGCTCCAGTAAAAGCATAAGATCTTGTGGAAGCTCACGCTCCTCTAGTATTTCACACATTTCGTGTAATAGTAAAACAGCTCTTGAACTCAAAAGATTGGAGGAGGAACGAGAACTTGCAGCAAAAAGGGATCAAGAATACCTAGCCAAGAAGTATAAAATTTTGGAAGAGCTCGAGGAATCTCCAGAAATAGATCGTACCATAGTTGGCGTAAATGAAATGGGTGTGAATTTGGGAAAATCTGCTGTAGATATGTTACTTACCCCAAATGTAGAGGCTGACATGCCAAACTTAACCTCAATGGCCGCAAAAGCCCCGGAATGTATGCCCACAACCTACCCGTTTATGTCAGCTGTTGCCCACAACATGGTACCATCGCAAGCCAATAATACGAATAACAACAATAATTCGTTCGATTTTATTGATCCAATGTTTGCACTTCATTCGACAAAACGTCAGAATGTACATCCTACAACTCAATGCTCTTTTCGTGACAGCAGTAACGTACAACAAACATCATTTGGTCTCCATAATAACAAACATCATTTGGTACAACCGGCAAACCCTAGCTGTATTAAAGACAGCGGTAATTTTCAACAAACACCACCAGGTTCTCATAACTTGCCTGATACATCCCAGCCACACTTGGAACAGCCATCAACAACCCAACGCAGACTAACATCTGACCAACTACACGCTCGTCAAACCGTACCAAAGGAACTACCCACCTTTTCAGGCTCACCCGAAGAATGGCCCTTGTTCAATTCCACGTACGAATGGTCCACCGCCGTCTGTGGTCTAACTGATGCAGAAAACCTCATACGTCTGCAACGGGCATTACGTGGAGAGGCATTAGAAGCCGTCAAACGTATACTAGTCCATCCTTCGTGTGTCTCCCATGCAATTTCAATTTTGAAAGTTTTGTACGGCCAGCCCGATAAAATATTATTTGCACTAAAAAGTAAAATAAAATCACTTCCATCCGTCAATCCGAATAAAATGGAATCAATTACAAATTTTGCTATTCACGTTAAAGGTCTTCAATCCACAATTGAAGCCTGTGGCCTTGATGATGAGCTTAACGATTCATCTCTACTCCAAGAGCTTATATCCAAATTACCACCATACTATCAAATCAACTGGGGAGCACAAAAATTAATTTTACAGCAAAGTGGGAAAAAAGTAAACTTACTTGATTTTTCTGCATGGATTTTTGACATTGGCCTTTCAGCTAGTACCGTTAATGTTGAAAATAATATTCATTCTTCATCTACCCACAATCGTAAACAAAAAAACGAGTATGTAAACACTCACGGAGATGAGAAGAAAAAGAAATGTCATGTATGTAAGGGAGATTGTAATAACATTGCTAATTGTCAAAAATTCCTTGAGTACGATCGTAAAGAAAGGTGGAATGCAATAAAGCAATTTGATTTGTGCAAGCACTGCTTAAGAAAACACTCAGGTGTTTGCTACAACAAAAACAAGAACTGTAACGTCGATGGGTGCCAATATAAACATCA
Source organism: Haematobia irritans (assembly GCF_050003625.1). NCBI lineage: Eukaryota > Metazoa > Arthropoda > Insecta > Diptera > Muscidae > Haematobia > Haematobia irritans. Next base: position 85,592,035 of record NC_134400.1, read on the forward strand.
CCACTTATTGCATGGCTCAAGAAACTCACCACACATGCATCCAGAGAGAAGTAATGAGAAGAGAGTGGATACAAAAGAGATTAATATAAACAAAGAAGAGGAAAATCTGAACACTCATGACGTCACGAAACAACCACTCCTCTTTAAAGTATTACCAGTATGTATTCATGGCAACAACAACAAAGTCGTACATACTTTTGCATTTTTAGATGACGGGTCGTCAACTAGCTTAATAGAAGAGAATATTTTAAATCAATTAGATTTAAAAGGTGAAACTGAACAGCTCTGTCTTAAATGGACGGCTAATGTGAAACGGACTGAGAGTAAGTCACAACGACTGCAAATACGAGTATCAGGACAAAATAAAAAACCATTTTCACTTGATGTACGGTCTGTGAAACAACTTTTATTGCCTGAACAATCGATGGACTATGAATCTCTTTGCCAGAAATACTCTTATTTAAAAGGGTTACCCATCGAAAGCTATTGTGCTGCTACTCCAAAAATTCTTATTGGATTGAACAATGCGAATTTGACAATTTGTAATAAAGTTAGAGAAGGAGGGGTAGGGAAACCAATTGCCATAAAGACAGCGCTTGGTTGGACTGTGTTTGGCCCCTGCGGCGATTCACCCTACTCACCCTTCTCTATGCATATTTGCGAATGTTCAGAGAACGACTCCAAAATACACCAGATGGTGAAATTATTTTATAACGTTGAAAATTTGGGCATAAATTTTGTGAAACAACATACAAATAAAGAAGATGAAAAATCAATGAATATACTAAAAACATTTACCCATCAGCGTGCGGACGGACATTACCAAACATCACTGTTGTGGCGTTATGACGAAGTGTTATTTCCAGATAATTATGAGATGGCAAAAAAGAGACTTGTCTGTCTCGAAAATAAATTATTGAAAAATAAAGACTTGTTGAATACATTCGTGGAAACTTTGAGAAATTATCTAGCAAAGGGTTTTATTAGCAAGATTGACCCAACTGAAAAGTTTCAAAGGGTTTGGTACTTGCCAATATTTCCCGTATTTAATAAAAACAAACCAGGCAAGTGCAGAATTGTATGGGACGCAGCGGCGAAGTTTAACGGGGTCTCTTTAAATTCAATGTTGCTTAAAGGCCCAGATTTTTTATGCTCACTTCAAGCCATTTTGTATAAATTTAGAGAAAGATCAGTAGCGATCTGCGGTGACATCGAGCAAATGTTTCACCAGGTGTTTATTCGGGAAGAAGATAGGCACGTTCAGCGTTTTCTATGGCGAAACTGCCAAACGGATGTGGAGCCAGACGTGTACATTATGAATGTGATGACCTTCGGAGCATCTTGTTCTCCTTGTATCTCCCAATATATAAAAAATGTAAATGCCGCAAAATTCGAAGAAAAGCTACCACAAGCAGCGTCGGCAGTTAAGGAAAATCATTACGTAGACGACTTCCTTTACTCTACAGATACACCAGAACAAGCAATTCAAATAGCAAAAGAAACCCATTTTATACAAAGGCAAGCTGGCTTCAATTTAAGAAACTGGTGCTCCAACGTACCAGCTGTTATTGAACGACTAGAAGGCCAACTAGCAAAATCACAAAAACAGCTTAACATCGGATCGGACAAGGAAACTGAAAAAATTTTGGGTGTTTTTTGGAATCCTCCAACGGATAAAATTGTCTTTAAAATATCCCCTCATATTTTAGAGAATGATGTAGTCTGCGGTAGAAAATATGCAACCAAAAGGCAAATATTGAAAATTTTAATGGCAATTTATGACCCGCTGGGTTTAGTCGGCAACTTCCTCATGTACCTCAAAATAATTCTTCAAGAAATTTGGAAATCCGGGGTTGAGTGGGATGAACCCATCAAGAAAGAACAAAATGAAAAATGGATAAAATGGTTACAACATCTACCGGAATTAGAGAACGTGAGCATTCAGCGATGTTATCTCAAGTGTATATCTGATTACAACAACACAGAAGTCGAGCTACACACGTTTGTAGATGCAAGCGAGAACGGCTACGCCGCAGTAGCTTATCTTCGAATAGTTAATGGTGAGAGTGTGGTTTGCTCATTAGTCGGTTCTAAAACGAGAGTTGCTCCATTGCGTGTTATCTCAATACCTCGTTTAGAACTCATGGCTGCTCTCATTGGTACCCGATTTGCAAACACCATAATAAGCAATCATTCTATCAAAATAAATAGGAAATATTTTTGGTCCGATTCAAGGACGGTCCTAAGTTGGCTCACTTATAATAACAAAAAATACCACCAGTTTGTTGCCCTCCGAGTAAGTGAGATTCTCGAAACTACTGAATTGGGTGAGTGGAATTGGATAACAGGCAAAGAAAACGTAGCTGACGAGGCAACTAAATGGGCAAGAAAGCCTGATATTTCTGCTGAGAGTCGTTGGTTTAAGGGACCGAATTTTCTTCTAAAACCGAAAAGTGAGTGGCCTTTAGAAAAAATAGAATTGGTTCCACCAAACATCGAATCAAGAGAGACGGTTCTACTACACGTGGACACAACACCAATTATAGAAATCGATCGATTTTCGAAATGGAAAAGACTTTTGAGAACCACTGCATACGTATTGCGATTTTGTAATATTATCAAAAAGAAACAAAAACACAAAGAACTAACATCTGAAGAAATTTTAAAGGCAGAAAGTGTATTGTTTCGCTTGGCACAACTAGAATTTTATTCGGATGAAATTCACGCTCTCAAAATGAACAAACGAGTAAGTAAGGCTAGTTCTATATACAAAGTTTCACCTTTTTTGGATGAATGCGATATTCTTCGGGTTGACGGGCGCTTAAATGAAGCATGGATTTCGGAAGATACAAGAAATCCAACTATTTTGCCCAGAGCTAGCCGCATAACAATGCTGTTAATTAATGATTTCCATTCACATTTTCACCATATGAACCACGAAACAGTGGTTAATGAGATTCGACAAAAATTCTACATACCTAAATTAAGAGCGGTTCTCAAAAGAGTTGTAAAAAATTGTCAGATATGCAAAATAAGGAAAGCTGCTCCAACCATTCCTCAAATGGCAAGGTTGCCGACAGCCCGACTTGCGGCATTTTGTGCTCCCTTTTCGTACACGGGGTTAGATTACTTCGGCCCAATTATGGTTACAGTCGGCAGGCATACGGAGAAAAGATATGGTGCTCTATTCACCTGCTTGACGATGAGAGCCATCCACATTGAAATAGTCACCACACTTAATACATCATCATGCATTATGGCAATTAGAAATTTCATGTGTCGCCGTGGGATTCCAAATGAGTTCTACAGTGACAACGGCACAAATTTTGTTAGTGCAGAAAGGGAACTACGCGAAGCGGCAAAGGAGGTTGACAAAAATGAGTTGGTTCGTAAATTCACCACCACAACAACAAAATGGAATTTTAATCCCCCATCGTCACCACATATGGGTGGCGCATGGGAAAGGCTTGTGCGATCCATAAAAACTGTTTACTATAATATTACGCCAACTAGAATACCAAATGAAGAGTTACTGCGAGGTATGATGGCGGAGGTGGAAAATATTATAAACTCACGGCCTCTTGTGTATGTACCCATCGATAATGAGAATGGTGAGGCAATCACACCAAACCATTTTTTAGTTGGTTCTTCTAACGGTATGAAGCCTTTAGCAATGTATGATGATAGTGGAGTTGCACTGAGGAACAATTGGTTGTATTCTCAACAGTATGCCGAAAGATTTTGGCGGCGATGGGTCAAAGAATATTTACCATCATTAACATTTCGGTCAAAGTGGCATGAGAAAGCAAAACCAATAAGTGTTGGCGATCTGGTTATTGTGGTCGACCCGTCGAGTCCAAGGAACGTGTGGCTTAGAGGAAAAGTTGTTGAAACTTCCATAGCAAAAGATGGGCAAGTTCGTAGCGCAAAAATTCTTACATCCAACGGTGTATTAGTGAGACCCGCTGCCAGATTAGCGGTTTTGGATGTGGCTAAAAATTGAGAGTATTCCTACGAAAGCTTCTAGTAATACTGCAGGGGGGTGTTACCGCCACTGGTCACCCTGTGTTGTGAATTTAATTTTTAATTGACGAATCGATTCCGATTATCGAATCATTATTATCATTACCAACTTTAACCATACTTCATTGTCACATTTCTTAAACCCATTCTTTCTTTCTACAATAGTTGGTTGAATTAACCAGAAGCAAAGATTCTTCTAGAAAAAACTTTAAAAATAAGTTGGTGATTTTGATACCAATAAGTATGTACATAACCTTGAACTTTAAAAATATTTAATAAATGTATTAATTTTAAGGAATTAAAACATATGGTTGCGCTTAGAATAAGCAATAAAGAAATAAATGGATTTCGCTAAACTTTAACCTGTGTTGGAAATTTATTCAAAATCGCCACGAACCTTCTATTGGGAACAACCAATATTTACTCTGTGTACATACTTGTATATTTTAAATTTGTGTTTTAATAATTTCTTATTTTATTCGTTTATATTAACATTTCTTCACGTTTCCCTTTAATCCATAGTGTTAAAGTTAGGAAATAGTTGAAATTCTTCTGCAATCTCTCTGGTCTTATTCGTTCATGTTATTTTAGACTGTAGGAGAACTTCATCTAAGATCATTTCACTTTCTATAATTCTCTTAGAAGCTTATTCACATGGTTCGGTTTTAAAAAAAAGATTTATGGGGGACTTGTATGTGATAAGATTTCTGTTACTTGTGAATAACTAAATAAAATATTTATGGGAGTCCCCAATATCCAAATAGGATTGAATTTTACAATTTCCATAGCATATGCCATAAAAACACCCTATACCAAATTTCCTTAAGGTCGGTTAAAAATCGAGGTCTGTATGTTGTTTGCAACAACATTCGAAGAAGTAAGATAGACAGGCTGGATTTGATGGAACTAACACGCAGAAAAGGAATATGATCACCCCAAACATGTTTCAAGAACAAAATGCTATTTTTGGACGGTGAAGATGGAACATTTTTGTCTACTTGCAACAAAAACTATATTTGGCTCCATAAAGCAGGACTTGATTTGCTGATCTATCATACACATTTTTAAAGGTCTAACATCCGTCGATTCATAGTCACTGTTTTTTTTTCGTTTGGTTCATTATAAAATAACAACAACAATAAAATTTTGTACATATGTTCCTAAATAAAAATACGCTTGCAAACGTCATTGATCGTCTGATAAAAATTTTAACTACAGCCAATGGCAAGGAAAAACATCCGATACAACCGCCACTGCCACCACCATCACAATGGCCCCCTAGCCAGCGTCCATAAATTAAATAACCCAGAGACTAAGTGCCCATTGGCTTTTGCAAATTTTCGCTTGGCTAGCCAGGCAGTTCATTTGAAATATTTCTACAATTTGCAAAATGTCATTCTCTAAGAATCGCCTCATAATTTGGCAAGTCATTAGAGAAAAACCAAAAAAAAAAACGGAACATTTTCAAATTTTTATTTATGTGCATGAATCTAATATCGAATATTATAGAGGTGGTGCATATATGTACATCCGTGCATTTCATTCCATAATTAGTCAAGGTCGAATTTGTGTAATGCTCTCACAGCTACCGCAATAAAACCCTCGTACCAGTCCAGTTTGTGGTCAATTAATTATACATTTACATTTGAATTCGATGCATTTCAGCCTAAACAACAAATCAATCTCAGGCACAATTATTATTGTCAATGCGTCATTCGAATTCGAATGCAGCTAATAGCACAATGAAACTAGTTACAATTTTTACCGAAGGTATCGTGGTGTGTGTGTAAAGTGTTGCTGACTCTTGTCAGATAGTGTTCGTCATTGAGTTTGTGGCGCCTGATATTCAATTGGATTTGTAGTATTTCCGCAAGTCTTAGAATCAGTGTGAAGTATATTAAATTAGTCATTCCATTAGTAACACATTGAAATATCAATTTCCCACCACACTAAGTGCATACATTATTGACACGGGTGAAAATATCTGCTTGAGCTTGTGTAGTGAAATGTGTTACAAAACGCACAAAAATTGTTATAATGATATCGGTGCATTGCCAAACTACAGCAACAACACCGAAAAAGACTGTTTCCCATATACACAGAGAAGAGATTGGTTGGAAATCGGTTGAAGTAAAGAAAATTCTACATTTATAATTAAATATCAGTTGCCCCAATCTATGTATTATAAAGGGTGGTTAAATTGTAAGGGCCGATGTTGAATGTGAACCACACCTAAACGCCAAGTTTTTTTTCCGAATTTTATTTGACATTTCTCTATTTCAGACCTACTCAATTTGAACCATGGACGTCGTGAATGGGCAGAATGGTTCCAAGAAATGGCAACAGTGGATGATCAATTTTCGAAGAAACTCATCTTCAGTAATGAGGCACATTTTCACCTCAGTGGATTCGTCAATAAACAGAATTGCCGCATTTAGGCGAATCAGAATCCAAGAGTGATTGTCGAAAAACCAATGCACCCACAAAGAGTGACTGTTTGGTGCGGTTTATGGACTGGCGGCATCATCGGGCCGTATTTTTTCAAAAATGAGGCCGGTCAGGCAGTTACTGTGAATGGTGTTCACTATCGTGAGATGATAACGAACTTTTTATGGCCTGAATGGGAAGATATGGATGTGGACGATACGTGGTTTCAGCAGGACGGTGCCACTTGCCACACAGCTAACGAAACAATGGCTCTTTTGAGCAACAAATTCAATGGCCGTATTATCTCACGTAATGGCGATGTCAATTGACCGCCAAGATCATGTGATTTGACACCGTTGGACTTTTTTCTTTGGGGTTATTTGAAAGAAAAGGTGTACGTCGATAAGCCAGCAACAATTCAAGAGCTAAAGGATGAGATAATTCGGCACATTAACGGCATAGAACCTCCATTATGCCTCGGCGTCATCGAAAATTTGGACCATCGGATGAAGGTGTGCCACCGAGGTCGCGGCGCCCATTTGGCCGATATTTTCTTCCATACATAATTGAGTAAAAGCAATATATCGTAAGAAAATAAAATTTCAATAATATCCTAAATAGTTTGTGTTTTATTCAAAATCAACATCGGCCCTTGAAATTTTAACCACCCTTTATGTGCAATCATACGTGGGTCTCTACTGCAATGTTTCGATTATTTCAATGGATTTACGTTTGTGATAGAAGACAGACAGTTGTAGGAGTTAAATGTCTCTACTTTATAAAATTTTGCACGAATTCGGACGACACAATTAATTGTCGTGGATGGATGACAATCACAACCGAATGCCATTTGAATAATTTTACAAATGTCATTTCTATTAAAATATTAATTTCATGTCTAAAGAAGGCGTATTTTTATTGCTTTAATTTTAAATCTTCTAAACATAATTTGTTACCTGGAGAACTCGGAATGTAACAGATCGGATGAGAAATGCACTTCCTCAATGGTCAAGGAGTCACAGATTGGACACATTTTTAAATGCCTTTGCATGGGAAATTTCCTGCGTTGATCCATTTTTATACCATACACTCTTTGTGCTCCGAGACACCCTTTTAATGCACCAATCTTTACAGTTTCAACAGGTATTTATCCCTACCATCCAGTCTGTGATTTGATCAATTAGTTCACTTTTTTCTGCGTAGGCCGACTCCATTTGTTTTCAAAACAAAAATTTAAACAAACACAAATATTTATTTTCTACCAAAAACAATGGAAGATGAAGATGGGAAAATGGCAGCAGAGGGTATCAAACCATTGACGGCGTTCGATGCAAACGTGTCGTTTATGATTTTTTGTTCCACAAATTAAACTAAGAATAAAAAGAAATTTATATCAGGGAATGACGTAGAACAATCGGTCAAAAGTTTCTCATTATTATTTACACAAAATTTAACATCATTAACTTACAAAAAATATTGCAAATTAAAAATGAACGAACGTGTATGTATCGAACACCGTAAATGCAACTTTTGGTATGACGTCTTCCATTTTCCAATCTTCCTTTTCTATTGTTTTTGTTTTCTACATATATCTATTCTCCTGGTCGCTCTCTGTTCGTTTCTCCGAATACACAATTTAATCTGTATTATCAATAATGTTTAGACTTAAACATTTAAAAATTTTGGGTGCCACGTTCATGTACCAACCACGTACCAAAATGCGATCACATTTATCCACAACGAAATATGGAATTCAAGTAGAGCATCACTTGCTCTCATTTGATTCTCTCACTGTGTTATGTTTATGTCTTTCGTTATCTATCTGCTTCGCCATTTTTATATTTTCCCTCGCTTTCTTTCTGATGATTCTAAACAAATATATGCTTATACAAAATTTCTAAATTAATATATGTTTGCATCCAGAAACGTTATATTTAAGAAAATGTAATGTCGCTCACATTCTAGCATATTAACATATATGCCCCAAAGATGTTACACTAGTTTATGAATATTATATGCTTGCACTTAAAATTAAAGTTCTAAATTTTTGGGTTCCACACATATAATATTTACACCGAAAGTTCACCACTGTGGTATCACAATGGACTGAATAGTCTAAGTGAGCCTGAAATATCGGGCTGCCACTATTCCTAACCTAACCTATACCGAAACATACACAGAAAATACAGATTGGTTGGTGACAACCGAATTTATTGCCAACCTCCTTTTGACAGTTGTAGCAACTATCAGTTGACAGTTGTGTCACCCGACTGATTCGGTCGACACAACTAATGCCTAATGTGGTATTGGTTGTAGCAACCTTCATCATTCGGTTGTGTTGCCCAACCTTAATAATACTCATGGCCAAATTAAAAACCAATTCCTTCCCAATTAATTTATATTTTATTTAAAAATATGAAATGAAACTAAATCTTAATTCAATGTATTTCACATTAAATTATGAAAACTACACTTTATAATTTTTACCGATTAAGTTGGTTGTAAATCAGCTCGTATATCCTTCCCCATGAATCATCGTCCTATGTGGCAAAAAATCTTTACTACAAACAAAATAAAAATTGATTAATAAAATAATTCATATATGTTCGTATCGTATCGTAATCATATATGTTGCGCGGTAATTACACGCAAAAACATAATTCTTTCCTCCCAAACGAAATTTTAGACAAAGTTCGTTTCTCATTTGCTTTTCGCTGTAAGGAAGTGTATTTGTGATGTATTTGTGATAAACGTTTATTCTTTTCCAGGATGTAAAAACAATTTCATAAAGACAAACTCAAAACAACATTGTTTTCTTGCTACACCCTCAAAAAAAATCGCTTCTCTAACATATGTTCCAAACATATTTTGCAGGAAGCACATATATTATTGGATACCGCCGAAACATTAATATGTTTGTTTTATGTGAGCATATTATATGTTTGGAAGCATTTTGAGTCCAAAAATAGTATATGCTTGGAAGAATTCCCCAAAGAAGAATGTGTTCATTCCCTCACATAATTTTCACTTCCACGAAATTTTTTAGTTCTTCGCATCTTTTTCTGTAATACAAATATGTCGGTTTTTTTCAAATGTCTATTCTCTTGGTTCCGAATGTCTATTCTCTTTATTCCGAATACTCCTTCTAACATTCAAATTAAATAATATTCAGACTTAAGCATATTAAATTTTTGGCCTTATCATGAAATAGTTTTCCGAAACAACATACAATCGGTTTCACAGAAATTTCTCTCATTTCATTCTCTCGCTGTGTTATGTTGATACTTTTTAATCAACCCTCCCGGTTTCCATCTCTATTTCTTTCTCTATACTAAGCAGTCCATCTCTCTCTGTCGCTCTCTGAATAAAGTATCACAACATATATATGTTTACTCGAAATTTGTAAATTTATATATGTTTGCATTCACACATATGATTTTTATGAAACATTCATGCCCCAAACATAATATATTCTAACATATTAACATAGATGTCCCAAACATTTTGTGTTAGTTTAGGAACATTACATGTTTGCACTTAAATATATTGTGTTTAAAAATTGTGCCCGAAACACATTTTGTTTATATCGGAACATATGAAAAACATATTTTTCTAACAGTGTAATTGCATTTTCCTTCACATCTTTCTCACATCCACGAGGTTTTTTAGTTCTTAACACCTTTTCCTGTAAAACCAACAATGTAGAAGAAATTATACGATTTTAAAAATATTTTCAATTTTTTTAGCTTTCGCCTGGACGGAGAATCGAACCGCGGACCATGCACTTTGTAAGCCAACACACTAACCACTGAGCTATGTACCTGTTATGGTCATCAATAGATAAATATCCATATAAGTTATATTTATATAGCATAGCTTGCGGCGCCCACGAACCGAATAAACAAAGTTTATTTAAAAGAAACAAACATTTAGTTTGGCATCGTGGAGCAGTGGTTGCTACGTCCGACTTGCATGCCAAGGGTCGTGGGTTCGATCCCTGCTTCGACCAAAGTTTTTTTTATACCCTCCACCATAGGATGGGGGTATATTAACTTTGTCATTCCGTTTGTAACACATCGAAATATTGCTCTAAGACCCCATAAAGTATATATATTCTGGGTCGTGGTGAAATTCTGAGTCGATCTGAGAATGTCCGTCCGTCCGTCCGTCTGTTGAAATCACGCTAACTTCCGAACGAAACAAGCTATCGACTTGAAACTTGGCGCAATTAGTTGTTATTGATGTAGGTCGGATGGTATTGCAAATGGGCTATATCGGTCCACTTTTACGTATAGCCCCCATATAAACGGACCCCCAAATTTGGCTTGCGAGGCCTCTAAGAGAAGCAAATTTCATCCGATCCGGCTGAAATTTGGTACATGGTGTTAGTATATGGTATCTAACAACCATGCAAAAATTGGTCCACATTGGTCCATAATTATATATAGCCCCCATATAAACCGATCCCCCGATTTGGCTTGCGAGGCCTATAAGAGAAGAAAATTTCATCCGATCTGGCTGAAATTTGGTACATGGTGTTAGTATATGGTCTCTAACAACCATGCAAAAATTGGTCCACATCGGTCCATAATTATATATAGCCCCCATATAAACCGATCCCCCGATTTGGCTTGCGAGGCCTCTAAGAGAAGCAAATTTCATCCGATCCGGCTGAAATTTGGTACATGGTGTTAATATATGGTCTCAAACTTCCATGCAAAAACTGGTCGACTTCGGTCCATAATTATATATAGCCCCCATATAAACCGATCCCCGGATTTGACCTCCGGAGCCCCTTGGAAGAGCAAAATTCATCCGATTCGGTTGAAATTTGGTACGTGATGTTAGTATATGGTATCCAACAACCATGCAGGAATTGGTTCATATCAGTCCATAATTATATATAGCACCCATATAAACCGATCCCGACATTTGACCTCCGGTTCATTTTGGAGAAGCAAAAGTCATCCGATCTGGTTGAAATTTTGTACGTGGTGGTAGTATATGATATTTAACAACCATGCCAAAAGTGGTCCATATCAGTCCATAATCATATATAGCCCCCCATATAAAGCGATCCCGAGATTTGGTTTTGGAGCCTCTTGGAGGAGCAAATTTTATCCGAGTCAGTTGAAATTTGATACATTGTGCTAGTATATGACCGTTAACAACCATGCCTATCTAGGTCCATATCGGTCTAAAGTTATATATAGCCTTCAGATAAATCGATCCCCAATCACACAAAAATTGGTCCATACCAATAATTGTATATAGCCCCCATATAAGCGACCCCCATATTTCAATTCTGGCTCCCTACGTACCGTGCAAAAGTCCATATCGATTCGTAATTATTTGTAGACTTACCTACACATACTTTTTTTTGTCTAATGTATACCACGTATGGACTAACTCAAAATTTTGAAAACGATTTAAGATACCACAACCCAAGTAATTCGATTGTGGATGACAGTCTTTCGTAGAAGTTTCTACGCAATCCATAGTGGAGGGTACATAAGATTCGGCCTGGCCGAACTTACGGCCGTTTATACTTGTTTTTACATATATTCCAGATATGTTCGGAAGATTCCGAAAAAATTGTTCAACATTACATTGTAGTATATTAAATTTTGAACTGTAAAATGAGTCTTATTAAAGACCTAAAGTCAGAAAAGAACAGGGTTTGATATAAACGAAATGGACTGTGTTTTTGTTTCAAAAATAACTTTTTTTATTGAAAAAATAAAAATTTTGTAACAAACGATTTTTTTTGGTGATAAAAGTTTAAAATTTTCAAAGCAATTCAAAAAACTCTAACAAAAGAAAAACGTTTTCGGTACACGTTTTTTGTGGGATCGGTTTTTCTGGGGGCTATATAACTATAGACTGATATGGACCAGGCTTCGTATGGTTGATAGCGGCTATATAACATACTAACACAATGTACCAAATTTCAACCGAGTCGGATGAATTATGGTTCTCCAACAGGCTCCGGAGGTCAAATATAATTATAGACCGCTATGGACCAATTTTTGCATTGTACCAAAGTTCAACCGGATCGGATGAATTTTGCTCCTCCAATAGGCTCCCGAAGTAAAATCTGGAGAACGGTTTCTATGGTGGCTAAATATAGTTATGGACCGATGTGGACCAATTTTTGCATGGTTATGAGAGGCCCTATACTATCACCACGTACCAAATTTCAACCGGATCGGATATAATTTGCTTCTCTAAGAGGATCCGCAAACCAAATCTGGGGGTCGGTTTATATGGGGGCAATACGCATTTGCAATACCATCCGACCTACATCAATAACAACTACTTGTGCCAAGTTTGAAGTTTCAACAGGTATTTATCCCTACCATCTACAGTTTCAACAGGTATTTATCCCTACCATCCAGTCTGTGATTTGATCAATTAATCAAAACTTGTGTCTTCTAGTTTAGTATACAGAGAGGTTGACCCTTCCATGGTAAGGCAAATATAAACTTTCTCGATAGCTGGTGAAGTCGACAAAAAGTAAATATTTGTAATCTGCTATAATCGCAATAGTAACGATTTTCACCATTTTACGTATATATCAGCTAAAGAGGTGCAGATGTTCATGTAATATGTTACGAGATGGGACTTCATATATATATATATATATATATATATATATATATATATATATATATATATATATATATATATATATATATATATATATATATATATATATATATATATATATATATATATATATATATATATATATATATATATATATATATATATATATATATATATATATATATATATATATATATATATATATATATATATATATATATATATATATATATATATATATATATATATATATATATATATATATATATATATGAGGAAAATTTCAATATTTTCGGAGTGAAACTTTGCCCTCCCTGCTAATATGAATCTATATCTCGCGAAAGATATATGATATATGGAATCCGATTTCGATCAAATTAGGCATCCGTAGTAAGATTAGTAATTCTACTCTCTTTGCAAATCTGAACCAATTTCGCATAAATTTGGCACACTTTACGACACTATCAATTGTACTCCTTGCGGAAATTTTGAGGCAAATTAGGGTGAAACTCTGTCTTCTGGGGTCATATAAGTGCATATAGGGCGAAAGATATATATGGGAGCTATATCTAAATCTAAATTAATTTCGCCCAAAACTTTACGATTTTTTCACAATTTGAAAAAGTCCACCTTACGATTGGCAACAAATGGCGTTATTTAGGATATACACATCAGGCAATACTGAGTTCATATTCTTGTCAAAACCTCATACCATAGCTTTAATTTAGCATTTGCCGGAAGATTGCAAACAACTGCTCCAAAAGGCATCGCAGAGTTACCGATGATGTCAAGGGGATTCACTACCACAATACCTAGTCAAAAATTTCATATGGATGGAATGTTCCCCTCCATGTCCAAATTCCATCACCTCTCTCCAAGTCCTCTATTAATTTCAAGTAAATTGGAGTAATCTAGTTTTTCATAAATTCTTTAAAAAAGTCGAGCTTAGGGGAGGTCCTTCTCCACGTCCAAATATATAAAGATGAAATAGCGGATTTTCAACTTAATTCAAATTTTCAAAAAGTCGAATATGTGAAAAACATAAGTTCTTGACAGTGTATGTGTGTCTAAACCAGAGATGGTGTGTCGTAAACTGTAAGGTATTTGACATACATTTACGACGTATTTTACTATACGCCAAAAAAGTCGTAAACCTTCATAAAATACTTAGTTTTCGACAATATACGAATTTGTACAGTATATGTTTTTTAGAAACATTTATGTCTTACTTTTTCATTTTCGAATTACTTTTACTTATAAAAATGGTAAGAAAATGCAAATTTTGCTCAGGACCGAGTATTGATTTCACATAATCATCCAACCAGTTGGGTTTCACAAACTCATATTAAAATTAGGGTTAATTAAAAATTTGTTGTGGGTTAGTCTGATTTTTGCCACAGTAATTTGAAAACTCTTTGCATTCAAACGTTTTTCATACGCCTGCAAATTATGCAAATTGCTTTTGAGTAAAAATTTAAAAATACATATTATTATTATCTAAAATGCCTCAATATGACGTTTTCATGCCTTAGGATATTAAAAATCGTAAATATTTTTGACATTTATTACGTTTTATACAGGTATATGAGGTTTTCGATGTTTACAACTTTTTGACTGTATAAAACCCAAAATATTGCTACTCGGACCATCTCCGATCTTTTATGTTATATTGCATTCTGGGGAATGAAGAAATTATGGAAACTTTTACATTCGAAAAGGTCTATGACTTTGCTATAGACACAAAGAACTTTTTCGCATTAGTACAAGAGCCAAGTTACTATAAAAATCAGAGATGCATATGGTATTTGTTACGTTTTCCATACTCGAGGAACTTGTACTAAATTTCAATCAAGAGAAATATGCATACAGCTTAAAGCCTATATGCTAAGCTATATTCAGAACTTGTGCAAAGCTTTCAGATCAGAATATGATCGCTTTATCGTCATTGACATTAAATTGGAATATTAATGGATTGTGCGTTGAAAATTGAGCGATTGCAATGGCTTTTGAAAATTAAATGCAAATATGGGGTCTTACATTCCAGCTTACACCAGTCGCTACCATTTACGCAGCGTGAAAAATTTCAACTGTGTATGTTAGGTTAATAGCGCATATAAATATCATTAACAATTAGTTTGTTTCTCCCATTCCTATTTATTCTACCTACTCGTATGCTCTGTCTCTCAAAGTATAAGAACAATTAAAGTAGAGAAAGTAAGTGGTGAGTTTCAAGAAGAGCTTGAATAAATTGAAATGCACAGCTAGTACGAATGAAAGAGCAACAACAACAATTTATTCAAAAAGAGTTCATTCACGAAATACCCATTGATGGTGTGATCAGAGATGGTCTGTCGTAAACTGTGAGGTATTTGACATACATTTACGACGTATTTTACCACACTGAAAAAACAGTGAACCCACCAGGTTAGTTTTAGAAAAACTATATTAATTTTAGAACATTTTAACTAAACTGTATTAGAAACGCAGATGTCACGCCGATTTCACGAAACTAAGTAAATAATTTTCGATAAATTCAAGAAAATTTATTAGACATAATTCATTTTTTTCGCTTGCTAAAGAAAATTTCGAACTTTGAAGGAAAAAATTGGAGTTAAAAATTGCAAAAATGTCTTTAGTACCATAGGTACGAAGTTCATGATGGGCTCATTACAGGTAAAATTTACAAATTTTAAGAAATTCTGAACTATTTTGTGGGAGACCGGAATTTAGTTAATCTTTATGCTTCATTTGTGTATAATTTTTATACCCACCACCATAGAATGGTGACGGGGGTATAATAAGTTTGTCATTCCGTTTGTAACACATCGAAATATCGATTTCCGACTATATAAAGTATATATATTCTTGATCAGGGAGAAATTCTAAGACGATATAGCCATGTCCGTCTGTCTGTCTGTCTGTCTGTTGTAATCACGCTACAGTCTTCAATAATAAAGCAATCGTGATGAAATTTCGCACAAACTCGTGTTTTGTCTGCAGGCAGGTCAAGTTCGAAGATGGGCTATATCGGTCCAAGTTTTGATATAGTCCCCATATAAACCGACCTCCCGATTTGGGGTCTTGGGCTTATAAAACCCATAGTTTCTATCCAATTTGCCTGAAATTTGAAATCTAGAGGTATTTTATGACCACAAAGAGGTGTGCCAAAAATGGTGAGTATCGGTCCATGTTTTGGTATAGCCCCCATATAGACCGATCTCCCGATTATATTTCTAGGGCTTCTAGAATCGGTAGTTTCTATCCAATTCGCCTGAAATTGGAAATCTAGAGGTATTTTGGCACCATAAAGAGGTGTGCCAAAAATGGTGACTATCGGTTGATGTTTAGATATAGCCCCCATATAGACCCATTTCCCGATTTTACTTCTTGGGCTTCTAGAATCCGTAGTTATTATCCAATTTGCTTGAAATTTGAAATGTAGAGGTATTTTAGGACCATAAAGAGGTGTGCTAAAAATGGTGAGTATCGGTCCAGGTTTTGGTATATCCCCCATATAGACCGATGTCCCAATCTGGGGTCTTGGGCTTATAGAATCCGTAGTTTTTATCCAATTTGCCTAAAATTGGGAATCTAGAGGTATTTTAGGACATTAAAGAGGTGTGCTAAAAATGGTGAGTGTCGGTCCAGGATTTGGTATATCCCCCATATAGACCGATGTTCCGATTTGGGGTCTTGGGCTTATAGAATCCGTAGTTTTTATCCAATTTGCTGGAAATTGGAAATCTAGAGGTATTTTAGAACAATAAAGAGGTGTGCCGAAAATGGTGAGTATCGGTCCATGTTTTGGTATAGACCCATATAGACCGATCTCCAGTTTTTACTTCTTGGGCCTCTAAAATCTGTAGTTTTTATCCAATTTGCCTGAAATTAGAAATCTAGAGGTATTTTAAAACCCTAAAGAGGTGTGCTGCCATGTTTTTATTAGCCCCTATATAGACCGATCTCCAATTTGAGGCAAGTTGGATAAAAAACGTAGTTTTTAACCAACGTGCCTCAAATTGGAAATCTAGAGGTATTTTAGAACAATAAAGAGGTGTGCCGAAAATGGTGAGTATAGGTCCATGTTTTGATATAGCCATCAGATAGACCGATCTCCCGATATTACTTTTTGGGCTTCTAGAAGCCGTAATTGTTGTCTACTTTGCCTGAAATCGAAAATCTGGAGGTTTTTAGGAATATAAATAGGTGTGCAAGAAATGATTTTATTTTTTTAGGCTTCTAGAATCCGTAGTTTTTATCCAATTTGCCTGAAATGAGAAATCTACAGGTATTTTAGGACCTTAAATATGAGAGCCGAAAATCGCGTGTATTGGTCCATGTTTTGGTTTATCTCCCAAATAGACCGATCTTCCGATTTTACTTCTTGGGCTTTTAGAAACCATAGTTTTTATAAAATTTGCACTCAATTTTAAATCTAGAAGTATTTTAGGAACATAAAGAGGTATGCCGAAAATGGTGAATGTCGGTCCATGTGCACTGGTAATGAAAATTGCTTGAAACAGAATTATAGTTTCCAGATTTTACTTCTGGTAATCATTTAAATAATGGGGGTAAAAGTCTACAGATGTTAGATTTTAAATCAAGGCGTTATTTCATCGTTTTATTGTACACTTGCACACGATGTTTATGATTCCTCTAAAACTCAAACAAATATGGTTCTTATAAATACAGAATCTGGTCTAGTCTTCATAGGTAAAATCTTTGAATTTATCTTCGGGAAGTGTACTGGTTGAACTGATCTGCTTGTCACCAAATCCCCCTGAAATTTTCACAGGAAACAATAATATTTGATTCATGGTGGTGGGTATTTAAGATTCGGCCCGGCCGAACTTACTGCTTTATATACTTGTTTCCTCTTTTTAGTTATTTTAACTAACGTACGCAAAAAATTATTAATGCCATAGAAATTTTCTTAAAACATAAAAATTCCATGAACTTAATTTGAATTAAATCAGCTTTAGTGAAATATAGGGTTCACTTTTTTTTGAGTGCGTACGTCAAAAACCTTCGTAAAATACCTAATTTTTGACAATATAAGTATTCCTTTTTTTAAAACCGTTTATTTCGTACTTTTTATGCAATTTTTATACCCACCACCATAGAATGGTGACGGGGGTATAATAAGTTTGTCATTCCGTTTGAAACACATCGAAATATCGATTTCCGACTATATAAAGTATATATATTCTTGATCAGGGAGAAATTCTAAGGCGATATAACGATGTCCGTCTATCCGTCTGTCTGTCTGTCTGTCTGTTGTAATCACGCTACAGTCTTCAATAATGAAGCAATCGTGCTGAAATTTTGCACAAACTAGTCTTTTGTCTGCAGGCAGGTCAAGTTCGAAGATGGGCTATATCGGTCCAGGTTTTGA
Source organism: Haematobia irritans (assembly GCF_050003625.1). Taxonomy (NCBI): domain Eukaryota; kingdom Metazoa; phylum Arthropoda; class Insecta; order Diptera; family Muscidae; genus Haematobia; species Haematobia irritans. Next base: position 85,610,489 of record NC_134400.1, read on the forward strand.
TATAGTCCCCATATAAACCGACCTCCCGATTTGGGGTCTTGGGCTTATAGAAATCGTAGTTTTTATCCAATTTGCCTGAAATTGGAAATCTAGAGGTATTGTAGGACTACAAATACGTGTGCCAAAAATTGTGAGTATCGATCCATATTTTGGTATAGCCCCCATATAGACCGATCTCCCGATTTTACTTCTTGGCCTTATAGAAACCGCAGTTTTTATCCAATTTGCCTGAAATTTGAAATCTAGAGGTATTTTATGACCATAAAGAGGTGTGCCAAAAATGGTGAGTATCGGTCCATGTTTTGGTATAGCCCCCATATAGACCGATCTCCCGATTTTACTTCTTGGCCTTATAGAAACCGCAGTTTTTATCCAATGTGCCTGAAATTTGAAATCTAGAGGTATTTTATGATCATAAAGAGGTGTGCCATCGGTCCATGTTTTGGTATAGCCCCATATAGACCGATCTCCCGATTTTACTTCTTGGCCTTATAGAAACCGCAGTTTTTATCCAATTTGCCTGAAATTTGAAATCTAGAGGTATTTTATGATCATAAAGAGGTGTGCCAAAAATGGTGAGTATCGGTCCATGTTTTGATATAGCCCCCATATAGACCGATCTCCCGATTTTACTTCTTGGGCTTATAGAAACCGCAGTTTTTATTCAATTTATCTGAAATTGGAAATCTAGAGGTATTGTAGGATCACAAATACGTGTGCCAAAAATTATGAGTATCGATCCATATTTTGGTATAGCCCCCATATAGACCGATCTCCCGATTTTACTTCCTGGGCTTATAGAAACCGCAGTTTTTATTCAATTTATCTGAATTTGGAAATCGAGAGGTACTTTAGAACCGTAAAGAGGTGTGCCAAAAATGGTGAGCATCGGTCCATGTTTTGTTATGGTGCCCATATAAACCGACCTCCAGATTTGGGGTCTTGGGCTTATAGAAACCGTAGTTTTTATCAAATTTGCCGAAAATGGTGAGTATCGGTCCATATTTTGGGAGCCACCGTGGTGCAATGGTTAGCATGCCCGCCTTGCATACACAAGGTCGTGGGTTCGATTCCTGCTACGACCGAACACCAAAAAGTTTTTCAGCGGTGGATTATCCCACCTCAGTAATGCTAGTGACATTTCTGAGGGTTTCAAAGTTTCTCTAAGTGGTTTCACTGGAATGTGGAACGCCCTTCGGACTCGGCTATAAAAAGGAGGTCCCTTTTCATTGAGCTTAACATGGAATCGGGCAGCACTCAGTGATAAGAGAGAAGTTCACCACTGTGGTATCACAATGGACTGAATAGTCTAAGTGAGCCTGATACATTGGGCTGCCACATAACCTAACCATCGGTCCATATTTGGTATAGCCCCCAATAGACCGATTTCCCGATTTTAATTCTTGGGCTTCTAGAATCCGAAGTTTTTATCCTATTTGCCTGAAATTGGAAATCTAGAGGTATTTTCGGGCTATAAAGAGATGTTCCAAACATGGCGAGTATCAGCACATGCAAAATTTAATACCCTGTTGTACTTTTAACTGCATTTCACGAAATTACATCCTTTCATCGAAGAAAAAACGAACTAAAATTAAAGAAGAAAATCATTGGCGCCAAATCATACTATTTTTAGGAATCGTACGAAAATCATATTTTGCTTTAGTTCATATTCAACTTATGTGTACGGTCATTGAATTTTATAACCACCCAGCAAGAAAAAATTGGAAGTTGTTCCACAAACATTTCTTTTAAAGTGCATCCCGGAATCATCAAGGATAAGTCCACAAACATTTCTGTTAAAGTGCATCGCGGGATCCCCTATTTATGTTTTTTTAACTTCCAATGCAATCCTTTTTTTTATTGATTTTTAATGAAAACAAGTATATACGGCTGTAAGTTCGGCCAGGCCGAAGCTTATGTACCCTCCACCATGGATTGCGTAGAAACGTCTAGTGAAGCCGATGGCAAGGTATCATAAAACTTCCTAACAACGTAATATATACCACATAGTCCATACGTGGTATATATGAAACTACAAAAGGGCCGATTAAATACGTATATAATTAAGTTTAAAGTTTCTATAGAAATAAAATTTTGACATTTTCTATAGAAGTAAAATTTTGACAAAATTTTCTATAGAAATAAAATTTGGAAAAAATTTTCTATAGAAATAAAATTTTGGTAGATTATTTTTGGCTCGAGTGGCAACCATGATTATAATCGATATGGACCAATTTTTGTGTGATTGGGGATCGGCTATATATAACTATAGACCGATATGGACCAATTTTGGCATGGTTATTAGCGGCCTTATACTAGGTTAAAGTGGCAGCCCGATTAAATTTCCGGCCTTATACTAACACCACGTTGCAAATTTCAACCGGATCGGATGAATTTTGCTCCTCCAAGAGGCTCCGGAGATCAAATCTGGGGAACGGTTTATATGCCCCCATCCTATGGTGGAGGGTATAAAAATATATTTATACAAAAAAATATAAGCCAAAAAAAAAAAACAACAAATTAAAAACGAAGTATAATATAAAAAAATAGTTTTTTAGAAAAATATTTAATAACAAATTTCCGCTGGTGAGATTCTTTATTTTTTCATTCATAATAATAAAGAACATCTCAGGAAGTAGTTAGAATGTCATGGCATGGAATCATATTAGGTTCATGTCACAAACATTTAAATAGACGTTTTAATGGCATCGTGTTCAGTGGCATAGGCGTTCAGACCCAGATTCAACCCCCCGGTGGAAGCGAAGAACTTATTGAATTAGTAAAAATTTGATACTACACTCAAAAAAAAAGTGAACTCACTATTTCACTAAAGCCAAGTTAACTATATTTTAGTTCATGAACTTATTATATTTGGTGAAAGTTTCATTTACTCTAATAATTTTTTGCGTACGTTAGTTAAATTAACTAAAAGACGGGAAAAAATTATACACAAGTTAAGGATAGAAATTTACTAAATTCGTATTTGTCATAAAATAGTTCATTATTTCTTCAAATTTATAAATTTTACTACAAATGCGTCCATCATGAACTTCGTATGTCACTAAAGACATTCTTGCAATTTTGAACTCCAATTTTTTCCTTCAATCTACAAAATTTTCTTTAATATGTGTAAAAAATTATTTATGTCTAATAAATTTTCTTGAATTTGTCGAAAAATATTTACTTATTTTTGTGATATCAGCGTGATGCCAGCGCTTATAATACTGTTTAGTTAAAAATTTCTAAAAATATTCAAAATTTTCCAAAATTAATCAAAAGTTTTCTTCCTGGTGGGTTCACTGTTTTTTTTCAGTGTAAGAATATAAAAGTGTAACAAAAAATACTGGAAAAATAAAAAGTGAAATTGGACAAAAAAAATTTGTTGTTTAGTTTTTTAAATTTCTTCATCCAAATGAACTTCCAAGTCACAACTTCTAAAGCAATGCAAAGGATATAAAAAATGGAGTACTTCCGTCCTATGACAAGCCCATGTAAAATTCACTGGAGATGATCCAAGTTTTCACTACTTCCGGATCACAAGTTGGGCATCCAAACCACTTTTTTGGAAGCTCTTTTTTGCTGGGCATGTTTAGTTTATAAAATGTTTGAGGCATACTTAAAAAAAGGAAAATTTCATTAGACTGTGGAAAATTTCCAAATTTCGTTTAAACCTTTTTTCGGAAGGTTTAAGTGTGGCTCACTTTTGGGTTTAGTGAACTGCCTGAATTCATTCTGATAATTGGTTGATAGTTTTGCTGCAAGTAAAGGATGATGATGAGGAATGTGGTAATTCCGAAACGTGCGTCCATCCAACCATCTTTCAGTCTATAGGGCTTTGCCCAAATAAATTTGAAAAACATTCTTGCATGGTTTTAAGCTGAAATCAAAAACAACAACAATGAAAAAAAAAAATTAACTACTAGCAAATAATTTTTTCGAATAAAACTAAGTTAAGTTTAGCGTTAGTGTAATTACTGAATTTTTTTCTGGGTGACGAACGAAATATATGCTAAAAATTAGTGTTGCAGTCAAACACACTCAAAAAAACAAGTGAACTCTCTATTTCACTAAAGCCAATTTAACTTTGTTTTAGTTCATGGAATTATTATATATGGAAAATTATTATCGTTTACTCTAATAATTTTTTGCGTACGTTAGTTAAATGAACTAAAAACGGGGAAAAAATTGTACACAAATGAAGTAAAAACGTTTACTAAATTCGTACTTCTTACCAAATAGTTCATTATTTCTTTAAATTTGTAAATTTTACTTCAAATTTGTCCATTATGAACTTCGTATGTCACTAAAGACATTCTTGCAATTTTTAACTCCAATTTTTTCTCTCAAACTGCAAAATTTTCTTTAACAAGTGGAAAAAAATAATTATGTCTAATAAATTTTCTTGAATTTGTCGAAAAATATTTACTTATTTTTGTGTGATATCGGCGTGATGTCAGCGTTTGTAATGCTGTTTAATTAAAATTTTCTAAAAATATTAAAAATGTTCTAAAATTAACTAAATGTTTTCTTCCTGGTGGGTTCCTGGTGTTTTTTCAGTGCATGTACATTTTTTATTTGTTTAATATATATATAGTTAAAATGTTAGATATAATATTTATTTCACACACTGAAAAAAATATTATCGTGGGGCCATAGATTTGATGTTCTTAAAATACGAATGCGAATTTTGGTTAGCATAGATGACGAATTTCTCTGCTATAAAATTTTTTCCTTGTCCAAAATTGTATTTTACTAAAGACAACTTGGCTTTAATATTTCTGAAAAATTCTTCAAAATGAATAAAACTGTCTTGAAATTTGTTGACTTTTTGTATCTTGGCTACAAAACAAAAATGGATTCAAAACTAGGATATATATGTTTTTCAATACTAACCAAAATAAAATTATTTTTTCTTATTTTATTTTAATTCGTGATTTATTTCACTAAAATAACCTTTAGTGGGGGTACACTGGTAGAAAATCGGCGGTATGTGGCCATTACCGTTTGGTATTAATAAGTGGATTCGCGTTACCTTTTAATTTTGATACCACTTTGTTTCAAATCATTTACATCCGGTATTATTATGGTATTAATTATCACATCGCCGTAACACATGATATGCAGACGTTGCGACCAATTGTAATTGGTCGCCATGGTAGTTTAGTTTTTATACCCTTCACCACTACTGTGGTACAGGGTATAATAAGTTTGTGCATTTGTATGTAACGCCAAGAAATAATTGGCATAGACCCATCTTTTAGTATACCGATCGGCTTAAAATCAAATTCTGAGTCGATTTAGCGATGTCCGTCTGTCTGTATATGTAATTTTGTGCACAAAGTACAGGTCGCAGTTTAAGTCCGATCGTCCTCAAATTTGACATAACGTCTTTCTTCGGGTGGAAGACAATCGCTATTGAAAAATCGGTTCAGATTTAGATATAGCTGCCATATATAGTTATCACCGATTTGATCATAATTCACGTATTTATGAACCGACATTCTTAAAATTTTGTACATCTGAATGTTTTGTCAGTCCCGTAAAAACTGCCAAATATCCGCTAAATCGGTTCAGATTTATATATAGCTCCCACATATATCTTTCGTCCGATTTGGACTTATATGGCCCCAAAAGCGAGAGTTTTGCCCTGATTTGCTTCAAATTTTGCACAACGAGTACGTTTAATGGTATCGTTAATTGTGCCAAATTTAGTTGAAATCGGTTCAGATTTAGATATAGCTCCCATATATATCTTTCGACCGATTTGGACTTATATGGCCCCAAAAGCCAGAGTTTTGCCCTGATTTGCTTCAAATTTTGCACAACAAGTACGTTTAATAGTATCGTTCAGTGTGCTTAATTTGGTTAAAATCGGTTCCGATTTTGATATAGCTCCCATATATATCTTTCGTCCGATTTGGATTTATATGGCCTCAAAAGCCAGAGTTTTGCCGTGAGTTGCTTGAAATTTTGCACAAGGAGTACGTTTTATAGTATCGTTAATTGTGCAAAATTTAGTTGAAGTCGGTTCAGTTTTAGATATAGCTCCCATATATATCATTCGCCCGATTTGGTCTAATATGCCCACAGAGGCAAAAGTGCTGCTCTGATTTACGTGAAATTTTGCAGAGGGAGTAGAATTTAACTTGAAACTTTGCACAGGCAGTAGAATTAAGGTTCTGCATATGCGTGTTTATTTTGGTTGAAATCGGTTCAGATTTTGATATAGCTCCCATATATATCTTTCGCCCATTTTTCCGTCATATGACCACAGAGGTCAAAGTTGTTATCCGATTTACGTGAAATTTTGCACAAGGAGTAGATTCAACATAGTAATTTGATTGCAATCGGTTCAGATTTCGATATAGATTCCATATGTATGTTTTTCCTATTTACGGAAAACTGGCCGAAATACCTACATTTTCCTTATCAAATCGCCACTGCTAAGTCGAAAACTTATCAAAATGACTCAAATTTTCCTATTACTCTATTACACATCTATCGACCGATAAATCATAAATACACTTTTGCGATGTTGCCTCAAAATTGGTTCATATTTAAATGTTTCCCCTGTTTTTTTACTAACATTGTGTTCCACCTCAGCGCATTAGCCGACTTAAATGTAAAATCTACACCCTCAAAAAAATCGCTTCTTTAACATATGTTCCAAACATATTTTGCAGGAAGCACATATATTATTGCATACTGCCGAAACATTAATGTGTTTGTTTTATGTGAACATATTATATGTTTGGAAGCATTTTGAGCCAAAAATATTATATGCTTGGAAGAATTTTTCCCAAACACGATTATGCTCATTCCCTAACATACTCGTAATTTTCACTTCCACGAAATTTTTTAGTTATTGGCACCTTTCTCTGTAATACAAATAATGTTGAAGAAATTATTCACTTTTATAAATTTTTTAAATTTTACCTTTCGCCTGCACGGAGAATCGAACCGAGGACCATACAGTTTGTAAGCCAACACACTATCCACTGGGCTACGTAGCTGTTATAGTCACCAGTAGATAATTATCGTTTTAAGTTACATTTATATAGCATAGTTTGCAGCGCCCACGAGCCCATGCAAACATAACATTATTTAACAGAAACATACATTTGTTTGCCACGTGGAGCAGTGGTTAGCATGTCTGCCTTGCATGCAAAGGGTCGTGGGTTCAATCCCTGCTCCGACCGAACATTTTTTTGTTTTTTTTTTTTTTTTTTTTTAATTTACACATTTATATTTATACTATATTAATTTATTTTAAATGAAACTTCGAAATGTGCGTTATTAAAGATTTATAGTCAGTAACAGTGCTTGATATAAACGAAATTGACTGATTTTTGGATAAAATATTATTTTTTATTGCAAAAATAACAATCTTGTAATAAAAAACTCTTTTTGTACAAAACTTTAAAATTTGGAAGGAATTCAAAAACTAACAAAAGAAGAACATGGAGTCGAGTATAAACATACATACATAATTTTATAATATAAACATAAATTTATTTAGGAGTGAACAGTTTTTTACTAGCATTTAACACCATCGCTCTAAAATTCCTTTTATTTTTCTTTAATAATTCATTTTAAAGGAAATAAACTTTTTAAATTGTTTTAGCTGTAAAACTCGAACTTAATGCCCGCTTTTATATTTGGTGGTGTCCGTCAACTCCTCGTGGACTACTAAAGAGGAACTAAAGTTTGTTTTTTTACATTTTACTGTGTAATTTTACTATTTCCTCCTTATTTCATTTTACTGTCCCAACTCTAAAAAGTGTATAGTGCCCTTTCGCTATTTTTATGAAGACCCCTGATTTCTTTTAACGAACCAAGAAAAAAATTGTGCCCATAATGCCAAAATGATAAACAAAACACATGTTCACACATACATAAAATGCTGCTCTCAAGGCGAAAACATATGCTGTTTGTTTTTCAAATGTCTATTCTCTTGGTTCCGAATGTCTATTCTCTTTATTCAAATTAAATAATATTTAGACTTAAGCATATCAAATTTTTGGCCTTATCATAAAACAGTTTTCCGAAACAACATACAAGCGGTTTCACAGAAATTGTTCTCTTTTGACTCTTTTGCTGTGTTATATTGATATATTTCGTCAACTCTCCCGGTTTCCATCTCTATTTCTCTCTATACTCTCTCTGTCGCTTTGAATAAAATATCACAACATATGTATGTTTAGTTGAAATTTGTAAATTTATATATGTTTGTATTCACACATATGATTTTTATGAAACATTCATGCCCCAAACATAATATATTCTAACATATTAACATAGATGTCCCAAACATTTAGTGTTAGTTTAGGAAAATTACATGTTCGCACTTAAATATATTGTGGTTTAAAATCGTGCCCGAAACACATTTTGTTTATATCGGAACATATGAAAAACATATTTTTCTAACAGTGTATGGACCAATTTTTGTGTGATTGGGGGTCGGCTATATATAACTGTAGACCGATATGGACCAATTTTGGCATGGTTATTAGCGGCCTTATACTAGGTTAAAGTGGCAGCCCGATTAAATTTCCGGCCTTATACTAACACCACGTTGCAAATTTCAACCGGATCGGATGAATTTTGCTCCTCCAAGAGGCTCCGGAGATCAAATCTGGGGAACGGTTTATATTGCCCCATCCTATGGTGGAGGGTATAAAAATATATTTATACAAAAAAATATAAGCAAAAAAAACAACAAATTAAAAACGAAGTATAATATAAAAAAATAGTTTTTTAGAAAAATATTTAATAACAAATTTCCGCTGGTGAGATTCTTTATTTTTTCATTCATAATAATAAAGAACATCTCAGGAAGTAGTTAGAATGTCATGGCATGGAGTCATATTAGGTTCATGTCACAAACATTTAAATAGACGTTTTGATGGCATCGTGTTCAGTGGCTGAGTGTGCATAGGCGTTCAGACCTTTAATTAGATGCTCAACTAACATACAAAAACCATCCAAATACAACAAGAGACCTCTTGAGGGATGCAGTGCCTGAATTGCGACATGGAGCTGATTTGGGAGAAAAACTTTGCATGGAGAAATGTTTAGGTGTTTATACATATGTATGTTATATATTCTTGGGCAAAATCGTTCACCGTAGTGATTCGGACTCATCGTTCCTTTTGTACAAAGAAACTAGTTCCTACAAATCGTTCCATCATTCCTTTTCGTTCCGGATTTTTATATTTGTCATCACTGTCATCCACTAAAGACAGACATGGCATTGTTTGCTTACTTTGAAAGGAATGGAAATTTTAAGAAAGTAACTAAACTCAGGAAGCCAAACTCTTTGGATGGATTTTTATATTCTGATTTTATATTATTTTATACTCTGTGCAAAATTATTCATTGCAAGAAATTACGATTTTTTTATCTTTTGTGAAGAGCCTGAGATGGAATTAATGATTCTATTAAATAGCAGCATATCAATCAATGATTTAAGTACATACGCGCCAAAATGAATGAATTGGCAAATAGCTCAAACACAAGTAAAAAACTCAAACTGCGATCCGCGGAACGATGGAGCGTAAATCGAAAATAAAACAAAATGACAAAAGGAACGATGAGAACGAACGAAATGGAACTAGTGACAGACGTTCCTTTTAGTGAACCGTTCATTGGAACTAGTTCGTTCCGGAACGACACAAGACTAATGTTATATATTAAATGAATTACAGAAACAAAGACATTGTACGTGTGTTTTATTAAACTAAATATGCATAACCATAATTAATACCGGGTTGGTATTAAACCCAATACCGTTTTTGGAATAAATAATAGTACCGCTTAGGTATTATTTTCAATACCATATCGCGTACCGAATGGTACTTTGCGTACCGGCTGTACCACTCGGTATTCATATTGTACCATACGGGGTTGGCTAACTATCAATAACGTACGGTACCGATTTGAGCCCGTATGGTAATAATTTTTCTATGGGTGTAGAGGAAGGCAGGGTAACTGGCGAAATAGTTAGTGGGTGCTCATCCATATTTTTGTTTTCTTCTTGTTAATGAGTAACATTCAATTTCTTATTTTAGATAACGACATATATTTGAAGTTTTTGTTATTTTTTTTTTTGATTGGCTCGAAATTTGTTTCTTTTTTTTTTGACTATAGCCCACAGGTTTTGTCACAACAATAACGATTTTTTGTTTTGTTAATTTATATTGTACCAAAAAAATTCATTAAGGTTGTTATTGTTGTGCATATTATCGAGCTGCTGGCATAAATGTTGCCGTATGCGGAACGCCGCACTCGGCCAAATTTGTGTGTGGGCCAAGAAGTCAAGAAGTGACAAATCATGGCATGCTTAGTTGGAGAAGAATTGGTCTATTAATTCATATATGTATACGACAAATAAAATAATATCTCTTAGCTGTTATTCTTGAATTTGTCTGGTGATCTGATTTAATGGTGGGTGATATTTATGGCCAGACACTTGAAAGCATTATTTCGGTGTCTATGCTGAAAATAGCCTCTTGGGGATCGAGCAGTTGGCTTTTATTTTTATTTGCTGCTTAGTTTTCAAACACCACATGCGCCATGTAGTGACAACAGATTTCAGACGCCACTCTTTGCGATTGCCAACAGATATATTTTGTATAAAAATATATGGATTTCTATTTTATCAATAAAATGTAGCAAATTAAAAATAAATTTATGTGCTAAAATAGCAAAAGTGATGACAATTTTTTGTTTTTGCTATAAAAAAATACTAAAAAGATCAGATATTAGCATATTTTCCCACCAAATTCAATATTTAATTTAAATTAGATACCAAATGTTAGGAAAATATTACAATAAAAATATTGTATGTAATAAATAAGAAAAAAACTGACATCTTATAGATATTTCACAGACTTCCCGATTATAATTCACTTAATATGTTTAAAAATATAGGCCCACGTCAGTAGGTTATAAGATTAATTGTAAATTAATTGTAATCGTATTAACCAGAAAGTCCATCGCTAAGGTAATACTAAATTCAAATTATTATTATTATTAAACAATTATTTGGTTTAAGTTTAACTTCATATTTTCTTTTTTAATTTAATTACATAAATTTCATAAACTAAATCTGTATATATTAAAATTAAGTTATATTTGTTTGTTTGTATCAGCTACTTTATTTTTCGATATTTGGTCGGGGAGGAAGACCCCCTTCCTCCTTTTTTTAAAGTACAGCGAAAACACTGAACTTGTCCGATTTACTTGAAATTTACAGAGGACGTGAAGGAGGTTATTGAGTTAATATGAGGTACTTGGTGTTAGTATATGGTCTCTAATAACCATACAAAAATTGGTCCATATCGGCCCATAATTATATATAGCCCCCATATAAACCGATCCCCAGATTTGTTCTCCGAAGCCTATTGGAGGAGCAAAACTCCAGTTAATATTTGGAATGTGGTTTTAGTATGTGGTCTTTAACAACCATGCAAAAATTGGTACATATCGGTCCATAATTATATATAGTCCTTATATAAACCGATCCCTATATTTGACTTCCAGAGCCTCTTGGAGTAGTAAATTTCATCCGATCCGGCTGAAACTTGGAACATAATCTAAGTATTTAGTCTTTAAACCATACAAAAATTCGTCCATATCGGTCCAATTATATATAGCCCCCATATAAATCCCCAGATTTGACCCTCTTGGAGGAGCAAAATTCATCCAATCTGGTTGAAATTTTGTATGTGGTCTCTAGCAACCATGCAAAAATTAGTCCATATCGGTCCATAATCATATATAGTTCCCACATAAACCAATCCCCAGATTTGACATCCGAAGCATCTTGGAGAGGCAAAATTCATCCGATTCGGTTGACAATTGTTACATTGTGCTAGTATATAACCGCTAACAACCATGCCAAAATTGGTCCATATCGGTCTATGGTTACACCCTCAAAAAAAAATCGCTTCTTTAACATATGTTCCAAACATATTTTGCAGGAAGCACATATATTATTGGATATTGCCGAAACATTAATATGTTTGTTTTATGTGAACATATTATATGTTTGGAAGCATTTTGAGCCCAAAAATATTATATGCTTGGAAGAATTTTTCCCAAAGACGATTGTTCTCATTGCCTAACATACCCGTAATTTTCACTTCCACGAAATATTTTAGTTCTTGGCCCCTTTTTCTGTAATACAAATAATGTTGAAGAAGTTATTCACTTTTATAAATTTTTTAAATTTTACCTTTCGCCTGCACGGAGAATCGAACCGAGTACCATATAGTTTGTAAGCCAACACACTATCCACTGGGCTACGTAGCTGTTATGGTCACCAGCAGATAATTATCGTTATAAGTTACATTTATATAGCATAGTTTGCAGCGCCCACGAGCCCATGCAAACATAACATTATTTAACAGAAACATACATTTGGTTGCCACGTGGAGCAGTGGTTAGCATGTCTGCCTTGCATGCAAAGGGTCGTGGGTTCAATCCCTGCTCCGACCGAAAACTTTTTTTTTTTTTAAATTTGCACATTTATATTTATACTACATTAAATTTTTATAATGAAACTTCGATTTCATTCAAATTTTTGGCCTTATCATAAAACAGTTTTCCGAAACAACATACCAGCGGTTTCACAGAAATTGTTCTCTTTTGATTCTTTCGCTGTGTTATGTTGATATCTTTCGTCAACTCTCCCGGTTTCCATCTCTATTTCTTTCTCTATACTCTCTCTGTCGCTTTGGATAAAATATCACAACATATGTATGTTTAGTCGAAATTTGTAAATTTATATATGTTTGCATTCACACATATGATTTTTATGAAACATTTATGCCCCAAACATAATATATTCCAACATATTAACATAGATGTCCCAAACATTTAGTGTTAGTTTAGGAACATTACATGTTTGCACTTAAAAATATTGTGTTTTAAAATTGTGCCCGAAACACACTTTGTTTATATCGGAACATATGAAAAACATATTTTTCTAAGAGTGTATGTATGTTATAGCACCCATATAAAGCGATCCCCAATCACAGAAAAATTGGTCCATATCGGTTCGTATTTGTATATATCCCCCTTATAAAGCGACCCCCATATTAAAAAAAAACCAAGACACCGTACTGACTTTTCGTACCATTCTCATTTTTATACTCTACCATATATAATAAGTTTGTGCTTCCATGTAACGTCCATAAGGAGTAGCCTCCCATGGTTTAGTTTACCTATCTTCTTAAAATTAAATTCTGAGTTGATTAAGCGATGTCCGTCTGTCTGTTCATGTATTTTTATGTTCAAAGTTCAGCTTGCCAAATTCTATGACAAATTTTGTTAATAGAATTATCTTTTCACCAGTGCATTACCACCTATATATCCATTATGACAAATGGTTATATATGTATTCTTAGAAATTTAAACCATCTTGTAGTCAGCTTTTCCCTATCAATCAGTCGAATAAGAGCACAAACGTATCTATGTTTCGAGATCTTTGCTTTTGTCAATCATTATTGTAAGTAATCTCCATTACAAGACATCCACTGTTTAAGGTGAATTATCAAGTCAAAGTACCCATCCATTCATCCATGTTGCTACGATACTAAGCCTATTTGCAGAAAGCGGTTTCTAACAACAAGAATTTTACGGCTATCATTAGCAAGAGCAATGTGATAATCAGGTGCCAAGACTTGTGCACAAAAGTTCAAATTCATTGTTGCGGATGGATGGATGGATGGATAGAGCAGTCTGGTTAAATAGCCACTCAGGCTGTTAACTAGCCAACATGCCGTCGTAATAGCATTCATTAGTCGTTCAAGTTCAATGTGCGATACATGGCTAATTTGTAGGTTTGAAATCATTCTCTCGTTTTCCTCTTAGTATTCACTTAAATGTCTTTAAAGACGAGAAAAAAAACCAAAATAATGCCAAATATGACCCACACAGTCGTTTTCAAGATAATTTGGCTATTCATCGTTGTCAGGTGACTAAGACAACAATTTTGCAAACTTAAACTGAAATTTGGCCACTCACTTTAAAGACAGCCACAGAAAAAAAATATGCCAAAAATTTATTTTTGAAAATACGAACAAGTTTTGTTTTTATTTCAATGGAATGCTATCGATTTGAAAGCTTGGGAAACCCCTCCTTCACCCAATCTCCTCAATTTAGTTTTGAATAAGCGAACGCTTATTCATATTTTCACTTTAGTGATTAAGAGACCTTGGCGGTAGAGTAAAAACATTCTTACACATTTGGTGCGATTCAATTCTTTGGTTGCTATATGAGAATTGGTTGAAGACCAACTGAGCCACATGTGGTAGGTTTTATGCAAAGGGTATTCCTTTATAATGTCTTCTCAAGATGCGAAGTATAAATCTCCTCAGTTCACATTTAAATCTATTTTCTATTGTCTCAACATACTTGAAACGTAGTACAAGTAGCTGTTATCGATGTAGATTGGATGTTAAATTGATCGATATCGGTAGGATGGCAAATAATCGATATCTGTTCTATTTGTCGATATCGGTTCATAATTATAAATACATAGCTGCCATATAAACCGATCTCCAAATTTGACTACAAATTTCACATACTATCTATTGGGCTATGTAGCTGTTATTGTCATCAACATCGCTTTAGGCAGCAGCCCACAAGCAACGCAAACAGTCAAAGAGTTATATTTATATAGAATAGTTTTCGGCGCCCACGAGCCGATGTAAAGGAACTTTATTTAACAGAAACATACATTTCGTTGCCTTAGGTGGAGCAATGGTTAGCATGTCCGCCGTGCATATAAAAGGTCGTGGGTTCAATCCCTGCTTCCAAGGCCGTATTCAGGGGGGATGAGGGGGATCAACCCCCCCCCCCCCCCCGAAATGAATGAATATTTTTATATAAATAAATATATATTTTTAGCTGCATAGAAAAATCTTATCGAAGATGTTGAAGAAAACTTGCAAACGACGTCAAACGACGGTCGAAAAGAAAACAAATTGTTTTTGTTCTCGCACCACAAATTTCATTTTTGGAAAATGTCTTTCTGCTTTTTATTTGTGTTTGTTGTTCTTTTTGTGAACATGACTCGCTTTGTTTGGCCATAGCAACAACAACGAAACAGCCAAACACACATGTGTAAATGAAATGGCGCAAAACCTGCGAAAAGAACCTGCCTAATTCAGCGATGGAAGCACTTGGAGAGTGCAATAAAGAGATATTTCCCAACGTGCATATTCTTTTAACAATTTTTGGTCACTTTGCCAGTTACTCAGGGATGGAAAATACGATTTTTAAGAAAGTACAAAAATGGTATTTTTTGTGCGGAAAGGTACTTTTTACTAAATTTCAACAAAAATTTCACTCGAAAATTATTGTCAAGAGACTAAATTTTAAAGAAAATAAAATTTTGACAAAATTTTCTATATAAATAAAATTTTGCAAAAATTTCCTATAGAAATAAAATTTTGCAAAAAAAAAATCGGTAGAAAAAAATGTTGCAAAATTTTTTCTATAGAAATAAAATTTTGCAAAAATTTCCTATAGAAATAAAATTTGTACAAAATTTTCAATTGAAATAAAATTTTGACAAAATTTTTTATAAAAATAAAATTTTGCAAAAATTCTATATAGGAATAAAATTTTGACAACATTTTCTACCGAAATAAAAAAATCGATAATATAGAATCGCATTCTTTTTTCGACTAAAACATTCTTGAAGTTCAATAAAATCCTGTTTTTGACTATGTCTTTTACAAAATCGAGAGTTTCTTCCCATATGAACATGTCTGTTTTGCCATATTTGTAAAAGACTATTAGCAAATAAGGTTGATAAAGACTTTTTCAAAATATTAAAATATTTTGTCAAAGCTATTGTACCATAAATCTGATATCGACTCAAAAATGTCTACACAAAAGGTACTAAATCATTCGCTGGGGTACTACGGTACTGACCGGGGTGAAAAAGTATTGAAAAAAGTACTATAGTACTGCATTTTCCATCCCTGCAGTTACTACGTACTCATCCGAACTTTCATTTTCAACAATGAAGAGATTAAAGACGTATCTTAGAAATTCGACTAGCGAGAGTGGACTCAATGGATTGGCATTAATGTCGGTTCATCGCCGAATAAATGTGCCGACTGAAGAAGTAATTGATTTATTTGCTGCCCAAAAAGCCCGTCGGCTCAATTTAATATTATAAAAATATTGTATACATACCTATGCATAAATAAAATTTTCTACACATGAGATTATATGAATATATTTTTTTAAGTTGAATATTTTGTAACAAAAAAATTGTCTAGTGGAAAAAAATTGAAATTTTCGAAGAAATTCAAAAAACTCTAACACAAGAAGAATGTACCGAAAATGGTACACATTTATAGTCAGATTGACACAGACGGTATCAATCCTTTTCCTTTTTATCTTTTTTAATACAAATATTTTAAAACTATATACCTAAATTCTCTTTCTTTTTGTTCAAGAAATTTTTGTGAAATATATTCCTATAAGAAAGAAATTTCTTATACAGTGAAACCTCTCAAACTTGAACACTCTGAAAACGGGACACCTCCCAAACATGGACTGTTGTCTGGGGACGTTTCCTATATTAACACATTAAAATTAACCTCTCATACCTGTACACCTCTCAAAGGTGAACAAAATTTAGGCGACCGTGTGTGTACACCTTTCAGAGGTTTCACTGTATATAATAATATATGTTTATAAGAAACTTTTTTTCTTATATGCAATTAAAAAAATTGCGGGATTTTCTGAGTTTCTTATATCCGTTACCCACTGTATTTTTATGTGTCAGCATATAAATTCTTAATGATAAATAAATTTTATTTCTATTTCAGTACTATTTTCTTTGAGCTCAAAAATAAATATTTTCAGCTGTGCGTAAGGTAAGGGTCTATGAACTTACACTAAAAAAAGTGAACTCTCTATTTCACTAAAGCCAATTTAACTTTATATTAGTTCATGGAATTATTATGTTTGGAGAAAGTTTCATTTAATCTAATAATTTTTTTTTATCATAATTAAGCATAAATATTTACTAAATTCGCATTTCTCACCAAATAGTTCATTATTTCTTTAAATTTGTAACTTTTACTACAAATGCGTCCATCATGAACTTAGTATGTCACTGAAGACATTCTTGCACTTTTGAACTCCAATTTTTTCCTTCAAACTACAAAATTTTCTCCAACAAGTGAACAAAATTAATTATGTCTAATAAATTTTCTTGAATTTGTCGAAATATATTTACTTATTTTTGTGATATCGGCGTGATACCTGCGTTTGTAATACTGTTTAGTTAAAATTCGTTAAATCGAATCGGTAAATCGAACCTATTTCTAATAGTTAAATTAGTACTATGGATTTCGGTTTTATTTAAATTATTTTGGAATTAAACTAACGATACATTTAAAACGCAACTCGATTTAAATTTAGGTTGTGAATGTTTGATACTAGAATACAAATCCTAATTTATTAGCTTTTCTGTCTGTTCTAGTCATGTATTGTATTATCAAAGTCCTTCATAAATGTGCACACGAAAAATGTGAAGCCTCCAGGGCACTAAAGCCAATACATAGTTAAGAATTTCTCATAAATTTGTGTATGCGTCCATCGTGACCTTAAGTTAGGATAGGTTAGTTGGCAGCCCGATGTATCAGGCTCACTTAGACTATTCTGTCCATTGTGATACCACATTGGTGAACTTCTCGTGACCTTCGTATTGCTTTAAACTCATTTTTGCAATTCTTAACTCCAATTTTTTCCTCCAAAGTACGCAATTGAAAAAAATAATTATCCCCTATGTTCTGGTTTACTAATTCGCAAAACGCAAATTTTCGGATTGTCAATAACTTCTAAACCATTCAATTTTTTGCGAAGAAATTTCTCTAAATTAATTTCCTTATTCATAAGAACGGTGGGTGAAAATTTCGTATTATATATCTTTGTGGTTCGGCAAATGTGAAAAATTTTGCGTTTGGCGAATTCGTAAACCAGAACATGAGGGTATGACTAAAAAATTTTCTTGAATTGTTTCAAAAAATATTTACAGTGCCGCACATAAGTATTGGCACAGCATCCTAAACCACATAGTGGTCAGGGTATCTGCGAAAAAATGTGCCTACAAAAATTTTTATTTTAAGCTCCATAAAATATATACCTATCGACTCAGAACCACCTCCTGAGTCACTTAACCCTTGGTGTTGTCCGCCTCACCATGTATTTGTTGTTCGCAGTATCCAGACCACTATATTAACCGTTTTTGATGACATTTGGTACAGTTTTTATGGAAGACTGGAGGAATATAGGTACATATAAAACAAAAATAGTATCCATTCATTGTCCAGACTGCTTGATGCTGTTAACAAACAAAATCAAATCAAAAAGGAATGCCCAAAAAGTACTAAATGTACCAAAAAAATAATTTAGAACTATCTGTGCCAATAATTTTGTTCTTCAAAAAATATGCCTTTTTTAATGTTTTATAATTAAATATTGAAAGAACAAACATTTTTCTAAAATAAAAATGATCCAGATTCTTAATGCAGTTATAATTCAAACTAAAATATTTTTAATCGAAAATAGCTTCATATAACATTAAACATGTTGGTTTTAATCACAATTGTTTAATGTGCCAATATTTATGTGCGTCACTGACTTACTTAAATTTTTAGGTTAATTTTAACCTACTCTCTTCCTGGTGGGTTCATTTTTTTTTTGTCTATATGCTTGTCAAGATTACAATACTCATTTATATAAAAGCTATGCATTAATATAAAACAAGTATATACGGCCGTAAGTTCGGCCAGGCCGAAGCTTATGTACCCTCCATCACACTGTTAGAAAAATATGTTTTTCATATGTTCCGATATAAACAAAATGTGTTTCGGGCACAATTTTTAAACACAATATATTTAAGTGCAAACATGTAATGTTCCTAAACTAACACTCAATGTTTGGGACATCTATGTTAATATGTTAGAATATATTATGTTTGGGGCATGAATGTTTCATAAAAATCATATGTGTGAATGCAAACATATATAAATTTACAAATTGCGACTAACCATACATATGTTGTGATATTTTATTCAAAGCGACAGAGAGAGTATAGAGAAAGAAATAGAGATGGAAACCGGGAGAGTTGACAAAAGATATCAACATAACACAGCGAAAGAATCAAAAGAGAACAATTTCTATGAAACCGCTTGTATGTTGTTTCGGAAAACTGGTTTACGATAACGCCAAAAATTTGATATGCTTAAGTCTAAATATTATTTAATTTGAATAAAGAGAATAGACATTCGGAACCAAGAGAGTAGATATTTGAAAAACAAACACCATATGTTTTCGACTTGAGAGCAACATTTTATGTATGTGTGGACATGTGTTTTATTTATCATTTTGGCATTATGGTCACAATTTTCTTCTTGGTTCGTTAAAAGAAATCAGGGGTCTTCATAAAAATAACGAAAGGGCACTATACTATTTTTAGAGTTCGGACAGAAAAATGAAATAAGGAGGAAATAGTGAAAAATTACACAGTAAAATGTATAAAAACAAAGTTTAGTTCCTCTTTATTAATAAGTAGTCCACGAAGAGTTGACGGACACCTTCAAATATAAAAGAGGTCATTAAGTTCGAGTTTTGCAGCTAAAACAATTTAAAAAGATTATTTTCTTTAAAATGAATTATTAAAGAAAAATAAAAGGCAATTTAGAGCGATGGTGTTAAATGCTAGTAAAAAACTGTTCACTCCTAAATAAATTTATGTTTATATTATAAAATTATGTATGTATGTTTATACTCGACTCCACGTTTTGTACAAAAACATTTTTTTTACAAAATTGTTATTTTTGCAATAAAAAATAATATTTTATCCAAAAATCAGTCAATTTCGTTTATATCAAGCACTGTTACTGACTATAAATTTTTAATAACCCACATTTCGAAGTTTCATTATAAAAATGTAATGTATAAATATAAATGTGTCAATTAAAAAAAAAGTGTTCGGTCGGAGCAGGGATTGAACCCACGACCCTTTGCATGCAAGGCAGACATGCTAACCACTGCTCCACGTGGCAAACAAATGTATGTTTCTGTTAAATAATGTTATGTTTGCATGGGCTCGTGGGGCTGCAAACTATGGTATATAAATGTAACTTATAACGATATTTATCTGCTGGTGACTATAACAGCTACGTAGCCCAGTGGATAGTGTGTTGGCTTACAAACTGTATAGTCCTCGGTTCGATTCTCCGTGCAGGCGAAAGGTAAAATTTAAAAAAAAATTATAAAAGTGAATAATTTCTTCATCATTATTTGTATTACAGAACTAAAATATTTCGTGGAAGTGAAAATTACGAGTATGTTAGGGAATGAGCACAATCGTCTTTGGGAAAATTCTTCCAAGCATATAATATTTTAGGGCTCAAAATGCTTCTAAACATATAATATGTTCACATATAACAAACATATTAACGTTTCGGCAGTATCCAATAATATATGTGTTTCCTGCAAAATATGTTTGGAACATATGTTAAAGAAGCGATTTTTTTTAGAAACTTCTTCTAAACACTGCCATCCAGAATCGAATTGCTTAAGTTGCGGTAACACTTGCCGATGACAAGGTATCTTAAAACCTCCTAACACCATCTTCTAAATTGTATGTAAGTCCATACGTGGTATATATTAAATCAAAAAAGATCGATCCAATACGTATATAATTCAGTTTGACAAAGTAGACAGAAAATTTTTACAAAATTTTCTACAGAAATAAAATTTTAACAAAATTTTCTATAGAAATAAAATTTTCACAAAATTTTCTATAGAAATAAAATCTTGGTAGATTATTTTTGGCTCGAGTGGCAACCATGATTATGAACAGAATAAACAAAATTTTCTATAGAAATAAAATTTTGACAAAATTTTCTATAGAAATAAAATTTTGACAATGATGAAAATTTTATTATGAACCGAATAAAATTTTAACAAAAATTTCTCTAGAAATAAAATTTTGACAAAATTTTCTATAGAAATAAAATTTTGGTAGCTTCTTTTTGGCTCTAGTGGCAACCATGATTATGAACCGATATGGACCAATTTTTGTGTGATTGGACCAATTTGGGTATGGTTGTTAGCGACCATATACTAACACCACGTTCCTAATTTGAACCGGATCGGATGAATTTTGCTCCTCCAAGAGGCTCCGGAGGTCAAATCTGGAGAACGTTTTATATGGGGGCTATATATAATTATGGACCGATATGGACCAATTCTGGCACGGTTGTTAAAGATCATATACTAACACCATGTTCCAAATTACAACCGGATCGGATGAAATTTTCTTCTATTTGAGGCTCCGCAAGCAAAATCTGGGGATCGGTTTATATGATGGCTATATATAATTATGGACCGATGTGAACCAGTTTTTGCAGGGTTGTTAGAGACCATATACCAACACCATGTACCAAATTTCAGCCGGATCGGATGAAATATGCTTCTGTTAGAGGCTCCACAAGCCAAATCTGGGGATCGGTTTATATGGGGGCTATATATAATTAAGGACCATCCGACCTACATCGATAACAACTACTTGTGCCAAGTTTCAAGTCGATAGCTTGTTTCGTTCGGAAGTTAGCGTGATTTCAACAGACGGACGGACGGACGGACATGCTTAGATCGACTCAGAATTTCACCACGACCCAGAATATATATACTTTATGGGGTCTTAGAGCAATATTTCGATGTGTTACAAACGAAATGACAAAGTTAATATACCCCCATCCTATGATGGAGGGTATAAAAATATAACGGTACAATTGATGAGGAATATGGGAAATTGGCCAACGTCATACCAAAGGGTTCATTTACGATGTTCGATGCATACACATTCGTTCATTTTTAATTTGCAATTTTTTTTTGTTAAAAACTCACAAATGATGTTAAATTTTGAGTCAATAATAATGAGAAACATTTGACCGATTTTTCTACGTCATTTCCTGATACTAATTTCTTTTTATTCTTAGTTTAATTTATGGAACAAAAAATTATAAGCGACAGGTTTGCACCGAACGCCGTCAATGATTTGAAGCCCTCTGCTGCCATTTTCCCATCTTCATATTCAATTGTTTTTGATTTCTAGGTCTTCTTTCTTAAAACACCCCCTAGCCAAAATTTCAAGAAAATATCTACTGTAACAACAAATGCGAACTTTGGCTATTTACTTCAGTTTGCAGCAAAGCATGTTTTTGTTTGTCTAGAGCTGCTACTTCTACAAGTCCATAAAATTGTAATAAAAACAAACATTAGATTCTAATGGAATCTTATTTTCACTTTATTATTCTTTTTGTTTTTATTAATTTGTTTTGTGTTTTTGTTCTTTTCGCACATGCCTTCGTATAAGAAGTAACATGATCAAACATGAATGATGATTTTGTGGCAATGCTGGTACAGACTATAAAAATAACAACTTCATGCGATGAAAACCACCAACCCAAATGGTAATAACAACTACAACAATAACACCATAGCATATATAGCAATTTGAGCAAAACAATAATAAAACGATAACATGTCTTCTTAATACATCCAGCAATGAATCTTTCATTTTCATTCATAAAAACACCCAAGCACTCTCATATGAAAACACACATACACATGTACTTGCATAGCGATGTATACATGATGACACTAAGATCCCCTCTTGGTACCTTTGCACAAAATCCCCAACAAATAAGAAATACGAAACCCCAAAAGTACGCAAAACAAAACAAAAACACTCAATATTCATTGAGAGAACGTAAACAACACTGAAGCTGTAAACAAACAATGCCACAGCAACAACAACAACAAACATCTTTTGGCAAGTTGTAACGAAACGTAATGAAAAAGAGTGAATGGAACAGTGAGTGAGATGAAAAAACAACAACATGGGGAAACATTACCACCTCCCCCCACCCCTTTGGTAGGCATCATCCGTATCGATAGGCAGCTATAACACCAGCAACAAGAGCATTACACTCTACAAGACACCAATCAAGGAACGTATGTTTTATGTATGTATGAATATTCATGTACAATACGTATACTCCACGTATTTGTATGGATTTTGAATTTGATGTTGCCCTGTGTATCCATCCTCTGTACTACGGGGCTTTTGTTATTTTTGTTCTTTTGATAGGGAAGGAATTGTGCGTTTGTGGATGATAAATCCATAAATCTACCCCCACCCACCTAGACGATAGAAACATTATAGCCGTAAAATTGTGAACAGCAGTATAAACAAGCTGGAGTATCACTCACTTGCAATACTTTGGTAACCGGAGCAATTTGAATATCCTTACACTACAAAATGGTTTAAGAGTGTGCAGCTTGGGGTTGCCAGACGGGCTTGATTTGGCTTGATTGTCAAGTTTTTTAATGCGTGTCAAGTATCAAGTGAAAAAAAGATTTGTAAATTTTTTTGTAAGTTCATTTTTTCTCTATAATGTATTCTAGCTATATATGTAAGAATACTTAAGAAAGGAAGTTTATATTTCTAAAAAAAAACACATCGAAAGAGCATATTTGTACTATCAATAAAAATATAATTGTATTTATAAGGACTGTAATAAAACCTTGCTTAAGCTTGCAGCAATATTTTGTAATTATGTTCTCAAAAGGTGTTATATGATATATTTATGGATGCTGCCTATGGTAGGGTGTTTAACCATAATTGATTTTGTGGCTATGGACTGTGGGAGCCTTTGAAAGCTAACTTCAGTCGGGCAATGGGGGGGTTCTTGTCCATTTCACACAAAACAGTCTTAACAGAAAATTATTTTAGACTCCCTTTCTTATAAATCATACCGGGCTATGGGATCAAAACTAAATCAAAAATCAAAATTGATACTGAATAGATAAAAGAATTCGTATTCCCCTCCATACAATGTGATCTCAGATATTATGAGATCTGCGCCTCTTGACCCTCCCGATCCTATTGTCCTGATCGCGCTCTATATCAGAACCCCATATGACTTTACCTTAGTCACACATCACCACATTTGTACGAAAACGCAAAATTTGAGATCACCAATTCATTTTAGAATATATATAAATTTATTCAAATCATTATCCTAGTGTATATCAATAATTATTTAACAACGAAATTCAAATTATTCGAGTATATTCAAATAGTATATAAAAATTATTTCGACAAATAGTGATATGAAATAATTGACATTTTAAACGGAGATATAAATTGTAGATAAAAAGTTTACGATTTTACATTTTCTTTGTTTGAATATCGAATTCAGAAAAATATAAATTTAGTCATGAAAATTTAGATTTATAAGTATTAAGAAAAAAAAAATCCGAAAATATCAAATTATGACATGAACAAAACGATATATTAAACAATGGCAACTCTATGAATCTCAATTAAAATGAGAATGCAATCCGGAACTAAATCGTGAGAAAAAACTAGCCACACTTGATTCGAGATGTTTCACAAATTCCAACTTCTTAAAAATAACACAAAACTGCATTCAAAAGTTTTTTTTATTCTTTTTGTTTACTCACCGGTCATGCAAATATTCGATGAAGGCCTTCAGGAATGTTTGATGCGGGGGAGAGGTAATTATTTTATGTTGCAACGTAGATGTTCGATGATGCGCAGGTTTGGTATGCGGTTAATGATCATTAATACGATCGATTGCCTTGCTGAGCATTTCAATGCACTTATGAATGGAGTTTTTTGATGATTTTTGTTGAGAATGAAATGTATTAGGGTGGTTCTTAAAAACTATTGAATTTCAAATGGGGCTGGTTTCACTCTTTATGAAATCGAATTGCCTTATCAAAAAAAAATAATAATTAAATTAGTTCGTTTTTTTTTTTTCTTAAGCAAACAAGAAAATCGTGCAAAAATTGATATATACTTAACTTAAGAAATTTTTTTATTATTTTTTGACCATAATGAATAATTTTACTTTTCATTATGGAGACATTTCTGTCATATAATTTCTGCTTCTATTACGGGTTTGAAATTTTATGATGAGGGTCTTGATTGGGGTTTTATTGTAGATGAATTTTGTACGGCATAACTTCTTACATTGTGGCAATTTAAATCGAGTGCAGAAATTGGTCAAACTATGGTTGATGGGTTTCCTTTCCACAATTGCAAAAAAAATAACCTTCCCTCCTCTCTGCCTGTAGAACACCGTAGGCTTCTTGGAATTTGGCAATCAGGAGGAGGGTGAAGAGAAAAAATGTGCTTGACCACAATGAGGCAACTGCAAAATCTTTTTATATTGCTTCGCAAAATTCTTCCTTCACAACACAAAATTACGTGGCACTTGGACTGGATCTTTTGGCCTTTGGTAATATCCAATTTTCTATGGAAAAATTAAATACAAAATGTGTGAGATATTACAAATCTCAAATTTTCCGATTTTCACAGAAGTTCACAAAAATACATTGGCGTATTACCTTTTTGTAAATAAAAAAACTGATTAAAGAATTTTTGTAGAGTACTGCTGCGTTGATTACACTGAAATTTTTCAATTAATTTGAACTTTTATGGATTCACGTTTATGTGATATTTTGTGTATTGATCACTTTTATTACGTCTGTACTCTATGAAGCGTTCAAAAGGAAGGAAGTTTCTGGATTTTTGATAATTATACTTTTGACATGCTCTGAGCCGATGAGAGCGACCATTAATCGAAACATTGATTAACTTATCAATAACCATCGATTCATGATACCATTAAGGTATTAGCAAAACAGGGTTGCCTCAAAGCATTTTAAATATTAAATGCTTAATTGAAATTTCATCAGATTAAAATTGCTTTGTCTATTACGTTAAATCTAAATCATTTCTATGATTTTTTTTTGTGCCAAAATATTAATAATTCAATGTTGTAAATGAAAATTAATATACTTGTCAATGATCGGAAATAGAAATAAATTTTTGTAAAAACAATTCAAAATTTGTGCCCACGTTTGAAAGCAATATCAACAATTATTTTGCACCCAAAAAAAAATGGGAAATTTTGTGATTGGAAAAAATGAAGAAAACTCCATTACAAAACCAAGTAATATTATCCTTATAGGATAAAATATTAATTGGAAATAAAATCTATGGGCGAATATCTTTCGCATGGAAAGTGCCTATAGTTTTGCCGTTCATATCCTCTAAAATATAGTAGTGTTTCCCAACTTTATCTTTGATTCTAGATTTAATGAAAAGCGGGGATAATTTCGAATTGAAATGTTTTTCAGCCGAACTTTGGGCGAAATTTCGCCTGAAAACTTCTTGACCTATATCAAAACTAATTGGCCTAGCTCTTAAATTGTAGGTATGCTGGTTCCGATTGTAAGCCTCAGTTATGTGGGTTTTAAGATTGTACCTAAGAAGTTTTAAGTCATCGTCCCTTGACAAAATATTCATTGGCTCATCTAAGATTTTCAGATTTCGTAAAAGTTTATACGAGCTCCCATGTGTTATCATGTCAAAACCAAAAAGGGCATGATACGGAGAACATTTTATCGATTGATGCACAGAATTTCTAAGAGCACAACTTATCGAACTTAGATTTTCATCCCACAAGCGATGATCTTCCTTCAAAAATGACCTAATTCCCGAAATAATGGAACGGTTAACGCGTTCAGATGCGTTCGCTTGTGGGGAATATAGTGCCGTATAAGTATGAGTAATCCCAAAACTAGTTAAAAAGGCATTAAAATCGTTTGATTTGAATTGGGAACCATTGTCACTAATAATGACTTCCGGTATCCCAAAGACGTGAAAAATGTGATTCAGTAAAAATTTTTGAATAGGTTTCGTGGTGAACTTTTTCATTGGGCATAGCCAATGGAACTTGGACATATGGTCAAGAACAATGAGAATTCCTATGTTGCCGCTTTTACTTCTTGGATACGGACCAAGTAGATCGATATATAATCGTTGGAAAGGTCTTTCAGAAATTGCTTGCATGCCCATATCAGGTCTCATGATCTGATTGGTTGGTTTTGTGGTCTTGCATGTTTCACATTTTCTCAGAAATTCCCGAACGTCTCTTACCATGCCTGGCCAAAAGAAATGCCGTCGGATAAGCTCCAACGTCTTTTGTATGCCACCATGACAAGCCGTAGGAGAACTATGGAAACGATCGATAATTGGAAGCCTTAAATTAATCGGAATCCAAAGTTTCCAAGAGTTTTCCTCTTGTATTTCATCGCCAGTGTAGTGTTCGGCCCTAATTTAGACATATTTGTCTATGATTCGAATGTCTGGGTATTTGTATTCATTTTCCCGAATTTTGCGTTTCAAATCGACGTAGTCATCATCAGAAAAATAAGGCGAATCGAGGTCTATCTCGGGATCAGAAGTGTTTATAGCCGATACCTCGCTG
The DNA here is from genome assembly GCF_050003625.1 of Haematobia irritans. NCBI lineage: Eukaryota > Metazoa > Arthropoda > Insecta > Diptera > Muscidae > Haematobia > Haematobia irritans. The sequence goes on from NC_134400.1 coordinate 85,637,905, forward strand.
TGCATTCGGGAAAGGGCGTCCGGTACTATGTTGTCTTTCCCTTTTCTGTGGCTAAAGGTAAACTTGTACCCCTGGAGCTTGAAGACCCAACGAGCAAGTCTGCCCGTGAGATCTTGTTGTTTCATCAGCCACAGTAAACTGGAGTGATCGGTTACGATCTCAAACTCCTGTAATTCAACATAGCACCGGAATTTTTTAATTGCCTCTACAGCCGCGAGACACTCCCGTTCCGTTACGCTGTAATTCCGCTGTGCGGAATTCAACTTTTTAGACATGAATGCGATTGGTTTCTCGTCGCCGTTTTTATCCAACTGCACTAGTACTGCACCAATTCCAGAATCACTCGCATCGCAATGAATGAAAAATTTCTTTGTAAAATCTGGATTGGTCAGTACTGGGGCTGTTGTCAAAAATGTTTTTATTTCATTAAATGCACTATCAGCCTCGGGTGTCCAAACAAATTTCTTTTTGGAGGATAGTAATTCTGTGATCGGAAAAGCTTTGGAGGAATAGTTTTCAATAAAACGACGGTACCATCCTGATAATCCGAGGAAACCGCGTACCTGTTTTACATTTTTGGGCACTGGCCACGAAATAATAGAATTAATTTTGTCGGGATCTGTTCTCAAGCCACCATTACCGATCACAAAACCCAAATATTTCACTTCCGTGACACAAAAGTTACTTTTAGAGACATTTATAGTCAAGTTCGCACGCCTAAATTGCTCTGAAATTCTGACTAAAATTGCTAAATGCGTCTGAAAATCTTCAGAGACAACGATTAGGTCATCTAGGTAGCCAAATACACAATATCTTAAGTCAGGAGGTATTAATTCGTCCATTAAACGGCACATAGTTTGTGGGGCATTACATAGCCCGAAAGGCATGACCACAAACTGATAAAGGGGCCGTCCCGGAACTGTAAATGCCGTTAATGGTTTGGCTTGATCGGCTAGGCCGATCTGCCAAAACGCATCTTTCAAATCAACTTTTGAAATTATATTAGCTTTTGGTAATCGCGCGAAAATCCCTTCTATGCTTGGCAGCGGGTATGCGTCCTTCTTAGTGACTGCATTTAATTTCCTGGCGTCTAGGCACAAGCGGACTTTATTTGGTTTTACAACCAATCTCATGGGAGAACTCCATGAAGAGGTGGAAGGTTCAATAACTCCCAATGCCAACATTCTATCGATCTCTTTGTACATCAGTCCCTCCACCGCTGGAGAAACTGGATAAAACCGCTGTTTGACGGGCTTAGCATCGCCTACGTCAATATCATGCTTAATTAAGCCGGTTTTCCCTAACCCTTGTTTTTCAAAATTTGGAAATAATTCTTTTACAGCTTCGAGCTGTTGAAGTTGGACTGGAGTTAGCAGGTATGAACGGAATTTTGAATCAATAGATTCTTTATTTTCAGTACAATCAGACGACATTTCGGACTTTGAAGCGGACAAAGTAGACAAGACCTTGGACAATTTTGCGCTCTCGGACGGACTGGACATTATAACTGATTCGAAAATATCAGGGGCAAGGTTAAATTTCTTCCAGAAATCTAAACCAAGTATAAGCCGTTGATTTAAAGATGGTACTACTAAAATACGAAGTTCTCTCACTTGACTTTTAAACGAAACGTTTACATCTAGATATCCTAAAACTCTTTGACGATTTCCATCAGCAGTTTGGACTGAAGCTCTAAATTCGTGGAATTCACTAAAACGAGAAAAATTCTCCCGAGCCAATTCTGAACCTATACAGGATACATTTGCACCTGTATCTAATAGACCATGCTCAATAAATTCCAAAAATGAAACTTTAGCATACAATCTCCGATCCTGTGGATCATTAAAGATGCTAGATATAATATATTTGGACGACATTCGTCTTTGTTTATAGTATCGACGAAGTCGAAGTGTAGATCTTTTTGGCTTACGAGCAGGCTGTGTAGAAATTGATGCGGCTCCAAAAATAAGCTCCTTCCTTTTCATATAATCTGACCACCGTTCATGATATGGTCTTATAGGTCGTAAATCATGGTGTTGTTGTTCTTTACATTCAGTCCCAGATTTTTTCAAAATAGTAATATGACGATTAGAAACATCCTGAATGTGAGATTCGGATGGGTTGCCATCTATATCGTCATTGACCAAATCTAGTTTTTTGATAAATTTGTCGGATTTAAATTCTTAGGGACAAAAAGTTTTCTATTGTTGCACTTGAGACAGTTCGGTTTGTAGGTGTCTTTAGCACCGCAACCGTAACAAAATACAGACCTGTCTTTTAGGCAGTCCTCCCAGAAATGTCCTGACTCTTGACAGTTCCAGCATTTGTATGATATAGACGGAAGTGCTACGGCTTCAACTGCTAAACTACTTTCCGACTCTTGCTCCTCACTTGGGTCATTCAAGAATTCGATTTCCGCCACATTTCGGCGAGGATGTTGAAAATTAGACATTTTATTAGCCAGTTGTCGACGACAGGTTTCGTCATTTAACAAATTCTCCCGCATCTGAATTAATTTGCGAAGATGTGCAATCGAAAATATCGGGACATATAGTAACTCATGCCTGATTTCAGGACGTAAATTCCTCTTGACAATTTCGATCAATTCCATTTCAGGAATAGGAGTACTCAACCGATCTAAAATAGCAGAAATGGAATCATAATAAGTCTCAAAATTTTCTCCAAGCCTTTGCTTTCTGCTGCGAAGTTCTTCGCGTATATCTGCATCGGACTTGAAATCTTTGTACTGGTATCGAATGGCTGCGCAAAAATCTTCCCACATTACAGATGGGACTTGCTTTCGATAACGCCAGAACCATTCCCTAGCTTTACCGGTTAAAAGTATATTTAAATGTTTACAGATGATAGAGTAATCCTCATCAAAATTGTCAACACTCAGTAACCTAACACGGTACAAAAATTCCTCTACATCGAGACCTTGTGCCGATCCATCAAACTGAAGATTCCAGTTTTTTATAATGGAAGCGATTCGATCAGTTCCAAGAGAAAAATGACTCACTGGAGAAAAATTTCTTATATTCGATGGAAGCTCATTATTAACCCGTGGAATACCATGAAGATTAAATTGTTGAGTTCGATTATCAATCATCGGGTTTGTTGTCGTATTCTGATTAACAGAATTTGAAATTGGATTTTGGTTAATCGGATTGGGAACCACTGGTCTTGAAACTGGATTCGAGTAACCCTGTGGTAATTGATTAGAAACTATGTTCAAATTTTGTAAAATTCTAGTTACACTAGATTCAATCAAATGATTCAACCTGGCATAATCTATCATATTGTTAATAATACCTGACCGTTGTGGAGTCTGTTGACCGTCATTTGAATTTCGGTGTAAATTAGGATTAGGAGTGGCAGTTTCATCTCCCTGACCTGTAAGAATATCTGATATATCTGGTAACAACGAATGACTAGTGTCATTAAATAAATTTCGACTTGTACTTCTTGTGTTGTAGTGCTTCGCAAGTGCACCACGACCTTTTCCACGATTTTGAGATACCTTTGGCTTTGTAATTGGTTGAGACAAATTTGTCTGGTCCCCCAAATCGTCTTGAGTGGGTTTTGGATTTTGAATGCGAGCATTCAGAGATCGGAAATCGGATAATTCACAAGGACGTTTACATATAGGACATTCATGTGAATTTGATAAATGTTTTTCCATGCAATTCCTGTGGAAAGCATGGTTACATTGTTGTATATATACACAATCGTGAGATTCGAGCAATGGCTCATTACAAATCGAACAATTTGAAATTGGATCATTGCCTCCCGATGCGGTTGGCTGTGGAGATCTCATCAGTGACATTTCCTTGCATTAAATGTTATACTTGATAGACAGAAAATTATTATTACCAGGTATAATATGATTTTATATTTCTTTTTTCGGATAAGAACAAAAGACAATATATGCGAAATATCAAATTTATATTCAGGTTATGCGTTTTCGTTCATAGTGGTTGTGGACTAAGGATTTTTTTAAAATATTAAATTAAATTGAATGGAGAGTGGAAACTATCTTGTCGGGGAATGTGCATGCAAAATAATTCAGTGAAAACAGAAATTAAATCGAGCAAACCGAAAACAATAATTTGCCTATATTTTTGATTACAATCACCGGACATTTACTCGCAAGCAGCATGAAAATGTATTCCTAATAATTGTAATTTTCCGATAACTAAGCTCAAAAAAAATACTAATTTCATTAAATATTTCACTAACACGGGTAAATGAAATGAAGTGTTCATTAGGTACAAAAATAAAATTCTATAAATGATAAATCCCTTCCAGGAACTACACGGTCAATCTGCTCGAACTGGAGGTCCTCAAGCGGTTGAATATCCTGATAAGTTCTGAAAGCTATTCTCAATATAGACTTTCAATTTGAACTTAATATACACATCATTTCCATTAATTTTAAATAAAGCATTTGGGGCGCAAAAAAAATACATAAAAATATGTACACATCAGGCCCCACGTTGGGCGCCATTTCTGTAATAAAACCTTGCTTAAGCTTGCAGCAATATTTTGTAATTATGTTCTCAAAAGGTGTTATATGATATATTTATGGATGCTGCCTATGGTAGGGTGTTTAACCATAATTGATTTTGTGGCTATGGACTGTGGGAGCCTTTGAAAGCTAACTTCAGTCGGGCAATGGGGGGGTTCTTGTCCATTTCACACAAAACAGTCTTAACAGAAAATTATTTTAGACTCCCTTTCTTATAAATCATACCGGGCTATGGGATCAAAACTAAATCAAAAATCAAAATTGATACTGAATAGATAAAAGAATTCGTATTCCCCTCCATACAATGTGATCTCAGATATTATGAGATCTGCGCCTCTTGACCCTCCCGATCCTATTGTCCTGATCGCGCTCTATATCAGAACCCCATATGACTTTACCTTAGTCACACATCACCACATTTGTACGAAAACGCAAAATTTGAGATCACCAATTCATTTTAGAATATATATAAATTTATTCAAATCATTATCCTAGTGTATATCAATAATTATTTAACAACGAAATTCAAATTATTCGAGTATATTCAAATAGTATATAAAAATTATTTCGACAAATAGTGATATGAAATAATTGACATTTTAAACGGAGATATAAATTGTAGATAAAAAGTTTACGATTTTACATTTTCTTTGTTTGAATATCGAATTCAGAAAAATATAAATTTAGTCATGAAAATTTAGATTTATAAGTATTAAGAAAAAAAAAATCCGAAAATATCAAATTATGACATGAACAAAACGATATATTAAACAATGGCAACTCTATGAATCTCAATTAAAATGAGAATGCAATCCGGAACTAAATCGTGAGAAAAAACTAGCCACACTTGATTCGAGATGTTTCACAAATTCCAACTTCTTAAAAATAACACAAAACTGCATTCAAAAGTTTTTTTTATTCTTTTTGTTTACTCACCGGTCATGCAAATATTCGATGAAGGCCTTCAGGAATGTTTGATGCGGGGGAGAGGTAATTATTTTATGTTGCAACGTAGATGTTCGATGATGCGCAGGTTTGGTATGCGGTTAATGATCATTAATACGATCGATTGCCTTGCTGAGCATTTCAATGCACTTATGAATGGAGTTTTTTGATGATTTTTGTTGAGAATGAAATGTATTAGGGTGGTTCTTAAAAACTATTGAATTTCAAATGGGGCTGGTTTCACTCTTTATGAAATCGAATTGCCTTATCAAAAAAAAATAATAATTAAATTAGTTCGTTTTTTTTTTTTCTTAAGCAAACAAGAAAATCGTGCAAAAATTGATATATACTTAACTTAAGAAATTTTTTTATTATTTTTTGACCATAATGAATAATTTTACTTTTCATTATGGAGACATTTCTGTCATATAATTTCTGCTTCTATTACGGGTTTGAAATTTTATGATGAGGGTCTTGATTGGGGTTTTATTGTAGATGAATTTTGTACGGCATAACTTCTTACATTGTGGCAATTTAAATCGAGTGCAGAAATTGGTCAAACTATGGTTGATGGGTTTCCTTTCCACAATTGCAAAAAAAATAACCTTCCCTCCTCTCTGCCTGTAGAACACCGTAGGCTTCTTGGAATTTGGCAATCAGGAGGAGGGTGAAGAGAAAAAATGTGCTTGACCACAATGAGGCAACTGCAAAATCTTTTTATATTGCTTCGCAAAATTCTTCCTTCACAACACAAAATTACGTGGCACTTGGACTGGATCTTTTGGCCTTTGGTAATATCCAATTTTCTATGGAAAAATTAAATACAAAATGTGTGAGATATTACAAATCTCAAATTTTCCGATTTTCACAGAAGTTCACAAAAATACATTGGCGTATTACCTTTTTGTAAATAAAAAAACTGATTAAAGAATTTTTGTAGAGTACTGCTGCGTTGATTACACTGAAATTTTTCAATTAATTTGAACTTTTATGGATTCACGTTTATGTGATATTTTGTGTATTGATCACTTTTATTACGTCTGTACTCTATGAAGCGTTCAAAAGGAAGGAAGTTTCTGGATTTTTGATAATTATACTTTTGACATGCTCTGAGCCGATGAGAGCGACCATTAATCGAAACATTGATTAACTTATCAATAACCATCGATTCATGATACCATTAAGGTATTAGCAAAACAGGGTTGCCTCAAAGCATTTTAAATATTAAATGCTTAATTGAAATTTCATCAGATTAAAATTGCTTTGTCTATTACGTTAAATCTAAATCATTTCTATGATTTTTTTTTGTGCCAAAATATTAATAATTCAATGTTGTAAATGAAAATTAATATACTTGTCAATGATCGGAAATAGAAATAAATTTTTGTAAAAACAATTCAAAATTTGTGCCCACGTTTGAAAGCAATATCAACAATTATTTTGCACCCAAAAAAAAATGGGAAATTTTGTGATTGGAAAAAATGAAGAAAACTCCATTACAGGACTAATATTTTTTTGTGCCATTATAATTTAACAATATAGTTATCTTTAGGTATGTATCTCATTTGTGTTTTCTATCTCAATAAGCTATGTCTTTTGTGAAAAACATTTAGTGTTCTAAATAATTTATATACCAAAGATGTGAATAGAATGACCTTAGATCTAATAAGAGCTCAACTATTAGTAAGAATAAATTTCAATGAGGATTGCAAAGACTTTCAATAATTAATTCTTCACCAGATTAATTCTGTGTGGCAAAATATGTTATAAAGACTGATTTTTTACCCTGCGCCTCGCTGTGGAACAGGATATTATAAGCTAGGGCATATATTTGCAACACACAGAAGTGGACGAGATAGACATAAGGTGTCTTTGGCAATAGTGCTCAGGGTCGGCCCTTGAATCGATCTAGCCATGTCCGTCCGTCTGTCTGTGAACACATTTTTGTGATCAAACTCTAGGTCGCAATTTTAGTCCAATCGACTTCAAATTTGGCGCAATTATGTTTTTTTGGGTCAAAATAGAACCCTGTCGAGTTTGGAAATCGGTTCAGATTTAGATATAGCTTCCATATATATATATTTCGCCCGAAATGGACTTATATGGCCCCAGAAGCCAGAGTTTTACCCTAATTTGCTTAAAATTTTGCAGAAGAAGAACAATTAGTACTAGAGTCAAGTGTGCCAAATTTTATTGAAATCGGTTCAGATTTAGATATAGCTCCCATATATATATCTTTCGCCCGATATGGACTAATACGGTCCCAGAAGCTAGAGTTTTATCCCAATTAGGTTGAAATTAGGGGTACAATTAGTAGTGTAGTCAAGTATGCCGAATTTTATTGAAATCGGTTCAGATGTAGATATAGCTCCCATATATAGCTTTCGGCCGATTTACACTCATATGACCACAGAGGCCAATTTTTTGCTCCGATTTAGTTGAAATTTTGCATAGGGAGTAGAATTAGCATTGTAGCTATGCGTGCCAAATTTGGTTGAAATCGGTTCAGATTTAGATATAGCTCCCATATATAGCTTTCGCCCGATTTACACTCATATGACCACAGAGGCTAATTTTTTGCTCCGATTTAGTTGAAATTTTGCACAGGGAGTAAAATTAGCATTGTAGCTATGCGTGCAAAATTTGGTTGAAATCAGTTCAGATTTAGATATAGCTCCAATATATAGCTTTCGGCCGATTTACACTCATATGACCACAGAGGCCAATTTTTTGGTCCGATTTAGGTGAAATTTTGCACAGGGAGTAGAATAAGCATTGTAGCTATGCGTGCCAAATTTGGTTGAAATCTGTTCAGATTTAGATATAGCTCCCATATATATGTTTTTCTGATTTCGACAAAAATGGTCAAAATACCAACATTTTCCTTGTAAAATCGCCACTGCTTAGTCGAAAAGTTGTAAAAAGGTCTCTAATTTTCCCAAACTTCTAATACATATATATCGAGCGATAAATCATAAATAAACTTTTTCGAAGTTTTCTTAAAATTGCTTCAGAGTTAAATGTTTCCCATATTTTTTTACTAACATTGTGTTCCACCCTAGTGCATTAGCCGACTTAAATTTTGAGTCTATAGATTTTGTAGAAGTCTATCAAATTCTGTCCAGATCGAGTGATATTTAAATGTATATATTTGGGACAAACCTTTATATATAGCCCCCAACACATTTGACAGATGTGATATGGTATCGAAAATTTAGATCTACAAAGTGATGCAGGGTAAAATATAGTCGGCCCCGCCCGACTTTAGACTTTCCTTACTTGTTTTATTTAGAAAAATCGGGTGTACATATATGGGAGCTATAGCTAAATCTGAACCGATTTCGATGATTTTTTGCACATATAGTTAGTGCTATAGAAGATTACATTTAGCCAACTTTGAGTAAGATCGGTTGATAAATAAGGGTTTTATGACCTTATTTGGCAAAATCGGGCGATACATATATATGGGACCTATATCTAAATCTGAACCGATTTCGATGAAATTTTCAGACATAAAGGGTGATACAGAAGATTATTTTGTGCTAAATGTGACGACGATCGGTTAGTAAAAAAGTGCAACGTGACCCCATTTGTCGAAATCGAGCAATACATATATATGGGAGCCATATCTAAATTTGATCGGATTTCTTCCAAATTCAATAGCGTTCGTCCTTGTGCCCAAAAAAAAAAACCCCCCTGTACCAAACTTCATCAAAATCGGTTAATAATTGCGACCGGAATCCTGTGAACAACAAATACATGGACAGACGGACGGACGGACACCAAGCGCTAGATCGACTCAGGAGGTGATTCTGAGTCGATCGGTATATATTTTATTGGGTCTAAAATCAATATTTCTGGTAGGCACATTTTTTGGCAGATCAAACTTATTATACTAACCACTATGTGGTTTAGGGTATAATGACTTTAAAACAATGTGTTGAAACATTTTATTAATTTTGAAGATTTTTTCAGAAATATTAAATCCATTTTGACTTCATTAAAACGAAATTTTCATTCATGTTAGGATACACATTTTTATGTCGAATCACTTAGCTATAAGGACAAACAGACTTCATTGAAAAGTTTAGAGACTTTTAGACAAGGGAACAACTTTATTTCAGAGAAATACGTCTTCTATTCTAACCAAAATTCGTATTTTAAGCATGTGAAATATTTGGCCTCCCGACAATGCGGTGCACCATATACTATTTAATATGTGATAGAAACCAAATTTATGAAAATGGACCAAAATGGACCAAATTCTGTTTGGTCCGACCATCGGACCAAATTTAAAAATTAGAAATCTTTTGGACCAATTTTGGTCCGATCGGACCAAAACGGCAACGCTGATTGGAATTGAAAGTCTATACACAGAGTAGAAGTAACTACTCTCCGAAAGTTTTTTGGTTTTGCAACAGACGTAGAGAAGAGGTTTTGTTATATTTGTAATGTGTGTGTTTATGTTTATGTTTGCAACAACCTCCATCGAAATCAGTCCGTGATATACCTACGAATATTCTTACTCAGATCTAGTGTTACCTAATTTCGCTTTTTTCCCCTTTATTGTAAAAATACATTTTCGAACAGCGTTTTTAAGAAATGTTCGTTCTCAAAAAAAGTAGATAACATGCAATAATACAAATCAAGTCATTAGTTTTCAATGTGAGAAAAAATTAAAATAAATGTATATGCGCACATTTTTCAACCAAAATTGAAACAATCCATAATTTTAATTAAATTTTCGAGAACTAATATCAGAAATAAGAGAATGCTAGGATATAGTACAATAGTAAAGCAAATATGAATGCCCTTACACTGAAAAAAAAAGAATTTTTCTTAATTATTAAAGTCGCGTTGACCTTACCTCAAAAATTTTATCTTTCATGTTATGATACACATTTTTAAGTAAAATCACTTAATTATAAGGACATTACAACTTCATTCAAAAGTTTATTGACTTTTGGACAAGGAAAAAACTTTATTTTAGAGAAATGCGTCTTCCATGTTAAGCAAAATTTGCATTCTTATTCTAAGGACATGGAATATTTGACTTCACGACAATATTTTTTTCAGTGTAGAAAACTAAAAAATTAAATATAAATAAGATCGTTTAATTGCATTTATTTGACGTTCATTACAAACATCTTTGTAGTAATACGGGATGAAATTGATCGAAAGTACTGTTGTTACTTTTACAACACATACACTGAAAAAAAAAGTGAACCCACCAGGAAAGAAAATTTTAGTTAATTGTTGAAAAATTTGATTAATTGTAGAAAATTTTAACTAAACAGTGTTAGAAACGCAGATGTCGCTCCGATTACGCAAAAACAAGTAAAAAATTTTCGACAAATTTGAGAAGATTTATCAGACAAAATTATTATTTTTCACTTATTAAAGAAAATTTCGTAGTTTGAAGGAAAAAATTGGAGTTCAAAATTGCAAAAATGTCTTTAGTGCCATACGAAGTTCATGATGGACGCATTATTGGTAAAATTTACAAATATTAAGGAATTCTGAACTATTTTGTGGGAGACACGAATTTAGTTCATCTTTATACTTCAATTGTGTATAATTTTTTCTTCTGCTGTAGTTAAGTAAACTTACGTACGCAAAAAATTGTTAATGGCATGGAAACTTTCTTAAAACGTAATAATTCCATGAACTAAAAGAGAATTAAATCAGCTTTAGTGAAATATAGGGTTCATTTTTTTTTTTGAGTGTACTAGAGATATATTTTGACATTTGCCGTTTTTGAAAACAATTACTAAAAAAACACATTGTGTTTTCCCCAATGTACGTACGTACAAAAATACATATCGTACATTTTAAACGTTTACTCACACTACGCTAAGTACTAGCTATATTTGAAATTACCTACACAGTGTAATTTCAAAGTTACACATTTCATTCAAGTAATATTTTATTCCGAGCGGAGCGGTTATTCATTTGGAAACCGCTCCGCTCCCGCTCCGGCAAAAAAAGGGCTTGCTCCGCTCCGGATCCCTGCCTCTAATATCTATCGACCGATTAATCGTAGAGGTACTTTTGCGAAATTGAATAAAATTGATTTAGATCTCAATATTTCCCATACTTTTCTACATTGTGATCCGCCCAGGCCATTGCCCGATTTATATTGGAAGTCCAGAGATTTTCTAAGAAGTCTAATATATAATCGATTCAGATTTAAATGTATGTACATATATGGGAAATAAACCTTTATATATAGCACTCAACACATTTGACGGATTTGATGTGGTATCGGATATGTGAATCTACAAAGTGATGCAGGGTATAATATATACGGCACCGTCTGACCTTATACTTTCCTAACTTGTTGATTGTTAAATTGTTTTTTATACCCTCCACCATAGGATGGGGGTATATTAACTTTGTCATTCCGTTTGTAACACATCGAAATATTGCTCTAAGACCCCATAAAGTATATATATTCTGGGTCGTGGTGAAATTCTGAGTCGATCTAAGCATGTCCGTCCGTCCGTCCGTCTGTCCGTCTGTCCGTCCGTCTGTGGAAATCACGCTAACTTCCGAACGAAACAAGCTATCGACTTGAAACTTGGCACAAGTAGTTGTTATTGATGTAGGTCGGATGGTATTGAAAATGGGCCATATCGGACCACGTTTACGTATAGCCCTCATATAAACCGATCCCCAAATTTGACTTAGGGAGCCTCCCGGAGCAGCAAAATTCATCCGATCCGGTTGAAATTTGGTACGTGGTCTTAGTATACGGTCTCTAACAACCATGCAAAAATTGGTCCATATCGGTCCATAATTATATATAGCCCCCATATAAACCGATCCCCAGATTTGACCTCCGGAGCCTCTGGGAGGGGCAAAATTCATCCGATCCGATTGAAATTTGGTACCTGATGTTAGTATATGGTCTCTAACAACCATGCAAAAATTGGTCCATATCGGTCCATAATTATATATAGCCCCCATATAAACCGATCCCCAGATTTGACCTCCGGAGACTTTTGGAGGGGCAAAATTCATCCGATCCGGTGGAAATTTGGTACCTGATGTTAGTATACGGCCTCTAACAACCATGCAAAAATTGGTCCATATCGGTCCATAATTATATATAGCTCCCATATAAACCGATCCCTAGATTTGACCACCGGAGCCTCTTGGAGGAGCAAAATTCATCCGATCCGGTTGAAATTTAGTACGTGGTCTTAGTATACGGTTTTTAACAACCATGCAAAAATTGGTCCATATCGGTCCATAATTATATATAGCCCCCATATAAACCGATCCCCAGATTTGAACTCCGGAGCCTCTTGGAGGGGCAAAATTCATCCGATCCGGTTGAAATTTGGTACCTGATGTTAGTTTATGGCCTCTAATAACCATGCAAAAATTGGTCGATATCGGTCCATAATTATATATAGCCCCCATATAAACCGATCCCCAGATTTGACCTCCGGAGCCTCTTGGAAGAGCAAAATTCATCCGATCCAGTTGAAATTTGGTACATGGTGTTAGTATACAACCATGCAAAAATTGGTCCATATCGGTCCATAATTATATATAGTTCCCATATAAACCGTCCCCAGATTTGACGTCCGGAACCTCTTGGAGGAGCAAAAGTCATCCGATACGGTTGAAATTTGGTACATTTTGTCAATATATGGCCTCTAACAGCCATGTAAAAATTGGTCCATATCGGTCCTTAGTTATATATAGCCGATGACTTATTACACAAAAATTGGTCCATATCGCCAAAAATAATCTACCAAAACTTTATTTCCATAGAAAATTTTGTCAAATTTTATTACTATAGAAAGTCTTGTCAAAATTTCATTTCTATAGAAAGTTTTGTCAAAAGTTTATTTCTATACAAATGTTTGTCAAAATTTTATTTCCATAGAAAATTTTGTCAAAATTTTATTTCTATAGAAAATTTTGTAATCTACCAAAACTTTATTTCCATAGAAAATTTTGTCAAATTTTATTACTATAGAAAGTTTTGTTAAAATTTCATTTCTATAGAAAGTTTTGTCAAAAGTTTATTTCTATAGAAATGTTTGTCAAAATTTTATTTCTATAGAAAATTTTGTAAAAAAATTATTTCTGTAGAAAATTTTGTCAACATTTTATTTCTATACAAAATTTTGTCAAAATTTTATTTCTATACAAAATTTTGTCAACATTTTATTTCTATAGAAATTTTTGTCAAAATTGTATTGCTATAGAAAATTTTGTCAACATTTTACTTCCATAGAAAATTTTGTCAACATTTTATTTCTATAGAAAATTTTGTCAAGTTTTTATTTCTATAGAAAATTTTGTCAAATTTTTATTTCTATAGAAAATTTTGGCAAAATTTTAATTCTATAGAAAATTTTGTCAAGGTTTCATTTCTATAGAAAATTTTGTCAAAATTTTATTTCTATAGAAAATTTTGTCAAACTAGATTATATACGTATTTTATCGGCCTTTTTTTGTTTAATATATACCCCGTATGGGCTAACTTACAATTTAGAAGACAGTGTTAAAAAGTTTTACGATACCTTGCCATCGGCAAGTGTTATCGCAACCCAAGTAATTCGATTGTGGATGACAGCCTTTAGTAGAAGTTCCTACGCAATCCATGGTGGAGGGTACATAAGATTCGGCCTGGCCGAACTTACGGCCGTATATACTTGTTTTTTCCTTTACATTGTCTGTTATTTTTACATTTTATGATATATTTGTTTTTGTACTATTAATTTTTGTGAAAAAAAAAACTAAAATAAAAAATGTAATTAAATCCAATATGAGTGTTTTTATTTGTCAAGTTTTTTTTCAAAATCAAGTTTTTTTGGCAAATGTCAAGCTTTTTGACAAATTGGATCTGGCAAGCCTAGTGCAGCTTTATGTCGACACATAGATCTGTATACTTTGTAGTAACCGATTTCATTGCAAATAATTTTTTTTCTTTTTTGTAGTTGGAGGTATCATCAGATGGCTACTGCATCAACCGAATAGTTCGGCCAATTCAACAATTAAAACATAACACTTTGACCGATAACATTTGCTAATGTCATAATCGTCATACAGTCGTGTCATCCATCTTTACACTCAAAACAAAAGCGAATTAAAGGAACTAAAAAAGGGGAAAATATACACAAGTGAAGTATAAAGATTTACTAAATTCGTGTCTCCCACAAAATAGTTCAGAATTTCTTAAAATGTCCTTAGTTTTTCTTTTGTGCTTATTTCTGTTTTTCTTATTTATTTTATTATTATTTCGGCTTGAGGTCCTTTTAATAAAAATTCGTTTTTACAATTTTTGATTAATTATTAAATTTTTTATCCAATATTTCGTTAACATCGTTAGTCCTCGGCGGGGATATTACAATTGTTGCACAAATAAACAAAAATGTAGAGCCAGTTTACATCTGTTTATTATGAAAGTTAATAATAAATCAACATTAAACAATTAATTGATTAAATTTAATAATTAATCAAAAGTCAAAAACCGATGTAATAATAAAATAAATTTCTTAAAATTTGTAAATTATACGAATACCATCCCTCCAATACTTATTAACATAGAGCATACATACAAATAATCGAGAGCGAATATTTATTTAGCTACATAACATTTAATTTATTATTGTTATTATGGGTATTGAATTACATTATGTACTAAAACTTAGCCTATTCACAAAGATTATTTGTATAATTTTTCCATTGCTTTCTGTCTCTAGCTATTGTTCTAAGTTCGCTAAAAAATGTGGGGCTTCCTCTTCTTCTCTGGGGATTCCAATCCAGTGCAACATGAGTTACATCGCTAGTGTCCTTTCGTAACGTATGTCCAACACTCAAAAAAAGTGAACTCTCTATTTCCCTAAAGCCAATTTAAGTTTATTTTAGTTCATGGAATTATTATGTTTGGAGAAAGTTTCCTTTACTCTAATAATTTTTTGTGTACGTTAAAAAATTATTAGAGTAAAGATTAACTATATTCGTGTCTTCCACAAAATAGTTCAGAATTTCTTTAAATTTGCAAATTTTACCAAAAATTCGTATGTCACTAAAGACATTCTTGCAATTTTGAACTCCAAGATTTCCTTCAAATTACAAAATTTTCTTTAAAAAGTGAAAAAAACTTAGTTATGTCCAATAAATTTTCTTGAATTTGTCGAAAAATATTTACTTATTTTTATGACATCGGCGTGATGCCAACGTTTGTAATACTGTTTAGTTAAAATTTTCTACAAATATTCAAAATTTTCTAAAATTAACCGAAAGTTTTCTTCTTGGTGCGTTCACTGTTTTTCAGTGAAGGCATCTATATTTTCTGCATTTCATTTCACGAACTATTTCAGTTTAGTTTGTCACTTGCAGTAAGTGTTCGTTGGAAATTGGCCTTGGCCACCATAGTCTTAAGATTTTGCAAAGACACCTGGTACGCTATGTTGGTATACATCATGTACCAAATTTCAACCGGATGGTACATGATGTTAGAATATGCCCTCGCACAACCGTGCATAAATTGGTCGATATCGGTTCTTAATAAATCGATGACCAAGATTTGACTTCTGAAGCCTCATTTAGGAATAAATTTCATTCAATCCGATTGAAAATTGGCCATATAACTACCATTCGAAAATTGATTCATATCGGTTCATAATTATTTATAGACTCCTTTATATAAATCGATCAAGAACAAAATATCTAATATGGAATACATATAGACTAACTTACAATTTAGAAGACAATGTTATGAAATAAAACTCTACCTTGCCATCGACCAGAAACTTTAGTCTTTAGTACAATTTTGTACGCTATCCATGGTGGAAGGTACATAAGGTTCGGTCTGGACGAACTTTCCGCCATATATACTTATTTTCATTGTACGTATATAACGTTTACACTAGGGATGTGGAGTCGAGTCAATTTTGCTCGACGCCGGCTCCGACTCAGACTCCAGCATTTCTTATTAGCCTCGACTCCGACTCCGGAGTCGACTCCAGGTGGTGTACCTAAATCTCATTTTAACACTATTCCAATTGTAATTTGTGTAAGGTGTAGTGTTCCAAAAATAGACCGATATAAGTACTCTATTATGCCATATGCGTTTATATGTCCAAAAGAACTCTAATTTTAAATTTTGATACGACTCGACGACAAACCTCAGCATTTTAGGGATGTAAAGAACTCTAAATTTTAATTTCAGGCCAATAAGTTAAAATAGGACACAAGAAACATCAAAATATGGGTATAACAACAATCTCTAGAATATATATTTATAAAACCACAAAATTTCAAAAAATAATTAGACTTCCAGAAGTTTAAGAAGTAAAATCCTGGAATTAATCTATATAGGCATTTTGTAAAAACTAAATATATATAAAATATAAATACTAACAAAAAGATACACAAAAATCAAAATGTCGGGCTAATCAGATAGAAAGTTTAGATGTTAAAAAAAATAATGTGTCGGCTATATAAAACAAATTTAAACTGCCAAAAATTAGGACGGGCGGAATTTCAAATAACCACTACCATACAACAGATGACAGCAATAGCAGTAACGAGTGGTTCTATAGAAGTAAAATGGTGAAACATTGATTTATAAATGGTTTTATTAGTTATGGGCATTAGAGGCCATTAATTTAATGTAAAGAATTTTAAGTGGCTTTGATGAAACAAACTTTCTCCTAAAAGACCGGCTCAGATGGCACGTTGGCAGAGGTTTAGTTTAAAATTACAGCTTCCAAGGACATCGGGTGTATAAGGAGATTTCTTAAGTAATTATGTAGGGCTATCTCAAAATCTGAGAAATTTCCGCATTTATTTATGGATCTCAAATAACTCTAAATTCGAAATTTCTGACAAATCTTAAGAAAATTTTAGACTGGGAAAAATTTCTTAAAACAAATCAGAAGTTGGGTTTATATGTAGGTGCTATATCACAAAATTTTCCGGTATGACCCATCTTCGAACATACCTGCCAAAAAAGAAAAGAACTTTAGGTTCGTCTGCTATATTGCCTTAAAGTTATACCTTTATCAAGAGGGTCAAAAATCTATATTTTAATATGTTAAAAATGGACAATACAATTGATCAATTAAGCCCATATTCCAGTAAAACCCACTTTTTATATCAGCGTGAAATTTCACCCATATAAATACACTTTGATTGGCCTGAAATCCAGTACTTCGTTTTTCGTTGTTCGATTAAAAATCCTAATGGAATCTAATTTGTCGAAAGATTTCTTTAGTTACAACGATATGAAGTGTTTTTCAAATTTTGGTTCGCCGGAGTCGGAGTCGAGCAAAATTTCTACGACTACGGCTCCGACTCCAGCAAAATCTTCAGACCCAAGATTCCGACTCCGGCTCCGACTCCACAGCCCTGGTTCACACTACAAATGCTACCTTTTATAATTGAAATAAAAACTTTTCAACTGAAACCGTGTAACTTTAGTTATTTTAGCAGATAAAACAAAAAGTAATCCAAATGAAAGCTCCTAGTGAAAGTTTTTTTTTTTTTTTTTTAATGAAAATTTTTCATTTGAATTGTAAAAGGTTTAATTTCATTTGACATTGGGGTTCATTTGCCCTGAAAGAAAATGCTTTATAAGAAATTGGAATGTCATTTGACTAAATTTTTTTTCTTTAAATATTTTGTAGTTCACCATTTTAGCTCGAAACCAATGCTGTTAGCACCTATTGGAACCTGTTTATTTTCATAATTTATTATGATTATAAATAAATAAATAGTTCATCATTAGTTTACTGGTAGTACATAAAATCCAGTATTTTTTTGCAAATAAAAATATGTATGTATTTTTTGAAACAGTATTAGCGATTATCTCCAATTGTTCTATTTCCCATCATACAGAATCTCTTGTGAACTCAATGACATGTACAAATAAATTTCGAAAATTATTGCTGGGAATTAAATATTTATAGTCGCCTTGCTTGCTGTACAAGTCCATCAAATAAAAATGAATTTCAAATTGAAATATATATTTTTTTTACAATACTTTATGCATTCAATATGCAAATTTTAGACGTATCATACTGTAGACACTTACCAACAATGTTGCTGCGAGCTTCGCATTCTTTGGCGGCTGGTGTTGATGGTGATGACGGCATTTGCTTTGACATTGAATGCAAGAAATGTTGTAACGGCGAATGATCTAATTTTTGAATTGTTTCCCTTGCAGTTTCTTTGCAGCTCTCAGTTGATATCAAAAGCAATATTCAAATGTCTGTCCTTCTATCTCTGGTGGCACTTCAATGTTCTCTTCAGAGGAAGGAATTGCAAAAAATTGGTCTAATATTTCGTATTTTTCTTTTTGGTTATTTTAGTTTTACAGCGCCGCTTTGTCTTCTGAAATAGGAACGTTGAACTCGTTTATGCAGTTGTTTCTCTCGTTATAGTTTTTTTTTTTTCTTCAAGAGAAGAAATGACCCACAAAATGTAATTCTTTGCCAACAAGAAATAACAACAAAATGTAGTTCTCTTGAAAAATGTATTCTAGGGATGCACTCGCAAAAAAGTATACTTGACTACGATCCAAACATTCGGCTTCTTTAAAATAAAGAAATATTTTTTGAACTACGTTGAAAACACGAGTAATGGATAGAGATCCGGAATGTCCATGGTCTGCGACTGTAATTTTTGTCTGCCCAGGGCATCAATACCGTATATAAGAAAAATTTTATTAATAAAACTGTCTGCAATCATGTGAGCGGTTTAGAAGTAATGTCAACCTGAAGTTGGTTGCAATTGGCATCAGCCACACTGTATATTGGGGCTATATCAAAATATGGACCGATATAAAGCAAATTTGACACAGGTCTACCTAGATTTATAATGTGAAGCAAATAGTGCGCCGACCACGTTGGACAATTTGGCTTAATTTTAGAAAACTTACATTAATTTTAGGAAATTTTAACTAAACTGTATTAAAAACTCAGATGTCGCGCGGATTTCACAAATATTTTTTGACAAATTAAAAAAAAAATGTTTGAAGGAAAAAATTGAATTTAAAAATTTCAAAAAGTTTTTAGTACCATATGAAGTTATGATGAAGTTCTGAACTATTTTGTGGAAGATACAAATTAGAGGTGTTGACGTGACACGAAATTGTCGTGACTCACGAAAATTTTCGTGAGTCGTGAGTCACGCTCATGACAACAGCGTGAGTGTGCGTGAGCGTGACTAACAAACCAAACTGTCGTGCGTGAGCGTGAGTCACGAAAATAATATCTTCGTGAGTGTGCGTGAGTAACGAATTACACTCATGAAAATATTCCTGCTCACCAACATAAAACGCTTAAGAGTTTAATTAAATTACAATTTTAGTGACACCTGGGATGTTAAGAGTTTAATAACACTCTTGATTTTAATAATGCTCATGTTTTCAGACACTTCGGTAAGGTAAATTAATCATAAAATTATTCGTGAGTCACGATATTTTTCGTGAGTCACGACGTTTTCGTACGTGAGTGTGCGTGAGTGTGAGTCCTACCAAAAAATATCGTGCGTGAGTGTGCGTGAGTATGATTTTTCAATCGTGAGTGTGCGTGAGCGTGAGTAAACTATTGCTCACGTGCACACCTCTAATACAAATAGAATTGTGGGTGATACAAATAGAAGGCCCTATATGGCTTTAGTGCCATATAGGGTTAACTATTTTTTGAGTGTACGTGGACCTGGTATAGCCCGAATTTGATGTTTTCAGGCAAAAAATGAATCTAAGCCAAAATCGTAGCAATAGCTCCATTAATGATGGCTACGGTGAAATTACAACAGACAAGTGGACATCGTGAGATCGACTTAGAATTTCTCCTTGATAAGAAATATGTTATATAGATTTTATATAGTCGGAAATCGCAATTTCGGTGTGTTACAAACGAAATGCGAAACTTGTAATATTCATAATGGGTATAAAAAACTTAAAAAAAATAAGTAAACATGTTAGATACACTGATAAATATATTGTCTTTATATGGAAGATTATCCTACACAAATTTTACATAAAATTAAGGACGAATTTCCTTAAAATTATGACATTTCAAATAAATGAAAGTTTTTTAATCATTGCTTCAAAAACATTTTCATTAAATTTAGGACACAAATCTTGGATGTTGACCTTCCCATAAGGATTTGGCTATCGATTCCCAGCCAAAGCTGTGGCTTCTTTAAAATAAGGCTTTAAATCTAGGATGAACAAAATTAAGATATTTTACACACTGAAAAAACAGTGAACCCACCAGGAAGATGACTATCGATTAATTTTATAAAATTTTGAATATTTGTATTTCATGTCATAAAACTAAGTAAATATTTTTCGACAAATTCAAAACTAAGTTTTTTCACTTGTTAAAGAAAATTTTGTAGTTTGAAGGAAAAACTTGGAGTTCAAAATTGCAAGAATGTCTTTAGTGACATACGAAGTTCATGATGGACGCATTGTTGGTAAAATTTACAAATTTAAAGAAATTCTGAACTATTTTGTGGAAGACACGAATTTAGTTAATCTTTATGCTTCCTTTGAGTATATTTTTTTTCCTCGGTTTTAGTTAATTTAACTAACGTACACAAAAAGTTATTAGAGTAAAGGAAACTTTTTCCAAACATAATCATTCCATGAACTAAAATAAAGTTAAATTGGCTTTAGTGAAATAGAGAGTTCACTTTTTTTTGAGTGCAGATCTGATTAATCGAAAGTTCATTCTTTTTTTGTGATATAATCATAAAGCTAGTCATGTACAAACCAATGTCAGTTTAATAATCCAAATGATAACAGATTATTCACACTGGTTTTCTTAACTCAAAAAAAAAACAAAGATGCTAATCCTCAATGTGTAATATTTTAAGCAAATTTAAAGATTCAATATATCCGTTGATTTAAAGACCATTTCTTTAAATTAAAAACGTTTTCTGTACTTTAAGGAAAATTTGCCTTACTTCAAAGACCTACTACTTTAACATAGGGACGAAAGTTTCCAAAATCTGTTTCGTAAATTTAATGAAGAAAAATGAAGCAAAGACTATAAGATTTCTTTTAATAAAAATGTCAGTATTTTAAAGAATATTGTGTAAAATTTAGGTTGCATAATCTTATTATCATATTAAATCAATATTTTTTTTAAGTGTGCTTTCCCATTTTCAGTACATACAAACTAATAAAACAATTAACTTTTTATTTTGCTATTATTAGAAACTTTTGAATGTAAAAGTTGATATTTGGGACCGCGACAACTGCCCCGCATGTTCTTTAGCATTTGATCATCGTAATTTGTAGGAATAATTTAAAGTATTATGGGAAGTTTATTGATTTCGACATTAAAAAAAGATAAAACCTAATATCACGCCGCCTCCGTCAACCACCAACATACTGTACTAGAGGACACATTCTTCTTTAACCCTGGACAGTCATCCTTATTTTTTGTACATTAACGTCATCCTTCGTCATTTTGACTACGGCTGATTTCAAGACGCTATAATTTTCATCGTGAGCGAAAAAGTGAACCAAACTTGAATTTATTTTCTTATTCAATTTGGTTTTAATTAGTATAAAACAAAAATTCATAAAACAGTCTAATTAGTATAACTTAAATTTACCATTTCCCAATAGACTAAAATGCATTTTAAATCGAAAATGAAATTACGTGTCGTCATTTTGACGAATGATGACTGTCTAGGGTTAAGAATAAAATATCGAAAAATTAAAAAAAAAAGTCGGTACACTTTGTGGTATATAAACAAACTGCAAAACACACGAAATTTCATAAGTTTTTTTTTTGCATTTATTGGTATTAGTATTATTATTTATTATTGTTTTTTTTTGTGTTTTTGCAAATGACAGATGTTTTTCGAAAAAAATTTTTTTTTTGTTTTCTCTAAATTTGCTTTGTTGACTTTTTTGTCTTAAAGACACACTTTTACATGTTCACAATTCATGTCTAAAATAAATCATCCTCAACCATATGCACACATGATGTCCATTTCGATGCGTCCAAGAGTCGCATTGAACGCATAAGGAAAAAAAATATTATTGAGACAATTGTTTGCATCCGTCTGTCTCAGATAAGAGCACTAAGTTTTTATTTTTGTTTTGCCAAAACAACAACACACCGGCAAGCTTTTTATTATCTTCGCTGTTTTTGTTGCCTTGATGCACATTTGGTAAAATTTATGCGACAACAGACTTCGTTCTTGGCCGCCTTAAACACTCGAGAGATAAATTCACTACAAAAACATTGTCTTCATCGAGTCTCTGATCTCGCCCATATTAAATATCATTCGCGTTTGTCATAAATTGACGTTGTTGTTGGTTTCTTTTTTTTTTCTTTGTTTATGGTCGATTTCCACTACGCGTATGCCGCTTGTTATTATTTTGGTCGAATAAAGGGCTTTCGTTTTTTTTTTTACTCTCGCAATATGCTACTCTACTAACACTGGATGAAAGCCATCTCTGATGGCTGCTTATGCGTTATGACCATGTGTTGTTGGCCGATAGACAAACTGACGTTATTTATTCCTTTGCACTTTTACTTCCAATTCTCTACTTTGTTTTACGTACGGTTTACGAGTAGAGCTGCAGCATTTATGCAGGTGTAACATGCGGAGTGTGATAGAGAGAGAGAGAGAGAGAGAGAGAATGTGTGTATTAGTTTGCTATATGAAATTATATGAGCATGAATGTGTGTACATGTGCTCAGGGCTAGTGCGCTAGTGCCAATGTGAACCCTTTTTTGTTGTTGAGCAAAGTGCATTTGATTGTCATAAACACGCTTTTTGCAAAGTACCGTTCGCTACTGAGCTCGTTTTTTAGGCGAACAAATACTTTTATAGATTTTACCATGTGTCCGACGCTGGCTACATATTTTCGGTTTTTGATGTTTTTGCTGGCGTTGGTTTTCCTTTTTAGTGGAGTACTTTTGCCAAGTTGTGTTGTTTTAAGTTTGTTCTCTTTGTTGGTTTGTTGTATTGTTGTTAGTTTCGTCTGCAAAATGTTTGTTGTACAGCTGTGAGCTAAAAGTAAGGTGAATTTGCAGCAGTCAAAGCTTACAATTATATTTACAATTAATTGAAAATGAATAAATGTAATAAAAACGGAAAATCCTCTTACTGAAAAAAACCATCGTGGGCACCAAG
Organism: Haematobia irritans; assembly: GCF_050003625.1. Taxonomy (NCBI): domain Eukaryota; kingdom Metazoa; phylum Arthropoda; class Insecta; order Diptera; family Muscidae; genus Haematobia; species Haematobia irritans. The sequence continues at coordinate 85,661,519 of NC_134400.1, forward strand.
ATTTCTTGTCCTTAAAATACCAATGCAAGTTTTGCATTGGTTGGCATAGAAGACATACATACACACAAAGAAAATTTCATTAAAATCGAGCCAACGAAAATTTTTCATTGATACAACGAAACATTTTCATTAAGACAATGAAAATGTTCGTTAATAGTACGAAACGTTTCGTTGACTAACAGAAAATTTGTTATATTAACGAAAAATTTCGTTATATCAATGAATTTGTTTCATTGGCGCAATTTTAATGACACATTTCATTAATATAACGAAACTTTTTCTACCAGTGTACATATTTCTTTGATACAAAGTTTTTCTCCTTGACCAAAAGTCAATGACATTTTCAACGAAGCGTTTGGTCCTTAAAGTTTGGAGATTCGACTTAAACATAGAACTGAGGTCAATTTGTGCTCAAAAAGTGGAAAATTTTTTTCAAAATTATATTAGGCTTTAAATATGTTTAAAATACACATAGCCCATAAAGTCTGCGTTCATCATACAATTAGTTATACAATGTACAAAAAACATACCATAAATGCGAACAATTTCGACAAATTTTTCATGTATATTTCATTTGGACTCTTAAATGCGAAAAAAACACATTGAAATTCATTAGTATATTGAACATAGTCTCGTTGATTTAGAACTTCACTTAGTCTGTTTGGCATAGAATTTACCAATTTTTTGCATTGTCCTGCATAACGTTTCCTTGCTGGAAATATTATGTTGCCGTATCCTTTTCTCCAGTAGATCCCACAGGCCCTCTATTAGGTTAAGATCAGGTGTATTTTAAGCTGTCTTGGGACATTATATAGAGGTCAAAGTCTTACGATCTCAGCAGTATGCTTTGGATCGTTATCCTGTTGGAACCAAAACGTCTCTGCTATCTCAAGTTTTTCGGCACTTTGACTTAAATTGTGGTTTAGTACGTTTATATGGCCGTATTTTTCCATCGTCAATTCAATAAATACCAATTGACTCCCTACAGAAGCCGCCATACACCCCCACTCCATAACAATACCTCCACCATGGTTTTATTTTTCAAGCGCAGTTCCTGATTTCTTCCAAACAATTTGACGTTCCTTTATTCCAAATATACAAAACTAGATTTCGTCTGAAAATACATCTTATTTTCCAGAATTCTGGGGGCTTGTTTATGTATTTTTGAGCAAATTCTATGCGTTTTTGCCTGTTCACAAACGATATGTATGGTTTTCGTAGGGCAACCCAACAGTGGTATCCAGTTTTTTGCAAATACTTTTCTGGCTGTTTCTGCCGAAATACTTTTTTTAAATTACACTTTAAAATTTTCCACAATTTTGGAAGATGTTCTCCAGGGATTAGCCTTCGCCATATTAATAATTTATCGCTCTTCCCGCATTGATAATACTTTCGAGCGACCAGACATGGGCTTTGATATTAAAATTCCGGTTTATTAAAAGTTGTTTATAACTCTTTCTACAGATGAACATGATCTACCTTACCAATATTTCGAAAATGTTTGCCTTCTTTCCATAATTTAATTATTATTTTTGCTTTAGTCAACGCTAATTTATTTACTCTTAATTTCTATTTTATAATTTTTCTACTTTTGTGAGTTAAATGAGCAAACGATCTCGCAAAACGATCAAATATAATAACAAATATAGAAAAATAAAAGAAAACTAAAAAAGAAACACAAAAATGTTACGGTACAATTTGAATAGATATAGTGAACGCGGACTTTTTGGTAGCAGTTTGCACACGTTCATTGAATTACATGGCGATGTTATTCATATAAGAAGAAGAATCTGCATTTTGTCGTACACACAAAAAAATAAAATATGAATTTGTACATAAATGTGTACATTTTTAAAAATTTATGGACTCTTTCATGAAATAGATGTATTTTTTTATTCGTAAATACTTGTTATTAAATTAAACAATTTTTAATAATGCACATGGATTCTTTCATAGAATTAATGAAACTTTACATAATATATCCAAAAATACTGGTTTTCTCTTAGCATGAGAGATCCACAAAATAGAGTTACTCTCATATGTATACAATACAAGCTACAATACAAGACAAAAACCAAACAACGTTTTTGAAGGCAACGCGTGGGTTTGCTGTGTTTGGTTTTTTCAGTTCAGTTTGAGTCGCCGTCGCGATTCGAAGACTATTTATTGCTAAAAAAGTATATACGGCCGTAAGTTCGGCCAGGCCGAAGCTTATGTACCCTCCACCATGGATTGCGTAGAAACTTCTACTGAAGACTGTCATCCACAATCGAATTACTTGGGTTGCGGTAACACTTGTCGATGGCAAGGTATCTCAAAACTTCCTAACACCGTCTTCTAAATTACAAAGAAGTCCATACGTAGTATATATTAAACTAAAAACGTCCGATTAAATACGTATATAATTAAGTTTAAAGTTTCTATAGAAATAAAATTTTGACAACATTTTCTATAGAAGTAAAATTTAGAAAAAATTTTCTATAGTAATAAAATTTGGAAAAAAAAATTCTATAGAAATAAAATTTTGATAAAATTTTCTATAGGAATAAAATTTTGACAAAATTTTCTATAGAAATAAAATTTTTACAAAATTTCCTATAGAAATAAAATTTTTACAAAATTTCCTATAGAAATAAAATTTTGACAAAATTTTCTATAGAAATAACATTTTGACAATGTTTTCCATAAAACTAAAATTTTGGTAGATTATTTTTGGCTCGAGTGGCAACCATGAATATGAACCGATATGGACCAATTTTTGTGTGATTGGGGATCGGCTATATATAACTATAGACCGTTATGGACCAATTTTGGCATGGGTATTAGCGGCCTTATACTAACACCACGTTGCAAATTTCAACCGGATCGGATGAATTTTGCTCCTCCAAGAGGCTCCGGAGATCAAATCTGGGGAACGGTTTATATGGGAGCTATATATAATTATGGACCAAATGTTCCAAATTTCAACCGTATCGGATGAATTTTGCTCCTCCAAGAGGATTCGGAGGACAAATCTGGGAATCGATTTATATGGGAGCTATATATAATTATGGACCGATGTGGACCAATTTTTGCATGGTCATTAGAGAACATATACCAATACCATGTACCAAATTTCAGCCGGATCGGATGAAATTTGCTTCTCTTAGAGGCTCCACAACCCAAATCGGGGGATCGGTTTATATGGGGGCTATATAATTATGGACCGATGTGGACCAATTTTTGCATGGTTGTTAGAGACTATATACTAACACCATGTACCAAATTTCAGCCGGATCGGATGAAATTTGCTTCTCTTAGAGCAATCGCAAGCCAAATTTGGGGGTCCGTTTATATGGGGGCTATACGTAAAAGTGGACCGATATGGCCCATTTGCAATACCATCCGACCTACATCAACAACAACTACTTGTGCCAAGTTTCAAGTCGATAGCTTTTTTCGTTCGGAAGTTAGCGTGATTTCAACAGACGGACGGACGGACGGACGGACATTCTCAGATCGACTCAGAATTTCACCACGACCCAGAATATATATACTTTATGGGGTCTTAGAGCAATATTTCGATGTGTTACAAACGGAATGACAAAGTTAATATACCCCCATCCTATGGTGGAGGGTATAAAAAGGTTCACGAAATAAAACAATTTTATTAATTAACTGGAAGCATTGGTTCTAATATTTATAAGTAATAACAAATACTATAAAATGTTTTTTACTCGCAGGACTCTAATGCGGTTTTTAATAAATGGGTTCATACATTTTGACCAATTAAGAATTAGGGGAAAATCGAAAAGATAAAAGAAAAGAAGAGCTATATTTAAGGCATGACATTTTTAATATATATTATGTAAAAATACATATTTTTCAATGTCGAAAATTATGTATACTTCATTTATAATATTACAAATTTCATTAATATTATATATACATTCGTAGTCAATGAAAACCTGTATTTTTTAATTTATGAACTTTTTTCATACAAATTATGAATTCCGTGTTTGGAAAATTTTTGGGAACACTATTCATAAAATAAATGAATTATTTTTGTGTGTGTACATTTATGAACTAACGGATGCAAATAAAACAAGTAAGTAAAGTAGAAAGTCGGGCGGGGCCGACTATATCATACCCTAAACCACCATTACAGAATTAGTAATCATAAGCATTTGTGGGGTAACATATAGGTCTGGGAGATAAACCGCAGTTGCATATTTAAGAAAATTAAGGGGTACATGTCTATGGGTGCTTTGTGTCAATCTGACTATAGCTCATAGTCAATGTTGCCATGGAAAATGTTCGGTTTACCCTACAAGGACAAAAAAAGTTCCCTACTTTCCCATACATTCCCAAACAATTTTCCCTACTACATTTTTCGTTAAATTTAAAAAATTTTACAAAACAAAAATGGTTCTAAGTACTTTATTATCTTAAAACATGAATATGCAACGTAAATAACTTCGAGTACAAATTAGTAGAGCCACCAAAATGTAAAAATTATTACAAATTGTGTTGAGTGAAAATGTCCTACATTGTGGCCCTACGTCCCTACAAGACACTAAATATTAGAAAAAACCCTACATATAGGGAATTTCCCCTACTTCTAGCAACACTGGCTGTGTTGATGTTGCGCCTACGGAGCTAGTATGCCACTAATATTGAGCCCATTATTAAAAAAGAGAAAATCGTTAAATTGTTGTGGGTAATAAATACAAATTTGTAAAAATCGAGCAATATTCTTATGTAAGAGCTACAAGTACGTATAAGTACGATCGACTAGTACATCAAAATTTGAAATTTGTATAACAATGGTTAATAAATAAGAGTACTATGGTCAAATTTGGGAAAATCGAGCGATGCATATATATGGAAGCTATATCTAAATCTGAACCAATTTGCATAATATTTTGCGGGTTTGATTAATACCACAAAAGGTTACCTTGTGCAAGATTTGAGTAAGATCAGTTACGAAATGAGGCCTGTATGGTCTAACATAAGGTTATAAGGGCGAATTTTTCAAAATCGGGCGATACATATATGGGAACTATATCTAAATTTGAACCGATTTCGATGAAATTTTGCACATATAGTTAATACTATAGAGGACTGGATCTAGCCAACTTTTAGTAAGATCGGTTAATAAATAAGGGTTCTATGGCCAAATTTGGGAAAATCGGGCTATTCATATATATGAGAGCTATATCTAAATCTGAACCGATTTTTTGTACATATAGTTAGTGCTACAGAAGACTACATTTAGCCAAATTTGGGTAAGATCGGTTGATAAATAAGGGTTTTATGGCCAAATTTAGAAATATCGGGCGGTACATATATATGGGAGCTATAGCTAAATCTGAACCGATTTCGATGATTTTTGCACTTATAGTTAGTGCTATAGAAGATTATATTTAGCCAAAGTTGAGTAAGATCGGTTGATAAATAAAGGTTTTGTGGCCAAATTTGGGAAAATCGGGCGATACATATATATGAGAGCTATATCTAAATCTGAACCGATGTGGATGAAATTTTGCACACTTGAAGGGCGATGGAAAAGATTACCTCTTGCCAAATTTGGTGACGATCCGTTTGAAAAAACGCGCAACGTGACCCCATTTGTCGAAATCGGGCGATACATATATATGGGAGCTATATCTAAATTTGATCCGATTTCTTCCAAATTCAATAACGTTCGTCCTTGTGCCCAAAAAACTCCCTGTACCAAATTTCATCAAAATCGGTTAATAATTGCGACCGGAATCCTGTGAACAACAAATACATGGACAGACGTACGGACGGACGGACGGACGGACGGACGGACGGACGGACGGACACCAAGCGCTAGATCGACTCAGGAGGTGATTCTGAGTCGATCGGTATATATTTTATGGGGTCTAAAATCAATATTTCTGGTAGGCACATTTTTTGGCCGATCAAACTTATTATACCCTGGCCACTATGTGGTTTAGGGTATAAAAATTCACCATAAACATTTTTTGCTTTGTTATAATTATTTTTAGACAAATAAAAAACGAAATTAAAGTGAACGCAGACTTTGTGGGCTATGTGTATATAATATGTCTTGCAATGAAAAATATATTGTCTTGAGACCAACTATTTCATGTCTTTATAATAGGAATGCAAATTTTACTCAGAAGACGCGTTTTTGTGATATAAGGTAGTTTCCTTGTCCAAAAGTCGGTAAATTTTTCAATGATGTCGCTTTGTCCTTACAGTTAAGTGAGTCGACTTTAAAATGGGTATCTATACATAAAAGAAAGTTTTGTTTGACTAAGGGCAACTTGATTTTTAAAGCTGTGAAAAATTCTTCAAAATAAATGAAGTCGTCTTTAAATTTGGTAACTTGTATCTTGGCTACAAAGCAAAAAAGAGTTTACAAATAGATGTTTTTCAATACTTTATTTTAAAGACTTTTACTTCAAACATATCAAAATGTCTACTTGAAGTCAAGTCTGAAACGTTGTAGTTAACACGCTTTTAAAAGACTTTGATAGCAAATGAAGAAAAAAAGGTAAAAACGAATAAATTTAAATTTTATTCCTAGAATCAAGTATGCAGAACTTAAATTTAAAAGTGATTTATGTCCTAAAACTATCCTTACTTCAGTTCTTCGCTTCTTTGGCTCGGAATCAACACCAAAGTCATAGTATAAAGAAAAACCTTTAAAACCGGCATGTTTGTTTTTCAGTGTACGTAAACTAATATTTTTTGGTCCTTCTTACACATCAATGACAATTATACTCGTATGTACCTTGAAAAAAATTGCGTCTCTAGCGTATTTCCTAAATATATTTTATATATAGTTTTTTGTTTTTTTAGATACTACCGAAGTATTTGTTTTATCTGAACATATAATATGTTTGGAAGCACTTTGCTCCAAAGAATATGATATTTTTAGCATGTTTAATAGAAATATTAATATTTTTCCATCATAATAGAAAGCGCTTTAAAGATAACCATTCACGTAAAAAATATTTTTTGCATATGCAATTTAATTGAATTTACCCATATTAAAGTTTTCGAAGGAACCGGATGAAAATGATTGGACTTATACAAGCACAGTTATCTGTAACAGCTACCAAACAGTTTCTGATAAGCAAAGAGTTTCTCTCATATGATGCTCCTGCACAACAGGTTGCCAATTTAGCTTTTTCCCCGTTAGATCTGGCTTTTTAGGGGGGAACTCATTTTATGGCTTTTATTAGCCGTTTTTATTTTTTAATTTTTATCTAACCCTTGCAGCCAGAATAAGATTTTCCACATATTTTAAAGCTCAATCCTATCATTAGCAATAGTCCCCGCCATACATTTTGGTATAAAAAAATTTAACATTTTTTATTGCATCTTAGATATGTTTTAGGAGAAATCTAACCGTTTTTAGTGAAACAATTCTGTGATTTGTTCATGTCTTTCGGCCAATATTACCATTAGAAATTTTGAAAAAAGTTGAAGTCGCACAATAGATTTGATTTTATTGGTGAAGCTTTTCTAAAACCTTTTTATTAAATAAAATATTTCACTAAAAAATAAATGCAAAAGAAAACAGTTTATTAACTTAAAGAGATATTTTGACACCCTGTTGCATAAACTCTAATTTGCTAACATTGATTGGCAGGTTTCAATATGAGGGTGTGTGTAAACTTTTTTGACTCATTGTACTGATAATGATATTGACATGCAATTTAGTCCATTATCATTAACAGTTCTGCCATTTCAAAATGAGAAAGAAATAACTCGAAATGTAAAGCCAGAAGAATTTAAATTAAACGTTTAAACTCCGCCTTACATTTTGCCCGCAGTAGTAAATACTGGATACATGTGATGTTTGGATTCGACTCTGTTCACTGGCTACCGCGACACAGTGTTGTGCGCATCGGAGTTTCCATGGTCTGAGTTTCGATTTTGAACAAAAACCTAAAAAATCGATCGAGATTTACTTCTTAAAAGCAGTAAATTTCGAATCGTTGGTAAAGATTAACGTCCAAATACTACGATGCATGGAATTAATATTTCGCATAAAGGTGGGAATATCAATGAGTGCCAGTTATTGTATGTACGAGTATATAAAGGGTGATTCTTTTGAGGTTAGGATTTTCATGCATTAGTATTTGACAGATCACGTGGGATTTCAGACATGGTGTCAAAGAGAAAGATGCTCAGTATGCTTTGACATTTCATCATGAATAGACTTACTAACGAGCCACAACGTCGAATTTTCAGTGAATGGGCCCTAGAAAAGTTGGCAGAAAATCCGCTTTTTTATCGACAAATTTTGTTCAGCGATGAGGCTCATTTCTGGTTGAATGGCTACGTAAATAAGCAAAATTGCCACATTTGGAGTGAAGAGCAACCAGAATCCGTTCAAGAACTGCCCATGCATCCCGAAAAATGCACTGTTTGGTGTGGTTTGTACGCTGGTGGAATCATTGGACCGTATTTTTTCAAAGATGCTGTTGGACGCAACGTTACGGTGAATGGCGATCGCTATCGTTCGATGCTAACAAACTTTTTGTTGCCAAAAATGGAAGAACTGAACTTGGTTGACATGTGGTTTCAACAAGATGGCGCTACATGCCACACAGCTCGCGATTCTATGGCCATTTTGAGGGAAAACTTCGGAGAACAATTCATCTCAAAAAATGGACCGGTAAGTTGGCCACCAAGATCATGCGATTTGACGCCTTTAGACTATTTTTTGTGGGGCTACGTCAAGTCTAAAGTCTACAGAAATAAGCCAGCAACTATTCCAGCTTTGGAAGACAACATTTCCGAAGAAATTCGGGCTATTCCGGCCGAAATGCTCGAAAAAGTTGCCCAAAATTGGACTTTCCGAATGGACCACCTAAGACGCAGCCGCGGTCAACATTTAAATGAAATTATCTTCAAAAAGTAAATGTCATGGACCAATCTAACGTTTCAAATAAAGAACCGATGAGATTTTGCAAATTTTATGCGTTTTTTTTTTTTTTAAAGTTATCAAGCTCTTAACAAATCACCCTTTAGAACATTTATGTGGAGATAAAAACGAAGATGAATCTATAGCGACCAATGTTTGTTTTTCTTCAAAACAAAAATTTCTGCAAATATAATTCCCTTAATTTTCTTTCGTTATAACATCCATATCGACGATTATTTCCCATGAATTTTATTTGAAAATATTTTTCTGATATGGACAAAACCACTGTGCGCAAATTCCTCGGCCATTAAAAGCGATTTGCACAAACAAATAAACCTCATGTTGTAGACTCTCAGGAAAGTTTGTTGCTTTATTGGTGGCGCTAGCAGTCTTGTTGTTTGTTTTGTCTATGGTCAAAAAGGTGAGTAAGTGAGTGACTGAGTGAGTGCTGTTACCATTGCAACAAGACCGACAACCGACTCGAAATACTGCATCGATGGAACAGGGTCGGGTAATTGGCAGCAGTAGCACATCACCCCACATTGACTGCTGCAACCGTTTTGTGATTCTGCTTTCTTGTGGTGAATCTCACCCACCCGCTGTCATATTAAGTGGTACGTACTGGTGTCATTTGTCTGGCTGACAAACTGGAAAAATCAAATACTGTATGAATATCGAAATTGAGAGCCATTATTATATCCTCTCGGAAGATGAAGGACAATACATGGGTAGGGACGAAAATGTTTGTATAGCTAATTAATAATCCTAGTTAGTTCTTCTAACCCAAGTCCCTTAAGAACCATCCAATCATATCGTGTAGGATAGTAAAAAAGGGAGCAGGAGTAGGAATTAAAGCAAATTAATTTTAAAACTTAAGTTAATTAATTATTTAATTAATTTAATTAATCTTATAAAATGTACCCAGTGAATATGAGTCCCAAACTCAAAATGAAGTAGGACCCCAAAAAATTATATGGAAAACAACGGCACTATTAATATAGGCCCCATGAAAATTAGCTCCAAAACCTAAATGAAGTAGGACCCCAAGAAAATATATAAAAAACAACAACACCAAAATTTTATGATTTATTTTGCATTATGAAAATAAACTACAATTAAATGAAAATGAACCGCGTGCGGTATCGCGATTATAATGATATATACGTGGCCTTCAGCCGGGGTTTAAGACTTTTTCCTATGAACAGAGTACAAAATGGACTAACGTGGTTCCCAAGAGATTAGTACTCAATAACACATAATAAATGTTTTTTTCTTTCATTCTTAAAATTTCATATTTTTCCATTAGTTAGTATTAATTTTACTATGGGGTAGATTTTCATGCAACAGTTATATTTTGTTGGGACGCATTTTCATGGGGCTTATATTCATTACGAAGCGTCGCCCCACATTTGCGGCCGTGTTTCACTTGGGTGTTGGGTCTCATTTTCCTGGGCCAATTTTTATACTGCCGAAAACGGGGCTATGAATATGAATCCCATGAAAGTTCCAAAATCAAAATGAAGTAGAACCCCAAAAAAATATAAGGAAAACAGTAACACCAAATTTGTATACCCTCACTGTGGAACAGTTTCTTATAAATTAGGGCATATGTTTGCAACAATCAGAAGGAGACGAGATTTACACTTGGCGTCTTTGGCAATAATGATCAGGTCCGGCCCCTGAGTCGACAGAGCCAAGCCCGTCTATCTGTGAACACTTTGTTTTGGATCAGAATAAAGGGTGATTTGTTAAGAGCTTGATAACTTTTTTTTTAAAAAAAACGCATAAAATTTGCAAAATCTCATCGGTTCTTTATTTGAAACGTTAGATTGGTCCATGACATTTACTTTTTGAAGATAATTTCATTTAAATGTTGACCGCGGCTGCGTCTTAGGTCCATTCGGAAAGTCCAATTTTGGGCAACTTTTTCGAGCATTTCGGCCGGAATAGCCCGAATTTCTTCGGAAATGTTGTCTTCCAAAGCTGGAATAGTTGCTGGCTTATTTCTGTAGACTTTAGACTTGACGTAGCCCCACAAAAAATAGTCTAAAGGCGTCAAATCGCATGATCTTGGTGGCCAACTTACCGGTCCATTTCTTGAGATGAATTGTTCTCCGAAGTTTTCCCTCAAAATGGCCATAGAATCGCGAGCTGTGTGGCATGTAGCGCCATCTTGTTGAAACCACATGTCAACCAAGTTCAGTTCTTCCATTTTTGGCAACAAAAAGTTTGTTAGCATCGAACGATAGCGATCGCCATTCACCGTAACGTTGCGTCCAACAGCATCTTTGAAAAAATACGGTCCAATGATTCCACCAGCGTACAAACCACACCAAACAGTGCATTTTTCGGGATGCATGGGCAGTTCTTGAACGGCTTCTGGTTGCTCTTCACTCCAAATGCGGCAATTTTGCTTATTTACGTAGCCATTCAACCAGAAATGAGCCTCATCGCTGAACAAAATTTGTCGATAAACACATTTCGAACCGAACACTGATTTTGGTAATAAAATTCAATGATTTGCAAGCGTTGCTCGTTAGTAAGTCTATTCATGATGAAATGTCAAAGCATACTGAGCATCTTTCTCTTTGACACCATGTCTGAAATCCCACGTGATCTGTCAAATACTAATGCATGAAAATCCTAACCTCAAAAGAATCACCCTTTATAACCCTACTGTGGACAAAATTGGTTCAGATTTAGATATCGCTCCCATATATAGACTGAACCCATCAGGAAGAACAATTTTGGTTTATTTTAAAATATTTAAATTATTTTAAGAACATTTTGACTAAACGGTATTACAAACACTGACATCACGCCGATGTTACAAATAAGTTTATTTATTAGACATAATTAATTTTTTTTTCACTTGCACTGAAAAAAATATTGTCGTGAGGTCAAAGATTTCATGTCTTTAAAATACGAATGCAAATTTTGCTTAGCATAGAAGACGCATTTCTCTAGTATAAAGTTTTTTTCCTTGACCAAAGGTCGATAAACTTTTCAATGAAGTCGTATTGTCCTTATAATTAAGTGATTTGATTTAAAAATGGATATCATTACATGAAAGAAAAAATGTTTGGGCTAAGGTCAACTTGACTTTAATAATTTAGAAAAAATCTTTAAATTTAATGAAATTGTCTTTAAATTTGTTGTCTTTTTGCATCTTGACTACAAAGCAAAAACTCGTTCAAATATAGGACATGTTTTTCAACACTTTATTTTAAAGACATTTTTTACTTGAAACACAGCATAATTTCTACTAGAAGTCGAGTCTTAATTTGGAAAATAAAGTCGTCGTTAACTTGTTTTTAAAGGACTTGTGGGAGCATATGAAGAAAAAAGAAGAAAAAATCGAAAAATTAAAATTTGCTTCCTAGAGGCAAGTACACAAAACCCAAATTTGAAAGAGAATTGTGTCTTAAAAGTATCCTTACTTGTATTCTCCGCTTCTTTGGCTCGGAATCAATACCAAATTATTTTAAATAAAGACAAAATCTTTGGAACCCGGTATGCTTTTTTTCAGTGTGTTAAAAAAATTTCGTAGTTTAAATGAAAAAATTGAAGTTCAAAATTGCAAGAATGTTCAAGATGGGCGCATTTGTAGTAGGTTACACTGAAAAAAAAGCATGCCCGGTTCTAAAGATTTTGTCTTTACTTTAAAAGTTTTGGTATTGATCACGAGCCAAAGAAGCGGAAAATACAAGTAAGGACACTTTCAAGACACAATTCTCTTTTAAATTTGGGTTTTGTGTACTTGCTTCTAGGAAGCAAATTTAAAATTTTCGTTTTTTCAGCTTTTTATCTTCATATGCTTTCAAAGTCCTTCAAAAACGAGTTAACGATAACTTTATTTTCCAAATTGAGACTCGACTTCTAGTAGAAATTATGCTATGTTTCAAGTAAAAAACGTCTTTAAAATAAAGTGTTGAAAAACATGTCTCATATTTGAACGATTTTTTGCTTTGTAGTCAAGATGTAAAACGACAACAAATTTAAAGACAATTTCAATAAATTTAAAGAATTTTTCTAAATTATTAAAGTCAAGTTGACCTGAGCCCAAACATTTTTGCTTCCATGTTATGATACCAATTTTTAATTGAAATCTCTTAATTATAAGGACAATACGACTTCATTGAAAAGTTTATCGACTTTTGGACAAGGAAAAAACTTTATATTTGAGAAATGCGTCTTCTATACTAAGCAAAATTTGCATTCGTATTTTAAAGACATGAAATCTTTGACCTCACGAGAATAGTTTTTTCAGTGTAGGTTAGGTTAGGTGGCAGCCCAATGTATCAGGCTCACTTAGACTATTCAGTCCATTGTGATACCACATTGGTGAACTTCTCTTTTATCACTGAGTTCTGCCCGATTCCATGTTAAGCTCAATCACAAGGAACCTCCATTTTATAGCCGAGTCCGAACGGCGTTCCACATTCCAGTGAAACCAGTTAGAGAAGTTTTGAAACACTCATCCACCGCTGAAAAACTTTTTGGTGTTCGGTCGAAGCAGGAATCGAGCCCACGTGCTTGTGTATGCAAGGCGGGCATGCTAACCATTGCACCACGGTGACAATTTGTAGTAAAAATTACAAATTTAAAGAAATAATGAACTATTTTGTAAGAAGTACGCATTTAGTAAATCTTTATTCATTATTTGTGTATATATTTTTCTTGTGTTTTAGTTCATTTAACTAACGTACGCAAAAAAATATTAGAGTAATACGCAGAGAAGAAACATGATTGTCACAATCATATTCGAAGAGCAAAATAATATGATAGGAGCTATTTTTGCGGCGACCATGTAACATTTTCACCTGTAACCATGTTGGCTCAGTAAACATGGTTGTAAGAATAACAAAATTGTCCCCATCTAAAATGTTATTATATTGATAAAAAGAAGTTTGTTTGAATCAAAATACAATGATCACGATCTAAAATGTTATGGTATTCGTCAAAAATGTCTTTCTTCCAGCTAAAAGAACATGGTCACAATCTAAAATGTTTTGATCTTTCTGAAAAAACTTTTTTCGTCGTCGAAACAAGGACGCCAAGGACACACAAAATTAAATTTATTTATTTGTTTTCATTTATTTATAAACTAATTCATTATTTATTTGTGTTTATAATGTCGTGCAAGCAAACATCACATATTTTTACACACTCTATTTTGGTTCAATTTCAACAATAAGTAATCATTCCATATTTACCTCGTGCCCATCAAATGTACCAACGCAGACATCATGTAACTGCAACTAAAAATAAATTATACCATATATCAAAATGCAGAACAAAAACAGGTACATTTTTATACCCTCCACCATAGGATGGGGGTATATTAACTTTGTCATTCCGTTTGTAACACATCGAAATATTGCTCTAAGACCCCATAAAGTATATATATTCTGGGTAGTGGTGAAATTCTGAGTCGATCTGAGCATGTCCGTCCGTCCGTCCGTCTGTTGAAATCACGCTAACTTCCGAACGAAACAAGCTATCGACTTGAAACTTGGCACAAGTAGTTGTTATTGATGTAGGTCGGATGGTATTGCAAATGGGCCATATCGGTCCACTTTTACGTATAGCCCCCATATAAAGGGACCCCCAAATTTGGTTTGCGATTGCTCTAATAGAAGCAAATTTCATCGGATCCGGCTGAAATTTGGTACATGGTGTTAGCATATGGTCTCTAACAATCATGCTAAAATTGGTCCATATCGGTCCATAATTACATATAGCCCCCATATAAACCGATCCCCCGATTTGGCTTGCGGAGCCTCTAAGAGAACCAAATTTCATCCGATCCGGATGAAATTTGGTACATGGTGTTAGTATATGGTCTCTAACAATCATGTAAAAATTGGTTCATATCGGTCTATAATTATATATAGCCCCCATTAAAACCGATCTCCAGATTTGAACTCCGGAGCCTCTTAGAGAAGTAAAATTCATCCGATCCGGTTGAAATTTGGTACGTGGTGTTAGTATAGGGTCTCTAACAACCATGCAAAAATTGGTCCATATCGGTCCATAATGATATATAGCCCCCATATAAACCGATTCCCAGATTTGGTTTGCGGATCCTCTAAGAGAAGCAAATTTCATCCGATCCGGCTGAAATTTGGTACATGGTATTAGTCTCTAAGAACCATTCAGTCCATAATTATATATAGCCCTATATAAACCGATCCCCAGATTTGAACTGCGGAGCCACTTGGACGAGCAAAATTCATCCGATCCGGTTGAAATTTGCAACGTGGTGTTAATATATGGCCGCTAATAACCATGCCAAAATTGGTCCATATCGGTATATAGCAGAGAATGAAGCCGCCGAGTCGCGCCGCTGATTTTAGCCGCCGCCGACCCTTTTTTGGTAGTCGACGCCACCGCCGAACATGTCGACTCATCTTGATTAAAATTTAGCCGTCAATCAATCAAAAATATTTATTAAAACTAGAAAAATTTACTATTAATTTTTGGAATTATTGCAAAATTTTGAACAATTATTCAATATTAGGTTTCTATAATAATTTCGCAAAAATCTTGCTCAAAATATATGAATGATATGAAATTTTGATTGTAAAATTGGTTGTACAATTAATCTCATAATCATTTCGATAACCTCAATTTGATTTTATAATATAGAAATGTCCGCCGCCGAATATACAAATTTATATCGGCTTAGCCGTCAAGCCGCCGCCGCCGGAGACAAAATTTTTGTATCATCCGCCGCCGATAAAAATGGGTCGGCTTCATTCTCTGGTCTATAGTTATATATAGCCGATCCCCAATCACACAAAAATTGGTCCATATCCGTTAATAATCATGCTTGCCACTCGAGCAAAAATAATCTAGCAAAATTTTATTTCTATAGAAAATTTTGTCAAAATTTTATTTCTATAGAAAATTTTGTCGAAATTTTATTCCTATAGAAAATTTTGTCAAATTTTATTTCTATAGAAAATTTTGGCAACATTTTATTTCTATAGAAAATGTTGTCAAAATTTTAATTCTATAGAGAATGTTGTCAAAAGTTTAAATCTTTTGAAAATTGTGTAAAAATTTTATTTCTATAGAAAATTTTGGCAAAATATTATTTTTATATAAAAATTTGTTAAAATCATATGTCTATAGAAAATTTTGTCCAAATTTTACTTCTATAGAAAATGTTGTCAAAATTTTATTTTGTCAAAATTTTATTTCTATAGAAAATTTTTTCAAACTTAATTATATACGTATTTAATGGGCCATTTTAAGTTTAATATATACCACGTATACGTGGTATATATTACGGTATTAGGAAGTTTTAAGATACCTTGTCATCGGCAAAAGTTACCGCAACCCAAGTAATTCGATTGTGGATGACAGTCTTCAGTAGAAGTTTCTACGCAATCAATGGTGGAGGGTACATAAGCTTCGGCCTGGCCGAACTTACGGCCGAATATACTTGTTTCAATTAAACTTCCCTTTTTTGTGTTCACATAAAACCACGTGCCACTTCTAAATAAATAAATTAACACAAAACACAGTAATTCAGTATTCTCCGTCCATTCAGAGAAACAATCAACACACGTAGATACAGCTCCCATATATATTTTTTGTCCGATTTTCACTTATATGGCCTCAAAAGCCAGAGTTTTGTCCTGATTTGCTTCAAATTTTGCACAAGGAGTACTTTTAAGAGTATAATTCAGTGTGCTAAATTTGGTTAAAATCAGTTCAGATTTAGGTATAGCTACCATATATATCTTTCGCCCGATTTAGACTCATATGGCCTCAAAATCAAGAGGTTTGCATTGATTTGCTTCAAATTTAAGCGTGCTAATTTTGGTTGAATAGCTCCCATATATATCTTTCGGCCGATTTATACCCATATGACCACACGCAGCGAAGGAATATGATCACCTCAAACATGTTTCAAGAGCAAAATGTTATTTTTGTATGGTGACCATGTAACATGTTTGTCACTAAAATGTTATTTTCTCGTCAAATATAACCTGCTTGCCGAAATCAGATACATGATTTCCGAGAAAAGAACATGGTTGCGAAAACCATGTTAAATGGTCACCACCCAAAAATAACATTTTGCTCTTAAAATATGTTTGAGGTGATCATATTCCTTCTCTGGGTGCACGGAGGCCAAAATTATTCTCCCATTTATTTTTTTTTTCTGAGATAGCAGGATTATTATTCTAACTATGCATGTCAAATTTGGTCAAAATCGGTTTATATTTAGATAAAGCTCCCATATATATGTACGCCAGAGTAGGGGAAATATGGTAGAATGTTTCATATTTTAGACCCATTCTCAATGGGAGTTTCCTCCAATTGACTCAATAGTTTCCACAGAGAATACATTACATACAATGCTATTTAAGTGTGTCATCTTGATCCAATATGGCCAAAATACCCACAGTTTACACAAAATTCTGTGATGATTTCCCCATATCGTAGTCATATCCTACCCACTGTTATGCCAAACTTTCCACAGAGTGGTCGAATTTTAAATAAAGCTCCGACTTGTAGAAATATCGCCCGAATTGGCCAAATAATATATCACAACCCACAATTGACCACATATCTTGGCGAAATTTAACCAATATCCTGTAAAATCGCCACTGCTGAGTACCAAAAATTGTAAATATTACACTGAAAAAAAAAGCATTCCCGGTTCCAAAGATTTTGTCTTTACTTTAACAATTTTGGTATTGATTCCGAGCCAAAGAAGCGGAGAATACAAGTAACATAAGGATACTTTTAAGACACAATTCTCTTTTAAATTCGGGTTTTGTGTACTTGCTTCTATGAAGCAAATTTTAATTTTTCGTTTTTTCAGCTTTTTTCACAATACGACTTCATTGAAAAGTTTATCGACTTTTGGACAGGGAAAAAACTTTATATTAGAGAAATGCGTCTTCTATGCTAAGCAAAATTTGCATTCGCATTTTAAGGACATGAAATCTTTGACGACAATATTTTTTTCAGTGTACTCAAATTGTCCTATATACATATGTATCGCCCGATAAATCATAAATGCTCTTTTGTACAATTGCATCAAAATTGCTCTAGCTTTATATTTCCCATATTTATACCCTTCACCACTACTGTGGTACAGGGTATAATAAGTTTGTGCATTTGTATGTAACGCCAAGTAGTAGTAATCATAGGCCAACCTTTTAGTATACGGATCGGCTTAGAATTAAATTCTGAGTCGATTTAGCGATGTCCGTCTGTCTGTCTGTTGATGTATTTTTGTGTGCAAAGTACAGCTCGCAGTTTTAGTCCGATTGTCGTAAAATTTGGTATAGGGTCCTGTTTCGGCTCAAAGACGATCCTTATCGGTTCAGTTTTAGATATAGCTGCCATATATATTTTTCACCGATCTGGTCATAATTAGCGTGTATAGCAGCCGATCTTCCTCAAATTACGTACATCCGAATATTTTATGAGTCTCGAAAAACTTGCAAAATATCAGCCAAATCGGTTCAGATTTAGATATAGCTCCCATAAATAGCTTTCGCCTGATTTACACTCATTTGCCCAAAGAGGCCAATTTTTTGCCCCTTTTAGTTGAAATTTTGCATAGGGAGTAGAATTAGCATTGTAGCTATGCGTGCCAAATTTGGTTGAAATCGGTTCAGATTTAGATATAGCTCCAATATATAGCTTTCGGCCGATTTACACTCATATGACCACAGAGACCAATTTTTTGCTCCAATTTAGAATTAGCATTGTTGCTATGCGTGCCAAGTTTGGTTGAAATCGGTTCAGATTTAGATGTAGCTCCCATATATATGTTTTTCTGATTTTGACAAAAATGGTAAAAATACCAACATTTTCCTTGTTAAATCGCCGCTGCTTAGTCGAAAAGTTGTAAAAATAACTCTAATTTTCCTAAACTTGTAATACATATGTATCGAGCGATAAATCATAAATAAACTTTTGCGAAGTTTCCTTAAAATTGCTTCAGATTTAAATGTTTCCCATATTTATACCCTTCACCACTATTGTGGTACAGGGTATAATTTTTTACTAAAATTGTGTTCCACCCTAGTGCATTAGCCAACTTAAATTTTGAGTCTATAGATTTTGTAAAAGTCTATCAAATTCTGTCCAAATCGAGTAATATTTAAATGTATGTATTTGGGACAAACCTTTATATATAGCACCCAACACATATGGTATGGTATCGAAAATTTAGACCTACAAAGTGGTGCAGGGTATAATATAGTCGGCCCCGCCCGACTTTAGACTTTACTTACTTGTTTTCTACTAACATTGTGTTTCATCCCAGGGTATTAGCCGATTTAATTTTTACTTCTAGCGATTTTGTACACGCAAAAAAATAATTCTTTCCTCCCAAACGAAATTTTAGACAAACAAAGTTCGTTTCTCATTTGCTTTTCGCTGTAAGGAAGTGTATTTGGAAGAAAAGTATATACTTTTTGTGATAAACGTTTATTCTTTTCCAGGATGTAAAAACAATTTCACAAAGACAAACTAAAAAAACATATTTTTCTTGCTAATTGCATTTTCCCTCACATCTTTCTCACATCCGCGAGGTTTTTTAGTTCCTAACACCTTTTCCTGTAATACCAACAATGTAGAAGAAATTATACGATTTTATAAATTTTTAAAATTTTTTACCTTTCGCCTGGACGTAGAATCGAACCGCGGACCATGCACTTTCTAAGCCAACACACTAACCACTGAGCTATGTACCTATTATGGTCATCAATAGATAATTATCCATATAAGTTATATTTATATAGCATAGCTTGCGGCGCCCACGAACCGAATAAACAAACTTTATTTAATAGAAACAAACATTTAGTTTGGCACCGTGGAGTAGTGGTTGCTACGTCCGACTTGCATGCCAAGGGTCGTGGGTTCGATCCCTGCTTCGACCAAAGTTTGTTTTGTTTTTTGTTTTTTTTTTTACATATATTCCAGATATGTTCGGAATATTCCGAAAAAATGTTCAACATTACATTGTAGTATATTAAATTTTGAACTGTAAAATGTGTCTTATTAAAGATCTAAAGTCAGAAAAGAACAGTGTTTGATATAAACGAAATGGACTGTGTTGTTGTTTCAAAAATAACTTTTTTTTATTGAAAAAATAAAAATTTTGTAACAAACGAATTTTTTTGGTGATAAAAGTTTAAAATTTTCGAAGCAATTCAAAAAACTCTAACAAAAGAAAAACGTTTTCGGTACACTTTTTCCAAACGTTTTTTTTTCTTTGCGTGTAGATGTACAAAAAATTGTCTCCAAATCTTTTCAGATATAAACCAGATATGGTAACACAAATTTTGGTCTACATAATGGTGAAGGGTATAATATAGTCAGCCCCGCCCGACTTTAGACTTTACTTACTTGTTCAAAATCAATTTGAGGTTTATAAAATTTATGACAATTTTCGCAAAAGTTGTTGCTAAATAAATGTTTTGACAGATATGAAGGTAGAGCATGACTTTACAAAGAGTAAAGCAGCGATTCGAGTTATGTACAGTGTGCTACGGCACACGACCAAATACCTTTGTTGTTTCATTAATTCATTGCTACTCATTTGCGTAATTCCTTGCTTTGTGGTAGGTGCAAGGTATAACCCATTCAATTTGAACTTGAATTACAGAACACTGCACTTTGTGAAATGAAAATAAAATCTAATGAAATGGACATGAAATGCAAAAATTACTTTCAAATGACAAATGTACATTTAATTATTTTTACACCAAGCCACAAAAATGCAATGCACATGTTTTGTATCTCATGCAAGCTTTGACGAGTATATCGAGGGGTACAATTTTAATAGTTGAAGTGAGTTAAGGAATTTCTCCGAATGCAGTACCCTTGAAATTATTAAGAAAAACTATTTATTTTTCATATTAGCCTGTCTGGTTCCAAAGATTTCGACTTTACTTTACCAAACAGGATCCGCAAGGATATATTTAAGACTCAATTTTCCTTTGAATTTACGTTTTGTGTACTTTATACTAGAGGTGTGCACGTGAGTAATATTTTGCTCACGCACACTCACGACAGAGAAATCTTATTCACGCACACTCACGCACGATATTTTTTGGTAGGACTCACGTTCACGCACGCTCACGAAAAGAAAATTTGTACTCACGCACGAAAATCTTTTAAATGTCGTGACTCACGAAAAATGTTGTGACTCACGAATAATTTTATGATGAATATACCTTACCGAAGTGTCTGAAAACATGAGCTTTATTAAAATCGAAAGTGTTATTAAACTCTTAACATCCCAGGTGTCACTAAAATTGTAATTGAATTTAACTCTTAAGCGTTTTATGTTGGTAAGGAGGAATATTTTCGTGAGTCTAATTCGTTACTCACGCACACTCACGAAGATATTCTCGTGACTCACGCTCACGCACGACATTTTGGTTTGTTAATCACGCTCACGCACACTCACGCTGTTGTCATGAGCGTGACTCACGACTCACGCACGAATCACGAAAATTTCCGTGAGTCACGACAATTTCGTGTCACGTGCACAGCTCTACTTTATACTACGAAACAGATTTGAATTAGTATTAGTTTTTTCTGCATTTTCATCATTTGATATTAAAATCTTTTAAAAACGCTTTAAACGTAATTTAAGTTTTTACATTCAGACTCGACTTCATGTGTAAATTATATACGCAAAAATGTAATAAACGTTAATTCTTTAACAGAATGTGAAAACTCAAGATTTTTTTTATTTTCTGGCTAATCGCATTTTCTCTCAAATCTTTCTAACATCTACGATATTTATTTAGTTCTTAGCACTACAAACAATGTGAAATTTAAAGACGATTTCATTAATTTCAAGTTGACCTTAGCCCACAACAATTTTTCCTTTCATGTTATGATACCCATTTTTAATTTAAAAGAATACGACTTCATTGAAAAATTTATCGACTTTTGGACGAGGAATAAAACTTTATATTTGAGAAGTGAGTCTTCTATGCTAAGCAAAAATCGCCTTCGTTATCGCCTTAAAAATGCGTATACTTGTTTGGGATCATTGCAGCTTCCACTGAGATATATCGACCCATCATATACACCCAGAAAAAAGCGCCTTCAAAACTAAAGGAAAAAATGTTCACCAATTTAATTTAGCCATTTTGTTTCCATTAAGTTAAATTTTTGTGCGAAATAAAAAAATACTTGTTTCAGTAAAAAACAAGTATATACGGCCGTAAGTTCGGCCAGGACGAAGCTTATGTACCCTCCATCATGGATTGCGTAGAAACTTCTTCTAAACACTGCCATCCAGAATCGAATTACTTAAGTTGCGGTAACGCTTGCCGATGGCAAGGTATCTTAAAACCTCCTAACACCATCTTCTAAATTGTATGTAAGTCCATACGTGGTATATAATAAATCAAAAAAGATCGATCCAATACGTATATAATTCAGTTTGACAAAGTAGACATAAAATTTTTACAAAATTTTCTACAGAAATAAAATTTTAACAAAATTTTCTATAGAAATAAAATTTTCACAAAATTTTTTATAGAAATAAAAATTTTGACAAAATTTTCTATAGAAAGAAAATTTTGACAAAAATTTCTACAGAAATAAAATTTTAACAAAATTTTCTATAGAAATAAACATTTGACAAAATTTTCTATAGAAATAAAATCGTGGTAGATTATTTTTGGCTCGAGTGGCAACCATGATTATGAACCGAATAAAATTTGAACAAAATTTTCTATAGAAATAAAATTTTGACAAAATTTTCTATAGAAATAAAATTCTGACAATGATGAAAATTTTATTATGAACCGAATAAAATTTTGACAAAATTTTCTCTAGAAATACAATTTTGACAAAATTTTCTATAGAAATAAAATTTTGGTAGATTATTTTTGGCTCTAGTGGCAACCATGATTATGAACCGATATGGACCAATTTTTGTGTGATTGGACCAATTTTGGTATGGTTGTTAGCGACCATATACTAACACCACGTTCTTAATTTGAACCGGATCGGATGAATTTTGCTCCACCAAGAGGCTCCGGAGGTCAAATCTGGAGAACGTTTTATATGGGGGCTATATATAATTATGGACCGATATGGACCAATTCTGCCACGGTTGTTAAAGATAATATACTAACACCATGTTCCAAATTACAACAGGATTGGATGAACTTTGCTTCTCTTGGAGACTTCGCAAGTCAAATCTGGATATCGGTTTATATGGGCGCTATATATAATTATGGACCGATGTGGACCAATTTTTGCACGGTTGTTAGAGATCATATACCAATACCATGTACCAAATTTCAGCCGGATCGGATGCAATTTACTTCTCTTTGAGGCTTCGCAAGTCAAATATGGAGATCGGTTTATATGGGGTCTATATATAATTATGGACCGATGTGGACCAATTTTTGCATGGTTGTTAGAGACCATATACCAACATCATGTACCAAATTTCAGCCGGATCGGATGAAATTTGCTTCTCTTTGAGGCTCCGCAAGCCAAATCTGTGGATCGGTTTATATGGGGGCTATATATAATTATGGACCGATGTGGACCAATTTTTGCATGATTGTTAGAGAACATATACCAACATCATGTACCAAATTTCAGCTGGATCGGATGAAATTTGCTTCTCTTTGAGGCTCCGCAAGCCAAATCTGGGGATCGGTTTATATGGGGGCTATATATAATTATGGACCGATGTGGACCAATTTTTGCATGGTTGTTGGAGACCATATACCAACACCATATACCAAATTTCAGGCGGATCGGATGAAATATGCTTCTGTTAGAGGCTCCACAAGCCAAATCTGAGGGTCCCTTTATATGGGGGCTATACGTAAAAGTTTTCAATACCATCCGACCTACATCGATAACAACTACTTGTGCCAAGTTTCAAGTCGATAGCTTGTTTCGTTCGGAAGTTAGCGTGATTTCAACAGACGGACGGACGGACGGACGGACATGCTTAGATCGACTCAGAATTTCACCACGACCCAGAATATATATACTTTATGGGGTCTTAGAGCAATATTTCGATGTGTTACAAACGGAATGACAAAGTTAATATACCCCCATCCTATGATGGAGGGTATAAAAAATCCTAAACTGAAAGCAGTTAGGAATAGTTCATTAACTAGAATAAGGCATGACATTTTACTAATACTGTTTTCTTCGCTGGGTATAATAATTTACTTCTGAAAAAGAAAATTTTATTCGCTGATAACAAAGCCTACGTGAAAACAAACAAAAACCGAACTAAAACCAAGTTTCCTCAACTTTAGTTAAATTTCTTATAAATTGATATTGTAGTTCATTCACACACTTGTTAGAATATAGGAAATTTTCCTATATTTCTTAATCGATACCGGTCATCGATACACTCAAAAAAAAGTGAACTCTCTATTTCACTAAAGCCAATTTAACTTTATTTTAGTTCATGGAATTATTATGTTTGGAAAAAGTTTCCTTTACTCTAATAAGTTTTTGTGTACGTTAGTTAAATTAACTAAAACCGAGGAAAAAAATATACTCAAAAAATATACCACAAAATAGTTCAGAATTTCTTTAAATTTGTAAATTTTACCAAAAATGCGTCCATCATGAACATCGTATGTCACTAAAGACATTCTTGCAATTTTGAACTCCAAGTTTTTCCTTCAAATTACAAAATTTTCTTTAACAATTGAAAAAACTTATGGCGTTTTCGATTCGCAAAAAACATGTTGCCTTGGTGTTACAATACTTTTTTCCTCATTGCATTTTCGGCCAAATGATAGCGTCATTCCAAAGTTATTGTTAATTCCTAATAAAGGGTGATTTGTTAAGAGCTTGATAACTTTTTTTTTTAAAAAAACGCATAAAATTTGCAAAATCTCATCGGTTCTTTATTTGAAACGTTAGATTGGTCCATGACATTTACTTTTTGAAGATAATTTCATTTAAATGTTGACCGCGGCTGCGTCTTAGGTGGTCCATTCGGAAAGTCCAATTTTGGGCAACTTTTTCGAGCATTTCGGCCGGAATAGCCCGAATTTCTTCGGAAATGTCGTCTTCCAAAGCTGGAATAGTTGCTGGCTTATTTCTGTAGACTTTAGACTTGACGTAGCCCCACAAAAAATAGTCTAAAGGCGTCAAATCGCATGATCTTGGTGGCCAACTTACCGGTCCATTTCTTGAGATGAATTGTTCTCCGAAGTTTTCCCTCAAAATGGCCATAGAATCGCGAGCTGTGTGGCATGTAGCGCCATCTTGTTGAAACCACATGTCAACCAAGTTCAGTTCTTCCATTTTTGGCAACAAAAAGTTTGTTAGCATCGAACGATAGCGATCGCCATTCACCGTAACGTTGCGTCCAACAGCATCTTTGAAAAAATACGGTCCAATGATTCCACCAGCGTACAAACCACACCAAACAGTGCATTTTTCGGGATGCATGGGCAGTTCTTGAACGGCTTCTGGTTGCTCTTCACTCCAAATGCGGCAATTTTGCTTATTTACGTAGCCATTCAACCAGAAATGAGCCTCATCGCTGAACAAAATTTGTCGATAAAAAAGCGGAATTTCTGCCAACTTTTCTAGGGCCCATTCACTGAAAATTCGACGTTGTGGCAGATCGTTCGGCTATTCATGATGAAATGTCAAAGCATACTGCGCATCTTTCTCTTTGACACCATGTCTGAAATCCCACGTGATCTGTCAAATACTAATGCATGAAAATCCTAACCTCAAAAGAATCACCCTTTATAACGAGAGATACAGGATCCAAAATCTATCACAGTGTACTTTATATTTTGCTATCAATTTTGAGAATTCTGCACCTTTTTCCCAATCGAAATCGCTATTAGTTGTCTAATAAATTTTCTTGAATTTGTCGAAAAATATTTACTTATTTTTATGACATCGGCGTGATGCCAACGTTTGTAATACTGTTTAGTTAAAATTTTCTACCAATATCAAACATTTTCTAAAATTAACCGAAAGTTTTCTCCCTGGTGGGTTCACTGTTTTTTTCAGTGTATAATCGATATATTTGCGCGTAGGTTGCTTTTTTAGTTGGAATCGTGTTGTTATGGTATACGGAGTTATTGTTAAAAAAATAATATGATAAATAACAAATAAAAAATATATAAAATATTTGTTATTTTAAATTATAGAGAACATTTTTAGTTTTTTGAAAATTATTGAATATAAATAACAAACAATAAGTCTATCAATGTTCGTGATTGTGTAGAAAGAATGAAAACGCCAACACAATCAAAACCCCTTCATTTTGGAATATTCAATTATCAGGTAATATTCAGTGACGCTAACCTTTTGTGAAAAAAATTGGTTTACGAATTTTTATATTTGTAGGTATTGAAATTGTAAAAGAAGGACGAAATCGTTAGGCAGCAACTTATTAAAAGTGGAAGGTGCAAGAAGAAGGAAAAATATGTTTTACAGTTGATAACATTACATGGAAATTGGAAGTAGTGGAATAATAAACCTATATTTCAAGGCCAGTCGATAAGTTTTTTAATTGAAACAAAAATTAATTGTTTAATTGGTACAATTAATTTTTTGGTGATTGAAGCTATCATTTCTGTGATTGACGACATTTAAATTAAAAATTAATTAGATCAATTAATTTTGTGAAAATATTTTTTTTTTTGTGCAAGAAAGTACCACTTGGAAGCATTGGAGTTATATGTGCAAATGTTTAGGGCTTAGTAGTCGTTTCCTTCTTTTTTTATAAAATATTGATTGTCCCCATCGTTTCATCTTCGTTTGAATTGAATTTTGCTTATTGGATATTATTAAATAAATTTCTTCCTCCTTTCCTTTTTGCCAGTGAATTTAACCAACCACTTGGGTATTCTGTCTATCTTTGAATGTCCTTCTTTTGAAAAAGACGACACAATGTCGAAGGGAATTGAAATCGAATTTATATTGAATTCGTTGTGTATGGTTCATCAATTGAGGACATTTGCCAGTCAGTCTTTAGTTCTTTGAAGCATTTCCATTCAACTGTATTATTCAAGAATTTCAATTTCACAGACAAACTTTCTATTGCTCATTCAAATGTGACAAACAGTCACAATAACCTACATTGCATATATTCGTACATAATTCAATTATTGTTATAAATTTATAAATTGTTTACAAGTGGACAACCGCATATGCATATTTAAAGGTACATAGCTGATAGTCTATGGCATGCACTTTATGGTTGTGTAATAGGATCGCAAGGCTGCCCTAATTTGTAATGCAAGCTTATTTTTTATAATTTGTGTAATAAAAAATAAAAAAGGCTAAGGTCAATTTGACTTTAATAATTTTGAAATTTTTTTTCAAAATTAATGAAATCGTCTTTAAATTAATTATCATTTTGTATGTTGACTACAAATTATAAACGGCCGTAAGTTCGGCCAGGCCGAATCTTATGTACCCTCCACCATGGATTGCGTAGAAACTTCTACGAAAGACTTTTATACACAATCGAATTACTTGGGTTGTGGTATCTTAAATAGTTTTCTAAATTGTGATTTAGTCCACACGTGGTATATATTAGAAAAAAAGGTATGTAAGTCTACAAATAATTACGAATCTATATGGACTTTTGCAAGGTACGTAGGGAGCCAGAATTGAAATATGGGGGTCGCTTATATGGGGGCTATATACAATTATGAACTTGATATGGACCAATTTTTGTTTGATTGGGGATCGATTTATCTGAGGGCTATATATAACTATAGACCGATATGGACCTAGTTAGGCATGGTTGTTAACGGCCATATACTAGCACAATGTACAAATTTCAACTGACTCGGAGGAAATTTACTCCTCCAAGAGGCTCCAAAACCAAATCTCGGGATCTGTTTATATGGGGGCTATATATGATTATGGACTGATATGGACCACTTTTGGCATGGTTGTTAAATATACCAAATTTCAACCAGATCGGAAGAATTTTGCTTCTCCACAAGGCACCGGAGGTCAAATCTGGGGATCGGTTTATATGGGAGCTATATATAATTATGGACTCATATGAACCAATTCATGTATGGTTGTTGGATACCATATACTAACATCATGTACCAAATTTCAACCGATTCCGATGAATTTTGCTCTTCCAAGGGGCTCCGGAGGTCAAATCTGGGGAACGCTGTATATGGGGGCTATATATAATTATGGACCGATTTCGACCAATTTTTGCATGAGTGTTTGAGGCCATATATTAACACCACGTACCAAATATCAACTGAATCAGATGAATTTTGGTCTTCCAAGAGGCTCCGGAGGTCAAATCTGGCCATCGGTTTATATGGAGCTATATATAATTATGCACCGATGTGGACCAATTTGTGCATGGTCATTAGAGACCATATACTAACACCATGTACCAAATTTCAGCCGGATAGGATGAAATTTGCTTCTCTTAGAGGCTCCGCAAGCCAAATCTGGGGATCGGTTTATATGGGGGCTATATATAATTATGGACCGATATGGACCAATTCTTGCATGGTTGTTAAAGACCATATACTAACACAATTTACCAAATTTCAGCTGGATCAGATCAAATTTGCGTCTCTAAGAGGCTCCGAAAGCCAAATCGGGGGATCGGTTTATATGGGGGCTATATATAATTATGGACCGATGTGGAACAACTTTTTCGTGGTTAGTAGAGACCATATACTAACACCATTTACCAAATTTCAGCCGGATCGGATGAAATTTGCTTCTCGTAGAGGCTCCGCAAACCAAATCGGGGGATCGGTTTACATGGGGGCTATATATATTTATTGACCGATGTAGACCACTTTTTGCATAGTTGTTAGAGACCATATACTAACACCATTTACCAAATTGCAGCCGGATCGTATGAAATTTGCTTCTCTTAGAGGGTCTGCAAGCCAAATTTGGGGGTCCGTTTATATGGGGGCTATACGTAAAAGTGGATCGATATGGCCCATTTGCAATACCATCCGACCTACATCAATAACAACTACTTGTGCCAAGTTTCAAGTCGATAGCTTGTTTCGTTCGGAAGTTAGCGTGATTTCAACAGACGGACGGACGGACATGCTCAGATCGACTCAGAATTTCACCGCGACCCACAATATATGCACTTTATGGGGTCTTAGAGCAATATTTCGATGTGTTACAAACGGAATGACAAAGTTAATATACCCCCCATCCTATGGGTATAAAAAGCATACAAACGTAGGAGATATTTTTCACTACTTTATTTTGAACTTTATTTATTTTATTGAAGTAAACACCGTCTACTTAGGTTAGGTTAGGTTAGGTGGCAGCCCGATGTATCAGGCGCACTTAGACTATTCAGTCCATTGTGATACCACATTGGTGATCTTCTCTCTTTTTTTTTTTATTATTATTTCAACCGTCGAACGGAACGGACGTGTTTTTTAATAGCGGATAAAATCATCGTAATAAGTACCTACTACGAATTTCAAGTGTGGTGGGATATTAGGCCACCATGCAGAGAAATTCAAAGACATCCACTGGGTTGCTAACTTCAGGGCCCAGTGGACGAGTATCGACTGGAGTTATAGATTTGGGCAATGACCAAGAGTTAGGCCCAATTAGTCGACCTGTAGACGGGTCGACAGGTGGCGACAATTTGACAAGTCGGACCTTTTCCAAGGTAACGGCATCAAAAGGAGGTAATCCCTCACGAAAGAGATTCAAAGAACGCAGAAATGCTTTGTTTATCCTAAAGAAATTAGGATCAGTCGACCCAAGCACGTTGTCGGCTAAACAAAGCGATTCCTTAAAATGGGCTCAAGGAATTCTTGAGGCTGGAAAAAGGGAACGATCACCGGATGAGCTGCCATCCTCCAAAAGGGATCAACGATCGTTTGCCTCAGTTGCTAAAGACAGCCTTGTGATGGCTATCATTAATAAAGGAGCATTGGACGGTATGGTTCCAAAGCAAAAATGGGGGGAAATTGAGAATGCTTTGTCTGGCGTCTACTCACAGGTGCTGGAAAAGTTTCCCGGCCCAGATCCTCGACACCAAGAGGCTGGTTGGTATCAAGGACGATTTAAGCTAGTCGCATTTGAGGACCAGAGGTCTATAGAATGTTTTAAAGCAGCTCTGATACTAATTGGTGAAGTTTGGGAAGGAGCTGCTCTAGAGTTAGTCGAGAAGAAAGACATACCGGCTAGACCAAGAGCACATGCGTGGATACCTGCAAACCCTCCTGACCATGAATCTATTTTAAATAGACTGAAACAATGCAATCCAGATCTTCCAACAGCTGATTGGAAGGTTGGCCGTTTGGATGAAGTGGATGGGCCAAGACGGCATGCAGTGTTTATATTGAACACTCAGTCTTTGCCACATCTAGCAAAGTCCCAGGGCCGTGTATGTTATGGCTTTCATTATATCCAAATGAAGGTGTATAAAAACGATCAGCTAAAGGATTCAGAAATGGACAAGCCTCTGTCTGAATCAGAAGTAAGCGGATCCTCTTGCGAAGTCGAGGGGGATACCAAGACATTTGAAGACATGGATAGATACAGTATGCGTGAGGAGGCTTCTACTGCCTCAGAACTCACCAAAGTTGAACCTATGGTTATTGCGAGAGTCACCGATATCTCTGAAGAGGACATTCTTGATGACTCGATTGAAGCGGCTGATGTGACGGTTGTTGAAAATCTCGATGGTCCTACGGATCCTCCAGATAAATCTTCATCATTGTAAGGCTGCATGTGCTGCCTTAAAAGTTCTCCTGATGAAAGGGGACATAGATATAGTTCTTATTCAAGAACCATATGTTTATAGAAACAAAATATGTGAATTAAGTACTCCGGGGTTCAAACTATTGCAGTATAGTGGTAATGATGTAAATCGAGCCTGTATAATTGCTAAAAACGAGCTCAACTTGTTTCTGCTTCCTTCAATGTGCAATACAGACACTGTCGTTGCCAGTTTAGAAATAGCCAAATGCAAATATTGGGTATCTTCGGTCTACATGGGACATGACAGGGAGATGCCTCCATATGCCGTTAAGACCTTAGTGGAGGAGTCACGGAAAACAAAGACGAAACTCATTATGGGATGCGATGCGAATGCACATCATAGTATATGGGGAAGTAGTGATACTAATGCAAGGGGAGAGTCGCTAATAGAGTTTATTTTGCGTAATAATCTGGTAGTTTGCAACAAGGGAGATGTCCCAACCTTTGTCACTAAAAACAGGCAAGAGGTTTTGGACATCACCTTGGCCTCGCAAGAACTGAATGAAATGATATCTGAGTGGCAGGTTTTAAGTGAACACAGCTTCTCAGATCATCGCTACATCAGTTTCAAATTTGATGTTCATATCACCAAGATCATATTTCCGCCAAATGTTAGGAAAGCTGACTGGAATAGGTATAGGGAATCGTTCAATATGATGATACCGGAAATAACAGAGACAAATATGAGAAATGTGCAAGATATCGAATACGCAGTGGAGCGGATTACTAAGGCCTTCAACATCTCACTGAAAGCTGCATGCCCTAGAGGAAAGCCAAGGGGGAAACATCGACCACCATGGTGGTCTACGGAATTAAGTAATATGAGGAAATCCTGCAGGAAGCTCTTTAACAAGGCAAAGTCCACCAGAGCTTCTGAGGACTGGGACGCTTACAAGAAGATTCTGAGAGGATACAAGCGAGAACTGAGAAAGGCTCAGCATAACTCTTGGAATGCTTACTGCAGCAGTATTGAGAATACGTCCGAGGCTTCCAGACTACGGAAGGTTCTAGCATCCACCAACTCCGCTCCAGGTTTCATTAAAACATCGGAGGGCAATTGGACAACGTCCAGTGAGGAGACGCTGGAGGTACTATTGGACACACATTTTCCTGGAAATCAGACGGTTGAACCATGTACTGGCGGTGCCACAGTTGCTCAGCGGTCGTTTCCTGTCGAGGAAATTGTATCGGAAACTAGAATAAGATGGGCGCTAAATAGCTTTGGACCATTCAAATCCCCTGGACCTGATGGAATTACTCCGGCGGAGTTACAAGCTGTAACTGACAAAATTATCCCCTGGTTGTCGGTGATATATAAAGGATGTATCAACTTATCATATATCCCAGGAAAGTGGAGGGAAACAAAAGTCGTTTTCATACCTAAAGCGGGAAAAGCCTTTCACTCGAGGGCGAAGGATTTCCGACCAATCAGCTTATCCTCATTCCTACTTAAGACTCTGGAGAGGATGATAGATATTTATCTTAGAACTAGCATCGATTCAAGTTTGTTCTCGAAACGACAGCATGCATACTCGAAGGGCAGGTCTACTGAGACCGCACTACATGAACTAGTCAGCTTTATTGAAAGCTCACTATCTGTCAAAGAATACACAATCGTGGCGTTTCTAGACATCGAAGGGGCGTTCAATAATGTCCATCCGAGCTCGATATTAAATGGACTGACAACTCTGAATGTTGATCCATGTATACTCAGGCTGTTAGACGAACTGCTAATGAAGAGACGTATTTCAGCCACGCTAGGACAAGCAAACATACAAAGGTATGTGAACAGAGGCACTCCCCAAGGAGGAGTTCTATCACCTCTTCTTTGGAATGTTGCTATAAATAGCCTTCTGGTTACTCTAGAAAAAGAAAGGATAAAAGTGGTGGCATACGCAGATGATGTAGCTCTGGCAGTCAGGGGAAAATTCCCATCCACAATCAGAGATATTATTCAGAGGGCCCTCCGGATGACTGAAAAATGGGCGAAATCCCGCAAAGACAGAATTAGTCATGTACTGCAAAGATCGCAAAACTCCCACGGTTAGGCCTATTTCCTTAGGGGGTATTGAAATTCCCTTTGGTGATTGTGCAAAATACCTTGGCGTTATTTTGGACAGGAAGCTGAACTTTAAGCTTAATATTGAAGAAAGGGCGAGGAAGGCAACTGTAGCTTTGTACTCGTGCAAAAAGGCAATAGGAAAAAAGTGGGGACTAAAACCAAAAATTGTGCATTGGCTATACACGGCAGTGGTTAGACCTATAATGCTATATGGTGTTGTAGTCTGGTGGCCGGCACTTCAGAAACCGACTGGTTTAGATAAAGTTCAGCGTATGGCGTGTTTGTGTATTTCAGGCGCATTCAGCAAGACAGGAACAAATTCCCTTAATGTCATGCTGAATCTATTGCCTTTAGACATTTTGGCCAAACAGTCAGCTGCAACAACGGCTGTGCGGTTGCGCGAACTATCGCTGTGGTCGGAAAATGGTTACGGTCACAGTTCTGTCCTCAAAATAATGTCAGATGTGCCTAACGTAGTGGATTACACTTTGGCGAGTCCACTTTTCGACAAAAAGTTTGAGACTCTAATCCCCAACAGTGAGGCGTGGTGCACACAGACCCCGGGAAATAAAGAATATATAGATTTCTACACTGATGGCTCCAAATTGGATGGACAAGTGGGTTTCGGAGTATATTCTAATGATCTGGAACTTCAAATAGCGAAAAGATTACCTAATCACTGTAGTGTTTTTCAGGCTGAAATATTAGCAATAAGAGAGGTGGCGAATTGTCTGAGAAGTAATGTTCCAAAAAATGTGGGTATTAATATATACTCAGACAGCCAACCTGCAATAAAATCCTTGGACTCTGTGTTCCTCAACTCGAAAACGGCCATCGATTGCCGCAAATCTCTCAATGAGATGGCTGAGCAGTACAATATTCACCTAATATGGGTGCCTGGCCATAGGAACATACCGGGGAACTGCGAAGCCGATGAGTTGGCAAGGCTAGGGACTACCTTACATATTCCAGGGGAACTAGAATTTGTTGGTATGCCCCTAGCTACCTGCAAGCTCATGCTGCGTGAGAAGGCTGTTATGATGGCAAATTTTCGATGGGAGAATTGCAAGGGTTGTAACGACACCAAGCAAATATGGCCCCATTTCAACTTAAACCGCACACTAGATATGCTAATGTTCTCGAGACGTCAGATATCACTCCTGATATCTGCTATAACGGGTCGCTGCCTGATAGGAGATTTTGCAAAAACTATTGGCGCGAAGTATAATGACTATTGTATGAGCTGTC
Source organism: Haematobia irritans (assembly GCF_050003625.1). Classification (NCBI taxonomy): domain Eukaryota; kingdom Metazoa; phylum Arthropoda; class Insecta; order Diptera; family Muscidae; genus Haematobia; species Haematobia irritans. The sequence continues at coordinate 85,695,499 of NC_134400.1, forward strand.
ATGATGCGGAGGAAAAAGAATCAATTAAACACCTCTTGTGTGAGTGTCCTGCATTTTGTGTAAAGCGCAAGCAACTTTTAGGAGCATATAGCTTCAGATTACTGGCGGATCTGGAAAACGTTAACTTAAGCAGTCTGCTAATGTTTTTGGAACAATCTGGTTGGTTCAACAAAGAAAAATAATCAAGAAGGTTCAGCGGTTAAAACTAGAAGTGCCCATATGTAATAGGTACTTTTAGTTAATGTGGTATCACAATGGACTGAATAGTCTAAGTGAGCCTGAATCTTAATCGGGCTGCCACTTTAACCTAACCTAACCTCACTGAGTGCTGCCCGATTCCATGTTAAGCTCAATGACAAGGGACCTCCTTTTTATAGCCGAGTCCGAACGGCGTTCCACATTACAGTGAAACCACTTAGAGAAGTTTTGAAACCCTCAGAAATGTCACCAGCATTACTGAGGTGGTATAATCCACCGCTGAAAAACTTTTTGTTGTTCGGTCGAAACAGGAATCAAACCCACGACCTTGTGTATGCAAGGCGGGCATACTAACCATTGCACCACGGTGGCTCCCACCGTCTACTTGAAGCATAACACTTTAAGAGCACATGAAGCGAATAAAATAAAATCAAGTACACCAAACCCAATCTTCAATAGAGAATTGTTTTTTAAAAGCATCCTTACTTCAATGGTTCATATGGCGCCTAAATGGCTCATTTGGAATACCATCCGACCAACATCAATAGCAACCTATAACTTACAGTGTCAAGCCTATAGTATATTTCATTCGGAAGTTAACATTATTTCAACAGACAGACATTGCGGTACTCTGGATTTAACCAAGACCAAATATATACATTGTCATGGGCTGTCGTAACATGTTGGCTGACACATAGAGGACGTCGCCGGTTTGGCACATAGAGGGCGTCGCTAGTATTAAATGCATATTATTTTTATATAGATTCGTGTGAAAATTTGACGTCTGTAAGTCAATTAGTTTGTGAGATAGAGCGTCTTTTGTGAAGCACCTTTTGTTGTTGTGAAAAAAATGAAAAAAAAGGAATTTCGTGTTTTGATAAAATACTGTTTTCTGAAGGGAAAAAATACAGTGGAAGCAAAAACTTGGCTTGATAATGAGTTTCCGGACTCTGCCCCAGGGAAATCAACAATAATTGATTGGGATGCAAAATTCAAGCGTGGTAAAATGAGCACGGAGAACGGTGAACGCAGTGGAGGCTCGAAAGAGGTGGTTACCTACGAAAACATCAAAAGAATCCACAAAATGATTTTGAATGACCGGAAAATGAAGTTGATCGAGATAGCAGAGTCCTTATAGATATCAAAGGAACGTGTTGGTCATATCATTCATCAATATTTGGATATGCGGAAGCTCTATGCAAAATGGGTGCCGCGCGAGCTCACATTTGACCAAAAACAACAACGTGTTGATGATTCTGAGCGGTGTTTGCAGTTGTTAACTCGTAATATACCCCAGTTTTCCCGTCGATATGTGACAATGGATGAAACATGGCTCCATCACTACACTCCTGAGTCCAATCGGCAGTCGGCTGAGTGGACAGCGACCGGTGAACCGTCTCCGAAGCGTGGAAAGACTCAAAAGTCCGCTGGCAAAGTAATGGCCTCTATTCGGGCCCATATGAAGAAGAAACAAGTATATACGGCCGTAAGTTCGGCTAGGCCGAAGCTTATGTACCCTCCACCATGGATTACGTAGAAACTTCTACTGAAGACTGTCATCCACAATCGAATTACTTGGGTTGCGGTAACAGTTGCCGATGGCCAGGAATCTTAAAAATTCCTAACACCGTCTTCTAAATTACAAGATACTCCATACGTAGTATATATTAAACTAAAAAAGGCCGATTAACTACGTATATAATTAAGTTTAAAGTTTCTATAGAAATAAAATTTTGAAAAAATTTTCTATAGAAATAAAATTTTTACAAAATTTTCTATAGAAATAATTTTGACAAAATTTTTTTTAGAAATAAAATTTTGACAAAATTTTCTATAGAAATAACATTTTGACAATGTTATCCATAAAAATAAAATTTTGGTAGATTATTTTTGGCTCGAGTGGCAACCATGAATATGAACCGATATGGATCAATTATTTTGTGATTGGGGATCGGCTATATATAACTATAGACCGATATGGACCAATTTTGGCATCGATATTAGCGGCCTTATACTAACACAACGTTGCAAATTTCAACCGGATCGGATGAATTTTGCTCTTCCAAGAGGCTCCGGAGGTCAAATCTGGGGAACGGTTTATATGGGGGCTATATATAATTATGGACCGATATGGAGCAATTTTGCGTGTTTGTTAGAGACCACATTCTAACACCATTTTCCAAATTTCAACCGGATCGGATGAATTTTGCTCTTCCAAGAGGCTCCGGAGGACAAATCTGGGAATCGATTTATATGGGGGCTATATATAATTATGGACCGATATGGACCAATTCGTGCATGGTCATTAGAGAACATATACCAACACCACGCACCACATTTCAGCCGGATCGGATGAAATTTTCGTTTCTTAGAGGCTCCGCAAGCCAAATCGGGGGATCGGTTTATATGGGGACTATATATAATTATTGACCGATGTGGACCAATTTTTACATGGTCATTAGAGAACATATACCAAAACCATGTACAAAATTTCAGCCGGATCGGATGAAATTTGCTTCTCTTAGAGGCTCCGCAAACCAAATCGGGGGATCGGTTTATATGGGGCTATATATAATTATGGACCGATGTGGACCAATTTTTGCATGGTTGTTAGAGACCATATACTAACACCATGTACAAAATTTCAGCCGGATCGGATGAAATTTTCGTCTCTAAGAGGCTCCGCAAACCAAATCGGGGGATCGGTTTATATGGCGGCTATATATAATTATTGACCGATGGGGACCAATTTTTGCATGGTTGTTAGAGACCATATACTAACACCATGTACCAAATTTCAGCCAGATCGGATGAAATTAGGTTCTCTTAGAGCGATCGCAAGCCAAATTTGGGGGTCCGTTTATATGGGGGCTATACGTAAAAGTGGACCGATATGGACCAATTTTTGCATGGTTGTTAGAGACCATATACTACCACCATGTACCAAATTTCAGCCCGATCGGATGAAATTTGCTTCTCTTAGAGCAATCGCAAACCAAATTTGGGGGTCCTTTATATGGGGGCTATACGTAAAAGTGGACCGATATGGCCCATTTGCAATACCATCCGACCTACATCAATAACAACTATTTGTGCCAAGTTTCAAGTCGATAGCTTGTTTCGTTCGGAAGTTAGCGTGATTTCAACAGACGGACGGACGGACGGACATGCTCAGATCGACTCAGAATTTCACCACGACCCAAAATATATATACTTTATGGGGTCTTAGAGCAATATTTCGATGTGTTACAAACGGAATGACAAAGTTAATATACCCCCATCCTATGGTGGAGGGTATAAAAAGTGTTGTTCCACTAAGACAACGCACCGTGCCACAAGTCATTGAGAACGATGGCAAAAATTCATGAATTGGGCTTCGAATTGCTTCCCCACCCACCGTATTCTCCAGATCTGGCCCCCAGCGACTTTTTCTTGTTCTCAGACCTCAAAAGGATGCTCGCAGGGAAAAAATTTGGCTGCAATGAAGAAGTGATCGCCGAAACTGAGGCCTATTTTGAGGCAAAACCGAAGGAGTACTACCAAAATTGTATCAAAAAAATTGGAAGGTTGTTATAGTCGTTGTATCGCTCTTGAAGAGAACTATGTTGAATAATAAAAACGAATTTTGACAAAAAAAATGTGGTTTTCTTTGTTAGACCGGGGACTTATCAGCCAACCTGTTGTTCCATTTGATGTAAAACAAAGTTCCGAATTTTTCTTTACTTGCAAAATTTAAAACTTTTTTTGTTCAAGTATTCTTTCGTTTTGAAATTAAAACTTCATTCATAGAAAATTTTATTCCATTTCTAAAGCTATCTTTGTGTCAAAAAAAAGGATATCTAACGAAAATTGGCATCGCAGTTATCGCGATATATCTCTAATTGATTTCATCTCATACTATCAATTAATTCTTAAAATTTGTCTACACGCAAAAAAATAATTCTTTCCTCCCAAACGAAATTTTAGACAAACAAAGTTCGTTTCTCATATGCTTTTCGCTGTAAGGAAGTGTATTTGGAAGAAAAGTATATACTTTTTGTGATAAACGTTTATTCTTTTCCAGGATGTAAAAACAATTTCATAAAGACAAACTCAAAAAAAAACATTGTTTTCTTGCTAATTGCATTTTCCCTCACATCTTTCTCACATCCACGAGGTTTTTCAGTTCTTAACACCTTTTCCTGTAATACCAACAATGTAGAAGAAATTATACGATTTTACAAATTTTTAAAATTTTCTTACCTTTTGCCTGGACGGAGAATCGAACCGCGGACCATGCACTTTGTAAGCCAACACACTAACCACTGAGCTATGTACCTGTTATGGTCATCAATAGATAAATATCCATATAAGTTATATTTATATAGCATAGCTTGCGGCGCCCACGAACCGAATAAACAAAGTTTATTTAACAGAAACAAACAATTAGTTTAGCACCGTGGAGCAGTGGTTACTACGTCCGACTTGCATGCCAAGGGTCGTGGGTTCGATCCCTGCTTCGACCAAAGTTTTTTTGTTTTTTCTTTTTTTTACATACATATATTCCAGATATGTTCGGAAGATTCCGAAAAAATGTTCAACATTACATTGTAGTATATTAAATTTTGAAGTGTAAAATGTGTCTTATTAACGACCTAAAGTCAGAAAAGAACAGTGTTTGATATAAACGAAATGGACTGTGTTGCTATTTCAAAAATAACTTTTTTTTATTGAAAAAATACACATTTTGTAACAAACGAATTTTTTTGGTGATAAAAGTTTAAAATTTTCGAAGCAATTCAAAAAACTCTAACAAAAGAAAAACGTTTTAGGTACACGTTTTCCAAACGTTTTTTTTCTTTGCGTGTACCTTCTTTTTATGGTAAGTTTATGTCGTATTTATCCATTGAGATTTTGTTATAGATTTAACATTGTTTTAAATTTAAATTATGCGGAATAGGTCGTGGGTCCTTCTGGATCCACGTGCCTCTAACAGCTTGCCTTGTTCCAATTATTGGATATAGACAAATAAGGATATCTAGACAGATTTACAATAACAACCATATCATTCCTAAAAGAACGGACCAAAATATTGGTGCTATCAAAAGCAGTTAATATTGAAAAGACTTTTAAGAAAAGACTGCTGCAGAAGTTTCATCATAGAAAACTATATTGCCTGCAAAGCCCAATCAAGACAAGAAATTTTATAAAAGTTCCATGGGATATACGTCTCCTACACTTAAAATCACCAAATACATTTAACATATATCTACAAACAACGAACCATAATTGGAATCTGAATTTGAGCGCAACAAATTGAAGACTTGAATTTTTTCGCGAATTAGACTTTACAAGTCTTATCATCAGGCCTGAAGACAAAGGATTTGAATTGGTAAGTCAAAGTTTATATTTATCTTCAAATTGTGCCCTTAAAGTAAAAATTTACTCGGACTTACATAATCACTCGCAATTTTTACATTGTTACATCACATAATACTTAATTTTCATTGCAGTTTCTAATAAATATATCTTAAACATTATTCTATTACATTGAATTCTAAGAATCCATTCCCAATAGTTTTCATTTTACTATATGATTTAATTCTTTTGTTCAATTAACTTTCAATTATTGTTAATAAATATGAATTCTAAACTTTAAATTACTCATCATCTCACGAAAAATGAAGGCGCGTTAACGAAAAATTACTCTAAATACTCTGCCATGGCAGGGTGAGTTAAATTATTAGTGGTAGTATGACATCTGTAACCACTATCCCCAAGTATTGGATCCCTATTATTGTTTTCATTTCCTTCGATTAATCTTTCTATTCCTCTTATTCCTTATTTCAATGAGCTACCTTAAATGTTTTTTTTTTATGTCAACGTACCCGTATTCATTACTTGAGAATAAAAACCCCCCTAAAGACTGAAAACGGCTGGGGCTAGAAGGTAGCCACTTTTCACTAGTAATGGATCAGATAGCGAAGAGGGTCGTTACAACCTATGTTATGGGGTCTGGGACCAAAATATCGATTCGTTATTCACGGCAACGTCAATATATCTTGGACATAAAAATCGAATTGACTTTTCCGACTACACCCTCAACAAAATAGCTTCTATAACATATACTTCAAGCATATATATTTTCACTTCTTTAGTTGTGATCCGAATTCAATGTTTTGGATGTAAATTAAAAAATTCTGTGATATTTTGTCAAAAAAATAATTATTATAATTTTTTATAATTTATAATGGATTCTAACGCTTGTCGGAAACGTTTGACTTCAAATACTTTCAAAAATTCACAATTTTTTCAGATCGGATTTAAAATTTTTTTCGACAAAATTTTAATGATTTATACCATTTTATGAATTCTTACTCTGTTTTTAACTTATTTGAAACAAAACAAGTATATACGGCCGTAAGTTCGGCCAGGCCGAAGCTTATGTACCCTCCACCATGGATTGCGTAGAAACTTCTACTGAAAACTGTCATCCACAATCGAATTACTTGGGTTGCGGTAACACTTGCCAATGGCAAGGTATCTTAAAACTTCCTAACACCGTCTTCTAAATTACAAGGTAGTCCATAGGTAGTATATATTAAACTAAAAAAGGCCGATTAAATACGTATATATAATTTTCTATAGAAATACAATTTTGTCAAAATTTTCTATAGAAATAAAATGTTTACAAAATTTTCTATAGAAATAAAATTTTGACAAAAGTTTCTATAGAAATAAAATTTTGACAACATTTTCTATAGAAGTAAAATTTGGAAAAAAATTTTCTATAGAAATAAAATTTTGACAAAATTTTCCATAGAAATAACATTTTGACAATGTTTACCATAAAAATAAAATTTTGGTAGATTATTTTTGGCTCGAGTGGCAACCATGAATATGAACCCATATGGACCAATTTTTGTGTGATTGGGGATCGGCTATATATAACTATAGACCGATATGGACCAATTTTGGCATGGATATTAGCGGCCTTATACTAACACCACGTTGCAAATTTCAACCGGATCGGATGAATTTTGCTCCTCCAAGAGGCTCCGGAGATCAAATCTGGGGAACGGTTTATATGGGGGCTATATATAATTATGGACCGATATGGACCAATTCTTGCGTGTTTGTTAGAGACCACATTCTAACACCATGTTCCAAATTGCAACGGGATCGGATGAATTTTGCTCCTCCAAGAGGCTCCGGAGGACAAATCTGGGAATCGATTTATATGGGGGCTATATATAATTATGGACCGATATGGACCAATGTTTGCATGTTCATTAGAGAACATATACCAATACCATGTACCAAATTTCAGGCGGATCGGATGAAATTTGGTTCTCTTAGAGGCTCCGCAAGCCAAATCGGGAGATCGGTTTATATGGGGGCTATATGTAATTATGGACCGATATGGACCAATTTTTGCATGGTTGTTAGAGACCATATGCTAACACCATGTACCAAATTTTGCTTCTCTTAGAGCAAATGAAATTTGCTTCTCTTAGAGCGATCGCAAGCCAAATTTGGGCGTCCGTTTATATGGGGGCTATACGTAAAAATGGACCGATATTTTAAACAATAAACCAGAATTTATGACATGCGATGCAGCAATTGGTTGTAATTCTTTTTATACCCTCCACCATAGGATGTCGGTCTCAGACCCCATAACGTATGCAAAGTACAATTTCATCCGATCCGGTTGAAATTTGGTACGTGGTGTTAGTATGTGGCTTTTAACACCCTTACAGAAATTGGTCCATATCGGTCCATAATTGCATACAGCCCCATATACGAGGGCGGTTCGGAAACTTCTTAGCCTAAAAGATGATACGGTCAAAATTTGGTCAATATAACATTTTGAAGGTGTGTGTGTGTAGAATGTTGCTCCTATTTTGATTTTGGAATTCACTCTTCAGTTGTCAAAATGCCGTCCAAGCAAGAAGAGCAGCGCATCGCGAAAATCCGAGCTACTCGCACGCAAAGCTGGCAAAATCGCTAAAAGTTGCCAAATCAACCGTTACAAATGTAATTAAAGTGTTTGGGAACGTTTGTCGACAGCCAGGAAGTCTGGATCGGAGGGAAATCGAAAACCGGAAGCCGCTGAGACGACAAAGAGAGTTGCCGGTGGTTTCAGGCGAAACACTAACCTCTCTCTCCGAGATGCCGCAAATAAGCTGGGTGTATCGTCTACAACCGTACATCGAGCCAAAAGACGAGCCGGACTATCGACTTACAAGAAGGTAGTGACTCCAAATCGCGATGATAAACAAAATACGACGGCCAAAGCGCGATCACGACGATGCTGACGGAGTTTGACTGCGTGGTAATGGACGACGAAACCTACGTCAAAGCCGACTACAAGCAGCTTCCGGGACAGGAGTTTTATACGGCAAAAGGAAGGGGAAAGGTAGCAAATATTTGCAAGCACATAAAACTGTCAAAGTTCGCAAAGAAATATCTGGTTTGGCAAGCCATCTGTACCTGTGGCTTTAAAAGAAGCATTTTCATAGTTTCCGGGACTGTCAACCAAGAAATTTACGTGAAAGAGTGTTTGAATAAACGTCTGCTGCCTTTCCTGAAGAAACACGGTTGTTCCGTACTGTTTTGGCCGGATTTGGCATCTTGCCATTACGGTAAAAAGGCCATGGAGTTGTACGCCGCCAACAACGTGCAGGTGGTTCCCAAGGACAAGAACCCTCCCAACACGCCAGAGCTCCGCCCAATTGAGAAATACTGGGCTATTGTCAAGCGGAACCTAAAGAAGACCAAAAAAACTGCTAAGGACGAGCAGCAGTTCAAGGCAAACTGGCTTTCTGCGGCGAAGAAGGTGGACAAGGTGGCTGTACAAAATCTGATGGCAGGTGTCAAGCGGGAGGCCCGGCAATTCGGATTTGGAAAAGCGAAAGCCTAACTGAATATTTTTCCTGAATTTTATACTAATTGAACTTGAAAAAGAAATTCAATTTGATTTTTTAAATAAACGATTTCACCGATTTACACGCGTTTTCCCTTTACCAAATTTTGACCGTATCACCCTTTATCAATGAAAGGCAATAGTTAGTTTTTCAAAAATATTTTTATTTTTCAACATAATCTCCTGAAACTTATAATAAACTTAGTTCAACGCTTTTCTATCAATTCTATCCCTTGAAATGAAGAGGCAATTACAGTTTACAACTGTAATTGCATCTTCATTTGAAGCAAAACGCTTGCCAGCAAGGAATTTTTGTAGATTTGGGAACAAGTAAAAGTCAATGGGAGCTAAATCAGGAGAATAAGGTGGGTGGTCAAGCACCTCGTACTTTAATTCGTTGATTTTGGCCATTGTTAAAACACTCCTGTGCGCTGGTGCATGGTCTTGATGATTTTTTTTGTAAGCCAGGACGTTTTTCTCGAATTTGTACATTTAATTGATCCGAAAGGTTGCAATGGTACTCTGAATTTATTGTTTTACCCTTTTGCCAAAAAACCGTTGCCATAACCTTACCAGCCGATTGAATTGTTTTTGCCTTCTTTGGGGCACTTCCTCCAGCTTCAGTCCATTGTTTGGATTGTTCTTTTGTCTCTGGAGTATAGTGGTGGATCCATGTCTTATCAACAGTTATGAAACTACACTTAAAATCCATTTTATTTCGTTTAAAACGATCCAAACAAGCTTGAGAAATGTTCATTCTTATGCGTTTTTGATCGACTGTTAACAAATGCGGCACCCATCTTGCAGAAAGCTTTTTCATCTGTTAGTTCTTCATGCAAAATTAAATGGTCTCGATCATTTGAGATGGCCATGATATTAGCAATTTCACGCACTTTTATTCGTCGATCATTTAATACCATATCATGCACTTTGGCTACAATTTCTGTTGTTGTTGCTGTTTTTGGACGTCCACTACGTGGTTCATCTTCAATGCTTGTACGACCACGTTTAAATTCAGCAACCCAATTTTTTACTGTTGCATATGAAGGAGCACTTTCACCTAACGCATTCACCATATCATTATGAATTTCTTGTCGCGATAAACCTTTTTTATGTAAATATTTAATGACAGCACGCATTTCTAATTTCCATTCCATTGTAAAAAAATTGCGGATGCGTCTTTTTTGAACACCTGTTTCTATATGAAGAAGTTGCCAGATCGAAACAAAAAGTGACATGTGTTCATAACAGAGATGGTAGTTTCCAAAACACTTAACTTTTTTCTGTTTATACCGCGCTTTTTGTGCTAGGCTAAGAAGTTTCCGAACTGCCCTCGTAAACCGATCCCCAGATTTAGCTTGCGGAGCCTCTTGGAAGAACAAATTTAATCCGATCTGGTTAAAACTTGGTACCTGGTGGTAGTATATGACCCCTAACAATCATGCAAAAATTGGTTGGTCAACCATATTGGTCCATAATCTTATATAGCCCCCATATAATTCGATTCCTATACTTAATTTCCAGAGCTTCATGTAGTTGCAAATTTCATCCGATCCGGTTGAGATGATGACCCCCAAACATGTTTCAAGAGCAAAATGTTATTTTTCGGCGGTGAGCATGGAACATTTTTGTCTCAGGAAACATATACCTCTTTGCGGAAATCAGACACATTATTTTCGAGAAAATAACTTTTTTGCGACAACCATCTTACATGTTTCCCGTCCAAAAATCACATGTTGAAACATGGAACATGTTTGAGGTTTTTCTCTGAGTTTTGTCTCTAATAAATAACCATGCAAAATTAGTACATATCGCTTCATAATTATATAGCCCCCATATAAATCGATCCCCAGATTTGATTTCCCGCTCTTCCTGCAGGTGCACATGTCATCCGATCCGGTTGAAATTTTGCAAAAATTGCGTCATATAGGTTCAAAATATTTTATAATTCCCCTATATATGCCGATCAAGAACACACAAAAGAAATAAACTACATAATGGGAAAAATGAACTATGTCGTGCGAAAATTGAACTAAATTGTATTCCAAAATTTTGAGATTCATTAAATTAACGAAAATTTTCCAACATTTTTGGATTTTTAACTACCATTTAGGAAATGCAAAAATCAACTGGAAATAGGGAAAAAATCTTAGACGCCAGATCATTCCATTTGAACCCCGCTGCAGTTCATTCTTACTATTTTTGAGAAGAGTACGAAAAACTTCTTCTGTTTTAGTTAAAATTGAACTAATTGTATGTCATTGAAATTTTATTGTCATTTAGTTCATAAAATTTTTGAGACATACTTGGGATAAAGAAAAAATCGTTAGGCTGGGGAAAATTTCTTACAAAATTTTAAAAAGAAACTAAAACAAAATAAAATTTTTGCAATAAATATTAGTTCATTTAAGCATCAGTTTTACAACAGGCTTTTTTTCTGTGAACGTAGTTACCTATAATTAATCTACGAACTTACGTTCATACATACTTTTTATTTAATTTAAAAAAAATGTGTAGCATTGAAAGAAAGCTTCTCTTATCTAAAATTTCATTCTTCGGAAAAGAAAACTTTTCCTTCAATTAAAAATTATTTCTCACACCAACCACGGAAATTTGATCAAAAACTTCAAAATTTGATAGATTATTTTGTATAAGTATGCACGGATGAAAAAGACTGTTTTTCATATGTTTGGCTATAAACATTATATGTTTGGAACACAAATTTTTAAACACAATATTTTTGAGTGCAAGCATATAATGTTCATAAACTAGCATAACATGTTTGGGACATATATGTTAATATGTTAGAACATATTATGTTTGGGACATAAAATGTTTGTAAATATAATATGCTTGGATGCAAACATATATTAATTTAGAAATAGCCTATAAACATATATGTGTTTAGTAGCTTGGAGCGCTATTTAACAGGGAGCGATATTGAATTAAGTTGGTGGTTGTTGCTTGTTATTACAAAATTAACATTTTATTTTTCCTTGGGCAATTGATCAGCTACTTCTTTGATCCTTACAAACTGTGTGGTCCGCTGCTCGAATCCCCGTCCGGCAAAAGGTAAAATTAAAATAAAAAAAAATCATACAATTGAATAATTTCTTCTACAATGTTTGTATTACAGAAAAAGGTGCTAAGAACTAAAAAATGTCTTGGAAGTGAGAAAGATGTGGGGGAATATACAATTAGGCAGAAACAAAATTTTGAGCATTCAGGTCGAAAACCTATGTTGTTAGCACCTATATTACCTGTTTATTTTCATAATTCATTATGATTGTAAATATATAAATAAATAAATAAAATTTTCAGCACAACATTGTTTGGGAGAATATTTTTTTAAGCATATAATATTTTTGGGTGCAAAATGCTTCCAAACATATTATATGTTCACATAGTAACATATTGTTTTTTGAAAGACAACATTATTGAATTTGGATGCAAAAATACAAAATGTTTGGAACTTAGACTACCCAAACATATATTGTTTAGACCAATATGCTTTCAAACATATTATATATTGGAAAAGATCAATCATATAAATGTTTGGGCAATACCCAAAAATATATATGCTTGAAGCAAAATATGTTTAGGAGTATATGTTACAGAAGCGATTTTTTGTGAGCGTGTGGCAACCATGGTTTCGATGCTGTGGCGTTTTATACTACAGTGCTCAACGTGAAGGCATGAAGGCACGTTGGAACATATGCACTTACACAAACAAAAAGTAAACTTTTAGTAGCAAGGATTAAAAGTTGCTACAAAAAATTTCATAATTACGCCACAAAGGATATTGAATATACCAGAACGAATTTAAAGAACAACACATGGCCGATTATATTTTCTGTCTGTCTTGACCACTGATGGTGGACTAGTTCAAGGTAAGAATACCTGTTTAGTAGTTCCGTTCAAACGCGTGCTCCTTAACAAATGAAGGTGAAAAACAAAAGCAACAACAAATACTTTATCATCCACCACGACATTTCTAAGCCATATAACCACAACGAAACACAGACAGACCCCTCACTTATCAAATTTCCAATGGTGTTATTTTACAAATGCGGATTTCCCCTCTCATGGATGGCGTTCTCTTACCCTTCATTAACAAATCCATGCTATTTTCTTCTGTATTTTTTTTATTTAATAATTAATAAACAACTATAATAACAACAAAGAGATCCTTGAATCAGGATTGTCCCTGTTTGGCAGTATGGTTTCTGGAAAGCGGAAACAAAATAAAACTCATCAGTTTGTCAACCGCAAACCGCTAAGCTAGAAAAAAGTGTACGAAGTAGGGATGTCATTGAAGAGTGTACGATGTAGGGAGTATCTTTTAAATTCCGGGATTCGGAACCTGTTGAATTCCTGAATTTTACATAATGCCGAAATATTATTTTATAAATTTTCAAGTTCTCATAAATATAAGAACGACGGCCCTCTATTTTTAAGCTTCCAAGATTCTAAAAACGTAGCTTGGATTCCCAATCTGTGAAAGTTTTACAAACTTATATCATCTCCATTGAATTTTACATGGGCTTGCCATAGAAGGAAAGTCCATCGTTTTTGGATCCATTGCATTGCTTTAGAAGTTGTGCCTTGGAAGTTCATTTGAATGAAGAAATTCCAAAATCTTAAAAAAAAAACAAAAATTTATCACCAATTTCACTTTTTATTTTTATCAATATTTTCTATTACGCATTTATTTTCTTATTATCTAATCTGTAAAATTTGAAAAACTTTTTCGCTCCCACCACGATTTGAACATGGGTCTGTTGGCACCATATCAAAACGCATTAGCACACTCAGCCATAAACGCCATTGTACACAAAGTGTCGAAACGTATGATCTTAATATGACATCAAGGCATAACATTCTAACTACTTCTCGAGATGTTCTTTATTAGTATGAACGAAAAAATAACGAAAACAAGTTTTTTATGTTGTACATCGCTTTAATTTTCCCGGATAAAAATTGGGGCATCTAATTACATATGATTAGATCTCAAAATTGGCCTCCTCAGATCTAAGCACATATACCCAGATATGATGAGGTAGAATTAGATATAATTATATACAATTCCATACATGACGAGATCTTTGGTGCTAATCTACCATTTTCGGATCTAATCGTATCAAATTAGATCTCTTAGTTTTTACTCGGGTTGTTTTTTCGGCGTACATTTTTGTAGAAATATATTTTTTCCATTTAATCGGAAAATTCTTGTAATTTGCAAATCCATCTCAAAGGAACTTCCATGGAAGCGAAAACGTCAACAGGCAAAGATTCGAATCCCCGCGGATTTGAATTCAAATGATTTGAAGTTATTTTCGAAATGCACATGAATTCGAAATAAAATTGTACCAACAATTCGTTATCCAGTTTTAACCTTATCATCTTCAATGAAAGTTCTTGACTCTAACAGTAGTCGATATGAGAATATACCGTTCGTAAAGTTTTCAAAAAAAAAAAAACGGTTTGATAACTTAACGGGCCGGGGGTAGGCCTTTACTGACACATACTTTACTCCCCAAATTGAACAAAATATTGACCTATTATGAAGAAATTTCCAACCTAAATTTTAGGAAACGCAATTATTCAATATAAGGATAAATGTTTTTAAAATAATGAAAGTTTAGTTAAAAGAAAGTTTTTAATCGTTATTTCAAAAAATATTTTATTGCATTCCGGACACAAATCTTTGTAAATTAGCATCCCTCCTTGTGTGTCCTTGAACTAAGGGAATGTTTCTTAAACTAACGAAAACGTTTTTAATTTAAGGAAATTGCCTTCAATCTCATCGGTATATTAAATCTCCAGATTTAAGATAAACTCTTCAAATATAGGCTAACATTTATTTTGAAGATTTTGCATCTTTGGGTTAAAGGTTTTTGGAATTAAGAAAACATTTTGAACCTTGAAATATCTGTTATTTGGATTTACACCATTTTGGATTTGTTTTAATTTAGATTAGCATTATTAATATATCGCAAAAAACAAGAATGAAATTTCGATAAATGAGATCATACCAGGCAGAAGGCATTATTCTGCAGCAGATAACGTATATAATCTTGCATCTATAGTACACATAAAATTAGCTGAAAAAAAGAAAGTATATGGGTTCTTTGTAGATTTTAAAGCGGCATTTGATAAAATATCAAGATCATCATTGATTTATAAATTACATGCTATGGGTGTGTCATCAAAATTCGTAAAACTCATCGAAAGTATATATAGAAATACCAGATCGGCGGTATGGACCGGTAATGAGATATCAGATTATTTCGACACCAAAGAAGGAGTGAAGCAGGGATGCCTATTATCACCATTGCTGTTCGCGCTATATATTAACGATTTACATGAACATCTGCAAGGAGGAATCAACATTGACCAAATCAATATCAGAATATTATTATACGTAGATGATATTGTTATTTTGGCGGATGATTCTAGAACTCTTCAAAATATGATTCAAAAACTAGAAGAGTATTGTGATTTATGGAACCTTGAGGTCAATATGGCAAAATCGGAAGTACTAATTTTTCGCAACGGAGGGGTGCAAAGGAGTGATGAACAATGGACTTATAAAGGCGCAAATATAAAAGTATCAAAAAACTATCAATACCTGGGTGTTCTGCTAACTCCACGGATGAGCTTCAAAATCCATGTTATTAATCGCACAAAACAATCGAAAAATGCTATAAACACAACATGGAGAGAGTTTTTGGGGAAAAAGGATATTTGCTTGAGCATGAAGTGGGGAATATATACAGCAGTATGTCGGTCGATACAATCATATTGCGCACAAGTTTGGGGGTATGGATACGCCAATGAAGTAGATAGTCTTCAAAGATTCTTTATCAAAAAGCTAGTAGGACTGCCTATGAACACTCCTAATTATGTATTAGCGCTGGAAACAAATGTAGAGGAAGCAAGTCTACATACTTTGAAACTTCATTTACGATATATTGAAAAAATACTATTTATCTACAACACGAATAGACTACCAAATCAACTTACAAAACTGCTTTTTAGAAAGCAAGTCTTCTGGGTGAGCGAAATTAAATCACTAGCTATTAGTACGAATATATCATGGCCTGGATACCCTATTACTCGTGAAAACTGGAATAACTTTACAACGGAGTTGGTTAATAAGATAAGAATAAACAATCTTTCGACTAATATTCAGAGAAAGCAAACAAGCGAGTCACGAATATATAAATACCTCAATCATTTGCGGTCGGAATATTATTTAAGGGACGATACGAATTGGCAAACAGTAAAATATGTATTTAGAGCGAGAGGAGGAGTAATTGACCTAAACGGAAATAGATATGGAGCAACTCCAAATGAGAAATTGTGTAATCTTTGCAACTTAAATGAGATTGAAGATGTAGAACACTTCATAGCACGATGTCCAGTGTTTCGTGAAAACAGATTAGCCATATTTCAAAAGGAATATCTTAGCCTAAACGAAATAGTTCGTATTTTGGATGGTCATGAAAGCAATAGCTGGAATAATCTTGTAAAATACCTAAAATACTCCTTGAGATATCGAGCCTTCCTAATGAATGAATACGCCTAACAGACATGGAATTACGCCTGACGCTACAAAGTAGCATGGCTTTAAATTTATCAATATAACTTCTTTATATTAAGTATTAATATTTATCTAGCTAAAATTGTACACCTTATGAAATACACAACAATAAAGAAGAATACAATACAATAAATGAGATCATAAATTGATCGTAGATTTAAAGCTACAAAGGTCCCTGAAAATGTCTTTCTTTAAAGGAAGCCGCATCTTTGGCTCGGAATCGATACCAATATCCTTAGAGAGATAAAAATGAACTATTTCGTGCGAAAATTGAACAAAATTGTATTCCAAATTGTGAGATTCATTAAATTAACGAAAATTTTCCGATATTTTTGGATTTTTATTTACCATTTACGATATTCATATTTCTCGAAAAGAAAAACTGAACTAAAAATAAAGAAAAAATCTTAGGCGCCAGATCATTCCCATTTTAACCACGCTGTAGTTCATTCTTACCATTTTTGAGAAGTGCACGAAAAACTTCTTCTGTTTTAGTTAGAATTGATCTAATTTGTATGTCATTAAAATTTTACTGACATTTAGTTTATAAAATTTTTGAGACATACTTGGAATAAAGAAAAAATCGTTGGGTTGGGTAAAATTTCTTACGAAATTTTAAAAATAAACTAAAACAAAATAAAATTTTTGCAATAAATATTAGTTTATTTTTTTTTTAATTTTATTAAGTTTTACAACAGAAATTTTTTTGTGTACTACCAAGATGTTTCATAATAAAAATTTAATTGAAGCTGTAAATTTTTTGATTTAAAAAAACAAGTAAGGAAAGTCTAAAGTTGGGCGGGCCGACTATATTATACCCTGCACCACTTTGTAGATCTAAATTTTCGATACCATATCACATCCGTCAAATGTATTGGGGGCTATATATAACGGTTTGTCCCAAATACATACATTTAAATATCACTCGATCTGGACAGAATTTGATAGACTTCGACAAAACGTATAGACTCAAAATTTAAGTCGGCTAATGCACTAGGGTGGAACACAATGTTAGTAAAAAATATGGGAAACATTTAAATCTGAAGCAATTTTAAGGAAACTTCGCAAAAGTTTATTTATGATTTATCGCTCGATATATATGTATTAGAAGTTTAGGAAAATTAGAGTCATTTTTACAACTTTTCGACTAAGCAGTGGCGATTTTACAAGGAAAATGTTGGTATTTTGATCATTTCTGTCAAAATCAGAAAAACATATATATGGGAGCTATATCTAAATCTGAACCAAATTTGGCACGCATAGCAACAATGCTTATTCTACTCCCTGTGCAAAATTTCACCTAAATCGGACCAAAAAATTGGCCTCTGTGGTCATATGAGTGTAAATCGGCCGAAAGCTATATATTGGAGCTATATCTAAATCTGAACTGATTTCAACCAAATTTTGCACGCATAGCTACAATGCTAATTCTACTCCTTTTGCACAATTTCAATCAAATCGGAGTAAAAGATTGACCACTGTGGTCATATGAGTGTAAATCGGGCGAACCATATATATGGAAGCTATATCAAAATCTGAACCGATTTCAATACAATTTGGCACACTTGACTACACTACTAATTGTTCTTCTTGTGCAAAATTTTAAGCAAATTAGGGTAAAACTCTGGCTTCTGGGGCCATATAAGTCCATATCGGGCGAAATATATATATATATGGGAGCTATATCTAAATCTGAACCGATTTGTTCCATAATCAATAGAGATCTATTCTGAGCCAAAACACATATTTGTGCCAAATTTTAAGTCGATTGGACTAAAACTGCGACGTAGACTTTGATTACAAAAATGTGTTCACGGACAGACGGACATCGCTATATCGACATAAGAGCCCACCCTGAGCATTTTTGCCAAAGACACCATGTGTCTATCTCGTCTCCTTCTGGGTGTTGCAAACATATGCACTAACTTATAATACCCTGTTCCACAGTGTGGTGCAGGGTATAAAAAGTCTTCAGAGACGCAGCATCGCTTCCCATGCAAATAAAAAATAGTAAGTACCTCGTTGTCAAAAAAAAAAAATCGGGCTAGGAGGAAGAGCTCCTACCCGACCAGATCAAAAAATCGCACATCCCAGGTATAGTAGCAGCTCCATATTTTAGGCTCACTTAGACTAGTCAGTCCATTTTGATACCACAGTGGCGAACTTCTCTCTCTCTCTCTCTGAGTCTATCCTATATTCATTTCATAACCTTCCCCACAAAACGTATAAAAGTAAACGAAGAAATTATAAAGTGCAGAAAACTTTTTACTATACCCGTAAATTAAAAAAAAATCAACTTTGAATAAAATATGTTTTTCTTTGCACTGGGGACAATTTTCTTTACTTCAAAAAACGCAAGCACGAACAATTTCAATGACGAGTATCCTATACTGAAAAAACAGTGAACCCACCAGGAAGAAAACTTTCTGTTAATTTTAGAAAATTTTGAATATTTGTAGAAAATTTTAACTAAACAGTATTACAAACGTTGGCATCACGCCGATGTCATAAAAAAGTAAATATTTTTCGACAAATTCAAGAAAATTTATTAGACATAACTAAGTTTTTTCACTTGCAAGAATGTCTTTAGTGACATACGAAGTTCATGATGGACGCATTTTTGGTAAAATTTACAAATTTAAACAAATTCTGAACTATTTTGTGGAAGCCACAAATTTAGTTAATCTTTATGCTTCATATGAGTATATTTTTTCCCTCGGTTTCAGTTAATTTAACTAACGTACACAAAAATTATTAGAGTAAAGGAAACTTTCTCCAAACATAATAATTCCATGAACTAAAATAAAGTTAAATTGGCTTTAGTGAAATAGAGAGTTCGCTTTTTTTTTTAGTGTACGCTTAATGAAAACACGCCTTAATACATAGATTATAAACTTGATTAAAATTTAATCATTATCATTATGTCTAAATTGGCATCCCTAGTACAAATATAAGGACGAATATAATTTGCCAACCAAAAGAGTAGAAAAAAACGAAAGTAAAATTCAAGAAACCCACCAAGGAATATTAATGAACGAGGCACAGTCCTTACGACAGACTTCTTTTACAAAGCAGAAGCAGCTGCAAACAAAACAACAACAAAAATGTTTCCAAAGCACAATAAGACTCTTGCCTTGGCCCATAATCGATACGATGCCAATGTTGTTGTTGTCCTTTTCCACAGCGGAAGAATGCTGGAAGCAGTGCATTGTCGTTTTTATCACGCTCTTCTTTAAATTGCCTGCATCAGGCACAAACATGCCGAACACGAATAAGAGATGACAACAAACAACACAAATGTAGAAAATGCAGAATGAAGAGAAACCGCTGCAAATATTACCAAAAAGCTATGCTACTTCGAGGTGTAACTATTCCAGTGGGGAAAATTGAGAAATATATAGTCACCTTAAGTTTTATTTAAAAGTAGTACGATTTTTCTTTAAAGCCAAAATACACTTTAATTCTAAGAAAGTTTACAGCATTTTATAACATTTTGTTTATTATACTAAGGATATCCTACTTTGAAAATTACACCCTTTCATTTATTTCGCACTTTTTAGACCATTAGAATCGGGCCACATATGTTAGGACGAAAGATATATATGTGAGCAATACCTTAATCTAAACCGAATTACACCAAAATGAATAGGGATCCGTTCTGACCAAATAAATGGACTTGTATCTACGGACGGAGATGGCTAAGTTGATTTTGGAATTTATATTTTCGTAAGCACTTGTTATTAATTTATAATTTTTTTAATAATGTACATAAAATTCATGAAACTTTACATAATATAACCAAAAATACTGGGTTTCTCTCAACGTGAGAGAACCACAACATCTTGACAAAACAGCGTAGCCAAAAACGCAATGAAAATCTGGGGGTATTTTTATACCCTCAACCAGGTGGGATATTCTGTTTGTAGTACATATTCGATCTATCGATGTTCATGCGCCCGTCTGATGAAATCACACCATAAAAACTAGTAATGATAGGCTAATAAATATGATTACATGTACTAGAGTACGCTATGTGTACTTCGTACGGTCAAAATTTGGTCAATAAAAACTTGACGTATTTCTTTCAATTTTGCATTTAAAAAACCTGAACACCCCTCATTTTGAAGGTGTGTGTGTAGAATGTTGCTCCTATTTTGATTTTGGAATTCACTCTCCAGTTGTCAAAATGCCGTCCAAGCAAGAAGAGCAGCGTATCAATATTTTGCTCGCGCATCGCGAAAATCCGAGCTACTCGTACGCAAAGCTGGCAAACTTGCTATAAAATAGTTTTCTTGTTTTTTTTTTGTTTCACAGAGTGATTCACAATATTAAAATTGATGAAAATACAAAGTACAATTGCTGAAAAATATTTCCGTTTCTTAAATTTCTCCATTCAAATGAATTTCCAAGGCATAGCTTCTCAAGCAATGTCAAGGGTTCAAAAACGAAGAACTTACGTCCTGGACAAGGCCTTGTAAAATTCATTGAAAATGATTCAAATGCGACATTTCCAAAATTTGTATTGGTCGAAATATCGATAGGTCGACTTTATGATTCTAGTTAGGCTCAATTTGTTTGCTTAACTTGTAGTATTTTTATGGGACTTAATCCCATCGCTTTATTACAGCCTTTGGCTCTAATTTTTGTTTTTAGATGCAAGATCACTGCAATATAACGAAAGTAATCGCCACTTTAACGGTAACAAAATTTAACGTATTGAAGTCAAAATGAGTTAACCAAACTAGCAACAAAGACATAAGACGACAGTCAGCAGCAATCCATTCGATATCAAGCCAATCATTTCGTCATCGTCATCATGTCCATAGGTCTCTTAAATGCCAATTTCACGCAGACACAGCACATGCCTAGCAACACGAATAATAACTCCAGAACAGTGTTGCCAGGTTGGGGGTTTCCCCCCAAATTTAGGGGTTTTTTACACGTTTAGGGGGATTTTTAGGGGTAACATTTATTTGGGGGGATTTTTGTGGGTAAAAAATTATTTTAGACCCTATAAAGTGGAGCAATACTCAACAAAATTTGGAATAATTCTGGCATGAATTTTGAAAAAAAATGAGGGAAGTCAACCCATGTTCTTAAATACAAGCAAGTAAGCAATGACATTCTGGTTTAAACGCATCTGTTGAAGGGGCATTTTTAATATTTGATACAATTAAAAACAAATTAAGAAATGGTATTGTAACATTAAATTATTGGTCTCATAATTTCACGCCTACAATTTTGGGGAATAATGTATATATTTACTGAACTTTAATTTTTTGTTTATTTTTTATTTCTATTATTTGTACTTTATAAGCCATTGTGTTAATTAATTTGATTTGAAAGATTTATACATTGAATTATATTGTTTTGTCTGCTCTTTATATTGATATACATTTTGTATTATTATACCCATAGAAAAATTACTTTCCTCAGGAACGAAATTTTAGACAAATAAACCCGAATTTGTGAAAAGTGGTATAATGATGTTATCTACTGATTTTTATTTACTTCAAAAGAAACTTTGTTCTTCAGAAAAAAAAAATTCAGTATATTTGTGTTAAATTTAATTTGTAAAGTGTATCACTGCAGGATTTTTTAACGAAATTTGGGACACCTTTTTGACTTATTAACATTCTTAAATTTTTTTGGGGTTTTTTGAAAAAAGTCTAGACCAATTTAGGGGTTTTTTTCTTAAGATTTGGGGGAAGGAATCAAAAATCACCTGGCAACACTGCTCCAGTATCAAGTCAATGTAAACATTTTACGCACTTTGTATTGGGTCTGTAGGGTATGACAACGTGATGTGAGAGGTACACGAATTAAGTATGTGTTGAGGGGTACACAGCGAAGAGCAATCGTCTGCAAAGCCAATCTTCTTGGTAGTCTGCATTATATTTAGCCTGCCATATGAGTCCCTCACTAGGCTCATCAATACAAAAAACAACATATTGTTGTTATTGTTTGTAGTGAGAGAATTGCAAAAACATTGCGTTTTTCTTTCTTTTAACGACATATGAGTCACACAGCCAACAACCACCAGTCCCAGACAGATGTATGCTCGGTCACACAAACAGGCGAGCAAAAGCGAATTTCTGTGTAGGCATGAGTAGTTAGTTCTTTTGGACGGTCACACTCACTTGACAGTAAACTATTTTTACTTACTAACTGAAAAAGTTTATGCATGTTAACTTGGCTGTGTCCTATCATACCACACACACACACACACATTCATTTAAATCATTCATCGTCACAGGTCGTTTTGTCACAACAATAGCCACAATGAATGGCAATAAACCGGTTGAAACTCTTGCAATAAATCGAGCACGCAACTGGCTAGGACAAGTGTTATGTTTGATGGCAGCTGGTAACATCAAACAATGCAACTTTCATTATGTTGTATGTTCTATACAACATCATACATGATTGTGGTTGTGAATATAACATGCTGTGGCTGTGTAGAAGAGTTTGATGCCATACTTGTCATGGCGACATGTTTGTCCCAAATGTTGTGGACCATTTGGATGTTAACATGTATGATGCCGCTCTCCATTTGGTTCGAATTGAATTTTATCAATGGGTTTAGTCGATTGGGTATTGCAAACAAATGTGGTTGTGTGTTTGAACTTGCAGTCGTATGAATATGCGATGCACGGTATCAGAGAAAGATAAATGCGAGTGATTTGATAATTGCCACATGAATTAAATGAATATGGTACCATTAGAAAACATTGCACAGGATTTATGGTGGCTTGTTTTAGATCCTCATCTTTGATCAATATCAGAGTGTCAGTTTTGGAAGAAGCGGTTTGAAGGCCATTTTTAGCATACCAATGTCCTCAGAAGACAATTTATCGATGTCCGCCTGTCTGTCTGTCCATGTTGCTTTGTATTCAAAGTAGAGGTCATAATTTCAGAGCTTTAAAAGCCGGTGTTCCAGCAGTTCCAAAAAAAAACTAGATTAGCACTATTTTAATTTGCAAAAATAAATTCCTTAACAGTATCGATTATGTCTTTGAACATAACTTATAGTGTGGCCAATATATATGATATGTTTCGAATAGTTACGGTTGAGTTACATATCATGCGTTAATCCGTGCGAAGGGTTGATATTTTTCAGTTTGAAGCACTAACAAAACTATTGCTTTCAAAGAGAAGATTGAACTTTTCAATCAACGGACTCATTAACGCATAGTATGTGACTCAATCTTTAGAAACGAGCATTATCGCATGAATAATCTTATAGTAAGAACGGCACATAAGATGGTGCTTGGCAGACCTCCCAAGAGAGAACCTCTGGGAAATTGTAAAACGAAAAATTTTTAATAAAATATTAAAAAACAAGTATATACGGCCGTAAGTTCATGGATTGAGTAGAAACTTCTACTAAAGACTGTCATCCACAATCGAATTACTTGGGTTGTGGTAATACATGCCGATGACCTTGCCATCTTAAAACTTCTTAACATTGTCCTCTAAATTGTAGGTTAGTCCATACGTGGTACATATTTGACAAAAAAAAAAACAAACAGATTAAATACATATATAATTCAGTTCTTGGCTCTGTATATGGTATATAGGGCAGTGTATAAATAATTACCAACGGATATGTAGTTTTGAGCGGTAATTAAAGAGCCGAATTGATATATGGGGGTGGTTTTATAAGGCGGATATATACAATTACGAACCGATATGGACCAATTTTTGTGTGATTGGGGATTAGTTTATCTGGGGGCTATATATAATTATAGACAATTTTGGCATGGCCATATACTAGCACAATGTAACAAATTTCAATCGAAACGGATGATTCGCTTGCTTCTCCAAGAGGCTCCGCAAGCCAAATCTGGGGATCGGTTTATATGGGGGCTATATATAATTATGGACCGATGTGGGCCAATTTTCGCATGGTTGTTAGAGACCATATACCAACACCATGTACCAAATTTCAGCCAGATCGGATTAAATATGCTTCTCTTAGAGGCTTCGCCAGCCAAATCTGGGGGTCCGTTTATATGGGGGCTATACGTAAAAGTGGACCGATATGGACCAGTTTTTGCATGGTTGTTAGAGACAATATACTAACACCATGTACCAATCGCAAACCAAATTTGGGGGTCTGTTTAGATGGGGGCTATACGTAAAAGTGGACCGATATGGACCAATTTTTGCATGGTTGTTAGAGACAATATACTAACACCATGTACCAAATTTCAGCCAGATCGGATTAAATATGCTTCTCTTAGAGGATTCGCAAGCCAAATCTGGGGGTCCGTTTATATGGGGGCTATACTTAAAAATGGACCGATATGGACCATTTGCAATGGTTAGCATGCTTGCGTTGCATACACAAGGTCGTGGGATCGATTCCTGCTTCGATCTAACACCAAAAATTTTTCAGCGGTGGATTATCCCACCTCAGTAATGCTGGTGACATTTCTGAGGGTTTCAAAGCTTCTCTAAGTGGTTCCACTGCAATGTGGAACGCCGTTTGGACTCGGCTATAAAAAGGAGGTCCCTTGTCATTGAGCTTAACATGGAATCGGGCAGCACTCAGTGATAAGAGAGAAGTTCACCAATGTGGTATCACAATGGACTGAATAGTCTAAGTGAGCCTGATACATCGGGATGCCACCTAACCTAACCTATGGGGTCTTAGAGCAATATTTCGATGTGTTACAAATGGAATGACAAAGTTTATATACCCCCAATCCTATGGAGGAGGGTATAAAAATGATACTATAGCATGCCGTTTGATGTCTTCTCCGCTTCTTCTTGACATTGATTAGTCGACCTGTAGACGGGTCGACTGGCGGTGACACTTTGGCAAGTCGAACCTTTTCTAAGGTGACGAAATCAAAAGGAGTCAATCCCTCTCGAAAGAGATTCAAGGAGCGAAGAAATGCTTTGTTTATCCTAAAGAAATTAGAATCAGTCGACCCAAGCACGTTGTCGGCTAAGTAAAGCGATTCCTTAAAATGGGTTCAAGGAATTCTAGAAGCTGGAAAAAGGGAACGATCACCGGATGAGCTGCCATCCTCTAAACGGGATCAAAGATCGTTTGCCTCAGTTGCAAAAGACAGCCTTGTGATGGCTATCATTAATAAAGGAGCATTGGACGGTATGATTCCAAGGCAAAAATGGGGGGAAATTGAGAACGCGATGTCTGGTGTCTACTCAGAGGTGCGAAAAAAGTTTCCCGGACCAAGTCCTCGACAGCAAGATGCTGGATGGTATCAAGGACGATATAAGTTAATAGCTTTTGCAGACCAGAGGTCTATGGATTGCTTTAAAGCTGCATTGATGCTAATTGGTGCAGTTTGGGAAGGAGCCGCTTTGGAGTTAGTCGATAAAAAAGACATACCGGCTAAACCTAGAGCACATGCATGGATACCGGCAAACCCTCCTGATCCTGAGTCAATATTAGAGAGACTAAAAGAATGTAACCCAGATCTTCCAACCGCCGATTGGAAGGTTGGTCGTTTGGATGAGGTGGATGGACCAAGACGACATGCGGTGTTTATATTAAACATAGAGTCGCTGCCACATCTAGCCCAGACCCAAGGACGCGTAAGTTATGGCTTTCATGATATTCATATGAAGGTATACAAAAGCGATCAGCCAAAGGATTCCGAAACGGACAAGCCTCCGGTAGAGTCAGCAGTGAAAAAATCTCCTAGCGAAGCCGAAGGGGACATAAAACCTGCAGACTATGGTGAAAATCATATGTGGGAAGTTTCTACAGGCTCAAGCCTCACCAAAGCTGAACCGCGGATTGTTGCGAGAGTCACCGAGATCTGTGAAGAGGAAGCCCTTGATGACTCAATTGAAGCGCCTGATGTGACGGTGGTTGAAAATTTGGATGGTTCTACGGTTCCTCCAGATAAATCTTCACCATTGTAAGGCCGCTTGTGCTGCCTTAAAAGTTCTCCTGATGAAAGGAGACATAGATATAGTTCTTATTCAAGAACCATACATATATAAGAACAAGATCTGTGAATTAAGCATTCCGGGTTTCAAACTTTTGCATAATACCGGTAACGATATAAATCGAGCATGTATAATTGCGAAAAACGAACTAAACTTGTTTCTGCTTCCTTCATTGAGCAATACAGACACTGTCGTAACCAGTCTAGAGATATCCAAATGCAAATATTGGGTATCTTCGGTCTACATGGGACATGGTAGGGAGATGCCACCCTGTGCCGTTAAGACCTTAGTTGAGGAGTCACTAAAAACAAAGACAAAACTCATTATGGGATGCGATGCAAATGCACATCATAGTATTTGGGGAAGTAGTGATACTAATGTAAGGGGAGAGTCGCTAATAGTGTTTATTTTGCGTACTAACCTGGTAGTTTGCAATAAGGGAGATGCACCAACATTCTTCACCAGAAACAGGCAAAAGGTTTTGGACGTCACGTTGACCTCTCCGGAACTGAATGATAAGATATCTGAGTGGCAAGTTTTGAGGGAACATAGCTTCTCAGATCATCGCTACATCAGTTTCAGATTGGCTGTTCGTACTTCAAGGACCATATTTCCGCCAAATGTTAGGAAAGCTGATTGGAATAGGTATAGGGAATCGTTCAATTTGATGATACCGGAATTGCCAGAGAAAAATATGAGCACTGTGCAGGATATCGAACACGCAGTGGAGCGGATTACTAAGGCCTTCAACATGTCACTGAAAGCTGCTTGCCTTGAGGAAAGCCAAGGAGAAAAAATCGGCCGCCATGGTGGACTACGGAGTTAAGTAATATGAAGAAATCCTGCAGGAAGCTCTTTAACAAAGCAAAGTCCACAAGAGCTCCGGAGGATTGGAACACTTACAAGATAAATCTGAGAGCATATAAACGAGAGGTCTCAACAAAACTCTTCGGATTATTACTGTAGCAGTATTGAGAATACGTCGGAGGCTTCCAGACTACGGAAGGTTCTAGCATCCACCAACTCCGCTCCAGGTTTCATTAAAGCATCGGAGGGAAATTGGACAACGTCCAGTGAGGAGATGCTGGAGGTACTTTTGGACAAACACTTCCCAGGAAATCAGACGGTTGAACCAGGTTCTGGCGATGCCACAGTGGCTCAGCGGTCGTTTCCTATCGAGGAAATTGTATCGGAATCTAGAATAAAATGGGCTTTAAATAGCTTTGGACCATTCAAATCCCCCGGACCTGATGGAATTACTCCGGCGGAATTACAATCAGTGGCTGAAAGAATTATCCCCTAGTTGACGGTTATATATATAAACGATGTGAAAACTTAGCATATATTCCAGAAAAGTGGAGGGAAACAAAAGTCTTCTTCATACCTAAAGCAGGAAAAGCCTCTCACTTGAGTGCGAAGGATTTCCGACCAATCAGCTTATCCTCATTCCTACTTAAGACCCTGGAGAGGATGATAGACATGTATATTAGAACTAGCGTGGATTCAAGTTTGCTCTCGAAACGACAGCATGCATACTCGAAGGGCAGATCTACTGAGACCGCATTGCATGAACTAGTCAACTTTATTGAAAGCTCGCTATCTGTCAAAGAATACACAATCGTGGCGTTTCTAGACATCGAAGGGGCGTTCAATAATGTCCATCCGAGCTCGATATTAAATGAACTGACAACTCTTAATGTTGATCCAGGATACTTAGGCTGTTAGACGATCTTTTAAAAAAGAGACGTATTTCGGCCACACTAGGACAAGCAAACATACAAAGGTATGTGAACAGAGGCACTACCCAAGGAGGAGTTCTATCACTTCTTCTTTGGAATGTTGCTATAAACAACCTTCTGGTTTCCGTAGAAAAAGAAAGGATAAAAATGGTGGCATACGCAGATGATGTGGCGCTAGCAGTCAGGGGAAAATTTCCATCTACAATCAGAGATATTATACAGAGAGCTCTCCGGATGACTGAGAAATGGGCGAAAAATAATGATCTTGGGGTAAATCCAGCAAAGACAGAACTAGTCATGTACTGCAAAGATAGCAAAACTCCCACGGTTAGGCCCGTTTCCTTAGGGGGTATTGAAATTCCCTTTGGTGAGTGCCCAAAATATCTTGGCGTTATTTTGGACAGGAAGCTGAATTTTAGGCTTAATATTGAAGAAAGGGCGAGAAACAGACTCCCTGAATGTCATGCTGCATCTATTGCCTTTAGACATTTTGGCCAAACAGTCAGCTGCAACAACGGCTGTGCGGTTGCGCGCGCTATCGCTGTGGTCGGAAAAAAGTTACGGTCATAGTTCGGTCCCCAAAGTAATGCCAGATGTGCCTTACGTAGTGGATTACACCCTGGCAAAACCACTTTTCGACAAAAAGTTTGAAACTCTAATTCCTAACAGTGAGGCGTGGTGTACACAGACCCCGTGGAATAAAAGATATATAGATTTCTATACTGATGGTTCCAAATTGAATGGACAAGTGGGGTTCGGAGTATATTCTAAAGATCTGGAAATTCGAATAGTGAAAAGATTACCTAATCACTGTAGTGTTTTTCAGGCTGAAATATTGGCAATAAGAGAGGTGGAGAATTGGCTGAGAAGTAATGTTCCAACAAATATTGGCATTAATATATACTCAGACAGTCAACCTGCAATAAAATCCTTGGACTCTGTGTTCCTTAACTCAAAAACGGCCATAGACTGCCGCAAATCTCTCAACGAGATGGCTGAGCAGTACAATATTCACCTAATATGGGTGCCTGGTCATAGGAACATATCGGGGAACTGCGAAGCAGATGAGTTAGCAAGGCTAGGAACTACCTTACATATTCCAGGGGAACTAGAATCTGTTGGTATGCCTCTGGCCACCTGCAAGATCTTACTGCGTGAGAAGGCTGTTATGATGGCCAATATTCTATGGGAGAATTGCAAGGGTTGTAACGACACCAAGCAAATATGGCCCCATTTAAACTTAAACCGCACACTAGATATGCTAGTGTTCTCAAGGCGTCAGATAGCACTCCTGATATCTGCTATAACGGGTCGCTGCCTGATAGGCGAATTTGCAAAAACTATAGGTGTGAAGTATAATTAATGACTATTGTATAAATAAATTGTCATGATGTGGAGGAAGAGGAATCAATTAAACACCTCTTGTGTGAGTGTCCTGCTTTTTGTGTAAGGCGTAAGCGAATTTTAGGAGCATACACTGTTAGAAACATATGTTTTTCATATGTTCCGATATAAACAAAATGTGTTTCGGGCACAATTTAAAACACAATATATTTAAGTGCGAACATGTAATGTTCCTAAACTAACACTAAATGTTTGGGACATCTATGTTAATATGTTAGAATATATTATGTTTGGGGCATGAATGTTTCATAAAAATCATATGTGTGAATGCAAACATATATAAATTTACAAATTTCGACTAAACATACATATGTTGTCATATTTTATTCAAAGCGACAGAGAGAGTATAGAGAAAGAAATAGAGATGGAAACCGGGAGAGTTGTCGAAAGATATCAACATAACACAGCAAAAGAATCAAAAAGAGGACAATTTCTGTGAAACCGCTTGTATGTTGTTTCGGAAAACTGTTTTATGATAAGGCCAAAAATTTGATATGCTTAAGTCTAAATATTATTTAATTTGAATAAAGAGAATAGACATTCGGAACCAAGAGAATAGACATTTGAAAAACAAACGGCATATGTTTTAGTCTTGAGAGCAGCATTTTATGTATGTGTCGACATGTGTTTTGTTTATCATTTTGGCTTTATGGGCACAATTTTTTCTTGGTTCGTTAAAAGAAATCAGGGGTCTTCATAAAAATAACGAAAGGGCACTATACTCTTTTTAGAGTTGGGACAGTAAAATGAAATAAGGAGGAAATAGTGAAAAATTACACAGTAAAATGTATAAAAACAAAGTTTAGTTTCTCTTTATTAATAAGTAGTCCACGAGGAGTTGACGGACACCATCAAATATAAAAGCGGGCATTAAGTTCGAGTTTTACAGCTAAAACAATTTAAAAAGTTTATTTTCTTTAAAATTAATTATTAAAGGAAAATAAAAGGCATTTTAGAGCGATGGTGTTAAATGCTAGTAAAAAACTGTTCACGCCTAAATAAATGTATGTTTATATTATAAAATTATTTATGTATGTTTATACTCGACTCCACGTTCTTCTTTTGTTAGAGTTTTTGAATTCCTTCCAAATTTTAAAGTTTTGCACCAAAAACTGTTTTTTGTTACAAAATTGTTATTTTTGCAATAAAAAAATAATATTTTATCCAAAAATCAGTCAACTTCGTTTATATCAATCACTGTTTCTGACTATAAATCTTTAATAACCCACATTTCGAAGTTTCATTATAAAAATTTAATATAGTATAAATATACATGTGTAAATAAAAAAAAGTTTCGGTCGGAGCAGGGATTGAACCCACGACCCTTTGCATATAAGGCAGACATGCTAACCACTGCTCCACGTGGCAAACAATTGTATATTTCTGTTAAATAATGTTATGTTTGCATGGGCTCGTGGGCGCTGCAAACTATGCTATATAAATGTAACTTATAACAATAATTATCTACTGGTGACTACACACAAAAAAAAATTTTTCTGATTCAATCACCAAATTAATTGATCCAATTAATTTTTTAATTGAAATGTCTTCAATCACGAAAATGATAGTATCAATCACAGTTTTAATTGGGCATAGAAAAAATTCTTGATTAAAAAATTAATTGATTTTTTCAGCAAATTTCAATTAATTTTTTAATTGATTCAATTAAAAATTTAATTGATGTTGATTGCAAAACTCAATTAATTTATTAATTAAAAAAGGTAACTATTTTTAATTACTTTCTGAATTGGCTTAGAGTTTTTATTTGGATTAACAAATGATTGTTTGAAATACAATTTAATTAGTCTTCCGAATTAGATTAAAAAGTTAATTGTATCAATTAATTTTTTAATTACAAATTTTAAAATTTTCAATCATTGACTTAATTAACTTAATGTTTCTATCATGATTAAAAAGTTAATTGTATCAATTAATTTATTAATTGAAAAAATTTTCAACTTCAATTAACTTTTTAATTGGAAATATTTTGGTGATATTTTTTTCTGTGTATAACAGCTACGTAGCCCAGTGGATAGTGTGTTGGCTTACAAACGGTATGGTCCTCGGTTCGATTCTCCGTGCAGGCGAAAGGTAAAATTTAAAAAAATTTATAAAAGTGAATATTTTCTTCAACATTATTTGTATTACAGAAAAAGGTGCCAAGAACTAATAAATTTCGTGGAAGTGAAAATTACGAGTATGTTAGGGAATGAGCACAATCGTGTTTGGGAAAAATTCTTCCAAGCATATAATATTTTTGGCTCAAAATGCTTCCAAACATATAATATGTTCACATAAAACAAACATATTAATGTTTCGGCAGTATGCAATAATATATGTGCTTCCTGCAAAATATGTTTGGAACATATGTTAAAGAAGCGATTTTTGTTTGAGGGTGTATAGCTTTAGATTACTGGCGGACCTGGAAAACGTTAACTTAAGCAGTTTGTTAATGTTTTTGGAGCAATCTGGTTGGTTCAACAAAAGTAAATAATAGAGAAGGTTCAGTGGTTAAGACTAGAAGTGCCCATATGTAATAGGTACTTTTAGTTAAATGTGATATCACACTGTACTGGATAGTCTAAGTGAGCCTGAAATTTAATCGGGCTACCACTTTAACCTAACCTAACGCATCGAAATATTGCTCTAAGGACCATAAAGTATGTATATGTTATTCTGGGTCGTGGTGAAATTCTGAAATGGGCCATATCGGTCCACTTTTACGTATAGCCCCCATATAAACGGACCCCCAAATTTGGCTTGCGAATCATCTAAGAGAAGCAAATTTCATCCGATCCGGATGAAATTTGGTACATGGTGCTAGTATATGGTCTCTAACAACCATGCAAAAACTGGTCCACATCGGTCCACTTTTACGTATAGCCCCCATATAAACGGACCCTCAGATTTAGCTTGAGGAGCCTCTAAGAGAAGCATATTTCATCCGATCCGGCTGAAATTTGGTACATGGTGTTGGTATATGGTCTCTAACAACCATGCAAAGATTGGTCCAAATCGGTTCATAATTATATATAGCCCCAATATAAACCGATCACCAGATTTGGCTTGCGGAGCCTCTAAGAGAAGAAAATTTCATCCGATCCATTCGAAATTTGGAACATGGTGTTAGTATGTGGTCTCTACCAACCGTACCAAAATTGGTCCATATCGGTCCATAATTATATATAGCCCCCATATAAACCGTTCTCCAGATTTGACTTCCGGAGCCTCTTGGAGGAGCAAAATTTATCCGATCCGATTCAAATGTGGTGTTAGTATATGGTCTCTAACATCCATGCAAAAATTAGGCCACATCGGTTCACAGTTATATATAGCCCCCATATAAACCGATCCGCAGATTTGACCTCCGGAGCCTCTTAGAGGAGCAAAATTCATCCGATCCGGCTCAAATTTGGAACGTGGTGTTAGTATATGGCCGCTAACAACCATACCACAATTGGTCCATATCTGTCTATATTTATATATAGCCTATCTCTAATCACACAAAAATTGGTCTATATCGGTTCATAATCATGGTTGCCACTCGAGCCAAAAATACCAAAATTTTATTTCTATAGAAAATTTTGTTAAAATTTCAATTCTATAGAAAATTTTGTCACAACTTTATTTCTATAGAAAATTTTGTAAAAATTTTATTTCCATAGAAAATTTTGTTAAAATTTTATTTTAATAGAAAATTTTGTCAACATTTTATTTCTATAGAAAACTTTTTCAAACTGAATTATACACGTAATTATTGGTCTTTTTATACCCACCACCATAGGATGGGGGGTATATTAACTTTGTCATTCCGTTTGTAACACATCGAAATACTGCTCTAAGACCCCATAAAGTATATATATTCTGGGTCGTGGTGAAATTCTGAGTCGGTCCTTAATTATATATAGCCCCCATATAAACCGATCCCCCGATTTGGCTTGCGAAGCCCCTAAGAGAAGCAAATTTCATCCGATCCGACTGAAATTTGGTACATGGTGTCAGTATATGGTCTCTAACAACCATGCAAAAATTGGTCCACATCGGTCCATAATTATATATAGCCCCCATATAAACCGATCCCCCGATTTGGCTTGCGAGGCCTCTAAGAGAAGCAAATGGTACGTGATGTTAGTATATGGTCTCTAACAACCATGCAAAAATTGGTCGATATCGGTCCATAATTATATATAGGCCCCATATAAACCGATCCCCAGATTTGACCTCCAGAGCCCCTTGGAAGAGCAAAATTCTTCGCATTCGGTTGAAATTTGGTACGTGATGTTAGTATATGGTATCCAACAACCATGCAGGAATAAGAAGTTTTAAGAGACCACAACCCAAGTAATTCGATTGTGGATGACAGTCTTTCGTAGAAGTTTCTACGCAATCCATGGTGGTGGGTACATAAGATTCGGCCTGGCCGAACTTGCGGCCGTATATACTTGTTTGATTTTATATATACCACGTATGGACTTACTTACAATTTAGAAGACGGTGTTAGGAGGTTTTAAGATACCTTGCCATCGGTAAGCGTTACCGCAACTCAAGTAATTCGATTGTGGATGGCAGTGTTTAGAAGAAGTTTCTACTCAATCCATGGTGGAGGGGACATAAGCTTCGCCTGGCCGAACTTACGGCCGTATACACTTGTTTTTGCATGTATCGTTAAAAGAAGTACTTTTTTATACCCACCACCATAGAATGGTGACGGGGGTATAATAAGTTTGTCATTCCGTTTGTAACACATCGAAATATCGATTTCCGACTATATAAAGTATATATATTCTTGATCAGGGAGAAATTCTAAGACGATATAACGATGTCCGTCTGTCTGTCTGTCTGTTGTAATCACGCTACAGTCTTCAATAATGAAGCAATCGTGCTGAAATTTTGCACAAACTCGTCATTTTTCTGCAGGCAGGTCAAGTTCGAAGATGGGCTATATCGGTCCAGGTTTTGATATAGTCCCCATATAAACCGACCTCCCGATTTGGGGTCTTGGGCTTACAGAAATCGTAGATTTTATCCAATTTGCCTGAAATTTGAAATCTAGAGGTATTTTATGACCATAAAGAGGTGTGGCAAAAATGGTGAGTATCGGTCCATATTTTGGTATAGCCCCCAATTTACCTGAAATTGGAAATCTACAGGTATTATAGGACCACAAATACGTGTGCCAAAAATTGTGAGTATCGGTCCATGTTTTGGTATGGTCCCCATCATAAGCGTAGGAAGGCCTCTGGGGAGGGGGCTTAGACCCCCCCAGAAAAAATGTAGCCCCCCAGAATTTGAAAACCTATTTACGATTTTATATTTTTATAAAAATGAGAAGTATATACAATCGCACAAAGTTCGGCTAAAAACTTTCATGCACAATCGAATTACTTGGGTAGCAGTTGCCGATGGCAATGTTTGAAGTCTGATATTTATGAAATAGAGCTGTGATTGAACTTATGGTTTAGTTGAATAACTAACAGCCTGTTTCTGTATGTCGAACGAGTTCAATCGATCGACTGAAATGCATAGAAACAGCTGTTTTTGGTTATAAATTCAGCTGTTTGTTTCTATTTTAGTCGATCCACAGAGCTCATTCGACATACAGAAACAGGCTGTAAAGCTCCTTTATTACATTGTTTAGTTTGGTTTAGTCATCTCAATTAAAAAATAGCAATTGGTATTAAAACTATTCTTTCATAAATTAATATCTTAATAATGCTGCAAAAAAGCGTCGCCAAAAAAGAAGTGCAAATGTTATTTTTGGGTCCGGAAGTGGTGCAAAATTGGCGGAGAAGCGATGAATGTAATAGGAACTCGTCATAGAACGAATGTCCACCGTTTCAACAGCCGCTGTAATAAATTTGCATCTCTTCTTACGGTGTGATCCGAATTCAGAGTTTTGAATGTGAATTAAAAAATTGTGTGATATTTTTCCAAACAAATAATTTTTATTTATTCGTTTTTTATTTGATTTTTGGTCGACCTTTTGTTAGAATTCTATAAATATTTATAAAGACCTCGAGCTTCAAGAAACATTATTTTATAATAATTTTTATATTTTTTATGATTTTTAATGCATTCTAACGCTTGTTTGAATATTTTCAAAAATTATCGATTTTTCTATAATGGATTTAGCATTTTTGTGGAAAAATTTGAATAATTTTTACCATTTTATTTAGTTTTACTCTTTTTTTAAACTATTTGAAAAAAGAAAACAAAAATTATGCATTAAAATATGAAAAAACTGAAGTAAAAAACTTCCCGTGTACTTAATATAATTAACTTCTTTGTGAGGACATTTTTGGAAGTGCTTTTAAAGTTGTGCCTTTAAAACAATTCCCAAGTTTTTTGCTGGGAAAAGTGTGGAACTACTTTTAATTGCTTTATTATATATTATTTTGATGTCTATTTTTTATTCTTTTTATGAAATAAAACAATAATTGAACCCATAAGTTCAGTCTATAAATTTTTAGCTAGGGGGGCTATAGCCCCCCCTAGGAAAATTGTCTAGCTACGCTAATGGTCCCCATATAAAACGACCTCCCGATTTGGGGTCTTGGGCTTATAGAAACAGTAGTTTTCATCCAATTTGTCTGAAATTGGAAATCTAGAGGTATTTTCGGGTCATAAAGAGGTGTGCCGAAAACGGTGAGTATCGGTCCATATTTTAGTATAGCCCCCATAAGAACGATCTCCCGATTTAACTCCTTGGGTTTCTAGAAACCGTAGTTTTTATCTGATTTGCCTGAAATTGTAAATATTCTGGTATTTTAGGCTCACAAACGGGTATCGGATTAAGTTTTTATCGGTCCATTTGATAATGCCTCCATATAGACCGACTTCACTTCTTGAGGGTGTAGAAGGCGCACTGATCATGAAAATTTCTTGAAACTCAATGTAAAATTTCCAGATTTTACTTCTACAGATTTAAGATTTCAAATCAAGACGTTATTTTATAATTTTCTTGCACACTTACAAGAGATGTTAATAATTCCTCTAAAACTCAAACAAAAATGGTTCTTATAAATCCACAATCTGATATAGTCCTCATAGGTGAAATCTTTAAATTTATCTTCGGGAAGTGTCCTCAAACCCTCCTGAAATTTCAAAGGAAACCCTAATATTTGGTTCATGGTGGTGGATATTTAAGATTCGGCCCGGCCGAACTTACTGCTGTATATACTTGTTATATATGACACACTTAGTATTAGTTGCAAATGCCGACTTCAATATTGACCAATTTTTTGAATTTTTTTAAAATCAAGTAATCGATTTTGATGTTGGTCAAACTATTCGACTAATCGAACTTTAACAAAAAAAAAAGTTGAATTGGCATTGAAAATGAACTATCTATTTTTGTACTGAAATCCACTAAGAAGCCGAGAATCGCACCGTCGATTTTTTATATTTGTAAAAGATGACTTTTCACAATTTTGAAACAGTCTAAAATTAGACTTAATTCTTGTTGCAGTTCTTAATAATGGCATGGAAAACTCGTCAAGAAACAAATCCTTTTTCGAGTATTACTAAAAGAAACCAGAATTACAGCTAAAATAAATTAATAATTTATTGTGCCTACTAAACCTGCAAAAAGTCACAAACATTTTTCTCACGACGTCCACTTTTGAGGTGTGTCCAGTTTTTAGAGCTTCCAAGTCAAAAGTGTCGATAAGGCTTTTAACCCTACATAAAAATCACAGATTATTATAAAGCCTTTTTAGCACAAAATCTGATTGCCGCCTTCTAGCGAATCGGAGTTCACAGCGCGAAATAACACCATCTTTGGGACAAATAATGGGTTTATTTTTACTAATGTCATTATTATCAACTTACAACATAAAATTTGACAGTGAAAATATCATTTGGACATGCGAAAATTACAATAAAAGACCTTTCATAAGGCAAAGCAAAAATAAGAAAGGGATAATTCTTGCACGCAGAGAAGGAATATGATCACCTCAAATATGTTTCAAGAGCAAAATGTTATTTTTGTATGGCTACCATGTAACATGTTTGTCACGAAAATGTTATTTTCTTGTCAAATATAACCTGTTTGGCGAAATCAGATACATGATTTCCGAGAAAATAAAATGTTTGCGAAAACCATGTTACATGGTCACCACCCAAAAATAACATTTTGCTCTTAAAACATGCTTGAGGTGATCATATTTCTTCTCTGGGTGTGGTTTCTGAAGTTTTGGATTACGAATCTTTGGACTCTACTTTGATTAACGCAATTTCACATAGCACGACAAAGACGACATGGAACTGATTGCATTAAGCCTCATTACCATTCATTTCTTTAATAACATTTTTAAATATGCACCCATTCTACTTCAAATGTGTCTTATCGTTAATCATTAATATGTGTTGGATTTATCCATAATTTATTGGTAATAAATAATTAATTTTGCATTCTCGCCCCTCTTTTGTAAAGATTTTAACAAACCATACTACAGTTCAGTCTATATAAGAAACCTTCTTAGCCACATCTCTCGCTTGTTGTTAGTCACTTGAAAATCCAATATTTGACTACCTGTTAGGGTTTTGGTTCTCAAAACCCACTGCGATTGGACGGAAACTGGTTGGGCAAGATGGGCTCACCAAGATATTTTTCTTTCGTTGTACCTGTCATGAGATGACCAACGAGACGGCCATTGCTGTCGAATTCACATCAATGGGGTTGGTGCGTTTGGCTATACAACAATCGTCACTATATTCTTTATGCTACGTAACCACACCCACAACAGGGAATTGAAAAAATGTTCATATGTTTCCCGTATAAACAAATTTATTTTAAAAAGAACATTGATAGTTGAAGTGAAGTTGAAAAAATCGCCTCAGATTTAGATGTCGCTCCCATAGATATATTTCTCCAGAATTTAACACTGATTTGCTGCAAATTTTCGAGTAAAATTAATAGTGTCATCAGCTGTGCTAAATTTAATTGAGATCGGTTGAGAATTAGATATAGCTCTCATATATTTCTTTGGTCTGAATTACTCTCTTATAACCACAGAAGCTAATTTACGTGAAATGTTATAGAGATAGTGGAATTGATAT
Organism: Haematobia irritans; assembly: GCF_050003625.1. Lineage (NCBI taxonomy): Eukaryota > Metazoa > Arthropoda > Insecta > Diptera > Muscidae > Haematobia > Haematobia irritans. The sequence continues at coordinate 85,734,341 of NC_134400.1, forward strand.
TCTACACTGAAAAAGCAGTGAACCCACCAGGAAGAACAATTTTGGTTAATTTTAGAAAATTTAGATAATTTTTAGAAAATTTTAACTAAACAGTATTACAAACACTGACAACACGCCGATATCACAAAAATAAGTAAATATTCTTCGACAAATTCAAGAAAATTTATTAGATATAATTAATTTTTTTCACTTTTTAAAGAAAATTTTGTAGTTTGAAGGAAAAACTTGGAGTTGAAAATTGCAAGAATGTCTTTAGTGCCATACGAAGTTCAAGATGGGCGCATTTGTAGTAAAATTTACCAATTTAAAGAAGTATTTTGTGATAAGTACGAATTTAGTAAATCTTTATGCTTCATTTGTGTATAATTTTTTTCCCATTCTTTAGTTCATTTAACTAAAGTAAAGGAAAATTTCTCCAAACATAATAATTCCATGAACAAAAATAATGTTAAAACGGCTTAGTAAAATAGAGGGTTCAATTTTTTATGAGTGTAGCCAGATTTTCTTTTGTTGAGTTAGTCTTTATGAAATTGTTCTTACATCCTGTAAAGCAATCAACGTTTATCACAAAAAGTATACAATTTTCTTCCTTACAGTGAAAAGCAACTGAGGAACGATATTTGTTAATCTAAATTCCGTTTGGGAGGAAAGAATTATTTGTTGCATGTATATGGAAATATAATCCTTTACATACACTCAAAAAAGTGAACTCACTATTTCACTAAAACCAATTTAACTTTATTTAAGTTCATAGAATTATTATGTTTGGAGAAAGTCTTCTTTACTCTAATAATTTTTTGTATACGTCAGTTAAATTAACTAAAACCAAGGGGAAAAATATACTCAAATGAAGAATAAAGATTAACTAAATTCGTGTCTTCCACAAAATAGTTCAGAATTTCATTAAATTTGTAAATTTTACCAAAAATGCGTCATCATGAACTTCGTATGTCACTAAAGACATTCTTGCTATTTTGAACTCCAAGGTTTTCCTTTAAAGTACAAAATTTTCTTTAACAAGCGAAAAAACTTAGTTATGTCTAATAAATTTTCTTGAATTTGTCGAAAAATATTTACTTATTTTTACGACATCGGCGTGATAATACTGTGTAGTTAAATTTTTCTACAAATATTCAAAATTTTCTAAAATTAACCGAAAGTTTTCTTCTTGGTGAGTTCACTGTTTTTCAGTGTGATCCCAACAAAAAATTTGAAGGATTTTAGATGGTATCAAAAGGTTTGATATAAATTTCGTTTATCTACACGCAAAAAAATAATTCTTTCCTCCCAAACGAAATTTTAGACAAACAAAGTTCGTTTCTCATTTGCTTTTCGTAGAAAGGAAGTGTATTTGGAAGAAAAGTATATACTTTTTGTGATAAACGTTTACTCTTTTCCAGGATGTAAAAACAATTTCATAAAGACTAACTGAAAAAAAATTTTTCTGGCTAATTGCATTTTCCCTCACATCTTTCTCACTTCCACGAAGTTTTTTAGTTCTTTAGCACCTTTTTCTGTAATACAAACAATGTAGAAGAAATTATACGATTTTATACATTTTTAAAATTTTTTTTTACCTTTCGCCTGGACGGAGAATCGAACCGCGGACCATGCAATTTGTAAGCCAACACACTATCCACTGAGCTATGTAGCCGTTATTGTCATCCATAGACAATTACCCATATAAGTTATATTTATATAGCATAGCTTGCGGCGCCCACGAGCCGATTAAACAAAGTTTATTTCACAGAAAAATACATTTAGTTGGGCACCATGGAGCAGTGGTTGCTACGTCTGACTTGCATGCCAAGGGTCGTGGGTTCGATCCCTGCTTCGACCAAAGTTTTTTTTTTTTACGTATATTCCAGATATGTTAGGAAGATTCCGAAAAAATGTTCAACATTACATTGTAGAATATTAAATTTTGAACTGTAAAATGTGTCTTATTAAAGACCTAAAGTCAGAAAAGAACAGTGTTTGATATAAACGAAATGGACTGTGTTGTTGGTTCAAAAAAAACTTTTTTTTATTAAAAAAATTAACATTTTGTAACAAACGAATTTTTTTGGTGATAAAAGTGTATACTTTTCGAAGCAATTCAAAAAACTCTAACAAAAGAAAAACGTTTTCGGTACACGTTTTCCAAACGTTTTTTTTTTCTTTGCGTGTAAAATTTCGTTCCGGGGGAAAGTATTTTTTTTGTAATGTTTGTATTATTATTTTAAATTAAAATTATTTTAATTTAATTCACCGAATTTATTTTCGACATTAATTGATAGTTTTGTTGCAAGTAGAAGATGTTGACGAGGAGTGCGGCAGTTCCGAAAAGACCGTCTTGCTGTCTAATGGGTTTGTCTTGAAACAATAGGACAAACATAGTTTTCCTCTATTGATTAAGCTACTCTAGTAATTAAATTTAATTAAGTGAACATACAATCAAATTAATATTTAATGTAAATAAAATATATTTTGATATCTCTTAAAACAAGGGTATGGTTCGCTTATAATAATCTATGCTTGAATTGTTGTCTTCTTATTTGTATTCATTTCGATTGGTGGCTGGGTACTTTGTCGTGAGTCTACCTGCAATGACTCGTGTTAGTTTCTTCACAACATCATCAAATATGCGAAAAGTAAGATGAAACAATTTCAAAGTTTTGCCACATTAATGGTGCATGCTGTTGCCACGTTTCAAATAGAATACGGAAATAGGATCGAATATTCGGCAAGGACGAATCTTAACTTCGTTACACCATACGGTTATGTGAGTTAAGTTTCTAACTCAACTAGCAAGGAAATTTCCACTGGAGCTCCAATTACAATAACTATCTCACCGAAACATTTTTTTTCTGATTCAATTACGAAATTAATTGATCCAATTAATTTATTGATTGAAACTTCTTCAATCACGAAAATACTCGTAGTAGTATCAATTACAGAATTATTTAAAAATAACAAAATATACTTTATTAAAAATTTAATTGATTGCTACAATTCGAAAAACTCAATTAACTATTTAATTGATACTTAGCTCGTCTAAGTAATCATTCCAACATACTTGCTATAATTCTACTTGATGACACTGACGAGGCGAAGAGGCTGAAGATACATCATATTCTTGAACTACCATACACAAAATAATTAGTTAAGCTATATGGAGTAATTTGTCGAGTTTGCTGGAACTCGATGCAAAGTCAATGTGAATAGTTATAACATTTGCTTATTGTTTTTTCTTTTTTGAAAATAGATTGCAAATAAATGATTAAATGAAAAAAAAAAACAGGAAATTTATTGATTATTCATTTATAAGCCCTTTCATTTAGATGGAATGAATTTCTGGTAATTTCACATGTGTTTATATTTTCTTATGAATTTTTCGATTATAATTATAGTTGAATTTTTCTTTAGAATGGAGTCAAAATTTAATGAACCCGTGTATGAAAATTATTTCCGAAATTTGCAAAAAATATATTTTTAATTGGATATTTTTCAAATTAGTATTTTAATGGAAAATGTAAAAACCTTTCAATAATGTTTTTAATTTGATTAAAAAGTTAATTGTATCAATAATTTTTTTAATCGATTACGTTTTCAAGTTTTTAATTGGAAATACTTTGGTGATATTTTTTTTCTGTGCTGAGAGGATGCCATTGAGAATATAAAGGGTACAACACAACTACTGGACTGATTATTGCAATAACACTGAAAGTATATCGGAGGTGGTTCACTGTGCAACGTCTACACGCAAAGAAAAAAAAACGTTTGGAAAACGTGTACCGAAAACGTTTTTCTTTTTTTTACAAGGGCAGTTCGGAAACTTCTTAGCCTAGCACAAAAAGAGCGGTACAAACAGAAAAAAGTTAAGTGTTTTGGAAACTTCCATCTCTGTTATGAGAACATGTTAAATTTTGTTTCGATCTGGCAACTCCTTCATATAGAAACAGGTGTTCAAAAAAGACGCATCCGCAATTTTTATACCCACCACCATAGAATGGTGACGGGGTATAATAAGTTTGTCATTCCGTTTGTAACGCATCGAAATATCGATTTCCGACTATATAAAGTATATATATATATTCTTGATCAGGGAGAAATTCTAAGACGATATAAGCATGTCCGTCTGTCCGTCTGTCTGTCTGTCTGTCTGGCTGTCTGGTGTAATCATGCTACAGCATTCAATAATGGAGCTATCGTCCTGAAATTTGGCACAGAATCATCTTTTGTCTGCGCGCAGGTCATGTTCGAAGATGGGCTATATCGGGCCATGTTTTGGTATAGCCCCCATATAAACCGACCTCCCGATTTGGGGTCTTTCGCTTATAGAAACCGTAGTTTTCATCCAATTTGCGCGAAATTGAAAATCTAGAGGTATTTTGGGACCTTGAAGAGGTGTGCCAAAAATGGTGAGTGTCGGTCCATGGTTTGGTATAGCCCCCATATAAACCGACCTCCCGATTTGGGGTCTTTCGCTTATAGAAACCGTAGTTTTCATCCAATTTGCGCGAAATTGAAAATCTAGAGATATTTTGCGACCTTGAAGAGGTGTGCCAAAAATGGTGAGTGTCGGTCCATGTTTTGGTATAGCCCCCATATAAACCGACCTCCCGATTTTACTTCTTGGGCTTATAGAAACCGTAGTTTTTATCCAATTTGCCTGAAATTGGAAATCTAGAGGTATTTTTGGGCCATAAAGAGGTGTGCCGAAAACGGTTAGTATCGGTCGGTATTTTAGTATAGCCCCCATAAGACCGATTTCCCGATTTAACTCCTTAGGTTTCTAGAAACCGTAGTTTTTATCCGATTTGCCTGAAATTGTAAATATTCTCGTATTTAAGGCTCACAAAAACGTGTATCGGATTAAGTTTTTATCGGTCCATTTGGTAATGCCTCCATATAGACCAATTTCACTTCTTGTGAGTATAGAAGGCGCACTGATCATGAAAATTGCTTGAAACTCAATGTAAAATTTCCAGATTTTATTTTTCGGGTGAAAATCTACAGATTTAAAATTTCAAATCAAGACGTTATTTTATAATTTTCTTGCACACTTACAAGAGATGTTAATGATTCCTCTAAAACTCAAACAAAAATGGTTCTTATAAATCCAGAATCTGATATAGTCCTCATAGGTGAAATCTTTAAATGTATCTTCGGGAAGTGTCCTCAAGTCCTCAAGCCCTCCTGAAATTTCAAAGGAAATCCTAATATTTGGTTCATGGTGGTGGGTATTTAAGATTCGGCCCGGCCGAACTTACTGCTGTATATACTTGTTTTACAATGGAATGGAAATTAGAAATGCGTGCTGTCATTAAATATTTACATAAAAAAGGTTTATCGGGACAAGAAATTCATAATGAAATGGTGAATGTGTTAGGTTAAAGTGCTCCTTCATATGCAACAGTAAAAAATTGGGTTGCTGAATTTAGACGTGGTCGTACAAGCATTGAAGATGAACCACGTAGTGGAAGTCCAAAAACAGCAACAACAACAGAAGTTGTAGACAAAGTGCATGATAAAGGGTGATACGGTCAAAATTTGGTCAAGGGAAAACGCGTGTAAATCGGTGAAATCGTTTATTTAAAAAATCAAATTAAATTTCTTTTTCAAGTTCAATTAGTATAAAATTCAGGAAAAATATTCAGTTAGGCTTTCGCTTTTCCAAATCCGAATTGCCGGGCCTCACGCTTGAAACCTGCCATCAGATTTTGTACAGCCACCTTGTCCACCTTCTTCGCCGCAGAAAGCCAGTTTGCCTTGAACTGCTGCTCGTCCTTAGCAGTTTTTTTTGGCCTTCTTTAGGTTCCGCTTGACAATAGCCCAGTATTTCTCAATTGGGCGGAGCTCTGGCGTGTTGGGAGGGTTCGTTGTTGGCGACGTACCACTCCATGGCCTTTTTACCGTAATGGCAAGATGCCAAATCCGGCCAAAACAGTACGGAACAACCGTGTTTCTTCAGGAAAGGCAGCAGACGTTTATTCAAACACTCTTTCACGTAAATTTCTTGGTTGACAGTCCCGGAAGCTATGAAAATGCTGCTTTTCAAGCCACAGGTACAGATGGCTTGCCAAACCAGATATTTCTTTGCGAACTTTGACAGTTTTATGTGCTTGAAAATATCTGCTACCTTTCCCCTTCCTTTTGCCGTATAAAACTCCTGTCCCGGAAGCTGCTTGTAGTCGACTTTGACGTAGGTTTCGTCATCCATTACCACGCAGTCAAACTTCGTCAGCATCGTCGTGTACAGCCTCCGGGATCGCGCTTTGGCCGTCGTATTTTGTTTATCATCGCGATTTGGAGTCACTACCTTCTTGTAAGTCGATAGTCCGGCTCGTTTTTTGGCTCGATGCACGGTTGTAGACGATACACCCAGCTTATTTGCGGCATCTCGGAGAGAGAGGTTAGGGTTTCGCTTGAAACTACCGGCAATTCTCTTTGTCGTCTCAGCGGCTTCCGGTTTTCGATTTCCCCCCCATCCAGACTTCCTGGCTGTCGACAAACGTTCCCCAAACACTTTAATTACATTTGTAACGGTTGATTTGACAACTTTTAGCGATTTTGCCTGCTGTGCGTGCGAGTAGCTCGGATTTTCGCGATGCGCGAGCAAAATTTTGATACGCTGCTCTTCTTGCTTGGACGGCATTTTAACAACTGACGAGTGAATTCAAAAATCAAAATAGGAGCAACATTCTACACACACACCTTCAAAATGAGGGGTGTTCAGGTTTTTTAAATGCAAAATTGAAAGAAATACGTCAAGTTTATATTGACCAAATTTTGACCGTATCACCCTTTACCACTGCTCCACTGTGCCCAACTAAATGTATGTTTCTGTTAAATAAAGTTTATTTAATCGGCTTGTGGGCTCCGCAAGCTATGCTATATAAATATAACTTATATGGTTAATTGTCTATTGATGACAATAACAGCGACATAGCTCAGCGGATAGTGTGTTGGCTTATAAATTGCATGGTCCGCGGTTCGATTCGCCGTCCAGGCGAAAGGTAAAATTTTAAAAATGTATAATATCGAATAATTTCTTCTACATTGTTTGTATTACAGAAAAAGGTTCTAAGAACTAACCCAGCAAAAAACGGAGCACTATTTCAGCAGGACTGTAAGGGAGAGAGGCAGTACCAACTGCTAACAATACAACCGAATCAGCGCTGATTTTTGTGGGCGATGTCCCGATTTAGAGCAGCTTCTATATTGCGCTGATATAATTGCTCATTTTAATAGAAATATTGCTAAGAAGTGATATATAATCTTGAGTATAGCATTGTTGGCGTGTAGGAAAACAGCACTACCTTTCATGCATCTATACTGCATGAATTAGTTGCATTAACGTAAACGAATGATCATAAACTAGTTTGATTACTCGTTTATGTTATTACCACAGATTCATGCTGTGTGGATGCACTGCCTACTTTATTGTATACCAAAAAGCGCAACTAAACTCTTACTGCTGAAGTATTTGTTGCTGGGAAAACACTTCGTGGAAGTGAGAAAGATGTGAGGGAAAATGCAATTAATCAGAAAAGATTGTTTTTTTGTTTTGATTTAGTCTTTATGAAATTGTTTTTACATCCTGGAAAGGAATAAACGTTTATCACAAAAAGTATATACTTTTCTCCCAAAGAAACTTCCTTACAGGGAAAAGCAAATGAGAAACGACCTACGTTTGTCTAAAGTTTCGTTTGGGAGGAAAGAATTATTTGTTTGCGTGTAGTGAGGAAAGGATGGATGTACTGTTTTCCGGCACAGAGGAGGTTTGTCGATTATCTACTGCCAGAAGCTCAAGAAATCAAATCGGGAGAACGGTCTGTATGTGGGCTATATCAATGTTTTGCAAACGTAATGGCAAACTAATTATACCATAATCACCATCCTATGGTGCTGGGTACAACAATCACAGATAAAATAGCTATAATCTGGCAACGCTTCAAGTGGTCGGCTGTGTTTATTTTTGATAGATTTCCCTTCATTATAATGATTCAGTGTTGATTTTATCTTTGTATTATAACTATGGACTGATACACGCAAAGAAAAAAACGTTTGGAAAACGTGTACCGAAAACGTTTTTCTTTTGTTAGAGTTTTTTGAATTTCTTCGAAAAATATACACTTTTATCACCAAAATAATTCATTTGTTACAAAAGGTTTATTTTTTTAATAAAAAAAGTTATTTTTGAACCAACAACACAGTCCATTTCGTTTATATCAAACACTGTTCTTTTCTGACTTTAGGTTTTTAATAAGACCAATTTTACAGTTCATAGTAAAAATTTAATATAGTAGAATGTAATGTTGAACATTTTTTCGGAATCTTTGGTCCATATCTGGAATATATGTAAAAAAAAACAAAAAAAAACTTTGGTCGAAGCAGGGATCGAACCCACGACCCTTGGCATGCAAGTCGGACGTAGCAACCACTGCTCCACGGTCCCAACTAAATGTTTTTTTCTGTTAAATAAACTTTGTTTAATCGGCTCGTGGGCGCCGCAAGCTGTGCTATATAAATATAACTTATATGGATAGTTAGCTATTGATGACAATAACGGCTACATAGCTCAGTGGGTAGTGTGTTGGCTTACAAATTGCATGGTCCGCGGTTCGATTCTCCGTCCAGGCGAAAGGTAAAAAAAAAAAAAATTTAAATTTATAAAATCGTATAATTTCTTCTACATTGGTTGTATTACAAAAAAAGGTGTTAAGAAATGAACAACTTCGTGGAAGTGAGAAAGATGTGAGGGAAAATGCAATTAGCCAGAGAAAAATTTTTTTGAAGTTAGTCTTTATGAAATTGTTTTTACATCCTGGAAAAGAATAAACATCACAAAAAGTATATACTTTTCTTCCAAATACACTTCCTTTCAACGAAAAGCAAATGAGAAACGAACTTTGTTTGTCTAAAATTTCGTTTGTGAGGAAAGAATTATTTTTTTGCGTGTATGGATCAATTTTTACATCTTTGTGCGAAAGCATACATCTCATACACGGATGTCATGTTTTGGTAGATTTTGCACAATATTCCTCTCCAACTACGAGATAATTCAATTTTCTACAGAAATAAATGTTTTCTATAAACATAAAATTTTGACGATCATTTTCTGTAGAAATAAAATTTTGACAAAATTTTCTATAGAAATAACATTTTCAGATTTTTTTCCACAAAAATAAAATTTAGAGAAAATTTTCTATAGAAATAAATTTTTAACAAAATGTATATAGAAATAAAATTTCAAAAACATTTTATATAGAAATAACCCTTTTTCGGGAGGTTCAAGTGTAGTTCACTTTGGGTTGAGTGAATTTCCCGAATTTATTCCGATAATTGGTTGATAGTTTTGCTGCAAGTAGAGGATGCTGATGAGGAATGTGGTAATTCCGAAACAGCTGTACATCCAACCATCTTGCAGTCTATAGGGCTTTGCCCAAAAAAATTTGACAAGCATACTTTTCCTCTGTTGGTTAAGCTACACTTGTAGTTTAGTCAATGCATGCACGCTCACAAAAAATCGCTTCTGTAACATATACTCCCAAACATATTTTGCTTCAAGCATATACATTTTTGGCTATTGCCGAAACATTTATATGTTTGATCTCTTCCAATATATAATATGTTTGAAAGCATATTGGTCTAAACAATATATGTTTGGGTAGTCAATTTCCAAACATTTTGTATTTTTGCATCCAAATTCAATAATGTTGTCTTCCAAAAAACAATATGTTATTATGTGAACATATAATATGTTTGGAAGCATTTTGCACCCAAAAATATTATATGCTTAAAAAAAAATTCTCCCAAACAATATTGTGCTCAAAATTTTATTTATTTATTTATATATTTACAATCATAATGAATTATGAAAATAAACAGGTAATATAGGTGCTAACAACATAGGTTTTCGAACTGAGTGCTCAAAATTTTGTTTCTGCCTAATTGTATATTCCCCCACATCTTTCTCACTTCCACGAGATTTTTTAGTTATTAGCACCTTTTTCTGTAATACAAACATTTTAGAAGAAATTATTCAATTTTATGATTTTTTTATTTTAATTTTACCTTTTGCCGAACGGGGATTCGAACAGCGGACCACACAGTTTGTAAGGATCAAAGAAGTAGCTGATCAATTGCCCAAGGAAAAATAAAATGTTAATTTTGTAATAACAAGCAACAACCACCAACTTAATTCAATATCGCTCCCTGTTAAATAGCGCTCCAAGCTACTAAACACATATATGTTTATAGGCTATTTCTAAATTAATATATGTTTGCATCCAAGCATATTATATTTACAAACATTTTATGTCCCAAACATAATATGTTCTAACATATTAACATATATGTCCCAAACATGTTATGCTAGTTTATGAACATTATATGCTTGCACTCAAAAATATTGTGTTTAAAAATTTGTTTTCCAAACATATAATGTTTATAGCCAAACATATGAAAAACAGTCTTTTTCATCCGTGTGGCTTTAAGCTGAGATCAAAAAAAAAAACAACAATAGAAATAAACTTTTGAAAATATTTTCTATAGAAATAACATTTTGAGAAAATTTTCTATAAAAATTACATTTTGAAAAAATTTTCTACAGAAATAAAATTTTGAGGAAATTTTCTAGAGACGTAAAATTTTGACAAAATCGTTTATAAATTCTATACCTTTAGAGTTTTTAATTTTCGTGTTATAACAAAGTCTATTGTGAGTAGGTTCTCCCTTTTTGTAGAAGTACTCGTAGTAAATTTTCCTGGTTAATACAAGCTAAAATCGTTAAAACATATAAAGTTCGATACATTTACAATTCTAGGGATATTTATACACCCAAAAATTGTTCGCTAATATGAGAGATCATAATATATAATATTGCAAATACTGAAATATAAATATATAAAATAAATTAGTTAAACATTCCTTTGGAAGAAAAACATTATTCGTACTAACCACAAACATTTTTAAATAAAACTTTTTAAATTTGGTAGATTTTTGGTAAAGGTTTCTTCCAATTTTTGAACATTATTTTTGACACGAGTAGTAACCGTGATCACGTACCAAATTTTAACAGAATCTGATGAAATTTGTTGCCTCAGGAAGCTCCGGAAAGCGACATATGTAGATGCATAAATGTGGTCCGATACGGTCCATTTGCCCATTCGAACTTAATCAATACCAACTATTTGTGCCAAGAACATGTACCTTTCAGAGTGCTATATTCTCACAGAATTTCACGACCATAAAATATTTTCGTGGGTTCTTACACCAAAATTTTCATATTTATGATGATATATTTAGTATACCTGCATTTTGTGGTGAAGGGAATATAGCACAAACTTGCTGACTATGTGGCAATGATAGTTGATTTCCATATTCAGACTATCTATTGTGGCACTTGGAACACCTATTCATAGATATATTGTGTGTGCACCTTGACTCCTCAACTAACAGAACATGTAGATGGCATAGAAAAATAGTTGGAAATTACTTGAGAAACTGGATAAGGGTAGATTTGATGGTTAATTTCACTTTGGTAGACGAAGTCCTTACACATTTTCTTCCATCTGACAGCCATGAGAAAATTAAACTTTTGATATTTCATACACTCAGCAAAATAACGATACAGTACTAAAACTAAATTTAAACAATAAGGGTTAATTCACTTATCGAAGAGCCTTATTGTAAATACACAATCAAAAAAAGTTTTCTTGTATCCAAAGATGTTGACCTTCCCTTAAGGATTTTGTATTGATTCCGAGCCAAAGATGCGGCTTCTTTAAAATAAAGATATTTTTTAGCGACCTATCTCACTTTAAATCTAGGATCAATAAAATTAAAATTAGGATACAGATCTCATTTATCGAGTTTTCATTCTCTGTTCTCATTATATTAATAAAGGTATTCGCGAACAAACAAATTCCTGTTTAAAAATCCAAATTATAATTATAACTAAAAAGTAAAAAATGTTTTCTTACACCGAAAAAAGTGAACTGTTTTATAGGAAGAATGAACTACCTCGCACGAAAATTGAAGTAAATTTTACTCCACATTTTGAGATTTCCACAAAGCGTTGTTAAAACCAGGACATTTTATACCCTGTTGTACTTTTTAACTGCAGTTTACGACATTACATCATCTCATAGAAGAAAAAATTAACTAAAAGTAAAGAAGAAAATCATTGGCGCCAAATCATGACCATTTTAACCATAACATACAGTAGTTCATTCTTCTTCTTCTTCTTTTGCTTTAGTTCATATTGAATTTATGTGTACGTTCATTGAACTTTATACTCACGTTTAGTTCATACAATTTTTGAGACATACTTAAAAAAAGTAAGATTTCATTAAGCTGCGGAAAATTTCGATAAAAATAATAAAATTTAACTACAAGCAAATACATTTTTTTTCTATAAAAATAAGTTAAATTTAGCGTTAGTTTAACTACGGAATTTTTTTTCTGTGTAGCTAAAAAAAAATAAATCAAAGATGCCATATCTAGAAATAAGTTTTAGCCTATATTTGAAGCGTTTCTATCTTTAATCTAAAGATTCAATATTTCAGTTAATTTAAGGACAATTTCTTTAAATAAAACATGTGTTTCTTTACTTTAAGGAGATTTTGCCTTAGTTCAAAGACATGCGACTTTAACGGACGACGCAAATTTCCAAAATTTATGTCCCAATTTTAATGAAAAAAAATTTGAAGCAAAGATTATAAATTTTATTTTAATTAAAACTTCGCTATTATTTCGCTATTATATCCTGGGCAGGATTGCACAATGGGACATTTTTCCTTATATTAATCCAACAAAGTTAGTATTTATACTGTGGAACAGGGTATTATAAGTTAGTGCATATGTTTGCAACACCCACAAGGAGACGAGATAGACACATGGTGTCTTTGGCAAAAGTGATCAGGGTGGGCTCCTGAGTCGATATAGCCATGTCCGTCTGTCCGTGAACACATTTTTGTAATCAAAGTCTAGGTCGCAGTTTTAGTCCAATCGATTTCAAGTTTGGCACAAGTATGCGTTTTGGCTCAGAATAGAACCCTATTGATTTTGGAAGAAATCGGTTCAGATTTAGATATAGCTCCCATATATATCTTTCGCCCGATATGGACTTATATGGCCCCAGAAGCCAGAGTTTTACCCTAATTTGCTTAAAATTTTGCACAAGAAGAACAATTAGTACTATAGTCAAGTGTGCCAAATTTTATTGAAATCGGTTCAGATTTAGATATAGCTCCCATATATATCTTTCGCCCGATATGGACTAATACGGTCCCAGAAGCCGAAGTTTTACCCCAATTTGGTTGAGTACACTAGGCACTAGGAGTACAATTAGTAGTGTAGTCCATTGTGCTAAATTTTATTGAAATCGGTTCAGATTTAAATATAGCTCCCATATATATCGTTGGCCCGATTTACACTCATATGACCACAGTGGCCAATTTTTTGCTCCGATTTAATTGAAATTTTCCACAGGGAATAGAATTAGCATTGTAGCTATGCGTGCCAAATTTGGTCGAAATCGGTTCAGATTTAGATATAGCTCCAATATATAGCTTTTCCCCGATTTACACTCATATGACCACAGAGGCCAATTTTTTGCTCCGATTTAGTTGAAATTTTGCACAGGGAGTAGAATTAGCATTGTAGCTATGCGTGCTGAATTTGGTTGAAATCGGTTCAGATTAGATATAGCTCCCATATATATGTGTTTCTGATTTCGACAAAAATGGTCAAAATACCAACATTTTCCTTGTAAAATCGCCACTGCTTACACTCAAAAAAAAGTGAACTCTCTATTTCACTAAAGCCAATTTAACTTTATTGTAGTTCATAGAAATATTATGTTTGGAGAAAGTTTTCTTTACTCTAATACTTTTTTGTGTACGTTAGTTAAATTAACTAAACCCGAGGAAAAAAATATACTCAAATGAAGCATAAAGATTAACTAAATTCGTGTCTTCCACAAAATAGTTCAGAATTTCTTTAAATTTGTAAATTTTACCACAAATGCGTCCATCGTGAACTTCGTATGTCACTAAAGACATTCTTGCAATTTTGAACTCCAAGTTTTTTCTTCAAACTACAATATTTTCTTTAACAAGTGAAAAAACTTAGTTATGTCTAATAAATTTTCTTGTATTTGTCGAAAAATATTTACTTATTTTTATGACATCGGCGTGATGCCAACGTTTGTAATACTGTTTAGTTAAAATTTTCTACAAATATTCAAAATTTTCTAAAATGAACCGAAAGTTTTCTTCCTGGTGGGTTCACTGTTTTTTCAGTGTAGTCGATAAGTTGTAAAAATGACTCTAATTTTCCTAAACTTCTAATACGTATATATCGAGCGATAAATCATAAATAAATTTTTGCGAAGTTTCCTTAAAATTGCTTCAGATTTAAATGTTTCCCATATTTTTTACAGCATTGTGTTCCACCCTAGTGCATTAGCCGACTTAAATTTTGAGTCTATAGATTTTGTAGAAGTCTATCAAATTCTGTCCAGATCGAGTGATATTCAAATGTATGTATTTGGGACAAGCCTTTATATAGCCCCCAACACATTTGACGGATGTGATATGGTATCGAAAATTTAGATCTACAAAGTGGTGCAGGATATAATATAGTCGGCCCCGCCCGACTTTAGACTTTCCTTACTTGTTTTCCATTAAATTGGATAAAACACAATTTTCTGGATTGATATCGAATAAAGCGACCATATAGCCATAAAGTACACGTCACGCCCTTTTTCCTGATACAAAAATATCTTAGGCAGGTTTGCACAATGGGCCAGTTTTCTTTATATTTTTATCCTAGATCGTAATATCCTATTAACGTCGATAAATCACAAATTTCTGGATTGGTTTCGAATATAGAAACCTTTTATTCATAAATTACACGTCACGCCCTTTCTCCCGATACCAAAATATTCTGGTGGGACATTTTTCCTTATATTAATCCATCCAAGTTAGTATTTTTCCATTTTTTCCGTTAACTAACCAACTTTTAAACCGTATTATAGACGAAGCTGTCATCTTGCCTTTATATTATATAGGCCAGTTAGGAACTTCACTGACGAACATTTTTCAGTTGAAGTTAAACGGACGGAAGATATTTGCAATTTACTTTCTGCACGCACAGAAAAACCATGTTTGGACATGGTTGCCGCATCCATTTAATGCTTATCTAGAGCATGTAATTGCCGCGAAAACCATGTATTTTGTCCTTGTAAAAATAGTTTTCGAGCGTTGAAAAATGTATGGTGGCAATAAGCATTTGCATGGTTCTCAAATACCACAAACATTTTCTATCATTTAAATGATAGAATTTGAGACCATTAAATGGTCGGGAAAATCATGTATCTTACCATTCAATTTTTTTTTTACTTTTTTACAGGGAAAAAAGTATTTTTATAGGTTAAGTATAGACATGTCTAGAACTATTACATGGCCATAAAGACCATTTACATTTTTTTCGTGACCATTTAATTTTTTAACTTTTTTGCAACGAAAAGAATTTTATAAAAACATTGAGCAGGTACACACGATTTTCATTTTGCGCGTCAGTCGTGTGTTGATTGTTTCTTGGAATAGACGGAGAATACGGAATTACTGTGTTTTGTGTTAATTTATTTATTCAGAAGTGGCACGTGGTTTTATGTGAACACAAAAAAGGAAAGTGTAATTGAAAAAATGTACTTGTTTTTTGTTCTGAATTTTGCTATATGGATCATTTATTTTTATTTGCAGTTACATGATGTCTGCGTTTGTACATTTGATGGGCACGATGTAAATATGAAATAATTACTTATTGTTGAAATTGAAATCAAATAGAGTGTGTAAAAATATATGATGTTTGCTTAAACGGCATTATAAATACAAATAAACAATGAATTAGTTTATAAATAAATAAAAACAACCAAATAAAGCTAATTTTGTGTTTTCTTTTCACAAGTGGCGTCCTTTTTTCGACGATGAAAAAAGTTTTTTCATAAAGATCATAACATTTTTGGTTGTGACCATGTTCTTTTAACTAGGAGAAAAACATTTTTAATGGATACCATAACATTTTAAATCGTAACCATTGTCTTTTCATTCAATCAAAATTCTTTTTATCAATATTATAACATTTTAGACGAGGACAATTATATTTTTCTTAGAACCATGTTCACTGAGCCAACATGGTTGCAGTTTAAAATGTTACATGGTCTCCGCAAAAATAGCTCCTATCATATTATTTTGCTCTTCGAATATGATTGTGACAATCATGTTTCTTCTCTGCGTGTACTAGCACAATGTACCAAATTTCAAGTGACTCGTATGAAATTTGCTACTCCAAGAGGCTCCAAAACCAAATCTCGGGATCGGTTTATACTACCACCACGTACCAAATTTATACTTTTGTTGATGACTTTTGCTTCTCCAAAAGGCACCGGAGGTCAAATCTGGTGTTGGTTTATATGGGGGCTATATACAATTATGGACTGATATAAATCAATTCCTGCAAATTTCAACCGAATCAGATGAATTCTGGCCTTCCAAGAGGCTCCAGAGGTCAAATCTGGTGATCGGTTTATATGGGGGCTATATATAATTATGGACCGATGTGGACCAATTTTAGCCTAGTCATTAGAGACCATATATTAACACCATGTACCAAATTTCAGCCGGATCGGATGAAATTTGCTTCTCTTAGAGGATTCGCAAGCCAAATTTGGGGGTCCGTTTATATGGGGGCTATACGTAAAAGTGGACCGATATGGCCCATTTGCAATACGATCCGAACTACATCAATAACAACTACTTGTGCAAAGTTTCAAATCGATAGCTTGTTTCGTTCGGAAGTTAGCGTGATTTCAACAGACGGACGGACGGACATGCTCAGATCGACTCAGAATTTCACAACGACCCAGAATATATATACTTTATGGGGTCTTAGAGCAATATTTCGATGTGTTACAAACAGAATGACAAAGGAATGACCCTCCTATGTATGCAGATGTTCTTTATTTACCATTCTGCATCTTGTATATTTTCGTCGGAGGAATCGACTATCTTATGCATTTGAGGGTCAAAATTTCCTTATTTTAATGAAATTTTTCCTTAATATTGTGTAAATTGTGTATCCGAAATTTGAGTTGCATAATCTTTCATATTAATTTCAAACTTTTTTTACAGTGTGTATATGGGGCTATATTTAAATGTTGTTCCATGCATCCTACATTTCAATGATCGTTTTGCAGAACCAGGAGTAGACTCTGTCATTTTTTTAGTACTTCGCATTTAAATTTCCGGGTATAAAGGCGAAAAACATAAAAGCTACGAGTAGGATGTTCAAAACCGACACCGATTAACCGGATTCAATCACACAACCCGTAACACAACATCTCTCCTTTTGCGATAAAACTGAAGAGATAAATTGTAGTCTTACTCCAAAAAAACAAAAAAAAATCGAAATTTTAGTCAAACGGCTACATGCACACTAAGAATCAATACGAATAAATCTCGAACGAAATTCATTTTTGTTATAAAGCATTTTCTTTAAGACCCAATAAATCCGGTTGGGTCAATGTAGTAATATTTGCAAAGTCAAAAGAAAACTTTATTTGTCCAACCCGTAGTTCCTTCTGTGTGATTATTTAATTAAGGTTTAACTAAATTAAATTGAGCAAATATATGTATGATTCAAAGATTTTTTCCTGAGTGTAGATTACTATACAGTAATCATAGGTTGGTGGTTCGTATGGTAATTTTAGGTACCCCATGAATATTTTTGGCCTGAGTTTAGACGTTTATGACTCCCTCATTTTGTGTGTGTGTGTTTTTTGTCCAATGCCATTGGAATAATAAAAGGTCCTTTGGTCCTTACACAAAAATTACTTCGACTTGAGTTTCAGTTGGTTTGATGGTGAAAAGTTAAATGTTTTCAACGATGTTACTTCTCCAAAATGAGAGGGGGAGGGCTCATTTTAACCTTGTGGACTATGCTTTTTCTCCATGTACATGTCTGCATGCTTCTTTGCGGCCTCAGTGTCAAGCTAGTAAATGAGGAAACCATGATGTCGGAAGCATTGCTAAAATGGAACTTCTTGATTTCTTTTCACAACTTTTACTAACTGACTGACTTCTTGTGGCCTGAATTTTTAATTGCCATTACGAGATGGCATTTCAAGCGCCAGTGTGTGAAGCGACAATGTCACTCACTCTCATTTCAGTGTACTAAAAAAGTTTGCACCTAGTGCTTTGAACTTGCCCCGATTTACATTTTCATGCCACTAAGAATGTTCATCATCAATTTTATATTGACATACGTGCCAATTGAACGTTAAGGTGATAATGTTTTCCGTAGTTGTGGTCCCTTTTCATAGTGACTTCATTAAGTACGTGTACATATGTCCCATAACGACCACAAATGAAGATCATAGAATTTCCATTAAATTCTATCGTAGCAAATATTTCCACAGGCATTATAATTGTGTTTTTAAACAAACATAAATTCGAAGTCACACAGAGCAAAAAAAAAAAACTATCTAGTACTAAAGTTGAACTAAATCGTACACCACTTTTT
Organism: Haematobia irritans; assembly: GCF_050003625.1. Lineage (NCBI taxonomy): Eukaryota > Metazoa > Arthropoda > Insecta > Diptera > Muscidae > Haematobia > Haematobia irritans. Next base: position 85,752,917 of record NC_134400.1, read on the forward strand.
GAGATTTTCAAAATACGTTTTTAAAAGGACAAATTTTCACAAGGTTTGGATTCCTTAAAATGTATTAATAAAGAAAAGTAATCCTGAAAAAATTACGATTTTAGCGGCTAAACTCGAACTTAATACCCACCTTAAACTGTGTATTAATTCCACTTTTGAATTTTTTAGTTTAGGTTTAAATACTTGTTACCCTGTTTTTTTTTACTTGTTAAAGAAAATTTTATACTTTGAAGGAAAAAATTGAGTGCACGCAGAGATGAAACGTGATTGCCACAATCATATTCGAAGAGCAAAATAATATGATAGCAGCTATTTTTGCGGCGACCATGTAACATTTTAACCTGCAACCATGTTGGCTCAGTGAACATGGTTCTAAGAAGAATACAACTGTCCTCGTCTAAAATGTTATTATATTGATAAAAAGAATTTTGTTTCCATTAAAAGATAATGGTCACGATCTAAAATGTTATGTTATTCGTCAAAAACGTTTTTCTTCTAGTTAAAAGAACATGGTCACAACCTAAAATGTTTTGATTTTTATGAATAAACTTTTTTCGTCGTCGAAAAAAGGACGCCACTTGAGAAAAGAAAACACAAAATCAACTTTATTTATTTGTTTTTATTTATTTATAAACTAATTCATTGTTTATTTGTATTTATAATGTTGTGCAAGCAAACTTCACATATTTTTACACACTCTAGTTTGGTTCAATTTCAACAATAAGTAATCATTCCATATTTACTTCAAGCCCATCAAATGTACAAACGCAGACATCATGTAACTGCAAATAAAAATAAATTATACCATATATCAAAATGCAGAACAAAAACCAGGTATATTTTTTCAATTACACTTTCCTTTTTTGTATTCACATAAAACCACGTGCCATTTCTGAATAAATAAATTAACACAAAACACAATAATTCCATATTCTCCGTCCATTCCTAGAAACAATCAACACACGACTGACGCGCAAAATGAAAATCGTGTGTACCTGGTCAATGTTTTTATAAAATTCTTGTCGCTGCAAAAAAATTAAATGGTCACGAAAACAATGTACATGGTCTTTATGGCCATGTAATGGTTGTAGACATGTCTATACGTAAACTATAAAAATACTTGTTTCTCTGCAAAAAAGTAAAAAAAAAAAAATTGAATGGTCAGGTACATGATTTTCCTGACCATATAATGGCCTCAAATTCTATCATTTAAATAATAGAACATGTTTGCGGCATTTGAGAACCATTTAAATGCTTATTGCCAACATATATTTTTCTCCGCTCGAAAATTATTTTTACAAAGACAAAATACATGGTTTTCGCGACAATTAAATACTCTAAATAAGCATTAAATGGATGCGGCAACCATGTCCAAACATGGTTTTTCTGTGCGTGTGCAAAATTGCAAAAATGTCTTTAGTGCCATACGACGTTGAAGATGGGCGCATTATTGATAAAATTTTCAAATTTTAAGAAATTTTGAACTACTTTGTGGGAGACACGAATTTAGTTAATTTTTTATGCTTCATAATAATTGTATAATTTTTCCTCTGTTTGAGTTAATTTAACTAGCGTACACTGGTAGAAAAAGTTTCGTTAATAACATGAATTTCTACGTTGTATTAACGAAATTCTTCATTAAAAGTCAGCCAACGTAGCATTTCGTTATAACAACGTAATTTTACGTTATATTTACGAAACCCTTTATGGAATACATTTCGTAGTATTAACGAATAATTACGTTGTTATTACGTAGCCTTTTCGTTGTACTAACGAATATTATTCGTTGTATGAATGAAATTTATTCATTGTATGGATGCGGCTATACGTTGTATGAATGAAAATCATTCAATGTATGAATGAAAGGCGAACGTTGTATAAATGAACACAAACGTTATATTAATGAAACCCAACCAATTATTGCATTTAAGTGTAGTTATTGGTAGTGTATTATTTTTTGTTAATATCTTTGAAATATGACTTATATACAGTAGGAAATAATATTTATTGATAAATTAAGTAATTTAATAATCATATATTGTGACTTTCACTTAAGAAAAAAATGCCTCTTATTTCTAAGACCAAAAAATGATAATCGTATCGCCGTGTCCATTTATCCAGTTTTTTTGCAACCAAGGTTCATTGCGTTAATTGTTCTGCCTTCTTCATCTGAAAGTTCACTTCCCCGGGGCATTTTCACTAAAAATTTATACTAAATTTCTTGCGAATATACAAAAAAAAAACACCAATTTAACTCACCCACCATCTGTGTTTATTATTCACAACGAAACTGTAATGAGCCTGTGCACTCTTCAGCGAAAAGAACGTAAATGTTGTTAAGGTTTGCCCATCAGACAAGTTTTCAGTTGAACTTTTTACCGTTTGTTTTCCATTCCAACTCCCATTCGTATTATTAATGAACATATTTCATTAATATGACGAAATATAACAATTTAAAATTTATTTTTTAACGATCCATATCATTATATTAACGATCGCTTTCGTTTTATAAATGAAATTTTCAATTCCAGTTTCGGAGTATATAAAACGACTGTTTTAAGAGATAAAAGTTTCCAAAATGTACTCTCTATGTGCAAATGATTATAATAATTCCATATTGAACAATTTGTTTATTCTAATTCTTGAAAAAAATTACAAAGTTAATATTCGTAATATTAACGAAACGTGTTTCATTAATATAACGAAAAACCAAAACACAAAATTGTCTTTTAACGATTGATTTCGTTGTATTAACGATCACTTTCGTTCTTATAACGAAAAATATCGTAATATTAACGAAAAATTATCAACGAAGCCCGTTCGTTAATAGTACGAAACATTTTTCTACCAGTGTACGAAAAAAAATATTAAAGCCATGGAAACTTTCTTAAAAACCAATAATTCCATGAACTACACTGAAAAAAATATTTACGTAATACTAAAGACTACGCAAACTAAATTTTAGTATGTGCAATTTACAAATTACTAAGGACAAATTGCTTTAAAATAATGAAAATTTAATTAAAATAAAGTTTATAATCTTTGTTTCAAATATTGTTTTCATTAAATTTAGGACACAAATTTTGTAAATTTGCGTCCCTCCGTTAAAGTCGCATGTGTTTGAACTAACGCTAATTTTCCTTAAAGTAAAGAAAAACATTTTTGATGTAAAGAAATTGCCCTTACATGAACTGAAATATTGAAACTTTAGATTTAAGATAAAAACGCTTCAAATATAGGCTTAGACTTATTTTGAGGATTTAGCGTCTTTGGTTTAAAGTTTGTTTTTTTTGGAATCAAGAAAAAATTTTTTACTTTGAAGTATCCGTTATAATTTGGATGTTTAAACTGGTATTTGTTTGTACGTGAGTACCTTTATAATAAACCGCAAAAATAAAATGAAAATTTTATAAAAGAGATCTGTATCCAAGTTTTAATTTTATTGGTCCTACATTTAAAGCTGATAGGTCGCTAAAAAATTTCTTTATTTTAAAGGAGCCGCATCTTTGGCTTGGAATCAATACCACAATTCTTAAAGGAAGGTCAAAAGCTTTGGATCCAAGTAAACATTTTTTGTGTGTACTATAGAATTAAATCGGCTTTAATGAAATATAGGGTTCACTTTTGTTTGAGTGTATCTATATATTTTTCAATAGTTTTATTTTATGCGTTTGGTTTGATCGTGATATTTCTACTTGTCTTCTATATACGTTGTTGTTGTTATAATATAGTTTTGTGATGTTGTTGCGAGAGCATACATTCAGAAAAAAATTACTTCTATTCAAAGCTTCTGACCTTCCCGTAAGGATTTTGGTATTGAATCAAAGATAAAGCAGCATCTTAATTTAATATAAAGTCATGTTTGGGAGCTATCTACCTCTAAATCTAGGCTCTGTAAGTAGGCTCATTCAATTTTTGCGATATATCAACACAAGTGTTCATGTATAAATAAAATTCGAATAAAAATCCAAAGGTATTTCAAAGCAAAAAAAGGTTTTCTTAATTTAAAACAAACTTTAAACCAAAAATGAAAAATCGTCTAAATAGGTATTTTTTTAATCAATAGATCCAATATCACAGTTAATTAAAATATTATTCCCTTAAATCATTTCTTTCTTTATACTAGGGGAAATTTACCTTACTTCAAGGACCTGCAACTTTAACGGAGGGACGAAAATTTCAAAGATTCGTGTAATTTAAATAAAATAATTTTTAAGTAAAAATTGTAAATTTTCTTTTAAATAAAACTCTTTATGTTATAGAAATTTGTCCTTAATATTTTGTAAATTGCGTGACCTATAGTTAAGGTTGCATAATCTTTCATACTAATCTAATTTTTTTTCAGTGTAGGTGCAAGTTGATCTCTACATGCACTGAAGAAAAGCATAATAAATCTTTGTTAATAAATATTTGTTCTTAATTTGTATATAATTTTTTCCGTTTTTTAGTTCATTTAACTAACGTACGCAAAAAATTATTAAAGTAAGGGATACTTTCTCCAAACATAATAATTCCATGAACTAAAAAAAAGTTAACTTGGCTTTAGTGAAATAGAGAATTCGCTTTTTTTTTTTTGAGTGTGGGAAACAAATTTTAATTTATTCGTTTTTTCAGCTTTGTTCTTCATGTGACATTAGAGTCCTTAAAATCATATTGCCGACAACTTAAATTCCCAAATTCGGACTCGACCAGAAATTAGGCTGTATTTCGTCTTTAAAAATAAAGTGTTGAAACATCTCCTATTTTTAAACACTTTTTGCTTTGTAGCTAAGATGCAAAAAGTCGACAAATTTAAAGACGATTTCATTAATTTTAAAGACGGGCATGCTGACCATTGCAGCACGGAAATTTAGAATTTAGATAATTTCAAATCAAGGCATCTTTTCATAATTATCATTTCATGGTTGATGTTGTCTCCATTTGCAGAAACTTCAAATGTATCTTCAGGAACCATATCATCTAAAATTCCGCATACGTAAAATTTCGTTCCAGAGCAAGGTATAGTTAATTAAGTTTTGAATATATCACAGAATATATAATCCTCAAAGAGCTCTTCGTATATTTGCATACGGCAAGATCATCGGATGAGTGCTAACATCTGCAATTGTTGCACGTGTTACAAATTTAGATAATCTTTGAAAAATGAGCATAAATTATTAGCTCGGAGTATATTGGGAAAACACTCACTTTTTAAAAATAAAAATTCATTTTTTATTGAAGAGAAACAATTGCATGGGGAAACAGCCTTGCGTCATCAGCCTTTGTCGGCACTCATACACAAATGATGAAAAGAACAAGCAATAACCATTAGAGTGATAGTGGCAAAGTGACTAAGGGGCATGGGGGAAGAGGCAAACAATTCATATAAATATTATTTTATTTTATTTTATTTTTTGTGTGTTTTTTTTTAACGCTACACTTGAAAGGTTTCCAAAACAGTTCAAAGATCACTTTCAAAACAAATCGAACAATTTCAAGACCAACAAATGCGACAACATTGGTATCGGCACTTTTCCTCTTCCCCCACCAATTGCTGTTTGGGCAACAACAATTGCAAGTCAGTTCTTGATACATTTCCATATTCATGCGGAAGAATGCAAGAGCTGCATATGAAATACTTTCGAATATTAAAACAAACAACAGATTACGGGGCCAGGAGGGGTTAATTTTTTTTATTTAAAATTGAGCACGAGATTTGTGGAAATTAAAACAGGAAAGTCATAAAAGATGTCTAGGGTTACCGAAAAAACCGAAAAAACAATTTCAACAGAAAATATGTGAATATGATTAATTATATTTCGCCTTGTATATATATACTCCAGTATAGGATCGATAACGTACTACCTTTGGTATTCAGTTTATAACTCACCATATGATGTTCGTTCGAAGGACAGTTGGTCATATGCCGGAATTGAAATCAAATTTTAAAATCAGTTCTGATTGGCTACCTTTGACACGAATTGTGGGCTTCAAAGGCCGATAAAACCATCACAACACACACAAAGGTGGCTCTGTAGTATTTTTGCCCATTCCCGACGAAACACCGTCATGAGATGATCGACACTTTGGTACATTTTAGTATCAACCTTACTCTTCAAAATGGCCAAGGTAGAAAAGTCCAAGAGATTGAGATCCGAAGATTTTACGGACCATTGTGCGGCAGAAAAGAAGCGAGAAACCACTTTGGCATCTTTAAGTACCAACCTTACTCTTCAACAAGTACAGTGGTGTGAAAAATAATATAGCCACCAGTATATTTCCAATTTCAGGCAAATCGGATAGAAACTACGGTTTCGAGACATCCAAGGAGTTCAATCGGGAGATCGGTCTTATGGTGGCTATACTAAAACATGGACCGATACTCAACGTTTTTAGCGCACCTTTTTATACCCTTCACCACTACTGTGGTACAGAGTATAATAAGTTTGTGCATTTGTATGTAACGCCAAGAAGGACTAATCATAGACCAACTTTTAGTATACGGATCGGCTTAGAATTAAATTCTGAGTCGATTTAGCGATGTCCGTCTGTCTGTCTTTTGGTGTATTTTTGTGTGCAAAGTACAGCTGGCCACAGAGCCCAATTTTTTGCTCCGATTTAGTTGAAATTTTGCATAGGGAGTAGAATTAGCATTGTAACTATGCGTGCCAAATTTGGTTGAAATCGGTTCAGATTTGGATATATCTCCCATACACTGAAAAAAATATTGTCGTGAGGTCAAAGATTTCATGTCTTTAAAATACGAATGCAAATTTTGCTTAGCATAGAAGACGCATTTCTCTTATTATTATTTCTCTTTAAGTTTTTTTCCTTGTCCAAGAGTCGATAAACTTTTCAATGAAGTCGTATTGTCCTTACAATTAAGAGATTTCACTTAAAAATTTGTATCATAATATGAAAGAAAAAATGTTTGGGCTAAGGTCAACTTGACTTTAATAAATAAGAAAAATTCTTTAAATTTAATGAAATTGTCTTTAAATTTGTTGTCTTTTTGCATCTTGACTACAAAGCAAAAATTCGTTCAAATATAGGACATGTTTTTCAACACTTTATTTTAAAGACGTTTTTACTTGAAACCTAGCATAATTTCTACTGGAAGTCGAGTCTTAAATTAGAAAATAAAGTTGTCGATAGCTCGTTTTTAAAGGACTTTGATAGCATATGAAGAAAAATAGCTCAGAAAGTGAAAAATTAAAATGTACTTCCTAGAAGCAAGTACACAAAACCCAAATTTAAAAGACAATTGTGTCTTAAAAGTATCCTTACTTGTATTCTTTGCTTCTTTGGCTCGGAATCAATACCAAAATTTTTAAAGTAAAGACAAAATCTTTGGAACCGGGCATGCTTTTTTCAGTGTATATAGCTTTCGCCCGATTTACACTCATATGACCACAGAGGCAACTTGTTAACTCCGATTTAGTTGAAATTTTGCACAGGGAGTAGAATTAGCATTGTAGCTATGCGTGCCAAATTTGGTTGACATCGGTTCAGATTTAGATATAGCTCCCATATATATGTTTTTCTGATTTCGACAAAAATGGTCAAAATACCAACATTTTCCTTGTTAAATCGCCACTGCTTAGTCGAAAAGTTGTAAAAATAACTCCAATTTTCCTAAACATCTAATACATATATATCGAGCGTTAAATCATAAATAAACTTTTGCGAAGTTTTCTTAAAATTGCTTCAGATGTTTCCCATATTTTTATACCCTCCATCATAGGATGGGGGGTATATTAACTTTGTCATTCCGTTTGTAACACATCGAAATATTGCTCTAAGACCCCATAAAGTATATATATTCTGGGTCGTGGTGAAATTCTGAGTCGATCTAAGCATGTCCGTCCGTCCGTCCTTCCGTCTATTGAAATCACGCTAACTTCCAAACGAAACAAGCTATCGACTTGAAACTTGGCACAAGTAGTTGTTATCGATGTAGGTCGGATGGTATTGAAAATGGGCCATATTGGTCCATATAGCCCCCATATAAAGGAACCCTCAGATTTGGCTTGTGGAGCCTCTAACAGAAGCATATTTCATCCGATCCGGCTGAAATTTGGTACATGGTGTTGGTATATGGTCTCTAACAACCATGCAAAAATTGGTCCATAATTATATATAGCCCCCATATAAACCGATCCCCAGATTTGGCTTGCAGAGCCTCAAAGAGAAGCAAATTTCATCTGATCCGGCTGAAATTCGGTACATGATGTTGGTATATGATCTCTAACAACCATGCAAAAATTGGTCCACATCGGTCCATAATTATATATAGACCCCATATAAACCGATCTCCATATTTGGGTTCCAGAGCCTAAAAGAGAAGCAAATTTCATCCGATCCGCCTGAAATTTGGTACATGATATTGGTATATGGTCTCTAACAACCATGCAAAAATTGGTCCACATCGGATCATAATTATATATAGCCCCCATATAAACCGATCCCCAGATTTGGCTTGCGAAGTCTCCAAGAGAAGCAAATTTCATCCTATCCGGTTGTAATTTGGAACATGGTGTTAGTATATGATCTTTAACAAGCGTGCCAGAATTGGTCCATATCGGTCCATAATTATATATAGCCCCTATATAAAACGTTCTCCAAATTTGACCTCCGGAGCCTATTGGAGAAGCAAAATTCATCCGATCTGGTTCAAATTAGGAACGCGGTGTTAGTATATGGTCGCTAACAACCATACCAAAATTGGTCCAATCACACAAAAATTGGTCCATATCGGTTCATAAGCATGGTTGCCACTAGAGCCAAAAATAGTTACCAAAATTTTATTTCTATAGAAAATGTTGTCAAAATTTTATTTCTATAGAAAATCTTGTCAAAATTTTATTTCTAGAGAAAATTTTGTTAAAATTTTATTCGGTTCATAATAAGATTTTCATCATTGTCAAAATTTTATTTCTATAGAAAATTTTGTTCAAATTTTATTCGGTTCATAATCATGGTTGCCACTCGAGCCAAAAATAATCTACCAAGATTTTATTTTTATAGAAAATTTTGTCAAATTTTATTTCTATAGAAAATTTTTTCCAAATTTTATTTCTATAGAAAATTTTGTCAAAATTTTACTTCTATAGAAAATGTTGTCAAAATTTTATTTGTATAGAAAATTTTTCCAAAATTTTATTTTATAGAAAATTTTATCAAAATTTTATTTCTATAGAAAATTTATTTATATAGATTTTTTTCCAAATTTTACTTCTATAGAAAATGTTGTCAAAATTTTATTTCTATAGAAACTTTAAACTTAATTATATACGTATTTAATCGGCCTTTTCTAGTTTAATATATACCACGTATGGACTATGTGGTATATATTACGGTATTAGGAAGTTTTAAGATACCTTGCCATCGGCTTCAGTAGAAGTTTCTACGCAATCAATGGTGGAGGGTACATAAGCTTCGGCCTGGCCGAACTTACGGCCGTATATACTTGTTTTTACTAAAATTGTGTTCCACCCTAGTTCATTAGTCGACTTAAATTTTGAGTCTATAGATTTTGTAAAAGTGTATCAAATTCTGTCAAAATCGAATGATATTTAATGTATGTATTTGGGACAAACCTTTATATATAGCACCCAACACATTTGACGGATGTGATATGGTATCGATTTCTACAAACGATACCATATCACATTTCTACAAACCCAAAATGTACACCCAGAAAAAAGTTTCTTCGAAACTAAAGGAAAAAATGTTAATCAATTTAGTTTAGCCATTTTATTTCCATTCAGTTAAATTTTTGTGTGAAATAATAAAATTTCCTTGTTTCAGTAAAAAAAAAATCCTAAATTGAAAGCAGTTGGGAATAGTTCATTAACTAGAATAAGGCATGGAATTTTACTAATACAGTTTTCTTCGCTGGGTATAAGAATTTACTAGTGAACAAAAAAAATTTTATTCACTGATAACAAAGCATTCGTAAAAATAAACAAAAACCGAACTTAAACCAAGCTTCCTAAAATTTCTTATAAAATGATAATTGTGACTTCCTTTAGAAAGCTTATCACACATACGAATAACACTTGGCATAGAAAAATATTTTAGTTAATTCGTACTAAGAAGTATTCAATCCTTTCAAAACTTAGGGAAACACACTTGTTAGAATATATGAAAAATTCCTACTTTTATTTTATCTACCTGTAATCGATACCTGTCATCGATGTAATCGATATGTTTGCGCGTGGGTTGTTTTTTAGTTGGAATCGCGTTGTTATGGTATACGGAGAAATTGTTAAAAAATAATATAGTGAAATAATATAATAAAAAACAAATAAAACATATAAAATATTTGCTATTTTAAATTAGTGATAAAAATGTTCGTTTTTTGAAAATTGGTTTATAAAAAAGGAAACACCAGCAGAATAATAACCCCTTCGTTCGTCTTCATTTGGAATCTTCAATTAGCAGGTAATATTCAGTGACGCTAACCTTTTGTGAAAAAATTGGTTTAGGATTTTTTTGTTTATATTTGTAGGTATTGAAATTGTAAAAGGTGGACAAAATTGCTTGGCAGCAACTTATTCAAAGTGAAAGGTACTAGAAGAAGAAAAAAATATGTTTTAATATTTTAAGGCCAGTCGATGCTGTTGATTCTAAATAAATATATTTAATATATTATTAAACCATGTCTCTTATTGAAGGAAAAATTGCTTATATAAATACATAAAATTGTATTTAAAAACGAAGGTAAGCAGTTCCAATTTTGAAGTAAAAGGTTTACCACAAATATGTAAGATTTGTCCAAATGAATGAAAAAAGTTCAATAAAATCAATCCATATATGAATTCAATTCAGTTAAATTGTTTCATTCTGTAGTATAGTGGCACATAAATATAGGAAAATGTTAACTTAGATATGGAATGCATTCTACCTAATTTCTACGAAAATCATATCGTTTGGCGCTATACGAAGTTCAACATTCTTCACAATGAGTTCATTTTATCTTAAAGAAGGGGTCACTTTTTTCTGGGTGTAATATCGGAAGATCGGTCTATGTAGGGGCTATACTAAAACATTGACCGATACTCACCATTTTCGGCGCGCCTCTTTGTGGTCGTAAAACATTTCTAGATTTCAAATTTGAGGTAAATTGGATAAAAACTAGGGATTCTAGAAGCCCAAGAAGTAAAATCGGGAGATCGGTCAATATGGGGGCTATATCAAAACATGGACCGACACACACCGTTTTTGGCACACCTCTTTACGGTCCTAAAACATCTCTAGATTTCAAATTCCAGGCAAATTGGATAAAAACTGCGGATTCTAGAAGCCCGTGAAGTAAAATCGGGAGATCGGTCTATATGGGGGCTACACCAAAACATGGACCGATACTCACCATTTTTGGTACACCTCTTTATGGTCCTAAAATACCTCCAGATTTCAAATTTCAGGCAAATTGGATGAAAACTACGGTTTCTATAAGCCCAAGGCCCCAAATCGGGAGGGGTCGGTTTATATGGGGACTATATCAAAACCTGGACCGATATAGCCCATCGTCGAACTTGACCTGCCTGCAGACAAAATATGAGTTTATGCAAAATTTCAGCACGCTTCATTATTGAAGACTGTAGCGTGATTACAACAGGCAGACAGACAGATGGACATGGTTATACCGTCTTAGAATTTCTCTAATAGTCGGAAATCGATATTTCGATACGTTACAAACGGAATGACAAACTTATTATACCCCCGTCGCCATTCTACGAGTATGGTGGTGGGTATAAAAATATTAAAGTCAGAAGCAACTAGAATTTGCAAACGAACACACACACACCTCTTTATTTGTGGGTTTCGAACTTGAAGACAACTTCGATCTGAATTGAATAGATTAATATTGGTCTCATCCGACCACAAAATATTGCGTCATTTCGATGAGGCCAATTTACGTGTTCGTTTGCAAATTCTAGTCGTTGTTTTATGTTGCTCTTTGATAGAAGGGGCACTTTACGTGGACTTCTTGCCTTTAAAGCATTCTTCAGGAGCATATACCGTATTGTTGATGTATCCAGATCAAGTTTACAATGTTTTTTTTTTTTTTTTTTTAATTGTTTGTTTAAGGTAAACAAAACTTTCTATTTATAGAACCAGGGCTGTGGAGTCGGAGTCTGAATATTTTGCTGGAGTCGAGGTCGAAGGCGGAGTCGTAGAAATTTTACTCGACTCCGACTCCGGCGAAACAAAATTTGAAAAACACTTCATATCTTTCTAACTAAAGAAATATTTCGACAAATTAGATTCCATTAGGGTTTTCAATGGAACAACGAAAAACGTAGTACTGGATTTCAGGCCATTCAAAGTGTAGTTATACGGGTGAAATTTCACGGTGATGTAAAAATTAGGTTTGACTAAAATATGGGCTGAATTGGTCAATTGCATTATCCATTTTTAACATATTAAAATATCGATTTTTGACCCTATATATACTCTTGATAAAGGTACAATTTTAAGGCAATATAACAGTAGAACCTAACGTTCTGAGTTTTTAGCAGGCATGTCGAGTTCGAAGATAGGTCATACCGGACACATTTAAACCCAACTTTCGATTTTTTAAAAAAATTTTTCCCAGTCTAAAATTTTCATGAGATTTATCAGAAATTTTGATTTTGGAGTTATTTGAGATTCATAACTGCCCATCTATTCCTGTCATATGTTGTATTTTAGTTTGTTATTTAAAATTCCGCCCGTCCTAATTTTTGGCAGTTTATGTTTGTTTTATATATCCTATACTACATTTTTTAACATCTAAACATTCTATCTGATTAGTCCGACATTTTGATTTTATTATTATTTTTCTTTTTTATGTAAATTTATTTTTTATAAAATGCCTATATAGACCAATACCAGGATTTTACTTTTAAAACTTCTGGAAGCCCAATTATTTTTTGAAATTTTGTGTTTTTATAAATACATATTGTGGAGATTGTTGTTATCTACCCATATTTTTTGGTCTCTATATAGTCTTGTGTCGTATTTTAATTTATTGATCTGAAATTAAAATGTAGAGTTCTTTACATCCCAAAAATGCTGAGGTTTATCGTCGAGTCATATCAACATTTAAAATTAGAGTTCTTTTGGATATATAAGCACATATGGCAAAATAGAATACAAACACAATTGGAATACTGTTAAAATGAGATTTAGGTACACCCCCGGAGTCGACTCCGGAGTCGGAGTCGAGGCTAATAAGAAATGCTGGAGGCGGAGTCGGAACCGGAGTCGACCAAAATTGACTCGACTCCACAGTCCTGTATAGAACAGCAGGTGGCAGTATAATTTTTCACACCACTGCATATACAGCAGTAAGTTCGGCCGGGCCGAATCTTAAATACCCACCACCATGAATCAAATATAATAGTTTCCTCTCAAAACTCTTAGTCGTAGCGAGTTGATAATATATAGAATTTAAGGGTGTTTAATGACAGATATTCTCCTAAGCAGATCATTTCAACTAGTACGCTTCCCGAAGATAGTTAGGTTAAAGTGGCAGCCCGATGTCCCTAAAAAACCTCGAGATTTCAAATATCAAGCAAATTGGATAAAAACAACGGTTTACACACGCTCACAAAAAATCGCTTCTGTAACATATACTCCCAAACATATTTTGCTTCAAGCATATACATTTTTGGGTATTGCCCAAACATTTATATGTTTGATCTCTTCCAATATATAATATGTTTGAAAGCATATTGGTCTAAACAATATATGTTTGGGTAGTCAATTTCCAAACATTTTGTATTTTTGCATCCAAATTCAATAATGTTGTCTTCCAAAAAACAATATGTTATTATGTGACCATATAATATGTTTGGAAGCATTTTGCACCCAAAAATATTATATGCTTAAAAAAATTCTCCCGAACAATATTGTGCTCAAAATTTTATTTATTTATTTATATATTTACAATCATAATGAATTATGAAAATAAACAGGTAATATATGTGCTAACAACATAGGTTTTCGACCTGAATGCTCAAAATTTTGTTTCTGCCCAATTGTATATTTCCCGACATCTTTCTCACTTCCACGAGATTTTTTAGTTCTTACCACCTTTTTCTGTAATACAAACATTGTAGAAGAAATTATTCAATTTTATGATTTTTTTTATTTTAATTTTACCTTTTGCCGGACGGGGATTCGAACAGCGGACCACACAGTTTGTAAGGATCAAAGAAGTAGCTGATCAATTGCCCTAGGAAAAATAAAATGTTAATTTTGTAATAACAAGCAACAACCACCAACTTAATTCAATATCGCTCCCTGTTAAATAGCGCTCCAAGCTACTAAACACATATATGTTTATAGGCTATTTCTAAATTAATTTATGTTTGCATTCAAGCATATTATATTTACAAACATTTTATGTCCCAAACATAATATGTTCTAACATATTAACATATATGTCCCAAACATGTTATGCTAGTTTATGAACATTATATGCTTGCACTCAAAAATATTGTGTTTAAAAATTTGTGTTCCAAACATATAATGTTTATAGCCAAACATATGAAAAACAGTCTGTTTCATCCGTGCAGAAGCCGAAGAAGTAAACACGGAAGATCAGTCTATATGGAGGCTACACCAGAACATGAACCGATGCACACCATTTTCTAAAAACCTATTTATAGTCCTAAATAAATAAATTGGATAAAAACTAAGATTTCTAAGCTCAAGAAATGAACACAGGAGATCGGTCTATATGGGGGCTATAGCAAACCATAGACCGATTCACACGATATTCGCCACACATATTTACGGTCCAAGAATACCATTTCCAATTTCAAGGAAATCGGATATAAACTATGGTTTCTAGAAGCCCAAGAAATAAAATCGGTCTATATGGGGGCTATACCAAAATATGGACCGAAAGGCACACCTATTTGTGGTCCTAGAATACCTCTTGATTTAAAATTTTAGGCAAATCGGATAGAAAATACAGTTTCTAGACGCCCAATAAGTAAAATCGGGAGCTCGGTCTATATCGGGGCTATACAAAAATATGGACCGATAAGCACAGTTTTCGGCACAACTATTAGTAGTCCTGAAATACCTCTAGATCTCCAATTTCAATTAAATCGGATAGAAAATACAGTTTCTAGAATCCCAAGGTCGCAAATCTGTTTATATGGGGGCCAAATCTGTGCCAAATTTCAGGACGATAGCTCCAATATTTTGATGTGTTACAAACGGAGTGACAAACTTATTATGCCCCCATCACCATTCTATGGTTTTGGGTATAAAAAGCCCAATGCACAAAAATTCAACAGATTGTGATCGAAGATTTGGCGGCCATTGTGGGGTAGAAATGAGAAAACCAACATCAGTAATAGTGGAAAATTTCCTACTTGGTTCGAGCGTTGATTTTGTTGTGCCACTAAATATGACTCTGTTTACCATTTTGTGCCACTTTTTTATTATTTGTGCCACTATTTAATATAATTTAAACACTTCGATCGCAAAATTTTAGATATGATTGGATTCTTTACAAATAATCGCGTTCACGACTCGAATATTGTATTTGTCAGCAATGTTCCTTTTTTGCCATAATATTATCAGTGTATACTAAACCGCCTAAAAGTATGCGTGAAACTTTTTCTATAATAGATAAACCGAGTTAATCTTCTGACTATTAATCCTTTGATTAACGATGTCCACTTACGAGAACTTTCGCAAACGACAACAAACCCTCTTTTCCCACTCAATTTCGATTTATTTCTCGATGTTTTTTAAGTTTGAGGCTTTAATCTAAATAAGCTATAAACATTTCCTATATTGGCAAGTTAGTGCTCACCATTTTTATAAACTCCTTTAACATTAAATGGAAAATACGAGCTTTTGAGTCAATTTTCTACTGTATGTCTCTGGTAAATGGGCATTCATACAAGCCAATATTTTTCCGAAATCTTTGTTCTTACACTTCGATAAATAAAATAGGCCAAATAGCGCTTATTTTCGTAAGGCCATTTGGTAACAAGTCAAGAATCAAGTTCTCAGTACCAACTTATATAGCTCTTGAAACAATTGAGGTAGGTCCTCAAAATTACCATTTTTTAAAAAACAAGTATATACAGCACTAAATTCGGTCGGGCCGAATCTTAAATACCCACCACCATGAACCAAATATTAGGGTTTCCTTTGAAATTTCAGGAGGGCTTGAAGACTTGAGGGCACTTCCCGAAGATAAATTTAAAGATTTCACCTATGAGGACTATATCAGATTCTGGATTTATAAGGACCATTTTTGTTTGAGTTTTAGAGGAATCATTAGCATCTCTTGTAAGTGTGCAAGAAAATTATAAAATAACGTCTTGATTTGAAATATTAAATCTGTAGAAGTAAAATCTGGAAATTTTACATTGAGTTTCAAGCAATTTTCATGATCTGTACGCCTTCTACATCCTCAAGAAGTGAAGTCGGTCTATATGGAGGCATTACCTAATGGACCGATAAAAACTTAATCCGATACACGTTTTTGTGAGCCTAAAATACCAGAATATTTACAATTTCAGGCAAATCAGATAAAAACTACGGTTTCTAGAAACCCAAGGAATTAAACCGGGAGATCGTTCTTATGGGGGCTATACTAAAATATGGACCGATACTCACCGTTTTCGGCACACCTCTTTATGACCCGAAAATACCTCTAAATTTCCAATTTCAGGCAAATAGGATAAAAACTTCGGATTCTAGAAGCCCAAGAAGTAAAATCGGGAAATCGGTCTATATGGGGGCTATACCAACATATGGACTGATACCCACCATTTTCGGCACACCTCTTTATGGTCCTAAAATACCTCTAGATTTCCAATTTCAGACAAATTGGATAAAAACTACGGTTTCTATAAGCCCAAGACCCCAAATCGGGAGGTCGTTTTATATGGGGACCATACCAAAACATGGATCGATACTCACAATTTTTGGCACACGTATTTGTGGTCCTACAATACCTCTAGATTTCCAATTTCAGGTAAATTGAATAAAAACTGTGGTTTCTATAAGCCCAAGAAGTAAAATCGGGAGATCGGTCTATATGGGGGCTGTACCAAAATATGGACCGCTACTCACAAGTTTTTGCACGCGTATTTGTGGTCCTACAATACCTCTAGATTTCCAATTTCAGGTAAATTGAATAAAAACTGCGGTTTCTATAAGCCCAAGAAGTAAAATCGGGAGATCGGTCTATATGGAGGCTATACCAAAACATGAACCGATACTCACCATTTTTGGCACACCTCTTTATGGTCATAAAATACCTTTAGATTTCAAATTTCAGGCAAATTGGATAAAAACTTCGATTCCTATAAGCCCAAGACCCCAAATCGGGAGGTCGGTTTATATGGGGACTATATCAAAACCTGGACCGATATAGCCCATCTTCGAACTTGACCTGCCTGCAGACAAAAGACGAGTTTGTGCAAAATTTCAGCACGATTGCTTCATTATTGAAGACTGTAGCGTGATTACAACAGACAGACAGACAGACAGACAGACAGACGGACAGACGGACATCGTTATATCGTCTTAGAATTTCTCCCTGATCAAGAATATATATACTTTATATAGTCGGAAATCGATATTTCGATGTGTTACACACGGAATGACAAACTTATTATACCCCTCGTCACCATTCTATGGTGGTGGATATAAAAAAGGAAGAAATATTAAAGTTTTTAAGATTAACCTAAAGTTTTTAACATTTAACTGATATAAATGCGTTTAGCTGTTCAATTTGTTGATAAAAACGTGTGACACTTTTTTTAAAAAAATGTGTCACCTTTTATGACTCGTGGCACTTTTTGTGCCACTTTCAAGAAATTCTCAACGGTAACGTTGGATATGTTCAGCTCACGAGTACATTTTCCACCACATTCATGTTTAAATAAAAGTCAGTTAAAATCCACATTATAACAGCACTGTTAGAAAAATATGTTTTTCATATGTTCCGATTTAAACAAAATGTGTTTCGGGCACGATTTTAAACCACAATATATTTAGGTGCAAACATGTAATGTTCCTAAACTAACACTAAATGTTTGGGACATCTATGTTAATATGTTAGAATATATTATGTTTGGGGTATGAATGTTTCATAAAAATCATATGTGTGAATACAAACATATATAAATTTACAAATTTCGACTAAACATACATATGTTGTGATATTTTATTCAAAGTGACAGAGAGAGTATAGAGAAAGAAATAGAGATGGAAACCGGGAGAGTTGACGAAAGATATCAATATAACACAGCAAAAGAGTCAAAAGAGAACAATTTCTGTGAAACCGCTTGTATGTTGTTTCGAAAACTGTTTTATGATAAGGCCACAAATTTGATATGTTTAAGTCTAAATATTATTTAATTTGAATAAAGAGAATATACATTCTGAACCAAGAGAATAGACATTTGAAAAACAAACAGCTTATGTTTTCGCCTTGAGAGCAGCATTTTATGTATGTGTGGACATGTGTTTTGTTTATCATTTTGGCATTATGGGCACAATTTTTTTCTTGGTTCGTTAAAAGAAATCAGGGGTCTTCATAAAAATAACGAAAGGGCACTATAATCTTTTTAGAGTATAGTGCCCTTTAGTGACATTAAAATGAAATAAGGAGGAAAGGAGTGAAAAATTACACAGTAAAATGTAAAAAAAACAAACTTTAGTTCTTCTTTATTAAAAAGTAGTCCACGAGGAGTTGACGGACACCATCAAATATAAAAGCGGGCATTAAGTTCGAGTTTTACAGCTAAAACAATTTAAAAAGTTTATTTTCTTTAAAATGAATTATTAAAGAAAAATAAAAGGAATCTTAGAGCGATGGTGTTAAATGCTAGTAAAAAACTGTTCACTCCTAAATAAATTTATGTTTATATTATAAAATTATGTATGTATCTTTTTCTTTTGTTAGTTTTTGAATTCCTTCCAAATTTTAAAGTTTTGTACAAAAACAGTTTTTTATTACAAGATTGTTATTATTGCAATAAAAAATAATATTTTATCCAAAAATCAGTCAATTTCGTTTATATCAAGCACTGTTACTGACTATAAATCTTTAATAACGCATATTTCGAAGTTTCATTTAAAAAAAAATAATATAGTATAAATATAAATGTGTAAATTAAAAAAAAAAAACAAAAAACAAAAAAAATGTTCGGTCGGAGCAGGGATTGAACCCACGACCCTTTGCATGCAAGGCAGACATGCTAACCACTGCTCCACGTGGCAAACAAATGTATGTTTCTGTTAAATAATGTTATGTTTGCATGGGCTCGTGGGCGCTGCAAACTATGCTATATAAATGTAACTTAAAACGATAATTATCTACTGGTGACTATAACAGCTACGTAGCCCAGTGGATAGTGTGTTGGCTTATAAACTGTATGGTCCTCGGTTCGATTCTCCGTGCAGGCGAAAGGTAAAATTTAAAAAATTTATAAAAGTGAATAATTTCTTCAACATTATTTGTATTACAGAAAAAGGTGCCAATAACTAAAAAATTTCGTGGAAGTGAAAATTACGAGTATATTAGGGAATGAGCACAATCGTGTTTGGGAAAAATTCTTCCAAGCATATAATATTTTTGGCTCAAAATGCTTCCAAACATATAATATGTTCACATAAAACAAACATATTAATGTTTCGGCAGTATGCAATAATATATGTGCTTCCTGCAAAATATGTTTGGGACATATGTTAAAGAAGCGATTTTTTTTGAGGGTGAGGTAGTTCAAAAATGCATGTCCTAAATTTAAAGAATAAACTTTGTAAAGCAAAGATTGTGGACTTCTTTTTCAATTTATTTTATTTTTATTTTAGAGGAATTGTTGTATATTGCGTGTCTTAAAAATTAAGTTGCGTTATCTTGCATATAAGGTCAATATTTTTTCAGTGTATATGTTAAATACATGTTTTGCGTTTTTCCTACTGTGAGTTCAGTTGAATGAAATTTACATACAGAAAAATACACGTCTCCGCTTTAGAATGTCATTTTCTTAAAGAAATTTTGTTATTTATGATTTTAATTCAAAACTATAATAGGCACTTTCACCCATGGAGTGCGATACATAATTAGCTATGTAGGGAAATGAAAAATCACCTTCGTTTTCACATTTCACAAAGTAATGAAATATTCAACAACCCCTGAGATGGACACTTTGAGTACGGCTTTATTAAAAAATGCACTCATCCACGCATCTTAAAGAACTCTCCTTCATATGCCATGAATTTTGGTGAATCTTAAGTTGCTTTTAGAGTCGCGATAAGCGGTAATTCATGGTAATTATAACACATTACAATGATTTATGGGATCATCTGTTGGTTAATAAGCAGTGGCTGTCTTCCAGCACTCCAAGGAAATCAACCACCCCTGTTAGTGTCTGGAGGATCGAACGAATTTCACCCATATGATTTATTTCTTCAATGGATTCTCCATATACCGTGTTGTGTGGCCTGCTTTAATATGAGAAAGTGAATTATTGGAGTTGTTTTTGTTAACACATTTCTCTTTGGGATGTCAACACTTAAACGTCTGCCGTTTTCAAGCATTTACTTAATCCAAAACAGGGGTGCACAGGAGTACCAATAGCGGAACCCAAAATATAAGTGTAGACCAATCATTCATAGCTTTAGAACAATTTTTCGAAAGCTCGGAAACTCCTTTAAGTAACGCTTATGACACTTCTGTGAGCTTAAACATCTGTCTAAGTTGACTTATATTCAAACCAATTTGATATGGGATGTCAAGAGTAGTAAGAACTCTTGATTTCTAATGGCAACGCATACAGAGGCTTTGAGACCGTTAATAGGCAACATAAACAGGGTTGTCACAGTTGGTAGCATTCTACCAAAAACGGTCGATTTTTATTGTCTGGTAGATTGGTAGAATTTTTGACGTTTTGGAAAATATATAGAAATAAACAAGTAAAGAAAGTCTAAAGTCGGGCGGGGCCGAATATATTATACCCTGCACCACTTTGTAGATCTAAATTTTCGATACCAAATGTGTTGGGGGCTATATATAAAGGTTTGTCCCAAATACATACATTTAAATATCACTCAATCTGGACAGAATTTGATACACTTCTACAAAATCTATAGACTCAAAATTTATGTCGGCTAATGCACTAGGGTGGAACACAATGTTAGTAAAAAATATGGGAAACATTTAAATCTGAAGCAATTTTAAGAAAACTTCGCAAAAGTTTATTTATGATATATCGCTCGATATATATGTATTAGAAGTTTAGGAAAATTAGAGTCATTTTTACAACTTTTCGACTGACCATTTTTGTCGAAATCAGAAAAACATATATATGGGAGCTATATTTAAATCTGAACCGATTTCAACCAAATTTGGCACGCATAGCAACAATGCTAATTCTACTCCTTGTGCAAAATTTCAACTAAATCGGAGTTAAAAATTGGCCTCTGTGGTCATATGAGTGTAAATCGGGCGAAAGCTATATATGGGAGATATATCCAAATCTTAACCGATTTGGCTGATATTTTGCAAGTTTTTCGAGACTCATAAAATATTCGGATGTACGAAATTTGAGGAAGATCGGTTGATATACACGCCAATTATGACCAGAAATATATATGGCAGCTATATCTAAATCTGAACCGATTTTTTCCAAAACCAATAGGGATCGTCTTTGAGCCGAAATAGGACCCTATACCAAATTTTAGAACAATTGGACTAAAACTGCGAGCTGTACTTTGCACACAAAAATACACCAACAGACAGACGGACATCGCTAAATCGACTCAGAATTTAATTCTAAGCCGATCCGTATACTAAAAGGTTGGTCTATGATTACTCCTTCTTGGCGTTACATACAAATGCACAAACTTATTATACCCTGTACCACAGTAGTGGTGAAGGGTATAAAAATTAATAATAATAACAAGTATATACGGCCGTAAGTTCGGCCAGGCCGAAGCTTATGTACCCTCCACCATGGATTGCGTAGAAACTTCTACTGAAAACTGTCATCCACAATCGAATTACTTGGGTTGCGGTAACACTTGCCGATGGCAAGGTATCTTAAAACTTCCTAACATCGTCTTCTAAATTACAAGGTAGTCCATACGTAGTATATATTAAACTAAAAAAGGCCGACTAAATACGTATATAATTAAGTTCAAAGTTTCTATAGAAATAACATTTTGACAACATTTTTTATAGAAGTAAAATTTGGAAAAAGTTTCCTATAGAAATAAAATTTGGAAAAAATTTTCTATAGAAACAAAATTTGGAAAAAATTTTCTATAGAAATAAAATTTTGACAAAATTTTCTATAGAAATAAAATTTTGACAAAATTTTCTATAGAAATAAAATTTTGACAAAATTTTCTATAGAAATAAAATTTTGACAAAATTTTCTATAGAAATAACATTTTGCCAATTTTTTCCATAAAAATAAAATTTTGGTAGATTATTTTTGGCTCGAGTGGCAACCATGAATATGAACCGAACCTATAGACCGATATGGACCAATTTTGGCATGGATATTAGCGGCCTTATACTAACACCACGTTGCAAATTTCAACCGGATCGGATGAATTTTGCTTCTCCAAGAGGCTCCGGAGATCAAATCTGGGGAAAGGTTTATATGGGGGCTATATATAATTATGGACCGATATGGACCAATTCTTGCGCGTTTGTTAGAGACCACATTCTCACACCATGTTCCAAATTTCAACCGTATCGGATGAATTTTGCTCCTCCAAGAGGCTCCGGAGGACAAATCTGGGAATCGATTTATATGGGGGCTATATATAATTATGAACCGATATGGTCCAATTTTTGCACGGTCATTAGAGAATATATACCAACACCATGTACCAAATTTCAGCCGGATCGGATGAAATTTGGTTCTCTTAGAGGCTCCGCAAGCCAAATCGGGGGATCGGTTTATATGGGGGCTATATGTAATTATGGAACGATATGGACAAATTTTTGCATGGTTGTTAGAGACCATGTACTAACACCATGTACCTAATTTCAGCCAGATCGGATGAAATTTGATTCTCTTAGAGCGATCGCAAGCCAAATTTTGGGGTCCGTTTATATGGGGGCTATACGAAAAAGTGGACCGATATGGACCAATTTTTGCATAGTTTTTAGAGACCATATACTAACACCATGTATTAAATTTCAGCCGGATCGGATGAAATTTACTTTTCTAAGAGCAATCGCAAGCCAAATTTGGGGGTCCGTTTATATGGGGGCTATACGTAAAAGTGGACCATTTGCAATACCATCCGACCTATATCAATAACAACTACTTGTGCCAAGTTTCAAGTCGATAGCTTGTTTCGTTCAGAAGTTAGCGTGATTTCAACAGACGGACGGACGGACGGACATGCTCAGATCGACTCAGAATTTCACCACGACCCAGAATATATATACTTTATGGGGTTTTAGAGCAATATTTTGATGTGTTACAAACGGAATGACAAAGTTAATATACCCCCATCCTATGGTGGAGGGTATAAAAATTCCATAGAAAAAAAAATTTGACAAAATGTTCTATAGAAATAAAATTTGGACAAAATTTTCTATGGAAATAAAATTTTGAGAAAATGTCCTTTATTTTTATAACCTAACCTAACCTAAATAATGTTGTTTTTTTGGAAGAAAACTATATAGTTCTTACTGCATAAGTAAATAATTGAATAAATAGTAACTTTGTAAATTTTTATTTTTTGCACTTTCTGGCATTCCGGCAATATGTTCCAACCCTCATCAGATTGCTATTATTTCTAAACCTTCCTCTGAAAGCTGACAGAATATTTCAGTGACAGTTCGTTTTATTCTTTACTAACTTACAAATGCATTTTGATCTATTACGTTCAGAAATAAAGTTTTTCTCGATGAAAATCAAGCTAGTGAAAGTCAATAGTGTGTTAGATATTTATTTGGCTGGAAAAGTGCAAGTGGCTATCAGTATTCGAAATTGAATAGATCTTTTGTTTCTCGTACCTTTACGCGTGCCAGGGGTTCAGGGAGGATCACTCAACTACATAGATTTTGTTAATATTTCGGAAAATGCTATTAAGAGAAAAGGGGTGTATTTCGCAATCTTTTTAGTTAGTTAAGCTTTGATAGAGTGTGGCGTGAAGGATTATTTTGTAAACTTCATTATTATCTACCAAAAAGTATTTTGAGGATGTGGATGTATTTTGAGGATTCGAAACAGTTGTTTTCCCAACCTTTTTGGACATTTTTATTTTCCAGACACTATAAAAACTGGTAATGATAGGCTTATAAATAAGCCATTATTTCATTACATGTACAAGAGTACGTTATGTATACTTCGCACAACAAACAGTCTCGAATGCGCATTACAGATGATAAATGCATTTTGAAAAGAAACAAGTATAAAAAGCAGTAAGTTCGGCCGGGCCGAATCTTAAATACCCACCACCATGAATCAAATATTATAGTTTCCTGTGAAAATTTCAGGGGGATTTGGTGACAAGCAGATCAGTTCAACCAGTACACTTCCCGAAGATAAATTCAAAGATTTTACCTATGAAGACTAGATCAGATTCTGGATTTATAAGAACCATATTTTTTTGAGTTTTAGAGGAATCATAAACATCGTGTGCAAGTGTGCAAGAAAATTAATGAAAATGAAATAACGCCTGGATTTAAAATCTAACATCTGTAGATTTTTACCCCCATTATTTAAATGATTACCAGAAGTATATATGGAAACTATAATTGTGCACAGTGCACATGGACCGATATTCACCATTTTCGGCACACCTCTTTATGTTCCTAAAATACTTCTAGTTTGAAATTTCATGCAAATTTGATAAAAAACTATGGTTTCTAAAAGCCCAAGGAGTAGATCGGTCTATTTAAGAGATAAACCAAAACATGGACCAATACACGCCATTTTCGGCTCTCATATTTAAGGTCCTAAAATACCTGTAGATTTCTCATTTCAGGCAAATTGGATAACAACTACGGATTCTAGAAGCCTAAAAATAAAATCATTTCTTGTACACCAATTTGTATTCCTAAAAACTTCCAGATTTTCGATTTCAGGCAAAGTGGACAACAATTACGGTTTCTAGAAGCCCAAAAAGTAATATCGGGAGATCGGTCTATCTAATGGCTATATCAAAACACGGACCTATACTCTTTCGGCATACCTTTTTATGTTGGATAAAAACTACGGTTTCTATAAGACCAAGAATAAAATCTGGAGATCGATCTATATGGGGGCTACATAAAAACATGGTCCGATACTCATCATTTTCAGCACACCTCTTTAGGGTTTTAAAATACATCTAGATTTCTAATTTCAGGCACATTGGATAAAAACTACAGATTTTAGACGCCCAAGAAGTAAAAACTGGAGATCGGTCTACATGGGGGCTATATCAAAACATGGACCGATACTCACCATTTTCGGCACACCTCTTTATTGTTCTAAAATACCTCTAGATTTCCAATTTCAGGCAAATTGGATAAAAACTACGGATTCTAAAAGCCCAAATCGGGAGATCGGTCTATATGGGGGATATACCAAAACCTGGACCGATACTCACCATTTTCGGCACATCTCTTTATGGTCCCAAAATACTTCTAGATTTCAAATTTCAACCAAATTGGATAATAACTACGGATTCTAGAAGCCCAAGAAGTAAAATAGGGAAATCGGTCTTTATGGGGGCTATACCTAAACATCAACCGATAGTCACCATTTTTGGCACACCTCTTTATGGTACTAAAATACCTCTAGATTTCCAATTTCAGGCACATTGGATAAAAACTACGGATTCTAAAAGCCCAAATCGGGAGATCGGTCTATATGGGGGATATACCAAAACCTGGACCGATACTCACCATTTTCGGCACATCTCTTTATGGTCCCAAAATACTTCTAGATTTCAAATTTCAACCAAATTGGATAATAACTACGGATTCTAGAAGCCCAAGAAGTAAAATAGGGAAATCGGTCTTTATGGGGGCTATACCTAAACATCAACCGATACTCACCATTTTCGGCACATCTCTTTATGGTCCCAAAATACTACTAGATTTCAAATTTCAACCAAATTGGATAATAACTACGGATTCTAGAAGCCCAAGACCCCGAATCGGCAGATCGGTCTATATGGGGGATATACCAAAACCTGGACCGATACTCACCATTTTCGGCACATCTTTTTATGGTCCCAAAATACTTCTAGATTTCAAATTTCAACCAAATTGGATAATAACTACGGATTCTATAAGCCCAAGACCCCGAATCAGGAGATCGGTCTATATGGGGGATATACCAAAACCTGGACCGATACTCACCATTTTTGGCACACCTCTTTATGGTGCTAAAATACCTCTAGATTTCCAATTACAGGCGAATTGGATAGAAACTATCGATTCTAGAAGCCATAGAAATATAATCGGGAGATCGGTCTATATGGGGGCTATACCAAAACATGGACCGATACTCATCATTTTTGGCACACCTATTTATGGTCATAAAATACCTCCAGATTTCCAATTTCAGGCAAATTGGATAGAAACTAAGGTTTTTATAAGCCCAAGACCCCAAATCGGGAGGTCGGTTTATATGGGGACTATATCAAAACTTGGACCGATATAGCCCACCTTCGAACTTGACCTGCCTGCAGACAAACGACGAGTTTGTGCGAAATTTCAGCACGATTGCTTTATTATTGAAGACTGTAGCGTGATCACAACAGACAGACAGACGGACATGGCTATATCGTCTTAGAATTTCTCCCTGATCAAGAATATATATATTTTATGTAGTCGGAAATCGATATTTCGATGTGTTACAAACGGAATGACAAACTTATTATACCCCTGTCACCATTCTATGGTGGTGGGTATAAAAACTGAAAAACAAACCCAACACCATAAAAAAATGTTTGTTCCAACCGCACAGTCCATTTCGTTTATATGAAGCACCGTTCTTTTCTGACTAAGTCTTTAATAAGGCACATTTTCTTTAAATTAAGTTTCGTTACATCAGCACGCTGGCGCCGAAAACTATGCTTTATAAATATAACTGCTTGCGTTGCTTGTGCACTGATAGCTATAGAGATAATTATCTATTGATGACAATAACAACTACGTAGCCCAGTGGATAAGGTGTTGGCTTACTGGCTGTATGGTCCCCGGTTAGATTCTCCGTTCCAGGCGAAAGGTGAAATTATAAAATCAATGTTTATCACAAAAAGTAAATATTTTCTTCAAAACAAACTTCCTTACAGCGAAAGCAAATGGGAAACGTTATTTGTTTGTCTAAAATTTCGTTTTGGACGAAAGAATTATTTTTTGCGTGTACGATATCTCTTTCTCTTCCTATAGCCTGTTTCTATCGCTCTGCGTGGTAGTTCCAGCTTATATTTTACCTTCCGATTACATATGAATTGTGAACATCACATGGTGTTCCTGTCTTTGTTCCGGTATTCCCCATGGAACCAGGGCTGTGGAGTCGGAGTCTTGGAGTCGGAGTCTGAAGATTTGGCTGGAGTCGGAGTCGGAGTCGGAGTCGTAAAAATTTTGCTCGACTCCGACTCCGGCTAAACCAAATTTTTTAAAACACTTCACATTTTTGTAACTAAAAAAGTTTTTACGCAAATTAGTTTCCAATGCATTCGATCAATGTACACCACGATTGGAAATAAAAATCAACTTCCAATTACGGCTATCATTTTATGTTTCCTAGAATGTTAGACTAGCAAATGGGCTGGATCGATCCATTTTAATCCCCATATCAATTTATGTGAAATAATTCGAACAATAATTCGAATTTATTGTTTTTAATTTTATTTTAAGGCTATATACCTACACACATATGACAGAAAAAATTGTCAAAGCTGTTTTTTATAGAAAATTTTGTCACTATTGTATTTATATGGAATGTTTTGTCAAAATTTAATTTCTATAAAAAAATTATTCGAAATATTATTACTATAGAACATTTTTTTCCTATAGAAAATTAAGTCAACATTTATTTCTATAGAAAATAAAAAATAAAACAAGTATATACAGCAGTATGTTCGTCCGGGCCAAATCATAAATACCCACCACCATGAATCAAATATACTAATTTCCTTAGAAAATTTCATGGGGGTTTGATGACAGATCAGTTTAACCAGTTCGCATCCCGAAAATAAATGGAAAGATTTTACCTATCAGATTCCGGATTTATAAGAACTATTTTTGTTTGAGTTTTAAAGGAATCATAAACATATCCTGTAAATGTGCAAGAAAATTAAGAAAAAATACCTTGATTTGAAATCTAAAATCTATAGTACACCAACTGTTTTATGATTACGAGAAGTAGTATCTGGCAAATTTACATTTATGGTAAATGCACCTTCTGTACCCTCAATATCTGAAATCGGTCTATATGGAGGCCTTACCAGCGTTGCAACAACGAATTTTTATTTGGACCAAATTTTTCCAAAATTCGTACCAGGGGACCAGTTTTCTAATTTAAATTAAAATAATTTAAAAGTTACAATTTTTCTAAAATTTTTCTTCGAAAGAAAATTTTTTCAAAATTTTATTTCTATATAAAATGTTGACCTCATTCTATTTCTATCGAAAATTTTGTCCATGTTTTATTTCTATAGAAAATTTGGTCCAAATTTTATTTCAATAGATTTCATTTTAGCCAAAATTTCAATTTAGCCAAAATTTAATTTCTATAGAAAATGTAGCCAAAGTTTAATTCTATTGAAAATTTAGCCAAAATTTAATTTCTGTAAAAAATTTAGCCAAAATTTTATTTCTATTACATATTTAGCAGAAATTTGTACAAAATTTTTGCATAATATTGTATCCCAAAATTTTTTAAGAAGCTTATTTCTATACAAAATTTTGTTAAAATTTTATTTCTATGAAAAATTTGTTAAAATTTTATTTCTATGAAAATTTTGTTAAAATTTTATTTCTATAGAAATTTTTGTCCAAATGTTATTTCTGCAGAAAAATTCCATTTGGTCTGACCATCGGACCAACTTCAATAATTTTTTGGGTCTATTTTGGTCAATCGGACTAATGGGGCTACGCCAAAAACATGGAAGGATACGTACAGTATTCAGCACATCTATTGTAGTTCTAGAATATAGACCCCAAAACGGAGGGCCGGTTTATAAGGGGACTATATCAAAAACTGGACCGATACACAATATATTCGGCACACCTCTTAATGGTCCTAGAATACCTCCAGATTTCAAATTGCAGGCAAATTGGATAAAAACTACGGATTGTAGAAGTAAACTCGTAACATCGGTCTAAAAGGGGGCTATATCAAAACTTCGTCCGATAGTGACCATCTTCGGCACGCCTTGTAATGGTCCTATAATACCTCTAGATTTCCAACTTCAGACAAATTGGATAAAAACTACGGATTCTAGAAGCTCAAGAAATAAAATCGGGAGTTCTGTCTATATGGGAGCTATATTAAAACATGGTCCGATAATCACCATTTTCAGCACTCCTCCTTATAGCCCTAGAATACCTCTAGGTTTCCAATTTCTGGCAAATTGGATAAAAACTACGGTTTTTATAAGCCCAAGACCCCAAATCGGGCGATCGGTTGATATGGGAGCTATATCAAAACCTGGACCGATCTAGCTCATCTTCGACATGACAAACTTATTATACCCCTGTCACCATTCTATGGTGGTGGGTATAAAAATATTTTTATGTAGAAAATTTTGTCAAAAATTTATATCTATAGAAAATTAAGCAAAAATTATGCTTCTATAGAAAATTGTGCAAAATTTTATTTACACAAAAAATTTTCCAAAATTTCTATTAATAATTTTTTCAAATTTTTTTCCATAGAAAATTGTGCCAAAATTTTGTTACTATAGATTTTTTTATACAAAATTTATACAACATTTTATGTCGATAGAAAATTTAGTCAACATTTTATTTTTATAGAAAATGTAGTCTAAATTTTCTTTCTATAGAAAATTTTGCAGCATTTTATTTCTATAGAAAATTTTGCAAAATTTTATTTACTACACAAAAAATTTTCCAAAAATTTCTATTGATATTTTTTTCAAAATTTTATTTCTATAGAAAATTTTGTCAAAATTTGTTTACTATAGTCTTTTTAAAGAAAATTTGGTAAAAATTTATTTATATAGAAAATTTTCTCAAACATTTATTTATATAGAGAATTTAGTTCAAATTTTGTTTCTATAGAAAATTTTGCAAACTTTTATTTACTACACAAAAATTTTTCCAAAATTTCTATTTATGTTTTTTTTTTCAAAATTTTATTTCTATAAAACAATTTGTCAAAATTTTATTTATGTAGCAAATTTTCTCAAATTTTTTTCTTACTGATACTCACTGCTAAGTCGAAAACTGGTAAAAGTGACTCAAATTTTGCTATATAAAAAAATATGAATGTTTCCCAAATATTGCACGAGATTTTGTAGAAGTCTGATTTCAGATTTTATCAAAATGTTGATCTAAATACAAAGTTGTGCAGAGTATGTTACAATCGGCCCGCCCGACTTTAGACTTTCTTTGCATTTTTATTTTTTACTATAATTGTGTTACGTCCCATAACGTTAGATTTAAATTTTAGGTACAGAGATTATCTAGAAGTATATACAATTTTGGCTAAATCGATTCAGATTCAAATTCATGCATATGGGAATATAACCCTTTATAATAATTTTCGTCCACAAATACATATACTGTCGGTATCTTCTCATATTATGATGGGTATTTATATCATTATTTTATTTATTAAACATTGCCCTAAATTTGAAATAAAGAGTTTAATTGGTATAAATGCGAAATTAAGACCTTTCTTGCACACATAAATAAATACGATACTTTATATCGATCCATATATATACCCCATATATATCCCCTCAATAGAACTACAAATTAGTGGTACTAAAATGAGATTTAGTTATATTACCCGGAGTCGACTCCGGAGTCGGAGTCGGAGTCGAGCTGATGAAAAATGCTGGAGTCGGAGTCGGAGTCGAGCAAAATTGGCTCGACTCCACAGCCCTGCATGGAACAACAACAAAGATTAAAGAACAAAACCAACAATAACAAAACGAATTAAAAACGAGGAAGCACGCTCAAAATAAACCCAGCCAACTGCGCACAAATCGATGATTTGGCGGTGGCAAAGGAAAAGAGATAGGTTTGTACGAATTTACTTCGGCATAAGCCGGCTATCATGTAAAACCTTTTTTCGGAAGGTTAAAGTGTGGTTCATTGTTGGGTTTATTGAACTGCCTGAATTCATTCTGATAATTGGTTGATAGTTTTGCTGCAAGTAGAGGATGCTGATGAGGAATATGGTAATTCCGAAAAGTGCGTCCATCCAACCATCTTCCAGTCTATAGGGCTTTGCACAAATAAATTTGACAAACATTATCTGCCTCTGTTGGTTAAACTACACTTGTAGTTTAGTTAATGCATGGTTTTAAGCTGATGGTTTTGTTCTTTAACAATGATTAAAGAACAAAACCAACAATAACAAAACAAAACGAGGGAAAATTTACTTATAATTTTTTTAAAATAATTTTTACTAACATTGTCTGGGTTTGTCACAGATTTAATTTTTAATTGTAGAGAATTTGTAGAAGTGTAAAAAAATGCTTCAGATTTAAATACATGTATATTCCAATTTAAAGCTTTATACAGTTCCCATTAAATTTGATTGATATGGATGGTACAAAAAATGTTGGTCTATACTGTGAAGGGTATAATATAGTCGGCCCCGTCCGACTTTACACTTTACTTACTTGTTTTTCTACATTAATGTCGTAGCCACTATTGATATTGTGGAATTAATAAAAAATCTTCTCCTGATACCTTATCCATTGACTGATAAAGAGTATGTCTGAACTTCTGTTCTGCTGAACTTAGCCTCGTTCTTACCTTTATAAAACGCACCGCACCATGTATACAATCACAACACAGCTGCAAATTATTAAGAAAATCCGAGAGTTTTCTTCCTTGTCAAACTGACAAGCCTTGATGGGTGCTTCCATTTACAATAGCATTGGATCGAAGAAATCACCATGCATATGAGAACATCCGGAAAACACGAATCCTTGACACACTTTTGTTGACCCTCGCCTCAATCTCCTATGTGGCGAAGTGAATCGAAATGATACAAAAGACAAAAAAAAAACACAATCTCCGTCACCTGCAAATCTACGAATATTTCCATTCAAGCATTGTCAACGATTATTTACTCATTCACATTTATCCTCAAATTAAATGCGTTCTCAAAAAGGCTTCTCCCTAAAAATCCTTGGTATCCTTCCAATGGCATAAAAGAAAAATCGAATCAATCCGAGCAGTATCATTCCACTGCTCTACCAGACCAGAGACCATTCGTTTCAATGATAATTGCATTGCACATGTCGTGCCTTCATCATTTTTCCATTTTACCTTTGTGAGCGCCAACCACTAGGACCATTGTCAGCATCCTTTCGAAGGAAGCATAAGGAGAAGATTTCATCGACTGAAGAGCCAGGCACACGATACACATGCCATCATAATGATAATGTGCGTAGTGTCTTGGAAGCAGATCAAACTCTGGAGCAGATGTTTAATGAAACCGCACGCGTACACATTGTCCTATCGAACTGAATGGTCCTGAGTATTTGGAAGATTTGTTTCCTTTTCGCATTGCCATTTCATTTGTACTTTGAACGGATGGATGCCTTAGAGACAAGTAAATGATGTTGTTGAGTTAGTAAGTAAGTAGAGTAAAGCAACTCATTGTTGCAGTGCCTTAACCACAAGAGGTCCTGTTTCAAAGGAGAATTTAAGTTAACAACTTTGTCGAAAAGGAGCTCACATGTCATTGACCTGACTCTGTGATAAATGTTCTTTTCTAATTCCAAGATAATAGCTTCAATTTTGTTCAACTTCTACTGTAATTTTTTTTTGCAAATTTTGTCCCATTACGCCAAACACAATCCATATAGGAAATCCTGACCATAAACTGCCATGAAATGTGAAACGTGAGCAATGTCAAGAATTTGCAAGAAATTTTAGATTTTTCACATTGTTTCATTTCCAGACAGTCACTCCCATAAAAGTTCAGTGGTAGAGTGAAAATTATTACCATTCCTCAAAACCACAGGATTACGTACAATCTTCATTCCTATGTGAACTAACCATAGCTTCACCTATGCTACAATGTACGTTCGAAATACACGCAGAGAATATTCCCTTTTTTTGGGTCATCATTTTTGTTGAAAACCAATGAATATGGCCGGAACTTTCTCGATTATTTTCTTCTATTGAACCAAGCAGATTCTTCCAAAAATATTAGCAGACCGCTTAAGTTAACGTTTTCCAGGTCCGTCAGTAATCTAAAGCTGTATGCTCCTAAAATTCGCTTACGCCTTACAGGACACTCACACAGGAGTTGTTCTTTTCCTCCGCATCATGACACCTCATACAGTAGTCATTATACTTCGCGCCGATAGTTTTTGCAAACTCGCTTATCAGGCAGCGACCCGTTATAGCAGATATCAGGAGTGATATCTGACGCCTTGAAAACACTAGCATATCTAGTGTGCAGTTTAAGTTTATATGTATATTTGTTTAGTGCCGTTGCAACCCTTGCAATTCCCCCCCATCGGACATTCGCCATCATAATATCCCTCTCACGCAGTATAAGTTTTCAGGTAGCCAGAGGCATACCAACAGATTCCAGTTCCCTAGGTAATTCCTAGCCTTGCTAACTCATCCGCTTCGCAGTTACCCGATATATTCCTACACACAAAGAAAATGTCATTAAAATTGAGCCAACGAAAATTTTTCATTGATACAACGAAACATTTTCATTAAGACAATGAAAATGTTCGTTAATAGTACGAAACGTTTCGTTGACTCACAGAAAATTCGTTATAATAACGAAAAATTTCGTTATATCAATGATTTTTTTCATTGGCTCAATTTTAATGAAACATTTCATTAATATAACGAAACTTTTTCTACCAGTGTATGGTATGGCCAGGCACCCATATTCGGTGAATATTGTGCTGCTCAGCCATCTCGTTGAGAGTTTTGAGAAAGTCGATGACCGTTTTCGAGTTAAGAAACACAGAGTCCAAGGATTTTATTGAAGGTTAACTGTCTGAGTATATGTTAATGTCAACAAGTGTTTCCCACCTCTTTTATTGCTAATATTTCAGCCTGAATTAGAAATTGCAAACTTTTTGTCGAAAAGCGGTTTCGCCAGAGAGTAATCCACTACGTTTGACACATCTGGCATTACTTTGAGGACCGAACAGTAACCGTGAGTTTTTTTTTTCAATTTTCAGGGAAGGCCGTGGATGGTCTCTAAATAAATATTTTGATATTTGATCGGGGACGCCCATTATTTAAAATAATAGAATTTAATATTCTCTGATTTACTTGAAATTTGCAGGAAACGTGGGTGAAGGTGATTAAATTAATACAGTGTACATGAGTGTACGATATTTGGTCTTGGAAGGAAACTGCCCTTTGGAGGAGTAAAAAATCTAAACGTCTTCGATTTACTTGGAGTCATTAGTTATGAATTCTCCCTTTCATTTTGTTAAAAAGAAAGTGCTCTGCCACTTTCTGTCAAGTTTTAAGTTTTCCCTTCTTGACAGAAACTATGAGAGTTTCTACTACTACTACTTCTACTACTTCTTTCAATAGGGAACGTGGGAAATGTTATAAAATGAATATAGGGTGATTTTTCAATATCGATCGGAGAGGAGCACGTCCCCATTGTCTAATTTTTTGAAAACTGAAAGTATTCGACATTTTAATAATGTTTATTATGATCAATTTTTTAAGAAGTTTTAAAAATGTTATGACAATATTAACTTGAGCTTATTGGACAAGAAGATTAAGGGAACTAAGACTATTAAGTTATTGGAAAGAAAATGCCAGATACCAATCTACACAAGCCTGACTATACACATGCTTCATCTCTGGCTAATTCAAATTTCCATAGCCTTTAGTGTAAATCTGCCCGGGGTGTGGATATTTTTATATTAATGTCTTGAAGGGGACGAAGTCCCTTTTTCAAAACAATGTAGGGTAACCCTTGCTTCTTTCCTATATGAGGGCATATTAAACGAGATTTTGGAGAAACAAAGTTGCTGAATGATTAATACGTGAACTGGAAGACTGGACACTTTTCAAACCTTTCTAAAAATCAATACTATCACATTCATATGAAAATGTCTTTTAATCTCCATTACGAGTTCATCACAAATGCATTTGGGATTTTTCTAGCACTGTTCTGGCATGTGTTCAACATACGACATTGTTCTAAGAGTTTGCGAGCAAACCGAAATGTTCGATTATTGAAAACAGTCGACACTAATGCTACAGATTAACACGAATGTTACATTTTCACTTCCTTCAACCGAAAACACTTCCATTTTCTTTTTTGCTCATGGAGCCAGACAAGAAAAACGCATTTGATGGAGTGTAGTACACTCCCTACGATTATCATGCAAAAAACAAAAAACTAAAGAAAGAAGAAATTGAAGAAAGCCCAATATAGCACATACGCCCCAACTGCAAATGCACTAGAGGGAGGAGTTGGTGGAGAATGGAAATATGGCGAGTCAACATGCAACCCAACATTACATACAACTCAATGACTTTCAAGTTGCCTAAAGACTACGATTGATGGTTGGATGCCAGTCATATAACCGGGTATGTCGTGTCGTAAATAACTCAAGGGATTACTATGCACACCCTAACTCCCATCAATGTTCATCCAAGCAGATGCCTTGCCACATGCTTAGATACAATAAGGAAGCGAACAAGTGATATGCTGCAGTTACCATTAATGGTGCAACTCTGTAGCGATTTGGAAAATTGTGTAAACTAGAAACTTTCGTTGTAATGTGGGGTTGGGATAAGAAAGCAGCTAACAGGTCAATTGAAAAGTCTCCGGCCTGTTTGAAAAACAATTCATACAGACCAATTTCTCTGCTTTCAGTAATTAGTAAACTATTGGAAAAATTATTTTGCAGAAGACTGGAATCATTTATTGTCTCAAGAAATATAATACCGGACCATCAATTTGGATTCCGGAAAAAACACTCGACTATCGAACTATTTCACAGAGTCACCGATAATATTAAAAAAGTCTTCGAGAAAAAACAAGTCTGTTCTGCTGTATTGTGAACATTTTTTTTAATTCAATTTCTTTATTGATCAAAAATATTACATAAACAATTCGTCCTTAATTCTATAATCCCACGAAGCCTTAAGGCTTGTCTGCAGGTTAAGTAGATTTAAGTTAAGTTGTACATAACAAGTTTATCTATAACATTCAGCTCAGCTGTTTAATTTTGGTTCCACAACGATCATTGTTTTTTTTTCTTTTCTTTTGTGTTTTTTTTTTAACTATTTATAGTTCTCACTTCGGTATTCATTGCGTATTAACAAAAAATTTTCTAAAGTCTTTCTTTTTTGTTTGCTTATTACTAATGTTAAATAAGTTTATGGGTAGAGAGTTCAACGTTGCTGGTAACGCCACCGCCAACGACGCTTTTCCATAATTGTTTTTACATTTGGGGACTTTATATCTTCCTTCTCTTCTACTCCTTGTGTTCTGTCCATGGTTTATTGACTGTAACAGGTCCGCATTTGAAGAAAATTCGTTTATTATAGTTGTTTTGTACAAGCCACTAATATTGAGAATTTGTAATTCTTTATAAATTTGCCGTAAGTCGTGTGCATTATTGGTTCTGCTGAGTTTGTGCGTCTGAGGAGTATTGATAGCTTCGATATAATAATTTAATAATTCTATCTTGTGATTCCTGAATCAATCTGCAACTCGCACCGTTGCCCCATGCTGTTATTCCGTGTCTAATGTATGATTCCGTCAGTGAGAAGTAGGCTTGCCGTAAAACGTAATATGGAGAGCATAGACTCAGGGGGTATAATGCGTAAGATGCCTTGTTTATTTTTTCTGTAGGTACTCTTGATGTTTTTATACCCTTCACCACTACTGTGGTACAGGGTATAATAAGTTTGTGCATTTGTATGTAACGCCAAGAAGGAGTAAGTATAGACCAACCTTTTAGTATACGGATCGGCTTAGAATTAAATTCTGAGTCGATTTAGCGATGTCCGTCTGTCTGTCTGTCTGTCTGTCTGTCTGTCTGTCCGTCTGTCTGTTGATGTATTTTTGTGTGCAAAGTACAGCTCGCAGTTTTAGTCCGATTGTCCTAAAATTTGGTATAGGGTCCTGTTTCGGCTCAAAGACGATCCCTATTGATTTTGGAAAAAATCGGTTCAGATTTAGATATAGCTGCCATATATATTTTTCACCGATCTGGTCATAATTGGCGTGTATATCAACCGATCTTCCTCAAATTCCGTACATCCGAATATTTTATGGATCTCGAAAAACTTGCAAAATATCAGCCAAATCGGTTCAGATTTAGATATAGCTCCCATATATAGCTTTCGCCCGATTTACACTCATTTGCCCACAGAGGCCAATTTTTTGCTCCGATTTAGTTGAAATTTTGCATAGGGAGTAGAATTAGCGTTGTAACTATGCGTGCCAAATTTGCTTGAAATCGGTTCAGATTTGGATATATCTCCCATATAAAGCTTTCGCCCGATTTACACTCATATGACCACAGAGGCCAATTTTTAACTCCGATTTAGTTGACATTTTGCACAGGGAGTAGAATTAGCATTGTTGCTATGCGTGCCAAATTTGGTTGAAATCGGTTCAGATTTAGATATAGCTCCCATATATAAGTTTTTCTGATTTCGACAAAAATGGTCAAAATACCAACATTTTCCTTGTAAAATCGCCACTGCTTAGTCGAAAAGTTGTAAAAATGACTTTAATTTTCCTAAACTTCTAATACATATATATCGAGCGATAAATCATAAATAAACTTTTTCGGAGTTTCCTTAAAATTGCTTCAGATTTAAACGTTTCCCATATTTATACCCTTCACCACTACTGTGGTACAGGGTATAATAAGTTTGTGCATTTGTATGTAACGCCAAGAAGGAAAAGTCTGAGACCCATCGTTTAGTATACCGATCGTCTTAGAATTAAATTCTGAGTCGATTTAGCGATGTCCGTCTGTCTGTCTGTCTGTCTGTCCGTCTGTCTGTCTGTTGATGTATTTTTGTGTGCAAAGTACAGCTCGCAGTTTTAGTCCGATTGTCCTAAAATTTGGTATAGGGTCCTGTTTCGGCTCAAAGACGATCCCTATTGATTTTGGAAAAAATCGGTTCAGATTTAGATATAGCTGCCATATATATTTTTCACCGATCTGGTCATAATTGGCGTGTATATCAACCGATCTTCCTCAAATTCCGTACATCCGAATATGTTATGAGTCTCGAAAAACTTGCAAAATATCAGCCAAATCGGTTCAGATTTAGATATAGCTCCCATATATAGCTTTCGCCCGATTTACACTCATATGACCACAGAGGCCAATTTTTTGCTCCGATTTAGTTGAAATTTTGCACAGGGAGTAGAATTAGCATTGTAGCTATGCGTGCCAAATTTGGTTGAAATCGGTTCAGATTTAGATATATCTCCCATATATATGTTTTTCTGATTTCGACAAAAATGGTCAAAATACCAACATTTTCCTTGCAAAATCGCCACTGCTTAGTCGAAAAGTTGTATAAATTACTCTAATTTTCCTAAACTTCTAATGCATATATATCGAGCGATAAATCATAAATACACTTTTGCGAAGTTTTCTTAAAATTGCTCCAGATTCAAATGTATCCCATATTTATTTTTTACTAACATTGTGTTCCACCCTAGTGCATTAGCCGACTTAAATTTTGAGTCTATAGGTTTTGTAGAAGTCTATCAAATTCTTCCAGATCGAGTGGTATTTAAATGTATGTATTTGGGACAAACCTTTATATATAGCCCCCCAACACATTTGACGGATGTGATATGGTATCGAAAATTTAGATCTACAAAGTGGTGCAGGGTATAATATAGTCGGCCCCGCCCGACTTTAGACTTTCCTTACTTGTTTTTACTAACATTGTGTTCCACCCTAGTGCATTAGCCGACTTAAATTTTGAGTCTATAGATTTTGTAGAAGTCTATCAAATTCTTCCAGATCGAGTGATATTTAAATGTATGTATTTGGGACAAACCTTTATATATATATATATATAGCCCCCAACACATTTGACGGATGTGATATGGTATCGAAAATTTAGATCTACAAAGTGGTGCAGGGTATAATATAGTCGGCCCCGCCCGACTTTAGACTTTCCTTACTGGTTTCCACTTAAAGTTGAAGTCTAGGTGAACCCCTAAATATTTATATGTGTTCACCAGCTCAATCTCATTGACACAATCGTCATTTATCTCCAGTATATTTATTCTCTTTTGTGTAGACATGACGTATAGTGAAATTTTATCACAATATTTGAGGGATAGGTGTTTGATGATCTGAAGTGCATTAGTTTTGTTTTGCTCGCATTTATTATAAAGCCATTATCATGGTACCATCTGTTTATCTCATCTATCTCATATTGCAATATTCTTGTGACCGTTTGTGCACATTGATGTGACACTACTATAACAGTATCGTCAGCGTATGCAAAAACTTTTCCCTGTTTTACGGTTTTCATCAAATCATTTGCGTAAATCAAATATAGTATGGGTCCCAATTTTGACCCCTGATCAACTGTTAACAAATGCGGCACCCATCTTGCAGAAAGCTTTTTCAGCTGGAGTTCTTCATGCAGAATTAAATGGACTCGATCATTTGAGATACCTATGATATTAGCAATTTCACGCACTTTTATTCGTCGATCATTTAATGCCATATCATGCAGAAGTTTTTACATGCGAATCTATGTTATCAGCCTTAAATTTACAAAATATGGATGTAGGCGATTGTGAAACCCTACCCAGCAAAAACTTGTTAAACACTACACCCTCAAAAAAATCGCTTCTGTAACATATGGCCCAAACACATTTTGCTTCAAGCTTAGGTGTAAATTGTGTATCGGTACAAATATTGATATATCCGCCTTATAAACCCGCCCACCTATTTGGTCTAGGTTCTGTAGGGTTTTCAGAACCACAATTAGATGTGCTGAATTTTGTGTATCGGTGAAATTACTTGAAACTGAAAGTATAATTTCCAGATTTTACTTCTTCTAACCATTTGAATAATGG
Organism: Haematobia irritans; assembly: GCF_050003625.1. Taxonomy (NCBI): domain Eukaryota; kingdom Metazoa; phylum Arthropoda; class Insecta; order Diptera; family Muscidae; genus Haematobia; species Haematobia irritans. Next base: position 85,793,134 of record NC_134400.1, read on the forward strand.
GGGTAAAAATCTATAGATTTTAGACTTTAAATCAAGACGTTTTTTTATCATTTCTTTATATTATCAAGTAGTCCGCTACGACGAAGAGTTTTCAAAGGTAACTGTTATATTTGATTCATGGTGGTGGGTATTTAAGATTCGGCCCGGCCGAACTTACTGCTATATATGCTTGTTAAATGTACATTTTTCTGTCAGCCTTTGTACCATTTTATTCAATGTCATCACTATGAGAAACAAATCAAATCACTGTCTTTCGATTTACCAGCTGTCACTTGAGCAGTAAATGCAAAAAAATTAACGCAAATGTCTAATTTTATTTAAATTCACGTTTTTCTGCGAAATGCATTTTTACAAATTACAATTCAAGTCTATACTCCCTGCCAACATTTCAAAGTTCGACTTTATCCCTATAACAATCCCCAACTCTGATACGAAATATACCTAAACCATGTCCATGGCGATATCCAAATTTCCAGTATCGAAAGGTACTACAAAAGAAGCAGCACCCGATCTCTCAATTTTATTCCTTGTGCTTCTAGAAACCGTAGTTTTTATCCAATTTGCTCGAAATTGGAATTCTAGAGGTTTTGGAGGACCATAAATAGGTTTTCCGAATAAATTGTGTATCGGTACAAATATTGATATATCCGCCTTACAAACCCGCCCACCGATTTGGTCTAGATTCTGTAGGGTTTTCAGAACCACAATTAGATGTGCTGAATTTTATGTATCGGTGAAATTGCTTGAAACTGAAAGTATAATTTCCAGATTTTACTTCTTCTAACCATTTGAATAATGGGGGAAAAAATCTATAGATTTTAGACTTTAAATCAAGGCGTTCTTTTATCATTTCTTTATATTATCAAGAAGCCCGCTACGACGAAGAGTTTTCAAAGGTAACTGTTATATTCGATTCATGGTGGTGGATATTTAAGATTCGGCCCGAACTTACACCTATATATACTTGTTAAATGTACATTTTTCTGTCAGATTTTGTACCATTTTATTCAATGTCATCACTATGAGAAACAAATCAAATCACTATCTTTCGATTTATCTGCTGTCACTTGAGCAGTAAATGCAAAAAAATTAACGCAAATGTCTAATTTTATTTAAATTCACGTTTTTTTGCAAAATGCATTATTACAAATTACAACTCAAGTCTATACTCAAGTCTATAACATTTCAAAGTTTGACTTTATCCCTATTACTACAATAGACTCTTTAGTGACACTATAACAATCCCCAACTCTGATACGAAATATACCTAAACCATGTCCATGGCGATATCCAAATTTCCAGTATCGAAAGGTACTACAAAAGAAGCAGCACTCTCAGAGCTTAAGTTTGTTTGCTAAAACCAAAAGTAATATGCCAGTAAATATGAGTTTAGGTTTCCATTTAAAAAATGCCAATAATTACCTTTGATATCACATCATGGGGGAAAGTTTCAGAAGTTCCAACAATTTAGGAACTTCAAAGTCTGCAGACAATAACGATACGCAATGGCGTATATGCAATTTTACCAAGTGATAAAAAAATGGCAACTATTTTCGAAATGTGACTTGTTCCGATAAATCTCGTAATGTACGGAGCAATGTCCCGTATTTCCGCTACTATCATCTGGCAACCCTAGATCGAACTGAATAGTCAAAGTGATCCCGAAATAACAGGCTGTCACTACACCTAACCAAGACTTACTTAAAGGCGCGATTCGACTTTAAAGTGGGTATCTTTGCATAAGAGAAATTCTTTTGAACTGAGATCAACTTGGTTTTGATCGATTTGAAGTCGTACCGTATGATTCAGGTCGATCGGTAAAAAAAAACTTCTGGGCCGATATGTGCGATAAGGTGTGTCTCGACAACAAGTACCGACTTTCAGGCAGATCGTTTGAGAACTAAGCCCTCAGGATGCTCAAGATCTCAAATCCGGGATCTGTTTATATAGGGCATATACCAAAACCCAAAAAACCATATGTCCCAAACATGGATGCTGCCCAAAAAAGTAATATGTTTGACCACATACACCCAGAAAAAAGTGACCCCTTCTTTAAGTTAAAATGAACTTATTGTGAAGAAAGTTGAACTTCGTATAGCGCCAAAGACATTTTTATTTGTTTGAACGATGTGATTTTCGTAGAAATTAGAAATAATGCATTCCATATATTAGTTAACATTTTCCTATATTTGTTTACCACTATGCTGCAGAATGAAAAAAATTAACTGATTTGAATTCATATATGGAACGATTTTATTGAAATTTTTTCATTCATTTGGACAAATCTTACACATTTGTGGTAAAACTTTTACTTCATAATTAGAGCTGTTTACCTTCGTTTTTAAATACAATTTTATTTATTTATATAAGCAATTTTATCTTCAATAAAAGACATGTTTTATTAATATATTGAATATATTTATTAAGAATCAACAGCATCGACTGGCCTTGAAATATTAGTTTATTATTCCACTATTTCCAATTTCCATGTAATGTCATCAACTGCAAAACGCATTTTTTCTTCTTCTAGTACCTTTCACTTTTAATAAGTTGCTGCGTAACGATTTTGTCCTCCTTTTACAATTTCAATACCTACAAATATAAAAGATCAAAAACCATTTTTGTTACAAAAGGTTAGCGTCACTGAATATTACCTGATAATTGAAGATTCCAAAATGAAGACAAATGAAAGGGTTGTTATTCTGCTGGTGTTTTCTTTCTTTATACACCATCACGAACATTGATAGATTTATTTTCAAAAAACGAACATTTTTCTCACTAATTTAAAATAACAAATATTTTATATATTTTATTTGTTTAATTGTATAATTAGTTATTTATTATATTATTTTACCATATTATTTTTTAACAATCTCTCCGTATACCACAACAACGCGATTCCAACTAAAAAAACAACCCACGCGCAAACATATCGATTACACCCACGCGCAAACACATCGATTACGATGACAGGTATCGATTACAGGTAGACAATAGAAATATAAGAAAATTTCCTATATTCTAACAAGTGTGTTTCCTTAAGATTTGAAAGGATTGCATACTTCTTAGTACGAATGAACTAAAATATTTTTCTATGCCAAGTGTTGTTGGTATGTATGAAAAACTTTCTATTATAAAGGAAGTCGCAATTATCAGTTTATAAGAAATTTTATTAATTTTGAGGAAACTTGGTTTTAGTTCGGATTTTGTTTATTTTTACGAATGCTTTGTTATCAGTGAATACAATTTTCTTTTTCAGTAGTAAATTCTTATACCCAGCGAAGAAAACAGTATTAGTAAAATGCCATGCCTTATTCTAGTTAATGAACTATTCGTAACTGCTTTCAGTTTAGGATTTTTTTACCGAAACAAGTAAATTTTATTATTTCACACAAAAATTTAACTGAATGGAAATAAAATGGCTTAACTAAATTGATGAACATTTTTTCCTTTAGTTTCGAAGACACTTTTTTCTGGGTGTAGGAGATGTTTTTAACGCTTTATTTTAAAGACGTTTTTACATATCTCATAGCATAATTTCTTCTAGTAGTCGAGTTTGAATTTGGAAGTTTAAGTTTTCCTTACCACGTCTTGGTAGCGCTTGAAGAAAAATGCTGAAAAAAATAATAAATAATTTTTTTTTCCTAGAATCGAGTAAGCAACACTCCAATTTAAAAGAGAATTGGGTCTTAAATGTGCCCTTACTTTAATTCTCCGCTCGGAATCAATACCAAAATCATTAGTGTAAAGACAAAATCTTTGGAAACGGGCATGCTTTTGTTTAGTGTAGTTATTCAAATTAAAAATTATTTGTGGCAAGTTGAGTAGAAATAATATTTTTCCATACAATCATATAGTTCTTCAACAGCTACCATTCACATGCACATTATTTTTTACCCTAAAAAATATTTTCTTTTTTTCATAAATTTATTTTACGAGTAAACTATTTTTCATTTGTATTTAAATACAATTTTGGTTGCCTACAAATGCATCGGTAGCTATTGAAGAAAGCAATAATATTTGCAGCTTAACACATTTACTGGAAATGACTGGAAAAATATGAACATTTTTATTAACAATTTTGTACCTTTATTTTTTCGTTTGAAAAGAAACCATTCGCTGTTTACGATGAAAAGTTGAAGTTCTGGATTTTTTAAACCAAGTTAGGGTGTGAAGTACCACCCACTCAGCTTGGCATAGTTACGGTAATGGGTATTACTCTCCAATTGTAACCACGTTAAAAAGACATCATCATCTCGAGAAACGATTACTTCATTATGGAATTAATAAAAGGCAAAAGACCACTTTCCTCACCAGGATACTTTACAGGCATTGTTTGACTGAACTTCTTGGCTGTAGATCCCCGTTAAATACATCAAGCATCCCCTTTTATTTATTGTTTGCAGAGGATGTAAAGGATAACAGTAGACGCAATAACAATGACGGTGTAATTTTAATTCAAATGCTTATTATATTAACCTGCATCCATTCAGCCCATATTTACACTGGAGGGTTAACACAGCATCATGGAAAAATTGCTTTGTTTTATAGAGGGTTCAAGTGACAGTATATAACTGCTATTATGGATTTCAATTAAGGTCATGTTTTAGTTTCTCATAACTTTGTGAAAATACAGCGTATTAATATGGACGCTATGTACGAGGGTCACTATGAAAGTGACTATCGTACAAAGTAATAGGACATGAAAATTATACTTTTATTGTTTTCGTTTCAACCAATCAGTGAAGCACTTTTGCCACTCTGAATGAGGTATCTCAAAAACATGTATTCTGAACGCTTCTTCCAAAAACCATTGACGTCTCATTTTAGTTTTTACGTCATGCAGTGCCCAGTCAGGACGATATCCAATAGACCCATCAAATCGATGTTTTGAGTACTCAAAAAATGCAGATGTTTGAGCCGATGTGTTAATGAAGAGTTGTTGATGCACTGAAAGAAGAGTTTTTTTTCTGAGGAATGAAGTTCTAGACAAGCAAAGTTTTTGTTTTGACGCCAAAGAATTTTTAGCGGTTGGTTTCCCTGATTTTGTAGGAAGACAACTGGCAAACAAATGATTGTGTACTACTCAAAATTAACTGTTCTGCATTGTTCTAGTGGTGCGATTGCGTAAAAAAAAAAGTTTGAGAACCAATAACTTTTGTTGGAAAACCAATAACAAAATTTGTTAATTTTCCTGCAACAAACTAATTTGTATTTTTAATAACCATTATTACAAAAAAGTTGTTCGCAATCGTTACCATCAGAAGGCAACAAATAATTTGTGTTCTCAATAACATTATTTGTAAGTAATTTGTTGAGCATCCAACAGTACAAAATATTTGTTGTTGAACGTTAGGTTTAATCCTCAATATTAATTAATATTTTTGAATTTGAACGAAAAAAATTGTATGTGGATTGTTGGTGTCGGTAACAAATTTATTGGTGTATTGACAAAAAGTTAAATTGAAATTAAAATTGACGGAATTATGTTATGAATTGCACCAAAATTGCCGGAACAATTTTGGAGATATTTTGTTAAGTACACACAGAGAAGAATATGACCAAAATGTTATTTTTGGACGAGGAACATGTAACATTTTTGTGTCGAAAATCCTATACTCCGTCTTGTAAATGTATGGCGATTTTAAATTTGAGTAATCCAGGGTCTAGCAAGCATTTTGACAACTTTTTGCCAAGTGCTATACATTCTAGTTAATTAGAATTGTAATAACTCTAATCCCGATATTAATATGGTTTTTTATACCCACCACCATAGAATAGTGATGAGACATAATAAGTTTGTTATTCCGTTTGTAACACATATAAACTGACCCCCCGATTTGGGGTCTTGGGCTTCTACAAACCTTATTTTCTATCCGATTTGCCTAAAATTCGAAATCTAGAGGTATTTTAGAACCACAAATAGGTGTGTCGAAAATGTGGTGTATCGGTCCATGTTTTGGTATAGCCTCCATGTAAACCGACCCTCAGATGTGGGGTCTTGGGCTTCTAGAAACCTTATTTTCTACCTGGATTTTACTTCTTCTCAGAGTTGGTCTGTATCGAACTTTTTTAGGTTTGCAACGGTCGCAAAGTTGTAAACGTTACGTCGTAAATGTAGAAAACGTAACAAACGTCGCAAACTCAAAATACTTCACTCAGGCGAATTCGATGATATCCAAAGTGATAATATGTGTGAAGAAGTTTCAATTCTCAGGAATGTTCATAAAATTCTTAGCGAATTTAAAAAAGTAAACTGGAGAATAGCATATTCCAATGGGAGACTCCAAGCCAAAATTATTATGTCCCACTCGATGGTGCAGTAAACTTGACAGTCTGTACTCACTCCTAATTAACAAATTTCTGCAGAATCTGACAGCGAAGAAAAACCACTACATGTCTTGCATAAGTGAACAGAATTAAAAAAATACTTTTAACTTTTTAGAGCCAACTTCCACACTAATTAAAAATTGTCAAAACTCTAGCTAGTCATTCGCTGATGCAACAAAAGCTTGGGCGAACATTGTGGACCACGCAATCCCAGAATAGTTTGAAGTTGCGAATGAGAGATATAAAACCAGCAGAGTTTTGAATAAATGCAATATAACGGCTTCTTCTAGTAACCGAAATTTGAAATCTAGAAGATTTTGAGGACCATAAATACACAGAAAAAAGTGAATACTTGAATCAAATACAAAAATTGTGATTTCAATTATTTTTGTATTTGATTTTCAGCTTATTACGAAAATCATAAACCCAATTACCCAAATTGTAAGGTTGTCATAAAACTATTTTCAAATGAAGTAATATTTGCGTTGAGTATAAATGTAATTGGAATTTGTCAAAATATTCAAATGACATAGTACTCAATACAAATACATTAGTATTTGAAGTATATAAAGTGTTTTCAATTACAGTCGTAATTGAACTGAGTACAATGTTTATAGAATTTTGTAACCTATACAATTACTATCGTAATTGTGTTTATTACGATGTTAATCAATACAATCTTTGTACTATATAATCTATATTAATTTAAGAAAATTATACAAATACACTCTGAAAAAAGGTTTTATGCTTTTTATTATAAAAAAGAAATTCTGAAAATATGTATAATTGAAAATACAGCGAAGTACATGTTTGGTAGGAAAATACAAAATATTCACTATAAACGACATATTTAACAGGCTAACTCACAAAGAAAAAACAGTTTTTGAATTATCTGTATCACCTGCTGGAATTTCCCAAATCTTCCTCATTTATATGCGATTTGTTTAGGCATCCTGCTCTTTTGTAATACAAACATCTATTCATTTCAAAGTTTCGAAAATATTTCAAAGTTTTATATGATTTTACCTTCTGTTGCTGGGAAGAATTGAAGCACGAAATCCCCGTTTTCGAAGTAAACACATTTTCCTCTAGGCCACATATTTTTGACAGTCGGCTTATATCCATTAATAGGGCAATTTGACGTATACACGACCTAATTGTAAAAACAAAATAGAAAGTATGTAATTGTATATATATTCCAAAGCTTATTCGCAAGTAAGTTTATACAACGAAAGAATTCATTTACATATTTTATTAAAGTTTTCAACGAATTTTAAAAATTTTACGAACATAGAAATATGTACTAAATATATTAAATTAACTTTCCATAGTAAAAAGTTTGTGCTGTGATACTTTCGTGATTCGTCATGATCCCGACTAATAGTCGAAGTCACGAGAATTCTTGTGAGTCTAAAAATTGTTGTGAACCTTTAATCGTCTTTAAAAGTTCTGTTTGCGTGAACGTGCATGAGTATTTCGTGAATGTGCTTGAGAGAGAGAAAGAATACCTCCAACACGTCACAGGTTAGACTCACAATGAAAATGTTCACTTTTACGAAGAGAATTCTTTCAGTGTAGTTTCCAAAAAACGCGCTTGACCAAAAAAACTGGTATTTAGATAAAGGTACTTACCTGCGGTAAAAATACAATATGGTGCGCCAAAAATGTTGTAAATGTTAAAATTTCGAATCGCGGTACCGATACCAAGTTTTATTTGCGGGTAAATTCGACCATGTTCTTAAGAAGATTCTTAATAATAACAATAAATGACATTTTATTGTTTGTATTAATTTATTTTTCGTTACGTAGCAACGTCATAAACAGTTTTATCGGGCAATTACCCATTATACTTAAATCAATAACTTTTATACTTGGTCCAATTGAATATAGTAATTGATGTGTTGTGAATTCAATTACCAGTGAATTTTGATATTTTTGCCAGTTTTTCATTCAACCAATTATTTTCATGTTTGACTTAATAAAAATCGTATTTGATATAATTTTTTCATTCAATTATGCCAATAATTGATTTTTATTTTGCTTCAGTTTTTTTCTGTGTAGGTGTTCCGAATAAATTGTGTATCGGTATAGATTTTAATATATCCCCATTATAAACCCGCCCTCCGATTTGGGGTCTAAATTTTGTAGGTTTTTCAGAACCACAATTAGTTGTCATGAATTTTGTGTATCGGTGCATATTTTTGGCATAGCACCCATATGGACTGATTTCCTGATTTAACTCCTTTGGCTTATATAAAACGTAGTTTTCATCCGATTTGCCTGAAATTGTAACTATTTAGTTTTTATCACTCCATTCGCTAACGCCTCCATATAGACCGATTTCCCTTCTTGAGGGTATAGGAGGCACACTGATCATGAAAGTTGCTTGAAACTGCACTGAAAAAACAGTGAACCCACCAGGAAGAAAACTTTCGGTTAATTTTAGAAAATTTTGATATTTGTAGAAAATTTTAACTAAACAGTATTACAAACGTTGGCATTACGCCGATGTCATAAAAATGAGTAAATATTTTTCGACAAATTCAAGAAAATTTATTAGACATAACTAAGTTGTTTCACTTGTTAAAGAACATTTTGTAGTTGGAAGGAAAAACTTGGAGTTCAAAATTGCAAGAATGTCTTTAGTGACATACGAAGTTCATGATGGACGCCTTTTTTGGTAAAATTTACAAAATTAAAGAAATTCTGAACTGTTTTGTGGAAGACACGAATTTAGTTAATCTTTATGCTTCATTTGAGTATATTTTTTTCCTCGGTTTTAGTTAATTTAACTAACGTACACAAAAAATTATTAGAGTAAAGGAAACTTTCTCCAAACTTAATAATTCCATGAACTAAAATAAAGTTAAAATGGCTTAAGTGAAATAGAGAGTTCACTTTTTTTTGAGTGTGAAAGTAAAATTTCCAAATCTATAGATTTGAGATTTCAAATCAAGGCGTATATATTATCATTCTATACATTATCAAGTAACACGCTACGACGAAGAGTTTTCAAAGCTGACTGTTATATTTGATTAATGGTGGTGGGTATTTAAGATTCTGCTCTGCCGAACTTACTGCTGTATATACAGTATGTCAAGAAAGTCTTTTGACATTGCCAAATATTTCAAATTCCAGAAATAATTGAAGTAAAAATCGAGTTGTTAATTCGTTTAGAGAAAAATAAAATATGTATACTTTGCAAAATACATAATAAAATATTTTTTAAAATTAAATTATATTTAATTTTGGAACAAAACATAATTTTTATCCTATTGTCAAAACACTTTCTTGACATACTGTACTTGTTTTTTAGTAAAATTGTACACTATATTTGTATACAACATTTTTTCTTATTATACCCACCACCATAGAATGGTGACGGGGGTATAATAAGTTTGTCATTCCATTTGTTACATATCGAAATATCGATTTCCGACTATATAAAGGATATACATTCTTGATCGGGGAGAAATTCTAAGACGGACATGTCCGTCTGTCTGTTGTAATCACGCTACAGTCTTCAATAATGGAGCTATCGTCCTGAAATTTAGCACAGAATCGCCATTTGTCTGCACGCAGGCCAAGTTCGAAGATGGGCTATATCGGTCCAGGTTTTGATATAACATAGCTCCCATATAAACCGATCGCCCGATTTGGGGTCTTGGGCTTATAAAACCGTAGTTTTTATCCAATTTTCCAGAAATTGGAAATCTAGAGGTATTCGAGAACCATAAAGAGGTGTGCCGAAAATGGTGATTATCGGACCATGTTTTGGTATAGCCCCCATATTAGAGATCTATAGTACAAACCAATAATCGATTTTTCGACTTTTTCGATTTTCGATTATTTTTACCATTCAAAATTCAAATATTCGATTTTTCGTAATCGAATTTCATAGAAATAATGATTATACAAAATATTCGATTTTATGAAATCTATTTTGTTTTTGCGAGTTGAAGAGAAATGGAAAAATTAGTGTTCTAGTCATGTTAATTTTTTTTTAATTTGTTTAATATATTTATAAAATGTTAAGTATAAAATTTTTAACATGTACGAATCATTTATCATTATTTCCCCAAATAAATTCAAGGAAATTGAAAGCATAAAGGATTCATTTAAACCAATTTGATATTTAACTTAATCAAATCAGTATTTTTATTCTTATTGGTAATAGAATTCTATAAATAAAAATTAAGAAATATCTCGGTATTTTTCAATTGAATTGAAACCAATGAATATGAAAACAGAGAACACTAAAATCGATTTTTGATAGTCAAAATTAAAAATTAAGGGCACCTTATACGGTCGGATAAACCCTACGACACAACACGTTGCGGCGACAAATCCGCTAGTATAAGGCCATGTTCGCGTGTTGCGGGGACGTGTTGGCATAAAATCAAATAATTTTTTTTTCCGTTTGAGAGGCACAAATCTTCACGTGTAAGGGGATGTTCGCAAAACATTAGCAAAAACAAATTTATTTTCATAATTAAAACAAGCATTTCTGCAATGAAATTAATGAGGGATCGCTAATTCAGCTTGGAATTTTTATTGTTTCTTCCATTTTTACTAAAAAAAAATGGTTTTACACCTAACTTTTCGTCCATCTTCATTGCTTGTGTTTATGCTTCTTCTTATTTCTTCATGTTGTTATCATAATTGTTCGTGCAGTGTGAGGGTAAAACTTGAACGAACACACAACAAATAGGCGAACCTCTGTCGTTGTGTTTATCCGACCGTCTAAGGTCCGCTTTAGATGAAAATCTAAAATCGATTTTGCGATTATTTTTATGTTAATAATCGATTTAGATTTTTTTAGATTTTCATGCCAAAATTCGAATAATCGATTAATCGATTTTCGATTTATAGATCCCTACCCCATATAGACCGATCTCTCGATTTTACTTCTTGGGCTTCTAGAATCCGTAGTTTTTACCCAATTTGCCTAAAATTGGATATCTATAGGTATTCTAGGACTATAAAGTGGTGTGCCGAAATTGGTGATAATCGGTCCATGTTTTGGTATAGCCCCTATATAGACCGATCTCCCTATTTTATTTCTTAGGCTTCTAGAATCCGTAGTTTTTACCCAATTTGCCTAAAATTGGATATCTATAGGTATTCTAGGACTATAAAGAGGTGTGCCGAAATTGGTGATAATCGGTCCATGTTTTGGTATAGCCCCTATATAGACCGATCTCCCGATTTTACTTCTTGGGCTCCTAGAATCCGTAGTTTTTATCCAATTTACCTGAAATTGGAAATCTAGAGGTATTTTACGACCGCAAAGAGGTATGCCGAAAATAGTGAGTATCGGTCCATGTTTTGATATAGCCCCCATATAGACCGATCACCCGATTTCACTCATTGGGTTTCTAGAAACCGTACTTTTTATCCGATTTGCCTGAAATTGTAAATATATTGGTATTTTAGACTCACAAAAACGTGTATCGGATTTAGTTTTTATCGGTCCATTTGGTAAAGGCATCCATATAGACCGATTTCACTTCAAGGCGCACTAATCATAAAAATTGCTTGAAATTGAATGTACAATTTCCAGATTTTACTTCTCGTAATCATTTAAATAATGGGGATGAAAATCTACAGATTTTAGATTTCAAATCAATGCGTTATTTCATCATTTTCTTGCACACCTACAAGAGATGTTAATGATTCCTCTAAAACACAAACAAAAATTAGAGTAGTACATTGTAATTCGCTAATATGGCCTTTTAAAGGCTTTGAATTGCTTAAATAAATGGAAATAAATGGTTGTTATAAATGCAGTATCTGATATAGTCGTCATAGGTAAAATCTTTAGATTTATCTTCGGAAAGTGTACACAGAAAAAAAAGTGTCTCGTAAATTTAAGAAGATTTTTACAATAATTTATTACAAGAATTTTCCAGATTTTTAGTTCATTTTCCGTATCTTCAACGAAAATTAACTACTCGAAAGGAAATTTTACAAATTCTAAGTAGCAATCGTTTAGTTCATGGCCTACAAAATACGATGGAAATTTCCTTAAAAAAATTCTTAACTGGTAGTTAAAAATTCGTTTGTTATGCTATAAAACTACTTGTGAAATGTAAAGTATTTTCTAAATAATAAGTGCAATTTACTATAAGATTTTTTTGTATGAGAAAATATTTTTTTACGAAAAATGAACTTGAAAGTGGATAGGAATTTCTTACTGACAATTCCTATAGTTAATAATTGTTGGTAAAAAATTACCCAATGAAATATTTTTAGTTCACATGTAATTACATTTATATACATTTTCGTCAAAAATGGTAGATAACATTTCATGAAAATTTTGCAAATTTTAAGTTAAACGTTTCATCGTTCATAAACTGGTGTGCCTTTACGAATATTATTCTTAGAGTAAATTGTCAGCAGATGCGATGAACTAATGCATAGTACAGAGATCTTTATCGGCATAGTGGCATGTGATTAATGTAAAGATGATGTTACTTGAGTTTTGTTGTGTATACATGAGCGTGGGGTTGTTTTTATTTTTGTCCATTTAGTGGTTTGTGTGTGTGTGTGTTTGTTATTCGCGGATGGTTTATTTGGCTGGATGAGGTGTTGTTTTCAATAAAGGCACATGTGTTTTTGTTGTTGTAGGAATGTTTTGGCTTTGCTTGGTTTTGTTTGGCATGCTTCAGTTGTATAGTTGGCGTTGGCGTGGGCTGTTGCATCTTTTAATATGCAACAAGGGAATATAAAGGCATGGAATATTTTGGAATTTTGAGACATATATTGGTGTTTGTTTATTAAACCTTTTAAATGAAAGTTATTAATATTTTATCGGTAGTTTCGAGAAAAGTTATTAAGAATATTTAGGAAAATATGTTGAAATTGAAAGTGTATTGAAATTTTTATTATTCAATGTAAAAAATTAATATTCAATTCCAGATGAATTTGGAAAATTTTTGTTATATCTCAGCGTATAGTTTAGCCATAAATTGGTAAGTATTGTTTTTTTAATATGGCTTTCTTTTAAAAATAATATTATTTATGTATATTATTATTTGTTAATTCATTTTTTTGGAAACCAGTTTAATGTTTTTCTTTGTTGTAAAAGCAATATATAATTTCAGAGCAACTCCAGATGGGTTCGAAAATAGAGAATTGGTAAGTTTTCTTTTAAAATTTGGCTTTCTTTCAACTAGAATATTTACGTTTTTATGAACTTTTTATCATCAAAATTATAGGTTTTTAATACCTTATTTTAGTATTTCTTTAATCAATTTTTTTGGAAACCAATGTAATATTTTAATGTAAAAAAACAAATATTTAATTTCAGAATAACCCCTTAAAAATTTGAAAAAAATGTTGGTACTCCTTTGCTTGTAATTTAATAGTGAATTGGTAAGGATTCTTTAACTTTTTTTAACCAGAATATTTGTTTTTTTATGCATAATATTATTTTTTTCATTCGATTTTTTGGAAACCTATTTAATAATTTTATTTAATGTAAAAAATAAATATTTAATTTCAGAATAGCCCAAATAAATTTGGACAACTTTTTATATTTCCCCTCAGCGTACAATTTAATAGAGAATTGGTAAGTTTTATATTAAAACTCTGGCTTTCTTTCAACTAGAATATTTATTTTATTATATCCTTCACATCGATAACAACACAGTTTTATGAGTTTGTATAGAATACTTCATTATTTCTCTAATTGTTTCAGGTACCAATTTTATGAGATACGTTTTCCAAAGAAAAGTTGAATTCCTTACACCATTCGATAAAATGCCCCCAAATATGGTACGTTACAAGCTAAAATGAAGAATTAAAATTATATTTCATTACATGGTGTTAATTTTTAGCAATTTTCATTATTGTTTCCATTTTTTTCCAGCAAGATATGTGAAAAAATTACCTACGATGAATAAAAAAGGATAAGTCAAAATGACCAAACAGCGAGTTCAAATGAACTACTCTCTGTTCCACGTGGTCATAATTTTTATTCACAAAAAACATTGTATTAAGAACTTTCATCATAAGTTTTTATAATAAAGTACTTTTGCTTAAAGAAAGTTTAATTTTAATGTATGAAAATTTTCATAATAGTAAAACGGTTTGCTGTTCCTTTAATTATTTAATTTCTCTGTACTGTGGAATGATTGATTTAAAAATAGTTTAATCGTCGACATTTTAAAGAGACTGTTAACCAATTTTTATTATCGGGTTTCCCACAAAATAAGCAAGTAAAACAAAATAATACTGACTTTTTAACTTGGTAGGGGTATATAAATCTTATGGTGTTGTAAAAATGAACTAAACTACAATGTTATAGATGAACTAAAATTTAAGAGAATTATAAACTAGACAAGTTGAAAAAAATCTTAAGGGCTAAATCATGGTCAATATTACTACAGTTTAGTTCATTTTGCAATGGAAAAGGGTTCACTGTTTTTTCAGTGTACTGAACTGCTCTAATTGGAAATGTATGCCACGTTTCGATTCTCCGCCTAGGCCAAAGGTAAAATTTAAACAAATTATAAATTCAAATAATTTCTTGTATAACCGAAAAAGGTGGAAAGAACTAAATAAACCTCGTGGAAATGAGAAAGATGCCAGGGAAGATGAAATTATCCAGGTAATATTTTCGCTATTTTATGTTCCAGGTCTTCAAAATATACTCCAAAATCCACTTGCCCACCCAACTTTCAATAAAGCTGACTACACGGAATAAAAAGACCGTTTCGTTGTAAAAATTATATGTTTATATGTTCAAATTTTTAGCCTATTATTTTTAAGTGCAAGCATGTAATCTTCATAAACAAGCATAAAATGTTTACGACATATATGTTAATGTGTTAGAACATATTACGTTTGGGACATAACATTTTTTTTTTAATATGTGTAAATACAAACATATATTAATTTAGAAATGGCCTATAAACATGTATGTGTTTAGAAGGAGAGACCGAGAGAGTATGCTGCAAGTAAAAACATGGAAGTAACCAATTGGCGCCTTAAAATAAATATACACAAAGAAATGTCATTAAAAGTTTTTTCTATCAGTGTATGTCTAAAGTGAAAAGTAATATGTTTCAACCCAACAAACAATATTTTGTTTGGACCAATCCTAAACATATATATGCTCAAATCAGAATGTGTTTTCGAGTGTAAGTTGCATAGTTTTTAGGGTGTAGTTGCGGTCTCAGTAGTCCATAGCATGTTGTCGTTTCGAAAGCGATTTTGAATCGATGTTGGTTATAAGATAAATATCTATCAGTCTTTCCAGCATCTTAAAAAGGAATTAGGATATGCTGATTAGTCGAAAATCCTTCGCACTCGAGTGAAAGGATTTTCCGCATTAGTAATGCAACCCTTGGTTAATTATACCCTGCACCACACTGTGGAACAGGGTATTATTAGTTACCCAGTAAAAAAATTTGGAAGTTCTTCCAAAGGCACAACTTTAAAAGCACTTCCAGAAGATGCACTCCCAATGACGTTCTTTATTTTAACTACCCACACTGTTAGAAAAATATGTTTTTCATATGTTCCGATATAAACAAAATGTGTTTCGGGCACAATTTTTAAACACAATATATTTAAGTGCAAAGATGTAATGTTCCTAAACTAACACTAAATGTTTGGGACACATATGTTAATATGTTAGAATATATTATGTTTGGGGCATGAATATTTCATAAAAATAATATGTGTGAATGTAAACATATATAAATTTACAAATTTCGAGTAAACATATATATGTTGTGATATTTTATTCAGAGAGCGACAGAGAGAGAGAGAGAGAGAGAGAGAGAGAGTATAGAGAAAGAAATAGAGATGGAAACCGGGAGGGTTGACGAAAGATATCAACATAACACAGCGAGAGAATCAAAAGAGAGCAATTTCTGTGAAACTGCTTGTATGTTGTTTCGGAAAGTCTAAATATTATTTAATTTGAATACTCGTGTAAAGAGAATAGACATTCGGAAGCGGGCATTAAGTTCGAGTTTTGCTAAAAAATTGAAAAAGGTTATTTTCTTTAAAATGAATTATTAAAGAAAAGTAAAGGGCAAAACAGGGTCATTTTAGAACGATAATGCCAACTTAATACCGGCCCTAAGGGTAAAAATGAAATTAAGTACAAAACACGATAAGTTTTAAATGCATTTAAAATGGTGTTAAATGCTAGTAAAAAACTGTTCACGGCTAACTAAATTTATGTGTATATTATAAAATTATTTATGTAAGTTTATACTCGACTCCACGTTCTTCTTTTGTTAGAGTTTTTGAATTCCTTCCAACATTTCAAGCTTTTATACCAAAAACAGTTTTTTGCTACAAAATTGTTATTTTTGCAATAAAAAAATTATCCAAAAGCTCAGTCCATTTCGTTTATATCAAGCACTGTTCTTTTCTGACTGTAAATCTTTAATAACACACATTTCGAAGTTTCATTGTAAAAATTTTATTTAATAATATAAAAATATAAATACAAAAATTAAAAAAAAAAATGGTGTTCGGTCGGAGTAGGGATTGAACCCAGGACCTTTTGCATGCAAGGCGGACATGCTAACCACTGCTCCACGTGGCCAACAAATATATGTTTCTGTTGAATAATGTTTTGTTTGCATCGGCTCGTGGGCGCTGCAAACTATGTTATATAAATGTAACTTATAACGATATTTGTCTATTGGTAACAGCTACGTAGCCCAGTGGTAGTGTGTTGGCTTACAAATTGCATGGTTCCCGGTTCGATTCTCAGTCCAGGCGAAAGGTAAAATTATAAAATTTAATAATTTCTTCAACATTATTTATATTACAGAAAAAGGTGCCAAGAACTAAAAAAAATCGTGGAAGTGAAAATTATGTGAGGGAATGAGCACAATCTTCTTTGGGGAAAATTCTTCCAAGCATATAATATTTTTGGGCTCAAAATGCTTCACAACATATATATTCACATAAAACAAACATATTAATGTTTCGGCAGTATCCACTAATATATGTGCTTCCTGCAAAATATGTTTGGAACATATGTTAGAGAAGCGATTTTTTCTGAGGGTGCAGGAAGTTCCTTTAATTCGATTTTTTACAACTTGGTTTTTTCATACTTTTAATGGATAATTTTAACTTTTTTTGTTTCAAATAGGTTAAAAACAGAGTAAGAATTCATAAAATGGTACAAATCATTTGAATTTTGTCGAAAAAATGCTAAATCCAATCTGAAAAAATTGTGAATTTTTCAAAATATTTGAGGTCAAACGTTTCCGACAAGCGTTAGAATCCATTAAAAATTTAAAAAAATTAAAAAAATTATTTATTTGACTAAATCTAACAGAATTTTTTAATTTACATCCAAAACATTGAATTCGGATTACACCTAAAGAAGTGATGCAAATTCAGTGCAACGGCTGTTGAAATGGAGGACTTCCATCCTATGACAAGCCCATGTTAAATTCATCACTTCTGCGTCAATTTTGCACCACTTCCGGATCCAAGAAGAACATTTCCAGTACTTTTTTGGAGACGCTTTTTTTGCTGGGTAGTGCATATGTTTGCAACGCCCAGAAGGAGACGAGATAGACACATGGTGTCTTTGGCAAAAATGCTCAGGGTGGGCTCTTGAGTCGATATAGCGATGTCCGTCTGTCCGTGAACACATTTTTGTAATCAAAGTCTAGGTCGCAGTTTTAGTCTAATCGACTTCAAATTGGGCACGAGTATGTGTTTTGGCTCAGAATAGATCCCTATTGATCTTGGAAGAAATCTGTTCAGATTTAGATATAGCTCCCATATATATATATATATATATATATATATATATATATATATATATATATATATATATATATATATATATATATATATATATATATATATATATATATATATATATATATATATATATATATATATATATATATATATATATATATATTTCGCCCGATATGGACTTATATGGCCCCAGAAGCCAGAGTTTTACCCTAATTTGCTTAAAAATTTGCACAAGAAGAACAATTAGTACTATAGTCAAGTGTGCCAAATTTTATTGAAATCGGTTCAGATTTAGATATAGCTCTTTCGCCCGATATGGACTAATACGGTCCCAGAAGGCAGAGTTTTATCCCAATTTGCACAGGGAGTAGAATTAGCATTGTAGCTATGCCTGCCAAATTTGGTTGAAATCGGTTCAGATTTAGATATAGCTCCCATATATAGCTTTCGCCCGATTTACACTCATATGACCACAGAGGCCAATTTTTTGATCCGATTTAGTTGAAATTTTGCACAGGGAGTAGAATTAGCATTGCAGCTATGCGTGCCAAATTTGGTTGAAATCGGTTCAGATTTAGATATAGCTCCAATATATAGCTTTCGGCCGATTTACACTCATATGACCACAGAGGCCAATTTTTTGCTCCGATTTAGAATTAGCATTGTTGCTATGCGTGCCAAGTTTGGTTGAAATCGGTTCAGATTTAGATATAGCTCCCATATATATGTTTTTCTGATTTCGACAAAAATGGTCAAAATACCAACATTTTCCTTGTAAAATCGCCACTGCTTAGTCGAAAAGTTGTAAAAATGACTCTAATTTTCCTAAACTTCTAATACATATATATCGAGCGATAAATCATAAATAAACTTTTGCGAAGTTTCCTCAAAACTGCTTCAGATTTAAACGTTTCCCATATTTTTTTACTAACATTGTGTTCCACCCTAGTGCATTAGCCGACTTAAATTTTGAGTCTATAGATTTTGTAGAAGTCTATCAAATTTTGTCCAGATCGAGTGATATTTAAATGAATGTATTTGGGACAAACCTTTATATATAGCCCTCAACACATTTGACGGATGTGATATGGTATCGAAAATTTAGATCTACAAAGTGGTGCAGGGTATAATATAGTCGGCCCCGCCCGACTTTAGACTTTCCTTACTTGTTTTCATATGACATTTGTTACGTTTTCAGGTTTTAATACTATTTATATATTTTTTCTAGTTTCATTTCTTATATTTGGTGCTTGATTTTCCAAACTTTTCGTCCCAACGATTCTCCCCAAATGCTTCGACAGAGACATCTAGAGAAGATGCCTATTGATGGTTAGGCTCGGCTTATAGTAAAATGAATTTAATTCCAGTAGCCTTATCTATGTGTGAATTGACTTGATACTGACAACGGACTATTTTTGTACATGAACCCAATAAAATAACGATAATCTCTATATTTTAACTTTCACCATTGCCCTTCGTACATGTGTGTGCTCAATGTCCTTATTTCCGCATAACAAAGACACATGCCAAACCATTTAAGCTATAGCATTGTTGCAAAAATCTCTTCAAGCTTTTAAGGATATATATAGAAGGATGGTTTTTAAAATGTACGCATCTGCATGGTATGGTGATGCTGTAATCCAGTGTTCACATCCATGGATGAATGAGTTTTTAATGCATAAGCTTAGCTTCCTGCTGCCAGTGTTGGCTTGAGGCCAGACAAGTAACTGCAGCAGCAATTCGCTAAAGGCAGAGTTTAAGAAATTAAGATAATTGCTGCTCCATCCTTATTGACCCAAAACGTCACACCTCACGACAACACATCAGCGACAGCATATTGTGCTAAACGTTTTGTAATGAAGACACAGGACGAGGGCATGTCTTCATCTTTAAATATTGGACAAGGTGCATTCAAGTGGTAAATGCGCGTGCCACATGCCGCAGTTCGAGGAGCGTCAGTGGTGCATTCCTCAATGAATTTCAAGATATTAGGAAATCTCTATCTTACAAGAAATTGAGAGTAAACAGGCCATACACTCCACACACACACACACCCAAACAAGAAGACAATGCACACAATAAAATAAACAGAACAACATCCGGAAATAGGATAAAAATATATCCTGCAAACTCGCAAACCTCTTGCCTACTGCAACAGAGGCTGTTGAAAATAAACGACGCAAATACAACTGCTGGAATCTGATATGATGTCATTTAGGATTTTTTATTCAAGACACTGGATGGATGTTTCGCTCTTGGGGGATGGTGGATATTAAAGGAATATGGTGTTGCGGCCGTAATGGTACATGCCAAGGGGCAAGGAACTCACATATCCGGCATGTGCAAAATATTTTCCTGTTCAGCCACACTCATCTTGTTCAGATCTACTTTGCGATGTAAGAGGATAATGATAAGGATAATAGCACATGCTGCACTCAAATGGAGATTTCAATTCATCTTAGGAGAGTTCATCAGATGCCTCTTAAATCACGAGCTAATTTCTTTGCATCGTGGTAGACAGGGAATGTCATTCGGTAAAATGATTACCGTCTTAATGCATATTTAAATACAATCAGCAGCTGCATTGGATTTATTTAGGAAGCTAACATTAATTGAGAAAATTAAATTTCGCGATAGACACAAGAGCTCTAAAATGTTTCGACTTCCATTTAGTTTTGGAAAGTATTATTCTAATTTTGTTTGGAATTAAAATGAATGTTAAAGTGTTTACCGATCAATTTATATTGTACACTCAAAAAAAGGTTCACTGGGATACCAAAATTAAGGATTTTGATATTGATTCCGAGCCAGAGATTCGGCTTCTTTAAATTGAAGACATTTTTAGCGACCTATCTCGCTTTCAGTCTAAGATTAAAATTAGGTTACAGATCTCATTTATCGAATTTTTATGTTTTTTGCGCGGTATATTAATAAAGCTATTCACGTACAAACGAACGCCAGTTTAAAATTTCAAATTATAACGGATACTTCAAAGTTTACGAAAAGGTTTTCTTAACTTCAAAAACAACTTTAAACCAAAAATGTTAAATAAAATTAAGTCTTGGCCTATATTTGAAGCATTTTTATCTTAAATCTTAAGATTCAATATTTCAGTTAATTTAAGGACGATTTCTTTAAACAAAAATTTTTTATCTTTACTTGAAGGAAAATTTGCCTTTGTTCCAAGACATGCGACTTTGACGTTAATCGAAACGACATAAACCGAATAAAAATTTCTTTTACTTACTCCTAAGTCCATTTAATGTATGTATTTACGAAGCGAATTAAAAAAATAAAAATCAAATATGACGTCGGAGTCAAAAATGACCAATGCACGAAATATAGCCCCTGATCAACCACAAACAACGATATGCGTTTCTTTTCGATCGGACTTCATATGACGACACAGCACAATAAATTGTATTTCGGGGGGTCGTAGGGTGCACGGAAAAAAACAGTTTTGGTGTTCTGAAATTGTCTTCGAATATGCTACAAAACTGGGGGGTGACCGCATCAACTTTTTTTCGTCACCCTATCACTAACATAATATGTACACTAACATAAAAAAAACTTCAAAAGTAAAGGTAATTCAGTTTTTTATTCATAAAAAATAAATATATGTACATAAAGCAAACATATAAAAAAAAAACAATTCATTATTAAACAAGTATATACGGCCGTAAGTTCGGCCAGGCCGAAGCTTATGTACCCTCCATCATGGATTGCGTAGAAACTTCATCTAAACACTGCCATCCACAATCGAATTACTTAAGTTGCGGTAACGCTTACCGATGGCAAGGTATCTTAAAACCTCCTAACACCGTCTTCTAAATTGTAAGTAAGTCCATACGTGGTATATATTAAATCAAAAAAGATCGATCCAATACGTATATATTTCAGTTTGACACAGTAGACATAAAATTTTGACAAAATTTTCTACAGAAATAAAATTTTAACAAAATTTTCTATAGAAATAAAATTTTCACAAAATTTTCTATAGAAATAAAAATTTTAACAAAATTTTCTATAGAAAGAAAATTTTGACAAAAATTTCTACAGAAATAAAATTTTAACAAAATTTTCTATAGAAATAAACTTTTGACAAAATTGTCTATAGAAATGAAATCTTGGTAGATTATTTTTGGCTCGAGTGGCAACCATGATTATGAACCGAATAAAATTTGAACAGAATTTTCTATACAAAATTTTCTATAGAAATAAAATCTTGGTAGATTATTTTTGGCTCGAGTGGCAACCATGATTATGAACCGAATAAAATTTGAACAGAATTTTCTATAGAAATAAAATTTTGACAAAATTTTCTATAGAAATAAAATTTTGACAATGATGAAAATTTTATTATGAACCGAATAAAATTTTAACAAAATTTTCTCTAGAAATAAAATTGTGACAAAATGTTCTATAGAAATAAAATTTTGACAAAATTTTCTATAGAAATAAAATTTTGGTAGATTATTTTTGGCTCTAGTGGCAACCATGATTATGAACCGATATGGACCAATTTTTGTGTGATTGGACCAATTTTGGTATGGTTATTAGAGACCATATACCAACACCATGTACCAAATTTCAGCCGGATCGGATGAAATTTGCTTCTCTTTGAGGCTCCACAACCCAAATCTGGGGATCGGTTTATATGGGGGCTATATATAATTAAGGACCGATATGGACCAATTTTTGCATGGTTGTTAGAGACCATATACCAACATCATGTACCAAATTTCAGCCGGATCGGATGAAATATGCTTCTCTTAGAGGCTCCACAACCCAAATCTGGGGATCGGTTTATATGGGGGCTATATATAATTAAGGACCGATATGGACCAATTTTTGCATGGTTGTTAGAGACCATATACCAACATTATGTACCAAATTTCAGCCGGATCGGATGAAATTTTCTTCTCTTTGAGGCTCCGCAAGCCAAATCTGGAGATCGGTTTATATGGGGGCTATATATAATTATGGACCGATGTGAACCAATTTTTGCATGGTTGTTAGAGACCATATACCAACACCATGTACCAAATTTCAGCCGGATCGGATGAAACTTGCTTCTCTTTTAGGCTCCGCAAACCAAATCTGGGGATCGGTTTATATGGGGGCTATATATAATTATGGACCGATGTGGACCAATTTTTGCATGGTTGTTAGAGACCATATACCAACACCATTTACATAATTTCAGCCGGATCGGATGAAATATGCTTCTGTTAGAGGCTCCACAAGCCAAATCTGAGGGTCCCTTTATATGGGGGCTATACGTAAAAGTGGACCGATATGGCCCATTTTCAATACCATCCGACCTACATCGATAACAACTACTTGTGCCAAGTTTCAAGTCGATAGCTTGTTTCGTTCGGAAGTTAGCGTGATTTCAACAGACGGACGGACGGACGGACGGACATGCTTAGATCGACTCAGAATTTCACCACGACCCAGAATATATATACTTTATGGGGTCTTAGAGCAATATTTCGATGTGTTACAAACGGAATGACAAAGTTAATATACCCCCATCCTATGATGGAGGGTATAAAAAACTACCAGGGTTTAAAAATTAAGTTATTAAACAAATGAAACCCCTTTACGTTGTATACATATAAAAAAAACATCGACAATTGCTTCATATATGCAATATCAATCAGAATCTGACGAATTTCAGAAATAAATGTTTCGATGTCATCATCGTTGGTACTTATTTCACTAATGGAAGGCGTTTCTAATAAAGTTGGCAAAAAATCGACTACGTAAATCGAATTTGAAAAGAACAAACAATTTGACGACGTAATTCGAAACAACGTAAACCGAGGCGACATAAATCGAGGGATTGCTGCACTTGGTATTTCCCATGAACACGAATACCATAGATAATAGAAATACATAGATGTCCCACTCTTCTCTTTAAAAAAAATGTGTCAGTTCCAAAAATTAATTTTCTGACATTTCGTTTTGTTTTTTTCGTTAAGAGAGATTCTTTTGTATTCGTTGTCCATTCACAATTAATTTTTTATGAGGAGTTTTTTTATTACAGAACACCCTGTTGTGTTAAAAAGAGTACCAAAAATCTCTCAATTCTCTTGATTTTCTTCGTTTATTCTTAATCTTGGGAACTGTCAAACTTAGTTTGACACCCATGGGACATCTATGTATTTCTATTATCTATGACGAATACTATAAGCTCCTGAGGGTTTTCGCCGTTGTTATCCCCTGCTCTTTTGGAGATCTGGCCATATTTTAATTCCTTTAACCAGAGAGAATAAAAAGACAAGAGGACGAAACTGTGAAGCGAAACTGCGTCAGTAGGTGGCAGTCATGAGGAAAATTTCTCAAATATCATACAGATTGCGTCGGCATCACCCAGTTCAGTTCTCTGCTGGCTTTACGAAACGTAAGGAATATAGGATTTAGAACCTACTTTGTAATTACAAATGTTATTTTATATAAAACTTTTCATTCTATTAAATTTTTGGCAGACAATTTGAAATTATAACTGCCGATGCCTTTATAAAGAATTTATCAAAACAGCGGTTCGGCCGCAACGTCGGTAATACCAAAGCTGCAGGCATTGTGCGACATCTATTCGGTTGACATTTGTTATTTTGTAGAAGAGCGCTTTTCGTTCTCTTCTACAAAAACAACAAATGTCAACCGTATAGATGCCGCACCAGTGATGCCAACTCCCGCACGCAGAGAAGAAACATGATTGTCACCATCATATTCGAAGAGCAAAATAATATGATAGCAGCTATTTTTGCGGCGACCATGTAACATTTTAACCTGCAAACATGTTGGCTCAATGAACATGGTTCTAAGAAAAATATAATTGTCCTCATCTAAAATGTTATTATATTGCTAAAAAGAATTTTGTTTGAATGAAAAGACAATGGTCACGATTTAAAATGTTATGGTATTCATTCAAAATGTTTTTCTCCTAGTTAAAAGAACATGGTCACAATCTAAAATGTTTTGATATTTATGAAAAAACTTTTTTCATCGTCGAAAAAAGGACGCCACTTGAGAAAAGGAACACACAAAATTAACTTTATTTGTTTGTTTTTATTTATTTATAAACTAATTCATTGTTTATTTGTTTTTATAATGCCGTTCAAGCAAACATCATATATTTTTATACACTCTATTTTATTTCAATTCCAACAATAAGTAATTATTCCATATTTACATCGTGCCCATCAAATGTACAAACGCAGACATCATGTGACTGCAAATAAAAATAAATGATCCATATAGCAAAATGTAG
Source organism: Haematobia irritans (assembly GCF_050003625.1). Taxonomy (NCBI): domain Eukaryota; kingdom Metazoa; phylum Arthropoda; class Insecta; order Diptera; family Muscidae; genus Haematobia; species Haematobia irritans. The sequence continues at coordinate 85,818,494 of NC_134400.1, forward strand.
AACGAAAAACAGGTACACTTTTTCAATTGCACTTTCCTCTTTTGTGCTCACATAAAACCACGTGCCACTTCTGAATAAATAAATTAACACAAAACACAGTAATCCGTATTCAGCGTCCATTCCAAGAAACAATCAACACACGACTGACGCGCAAAATGAAAATCGTGTGTACCTGCTCAATATTTTTATAAAATTCTATCGCTGCAAAAAAGTTAATAAATTAAATGGTCACGAAAAAAAAGTAAATGGTCTTTATGGCCATGTAATGGTTCTATACATATCTATACTTAACCTATAAAAATACTATTTTCCCTGTAAAAAAGTAAAAAAATTGAATGGTCAGATGCATGATTTTCCCGACCATTCAATGGTCTCAAATTCTATCATTTAAATGATAGAACATGTTTGCGGCATTTGAGAACCATTCAAATGCTTATTGCCACCATACATTTTTCTCCACTCGAAAACTATTTTTACAAAGACAACATACATGGTTTTCGAGACAATGACATGCTCTAAATAAGCATTAAATGGATGCGGCAACCATGTTCAAACATGGTTTTTCTGTGCGTGCGGAATGCTCTACAAAAAAAAACTTCCAAAGATGTGTTATAGAAGATTTCGTGTATTGATTTGACGCATTTTTAATTTCATGAAATTATGAACCTCTATTCAAGTGTACACCTTGATCACTTTGAATGCTTTCAATCAATTCATTTTGGTCAGTAACATAATGTCTTTAAAATTTCAAAATATTTTTTTAGAGGAGAAAAACATTTTTTCGACATTAAATTTGGAAATAATTATATTTATTTCAGTTATGGGTGCTTTTGTGAATTTAATACAAACGTTTTTAATTACATCATTATCAAGTTCAGAAATTCGGCACTTGTCGCTAGACATTTCCCAGCAAAAACTCCTATTACCAGGTATGAGTATAAGTATGCCTGCGCCAATTGGTGCCAGAAAGCACCAAGTTGGTGCTTTTTTTGAAAAGGCACTAAAAAGGCAATTTGGTGCTTTTTGGATAAAAGCACTAAATTTGGTATTACCGACGTAGCGGTCGATGCGGTGTTTTGTTAAATTGTTTATAAAGGCATCGGCATTGTCTGCCAAAAAATTTAATGGAATAAAAACATTTAAAAATGAACATTTGTTGTAGTACCAAATGTTCAGTAGGTTTTAAATCCTATTTTCTTTACGTTTTGTAAAGTCGGCAGAGAATTGAACTGGGTGACGCCAACGCAAACTTTATGATATTTGAGAGAAGCGCCGACAAAAACTGCATTATATTAGAGAAATTTTCCTCATGACTGCCACCTACTGACGCAGTTTCGTTTCACAGTTTCGCTTCACAGTTTCGTTCTCTTGTGTTTTTATTCTCTCTGCCTTTAATTCATCCCATAGATAATAGAAATACATAGATGTCCCACTCTTCTCTTTAAAAAAAAATGTGTCAGTTCCAAAAATTAATTTTCTGACATTTCGTTTTGTTTTTTTCGTTAAGAGAGATTCTTTTGTATTCGTTGTCCATTCACAATTAATTTTTTATGAGGAGTTTTTTATTACAGAACACCCTGTTGTGTTAAAAAGAGTACCAAAAATCTCTCAATTCTCTTGATTTTCTTCGTTTATTCTTAATCTTGGGAACTGTCAAACTTAGTTTGACACCCATGGGACATCTATGTATTTCTATTATCTATGATTCATCCAGCTAATTCTCTTTAACTCTTGTCTATACTCAAAAAAAGTTTAGTTGGTTGCAAAGAATTGGGCCCTCCTTCAAGGTTTTTGGTATTGATTTCAAGCCAAAGATATTGCTTCTTTAAAATAAAGACATTTGATTTACTTCAAAGTGTACCGACTTTAACGCATGCAGAGAAGGAATGTGATCAGCATGCAAATGTTATTATTCAACGGTTTTTTCGGCATACATAAAGGATGATACGGTCAAAATTTGGTCAATATAAACTTGACGTATTTCTTTCAATTTTGCATTTAAAAAAACCTGAACACCCCTCATTTTGAAGGTGTGTGTGTGTGTGTAGAATGTTGCTCCTATTTTTGGAATTCACTCTTCAGTTGTCAAAATGCCGTCCAAGCGAGAAGAGCTACTCGCACGCAAAGCTGGCAAAATCGCTAAAAGTTGCCAAATCAACCGTTACAAATGTAATTAAAGTGTTTGAGGAACGTTTGTCGACAGCCAGGAAGTCTGGATCGGAGGGAAATCGAAAACCGGAGGCCGCTGAGACGACGAAGAGAGTTGCCGATAGTTTCAAGCGAAAACCTAACCTCTCTCTCCGAGATGCCGCAAATAAGCTGGGTGTATCGTCTACAACCGTGCATCGAGCCAAAAAACGAGCCGGACTATCGACTTACAAGAAGGTAGTGACTCCAAATCGCGATGATAAACAAAATACGACGGCCAAAGCGCGATCCCGGAGGCTGCACACGACGATGCTGACGAAGTTTGACTGCGTGGTAATGGACGACGAAACCTACGTCAAAGCCGACTGCAAGCAGCTTCCGGGACAGGAGTTTTATACCATAGATAATAGAAATACATAGATGTCCCACTCTTCTCTTTAAAAAAAATGTGTCAGTTCCAAAAATTAATTTTCTGACATTTCGTTTTGTTTTTTTCGTTAAGAGAGATTCTTTTGTATTCGTTGTCCATTCACAATTAATTTTTTATGAGGAGTTTTTTATTACAGAACACCCTGTTGTGTTAAAAAGAGTACCAAAAATCTCTCAATTCTCTTGATTTTCTTCGTTTATTCTTAATCTTGGGAACTGTCAAACTTAGTTTGACACCCATGGGACATCTATGTATTTCTATTATCTATGTTTTATACGGCAAAAGGAAGGGGAAAGGTAGCAGATATTTTCAAGCACATAAAACTGTCAAAGTTCGCAAAGAAATATCTGGTTTGGCAAGCCATCTGTACCTGTGGCTTGAAAAGCAGCATTTTCATAGCTTCCGGGACTGTCAACCAAGAAATTTACGTGAAAGAGTGTTTGAATAAACGTCTGCTGCCTTTCCTGAAGAAACACGGTTGTTCCGTACTATTTTGGCCGGATTTGGCATCTTGCCATTACGGTAAAAAGGCCATGGAATGGTACGCCGCCAACAACGTGCAAGTGGTTCCCAAGGACAAGAACCCTCCCAACACGCCAGAGCTCCGCCGAATTGAGAAATACTGGGCTATTGTCAAGCGGAACCTAAAGAAGACCAAAAAACTGCTAAGGACGAGCAGCAGTTCAAGGCAAACTGGCTTTCTGCGGCGAAGAAGGTGGACAAGGTGGCTGTACAAAATCTGATGGCAGGTGTCAAGCGTGAGGCCCGGCAATTCGGATTTGGAAAAGCGAAAACCTAACTGAATATTTTTCCTGAATTTTATACTAATTGAACTTGAAAAAAATTTAATTTGATTTTTTAAATAAACGATTTCACCGATTTACACGCGTTTTCCCTTGACCAAATTTTGATCGTATCACACTAAATAAATAAATAATCTTTCATATTAGGTCACGACACTTTGTATCTGGAAAGTTAGAAAAAAAATCATCGAAATTAAAGACCATTTCAATAACATTGAATATTTGTTTCAGACTTTCTAGGACAAGATTACTTCCCTACAATTTGCTTTTGTGTAAATATACAAATTTTGAATTGGAATTACCTAATATCATCACTGAAAAGACTTTGGGTCAAGTACATAAAAAAACAAGTATATACGGCCGTAAGTTCGGCCAGGCCGAAGCTTATGTACCCTCATGGATTGCGTAGAAACTTATTCTAAACACTGCCATCCACAATCGAACTACTTAAGTTGCGGTAACGCTTGCCGATGGCAAGGTATCTTAAAACCTCCTAACACCATCTTCTAAATTGTATGTAAGTCCATACGTGGTATATATTAAATCAAAAAAGATCGATCCAATACGTATATAATTCAGTTTGATAAAGTAGACATACAATTTTGACAAAATTTTCACAGAAATAAAATTTTAACAAAATTTTCTATAGAAATAAAATTTTCACAAAATTTTCTATAAAAATACAAATTTTGACAAAATTTTCTATAGAAAGAAAATTTTGAAAAAAATTTCTATAGAAATAAAATTTTAACAAAATTTTCTATAGAAATAAACTTTTGACAAAATTATCTATAGAAATAAAATCTTGGTAGATTATTTTTGGCTCGAGTGGCAACCATGATTATGAACCGAATAAAATTTGAACAAAATTTTCTATAGAAATAAAATTTTGACAAAATTTTCTATAGAAATAAAATTTTGACAAAATTTTCTATAGAAATAAAATTTTGACAATGATGAAAATTTTATTATGAACCGAATAAATTTTTAACAAAATTTTCTCTAGAAATAAAATTTTGACAAAATTTTCTATAGAAATAAAATTTTGGTAGATTATTTTTGGCTCTAGTGGCAACCATGATTATGAACCGATATGGACCAATTTTTGTGTGATTGGACCAATTTTGGTATGGTTGTTAGCGACCATACCTAATTTGAACCGGATCGGATGAATTTTGGTCCTCCAAGAGGCTTCGGAGGTCAAATCTGGAGAATGTTTCATATGGGGGCTATATATAAATATGGACCGATATGGACCAATTCTGGCACGGTTGTTAAAGATCATATACTAACACCATGTACCAAATTTCAGCCGGATCGGATGCAATTTGCTCCTCTTTGAGGCTTCGCAAGCCAAATCTGGAGATCGGTTTATATGGGGTCTATATATAATTATAGACCGATGTGGACCAATTTTTGCATGGTTGTTAGAGACCATATACCAACATCATGTACTAAATTTCAGCCGGATCGGATGAAATTTGCTTCTCTTTGAGGCTCCGCAAGCCAAATCTGGGGATCGGTTTATGTGGGGGCTATATATAATTATGGAGCGATGTGGACCAATTTTTGCATGATTGTTAGAGACCATATACCAACACCATGTACCAAATTTCAGCCGGATCGAATGAATTTTGCTTCTCTTAGAGGCTCCACAAGCCAAATCTGGGGATCGGTTTATATGGGGGCTATATATAATTAAGGACCGATATGGACCAATTTTTGCATGGTTGTTAGAGACCATATACTAACATCATGTACCAAATTTCAGCCGGATCGGATGAAATTTTCTCCTCTTTGAGGCTTCGCAAGCCAAATCTGTTGATCGGTTTATATGGGGGCTATATATAATTATGGACCGATGTGAACCAATTTTTGCATGGTTGTTAGAGACCATATACCTACACCATGTACCAAATTTCAGCCGGATCGGATGAAATTTGCTTCTCTTTTAGGCTCCGCAAGCCAAATCTGGGGATCGGTTTATATGAGGGCTATATTTAATTATGGACCGGGGCTATATATAATTGCATGGTTGTTAGAGACCATATACTAACACCATGTACCAAATTTCAGCCGGATCGGATGAAATTTGCTTCTCTTAGAGGCTCCGAAAGCCAAATCGGGGGATCGGATTATATGGGGGCTATATATAATTATGGACCGGGGCTATATATAATTGCATGGTTGTTAGAGACCATATACTAACACCATGTACCAAATTTCATCCGGATCGGATGAAATATGCTTCTGTTAGAGGCTCCACAATCCAAATCTGAGGGTCTCTTTATATGGGGGCTATACGTAAAAGTGGACCGATATGGACCATTTTCAATACCATCCGACCTACATCGATAACAACTACTTGTGCCAAGTTTCAAGTCGATAGCTAGTTTCGTTCGGAAGTTAGCGTGATTTCAACAGACGGACGGACGGACGGACGGACATGCTTAGATCGACTCAGAATTTCACCACGACCCAGAATATATATACTTTATGGGGTCTTAGAGCAATATTTCGATGTGTTACAAACGGAATGACAAAGTTAATATACCCCTATCCTATGATGGAGGGTATAAAAATCATAGATAAACTAACACTAAATTTAACTTATGTTCATTGCAAAAACATTATTTGTTCGTAGCTAAATTTTATTATTTTTTCGTAATTTTCCACAGTCCAATGACATTTTCTTTTTTTTAAGTATGTCTACATCATACATCATTCAATATAAACTAACGCTGAAGAAACTTTTCGTACGATTCCCAAAAATAGTAATAATGAACTACTGTATGGTTAAAATAGTCATGATTTGGCGCCAATGACTTCGCTCTATACTTTAAGTTGATTTTTTCTTCTATGACAGGATGTGATTTCCTCAATTGCAGTTAAAAAGTACACCTGGACATTAAATTGTCCTTATATTTACAATGCGTTGTCGAAATTTTAAAATGTGTAGTACAATTTAGTTCAATTTTCGAACGAGGTAGTTCAGTCTTCTTTCCTTTTTTCGGTGAGTAAACAAAACCACGATCGGACATGCGAAGTGTGATAAGAAGATGCCTGCCTATTTCATGTTAACTTTAAAGTTGAACCTTTCTACGTACTTTCTTTGAAAATAGTAAACCCAGTTTGTTTGATTTTGTACATATAAATTGCGGAGTCTCTTTAATAAATTAGAATTTGACCCTATACCATTAAGGATTACAATACAAGCAAATATTTCATTTGGATCAAAAAGACGTACATATATGTATATTTTTGTGTATACTATGTATGTATGTATGCATCTCCTTAATCTGTGGGGAGTCCTTATTACGGTTGAGTCCTCTTAAGGTCAGCCATTAAATATAATTTCCAAATGAGTTTTCATTTCAACCTCACTGCTGCTCTATAATCTACTGCGTGCTCAGGATGAAAGGACATCGCTAATGTGATTACTTGCCTGTATATGTGTGCGCTATGACAACATATGTATGTGTTTTGCTCGTTGTATTCACCCCAACAGATGTACGAACATTTAAGAGTACTTAATAGCGCTATAATCCCTCAAATTATTATATCAAAGTCAAAAGGACAAAGAACAACATCAAGGGACAGCATGCCTAGATAGTCTTATCGTGGCGAAAAAAACACGCAGACATAAATGGGAGTGAGTTATGATGGAAGAATACGAATATGGAATATACTACACTTCCAAGTAACAATCAACACTAGACTGACGCGCAATATGAAAATCGTGTGTACATGTACGAAAAATATGTACATGGTCTTTATGGCCATGTATTGGTTCCAGACATAACTATACGTAACCGATAACATCTTTTTTCTCTGCAAAAAAGTCTAAAAAATTTAATGGTCAGGTACATAATTTTCCCGGTCTCAAATTCCATCATTTAAGTAATAGAACATGTTTGCAGCATTTGAGAACCATTTTAATGCTTATTGTCAGCATACATATTTCTCGGCTAAAAAATTATTTTCACAAAAACAAAATACATGGTTTTCACGACAATATGCGAGGGGTGAGCCAGTGCGTTATCATTGTTAAAGAGCCACGAGACCTACTTTCTGTTCAATCTATGGTCGACTTGACCCAATAATTTGGCATAAATAGTAACAGTCCTGTGATTATTCCATCCTTTCCTGTAAACACACCCCGAGAAGGGATATGATCACCTCAAACATGTTTAGGAGCAAAATGTTATTTTTACCCGGTGAACATGTAACATGTTTGTCAAAACCATGTTTTGTTCTCGAAGATTATGTATCTCATTTCATGTATATGATTTATTTACCGATCTTTTACAATGTAGGTATAATGTAAGCTTCCATAGTACAAACTATACCTTCAAAAAAGTAAATCGTAAAAAAATCAACTAAATGCCGATAAATTTTCAAAATTGGCGGCCCTAACACGAAAGGTTTAAAAGAGACACTAATAAGTCATTCGGAGAAAGTAAAGGTAAGACAATAGACCTATAAAAATATGAACATAGATTTTTTGCCTTGAGAGCCGCATTTTTTTATCTATGTAGACGAAAACATATGTTCCACGTTTTGATTAATTTTATACCCTCCACCACAGGATGGTGGTATATTAACTTTGTCATTCCGTTTGTAACACATCGAAATATTGCCCATAAAGTATATATATTCTGGGTCGTGGTGAAATTCTGAGTCGATCTAAGCATGCCCGTCCGTCTGCTGAAATCACGCTAACTTCCGAACGAAACCAGCTACACGCAAAGAAAAAAACTTTTGAAAAACGTGTACCGAACACGTATTTCTTTTGTTAGAGTTTTTTGAATTTCTTCGAAAATTTTAAACTTTTATCACCAAAAAAATTCGTTTGTTACAAAATTTTTATTTTTCCAATAAAAAAAAATATTTTTGAACCAACAACACAGTCCATTTCGTTTATATCAAGCACTGTTCAAGACCCATTTTACAGTTCATAGTAAAACTTTAATACAGTAGTATGTAATGTTGAACATCTTTTCGGAATTTTCCGAACATATCTTGAATATATGCAAAAAAAAAGAAGTTCGGTCGAAGCAGGGCTCGAACCCTCGACCCTTGGCATGCAAGGCGGACTTAGCAACCACTGCTCCACGGTAGCCAACTAAATGTTTGTTTCTGTTAAATAAAGTTTGATTAATCGGCTCGTGGGCGCCGCAAGCTATGCTATGTAAATATAACTTATATGGATAATTGTCTACTGATGACAATAAAAGCAACATAGCTCAGTGGATAGTGTGCAGGCTTACAAATTGCATGGTTCGCGGTTCGATTCTCCGTCCATTCGAAAGGTAAAATTTAAAAAAATTATAAAGACGAATAATTTCTTCTACGTTGTTTGTATTACAGAAAAAGATTCTAATAACTAAAAAATCTCACAAAAAGTATATACTTTTCTCCCAAAGAAACTTCCTTACAGCGAAAAGCAAATGAAAAACGAACTTTGTTTGTCTAAAATTTCGTTTGGAAGGAAAGAATTATTTTTTTGCGTATATTGACTTGAAACTTGGCATAAGTAGTTGTTATTGATTTAGGTCGGATAGTATTGCAAATGGGCCATATCGGACCATTTTTATGTATAGCCCCCATATAAACCAAACCCCAGATTTGTCTTGCGGAGCCTCTTTGAGAAGCAAATTTCGTCGGATCGGTCCATAATTATATTTAGCCCCCATATAAACCGATCCCCAGATTTGAACTCCGGAGCCACTTGGAGGAGCGAAATTCATCCGATACGGCTGAAATTTGGTACGTCGTGTAAGCATTTGGTCTCTAACAACCATGCAAAAATTTGTCCATATCGGTCCATAATTATATATAGGCCCCATATAAACCGATACCCAGATTTGAACTCCGTAGCCTCTTGGAGGAGCAAAATTCATCCAATCCGGTTGAAATTTGGAACGTGGTTTAAAGGGTGATTTGTTAAGAGCTTGATAACTTTTTTAAAAAAAAAACGCATAAAATTTGCAAAATCTCATCGGTTCTTTATTTGAAACGTTAGATTGGTCCATGACATTTACTTTTTGAAGATAATTTCATTTAAATGTTGACCGCGGCTGCGTCTTAGGTGGTCCATTCGGAAAGTCCAATTTTGGGCAACTTTTTCGAGCATTTCGGCCGGAATAGCCCGAATTTCTTCGGAAATGTTGTCTTCCAAAGCTGGAATAGTTGCTGGCTTATTTCTGTAGACTTTAGACTTGACGTAGCCCCACAAAAAATAGTCTAAAGGCGTCAAATCGCATGATCTTGGTGGCCAACTTACCGGTCCATTTCTTGAGATGAATTGTTCTCCGAAGTTTTCCCTCAAAATGGCCATAGAATCGCGAGCTGTGTGGCATGTAGCGCCATCTTGTTGAAACCACATGTCAACCAAGTTCAGTTCTTCCATTTTTGGCAACAAAAAGTTTGTTAGCATCGAACGATAGCGATCGCCATTCACCGTAACGTTGCGTCCAACAGCATCTTTGAAAAAATACTGTCCAATGATTCCACCAGCGTACAAACCACACCAAACAGTGCATTTTTCGGGATGCATGGGCAGTTCTTGAACGGCTTCTGGTTGCTCTTCACTCCAAATGCGGCAATTTTGCTTATTTACGTAGCCATTCAACCAGAAATGAGCCTCATCGCTGAACAAAATTTGTCGATAAAAAAGCGGATTTTCTGCCAACTTTTCTAGGGCCCATTCACTGAAAATTCGACGTTGTGGCAGATCGTAAGTCTATTCATGATGAAATGTCAAAGCATACTGAGCATCTTTCTCTTTGACACCATGTCTGAAATCCCACGTGATCTGTCAAATACTAATGCATGAAAATCCTAACCTCAAAAGAATCACCCTTTAGTATATAGTATATAGAAAACTTTGTCAAGATTTTATTTCTATAGAACATTTTGTCAAATTTTTATTTCTATAGAAAATTTTTTTAAAAGTTTTATTTCCATTGAAAATTTTGTCAAAATTTTATTTCTATAGAAAATTTTGTCAAACGGAATTATATACGTATTTAACGATCTTTGTTTTTTTAATTTAATATATACCACGTGTGAACTAACTTGCAATTTAGAAGACAGTGTTAGGAAGTTTTAAGATACCTTTCTATCGGCAAGTGTAATTCAATTGTGGATGACAGTCTTTAGAAGAAGTTTCCACGCAATCCATGGTGCACGCAGAGAAGAAACATGATTGTCACAATCATATTCGTAGAGCAAAATAATATGATAGGAGCTATTTTTGCGGCGATCATGTAACATTTTAACCTGCAACCATGTTGGCTCAGTGAACATGGTTCTAAGAAAAATGTAATTGTCCTCGTCTAAAATGTTATTATATTGATAAAAAGAATTTTGTTTAAATGAAAAGACGATGGTCACGATTTAAAATGTTATGGTATTCATTAAAAATGTTTTTCTCCTAGTTAAAAGAACATGGTCACAACCTAAAATGTTTTGATCTTTATGAAAAAACTTTTTTCATCGTCAAAAAAAAAGGACGCCACTTGAGAAAAGAAAACACAAAATTAACTTTATTTGTTTGTTTTTATTTATTTATAAACTAATTCATTGTTTATTTGTATTTATAATGCTGTTGAAGCAATCATCATATATTTTTACACACTAAATTTTATTTATATTTCAACAATAAGTAATTATTCCATATTAACATCGTGCCCATCAAATGTACAAACGCAGACATCATGTAATTGCAAATAAAAATGAATGATCCATATAGCAAAATGCAGAACAAAAACAAGTACATTTTTCAATTACACTTTCCTTTTTTGTGTTCACATAAAACCACGTGCCACTTCTGAATAAATAAATTAACACAAAACACAGTAATTCCGTATTCTCCGTCTATTCCAAGAAACAATCAACACACGACTGACGCGCAAAATGAAAATCGTGTGTACCTGCTCAATGTTTTTACAAAATTCTTTTCGCAGCAAAAAAGTTAAAAAATTAAATGGTCACGAAAAAATGTAAATGGTCTTTATGGCCATGTGATGGTTCTAGACATGTCTATACTTAACCTATAAAAATACTTTTTTCCCTGTAAAAAAGTAAAAAAATTGAATGGTCAGGTACATGATTTTCCCGACCATTTAATGGTGGCAAATTCTATCATTTAAATGATAGAACATGTTTGCGGTAGTTGAGAACCATTCAAATGCTTATTGTCACCATACATTTTTCTCCGCTCGAAAACTATTTTTACAAAGACAAAATATATGGTTTTCACGGCATTACATGCTCTACACCCTCATAAAAAATCGCTTCTGTAACATATACTCCCAAACATATTTTGCTTCAAGCATATACATTTTTGGGTATTGCCCAAACATTTATATGTTTGATCTCTTCCAATATATAATATGTTTGAAAGCATATTGGTCTAAAGAATATATGTTTGGGTAGTCTAAGTTCCAAACATTTTGTATTTTTGCATCCAAATTCAATAATGTTGTCTTCCAAAAAACAATATGTTATTTTGTGAACATATAATATGTTTGGAACCATTTTGCACCCAAAAATATTATATGCTTAAAAAAATTCTCCCAAACAATATTGTGCTCAAAATTTTATTTATTTATTTATATATTTACAATCATAATGAATTATGAAAATAAACAGGTAATATAGGTGCTAACAACATAGGTTTTCGACCTGAATGCTCAAAATTTTGTTTCTGCCTAATTGTATATTCCCTCACATCTTTCTCACTTCCACGACATTTTTTAGTTCTTAGCACCTTTTTCTGTAATACAAACATTGTAGAAGAAATTATTCAATTTTTTTATTTTAATTTTACCTTTTGCCGGACGGGGATTCGAACAGCGGACCACACAGTTTGTTAGGATCAAAGAAGTAGCTGATCAATTGCCCAAGGATGTTAATTTTGTAATAACAAGCAACAACCACCAACTTAATTCAATATCGCTCCCTGTTAAATAGCGCTCCAAGCTACTAAACACATATATGTTTATAGGCTATTTCTAAATTAATATATGTTTGCATCCAAGCATATTATATTTACAAACATTTTATGTCCCAAACATAATATGTTCTAACATATTAACATATATGTCCCAAACATGTTATGCTAGTTTATGAACATTATATGCTTGCACTCAAAAATATTGTGTTTAAAAATTTGTGTTCCAAACATATAATGTTTATTGCCAAACATATGAAAAACAGTCTTTTTCATCCGTGTAGATAAGCATTAAATGGATGCGGCAACCATGTCCAAACATGGTTTTTCTGTGCGTGTGGAGGGTACATAAGCTTCGGCCTGGCCGAACTTACGGCCGTATATACTTGTTTTTTTTTCTTTAAAGCAACTTGTTTTTAAAATTGGAAAAATCAAGTGCCATAAATTAAGGTTGCATAATCTTACACATCAGGCCAACATTTTTATCAGTGTAGCTTCAATTTCATTTCATTCATTTATGCCGGTCACAGAGTGCTTTTCCCATTTTGCCCAAACTTAGACAAGCTAACATTACACCCAGTCCCACAAATTCACAAATCGCAAATCAACTTCATTGATGTAGACGTGATGCTGGAGATGTTAAGTGGATAAACATTTGTGGTTGAGGGTCCTTGGAGGATATTATAAAACCACTAAAGCAAATTGCGATTGTTAGAAATGCACCACAATGACTGTCATTGAGGAGATTCCTCTATTTAATCAATGCGTGTATATTAAGTCCAAATTTTTGTCGACTACAAATGGTTGCTTCAGTTTACTAATGAACACACATTCGCAAATGTTCCATAATTGACTCAAGTATTGAAATGAAACTACCACCACACTCCACAGGATAGCAAAATCAAAAGCCTTTCTAATCCATTGTGCGTAAGTGGGCACAATTGTTGTCGATTAGATTCTATAGAAATTTTCCAAAATGATTTACCCAAAATTGTTAAGAAGTTTGTGGAAGTTTCAAGCCATGGGAATAATTTATGAATATTTTGAAATATTGATATTGAGTTGATTTAATCCATTAAAGGACTACTACTACTACACAAATAAAAACATTAGACTTTTTCTATACTAGGAGAATGTTAACTGTCAAGTTGTTAAGACGTAAATACCCCAGCTTGTAAAAAGGAAAGGGTCCATTAAATGGTAAATTATTGTCCCTTTAAAATTCAATTTTCAAAAGACTATTTAAATTTATTGTCGTTAATTAACATTTCTTGATTTTAATTATTTTTTGCTTACTCTAACGACATGAATTCTAAATAAGGAAACATATTTTACACACACAAATATTTTTTTTTCTGATTCAATAAATCTGTGTATTTTTTAAGAAATTCGCTATTTTACTGAAAGTAAAATTGTGTACTTCGTTTGTGCAAAAAAAAAATATCACCAAAATATTTCCAATTAAAAAATTGGTTGAAGTTGAACATTTTGTAAATTAATAATTTTATTGATACAATTAAATTTTTAATCAAGATAGAAACATTAAGTTAATTAAATCAATGATTGAAAATTTTTAAATTTTTAATTAAAAAACAAGTAAGGAAAGTCTGAAGTCGGGCGGGACCGCCTATATTATACCCTGCACCACTTTGTAGATCTAAATTTTCGATACCATATCACATCCGTCAAATGTGTTGGGGGCTATATATAAAGGTTTGTCCCAAGTACATACATTTAAATATCATTAGATTTGGACAGAATTTGATAGACTTCTACAAAATCTATAGACTCAAAATTTAAGTTGGCTAATGCACTAAGGTGGAACACAATTTTAGTAAAGAAATATGGGAAAGGGTATAAAAAATATGGGAAACATTTAAATCTGCAGTAATTTTAAGGAAACTTCGCAAAAGTTTATTTATGATTTATCGCTCGATATATATGTATTAGAAGTTTAGGAAAATTAGAGTCATTTTTACAACTTTTCGACTAAGCAGTGGCGATTTTACAAGGAAAATGTTGGCAGAAATCAGAAAAACATATATATGGAAGCTAAATCTAAATCTGAACCGATGTCAACCAAATTTGGAACGCATAGCTACAATGCTAATTCTACTCCCTGTGCAAAATTTCAACTAAATCGGAGATAAAAATTGGCCTCTGTGGTCATATGAGTGTAAATCGGGCGAAAGCTATATATGGGAGATATATCTAAATCTGAACCGATTTCAACCAAATTTGGCACGCATACCTACAATGCTACTTCTACTCCCTGTGCAAAATTTCAACTAAATCGGAGCAAAAAATTGGCCTCTGTGGGCAAATGAGTGTAAATCGGGCGAAAGCTATATATGGGAGCTATATCTAAATTTGAACCGATTTGGCTGATATTTTGCAAGTTTTTCGAGACTCATAAAATATTCGGATGTACGGAATTTGAGGAAGATCGGTTGATATACACGCCAATTATGACCAGATCGGTAAAAAATATATATGGCAGCTATATCTAAATCTGAACCGATTTCTTCCAAAATAAATAGGGATCGTCTTTGAGCCGAAACAGGGCCCTATACCAAATTTTAGGACAATCGGACTAAAACTGCGACCTGTGCTTTGCACACAAAAATACATCAACAGACAGACGGACAGACAGACAGACAGACGGACATCGCTAAATCGACTCAGAATTGAATTCTAAGACGATCGGTATACTAAACGATGGGTCTCAGACTTTTCCTTCTTGGCGTTACATACAAATGCACAAACTTATTATACCCTGTACCACAGTAGTGGTGAAGGGTATAATTAATTGACACTAAGCCAATTCAGAACGTAATTTAAAATAGTTACCTTGTTTAATTAAAAAATTAATTAAGCTTTGCAATCAACATCAATTACATTTTTAATTGAATCAATTAAAAACTTAATTTACATTTTTTTATGCCCAAATTTATAATTTTAGCTTGACTAAAAATGTTTTTAGGTTTTACTGGATTATGAGTCATTACATACCAAATTTCAACGGGATCGTATGAAATTTACTCCTGAATGAGACTCCAGAAAACAAATCTTTGGATCGGTTTATATGGGGAATATACTAATATGACTCATATGTATCATACGACCTATCAATAAAAACTACGTGTGCCAAGTTTCATGCGGATAGATTGTTTTTTTTTTCGGAAGTTAACGTGAACACGACGGAACCTAGGAGCCACGGGAGTGCGATGGTGCAATACATAGGTCGTGGGTTCAATCCCACGGTAATTGTCTGTTGATGATAATGACGTTGATGATATGACGCCCAGTGAAAAGTGTGCTGGCTTACAAACTGTATGGTCCACGGTTCGATTTCCCGGCCGGGCAAAAGGTAACATTTAAAAACATTTATAACATCGAATAATTTCTTCTACATTGTTTGTATTGCAGAGAACAAACAAACCTGGCGGAAGTGAAAATATAAGATGTAAGGGCAAATACAATTATTCAGAAAATGAAAAGAAATAATAATCAAAGTGTTTTAAAGACAATTTCATTAATTTTAAAGAATTTTTTCAGAATTGTTAAAGCCAAGTTGACCTTAGTCAAACAAATTTTTCTTTCATATAGAGATACCCATTTTTAAGTCGAATCACTTAATTAGAAGAACCAAACGACTTCATTGAAATGTTTATCGACTTTTGGACAAGGAAAAAAAACTTTATATCACAGAAATGCGTCTTCTATGCTAAGCAAAACTCGTATTCGTTCTTTAAGGTCAAGAAAACTTCGCCCCATGACAATATTTTTATTACAATATTTTTTCAGTGCACTCACCGATACATGAAGTTTCCGAGTTTATATTTCCTAAAACCATATTAATGCTAGTTATTCATGAAAATACTCTTGTTTGAAGCTTCTCATACAACTCCACACAAAGAGGGATAGCATTATTCCATCGATCATTCGATTATTAATTGGAAAAAGCGAACTCTGGCAGTATTTTGTATGCGCCATAAGTATCTTTGTGTATATGGGGAGTACGTTTGGCATTCCACGTTCAAAAATCCCAACAATTTCCCAAATTCTATAAACTTGCCCCAACGCACTCACACAAATGATAGCCGGAAAAATTATGCGCTGGCACGTGTTTTCCTCTGCAGACGCCAATAATTGTAACCTTTAAAGATTTATAACAAAATACCATGTAATGACAAGTAAACCTATGGAGCAAACAGAGCGAGGTAATGTGCCATGTATGCAGGACG